>NW_026577896.1:0-624830 GCF_029407905.1 Bubalus kerabau
GGTTTCCTCGAGCTGCGGCGCCCGTGGGGGTTTTCTCCCGAGGCACGACGAGGATCTCAGGAGCCTCTCGTGCGGCGCCAGGGAAGTCAGGTCTCCATGCGCGTGCGAGGGGGAGCGCGTCCTGGCTCTCGAGTCACGGGAGGGGACTAGGGCCTCGAGACGCGTTGAAGAAGGACTCTCGAGGTCTTTCTCGGGGGGCGGCGGGAAACCCTCGTGTCCTCGCCTTCTGCCGGGACCTTAGGGAACTTGCCAGGGTGCCTCTGTGAGGCGAGGATCCTGGGAGGTTGGCGGGGCCCCTCGGGACTCCGCTGGCTGGCGCAACCGAAGAGGGCCTCACCTGGAGGGAGGCAGGAACCTCAGGCTTCCTCTCTGTTTCGGACTCCGACGCAGGGTGCCTGCAGAGTTGGGACAGGAGAGCAGGCCTCGTCTTGTCTGAGGAAGGGAACCCCGCTGGCCTCTCGAGTTGCTCAGGGGGTCTCAGGCCCCTCGTCGAGCTGTGTGTGGAACCCGCGGGTCTTTGCGGACGATGCACGGGGGTGGCGGTGCCCCTTCGTGTTGTGCCTTCCCCCACAGGGTTGCCATCGAAGAGGGGTCCGGGCCTCGGGTCCTTCTCCAGGGCGGACCGGGGAATCGGGGCGGTTCGGCATGTGGCCCCCCCACGTGGCTCGTCTCGAATTTCCTCGTGAGACCGGCCTCATCCTGAGGTGCGCCGGGAAGGCCGGGAACCCTTCCAGACCACGCAGGGGAATCGCCTCTCCCTGTCGCGATCAGGAGGGGAGAAGGGGCTCAGAGGAAGCGGTGCCGGGACCCTCGGTGTTCCCCTCGAGGGAACCCGGCGTGTCGGGGGACTTTTGGGGTCGCAGGAAGGCTGTCAGGACCGTTTCGCCCTTCAGGGCGGAACAGGGACTTCCCTTGAGACGCCGTGGCGGGCAAGGGCCTCATCTTGCCAAGAGGTGGGAACCACGTGGTTTTTCTCGAGTTGCGGCGGGATTCTCGAGTTACGACGGGATCTCAGCCTTCCCCTGGGTTGGCCCTGGGAAGCCCAATCTTCCCCTCGGGTTGCGAGGGAAAGCTGGGGGTTGCGCTCGAGCACCGCAGGGCCGAAGAGACCTCCACCTAGGCGTGTGTCCGGGACCTAATATTCTCTCCAGGGAAGGCAGGGATCTCGGGGTTGCATTCCAGGCTCCCCGGGGAGTCAGGCCTCGTCTCGAGGGGAAGCCAAGGACTCCGCTCTCCTCTCGAGTCGCGACGCGGGTCTCCTTGGAGCCCCCTGAGCGGCCTCAAGGGAGTCCAGCCTCCTCTTCCGTTTGGAGAGAGGACCCGGATGCTCTCCAGGCCATGCAGGAAGAGAAGGCCCTCAGCTCGCGAGGACGGGGGCGTCTCAGGGTTTCCTCGGGCTGCGGCGCCCGTGGGGGTTTTCTCCCGAGGCACGACGAGGATCTCAGGGAGCCTCTCGTGCGGCGCCAGGAAGTCAGGTCTCCATGCGCGTGGCGAGGGGGAGCGCGTCCTGGCTCTCGAGTCATGGGAGGGGACTAGGGCCTCGAGACGCATTGAAGAAGGACTCTCGAGTTCTTTCTCGGGGGGCAGCGGGAAACCCTCGTGTCCCTGCCTTCTGCCGGGACCTTAGGGAACTTGCCAGGGTGCATCTGAGAGGCGAGGATCCTGTGGAGGTGGCGGGGCCCCTCGGGACCCGCTGGGTCTGGCGCAACGGAAGAGGCCTCACCTCAGAGGGAGGCAGGAACCTCAGGCTTCCTCTCCGTTTCGGACTCCGACCGCAGGTCCCTGCAGAGTTGGGACAGGAGATCAGGCCTCGTCTTGTCTGAGGAAGGGAACCCCGCTGGCCTCTCGAGTGCTCAGGGTCTCAGGCCCCTCGTCGAGCTGTGTGTGGAACCGCGGGTCTTTGCGGACGATGCACGGGGGTGGCAGTGCCCCTTCGTGTTGTGCTTCCCCCACAGGGTTGCTTCGAAGAGGGGTCCGGGCCTCGTGTCCTTCTCCAGGGCAGACCGGGAATCGGGGGGCGTTCGGCATGTGGCCCCACCCACTGGCTCGTCTCGAATTTCCTCGTGAGACCGGCCTCATCCTGAGGTGCGCCGGAAGGCCGGTAACCCTTTCCAGACCACGCAGGGGAATCGCCTCTCCTGTCGCGATCAGGAGGGGAGAAGGGGCTCAGAGGAAGCGGTGCCGGACCCTCGGTGTTCCCCTCGAGGGAACCCGGCGTGTCGGGGGACTTTTGGGGTCGCAGGAAGGCTGTCAGGGACCGTTTCGCCTTCAGCGCGGAACAGGGACTTCCCTTGAGACGCCGTGGCGGGCAAGCCTCATCTTGCAAGAGGTGGGAACCACGTGGTTTTTCTCGAGTTGCGGCGGGATACTCGAGTTACGACGGGGATTCAGCCTTCCCCTTGGTTGGCCCTGGGAAGCCCAATCTTCCCTCGGGTTGCGAGGGAAAGCTGGGGGTTGCGCTCGAGTCACCGCAGGGCCGAAGAGACCTCACCTAGGCGTGTGCCGGGACCTAATATTCCTCTCCAGGGAAGGCAGGATCTCGGGTTGCATTCCAGGCTCCCCCGGGGAGTCAGGCCTCGTCTCGAGGGGAAGCCAAGGACTCCGCTCTCCTCTCGAGTCGCGACGCGGGGTCTCTTGGAGCCCCCTGAGCGGCCTCAAGGGAGGTCCAGCCTCCTCTCCGTTTGGAGAGTGGACCCGGGATTGCTCTCCAGCATGCAGGAAGAGAAGGCCCTCAGCTCGCGAGGACGGGGGCGTCTCAGGGGTTTCCTCGACTGCGGCGCCCGTGGGGTTTTCTCCCGAGGCACGACGAGGATCTCAGGGAGCCTCTCGTGCGGCGCCAGGGAAGTCAGGTCTCCATGCGCGTGGCGAGGGGGAGCGCGTCCTGGCTCTCGAGTCACGGGAGGGACTAGGGCCTCGAGACGCGTTGAAAAGGACTCTCGAGGTCTTTCTCGGGGGCGGCGGGAAACCCTCGGTGCCCTCGCCTTCTGCCGGGACCTTAGGGAACTTGCCAGGGTGCCTCTGTGAGGCGAGGGGATCCTGTGAGGTGGCGGGCCCTCGGGACTCCGCTGGGTCTGGCGCAACCGAAGAGGCCTCACCTCGAGGGGAGGCAGAACCTCAGGCTTCCTCTCTGTTTCGGACTCCGACCGCAGGGTGCCTGCAGAGTTGGGGACAGGAGAGTCAGGCCTCGTCTTGTCTGAGGAAGGGAACCCCGCTGGCCTCTCGAGTTGCTCAGGGGTCTCAGGCCCCTCGTCGAGCTGTGTGTGGAACCCGCGGGTCTTTGCGGACGATGCACGGGGGTGGCAGTGCCCTTCGTGTTGTGCCTTCCCCCACAGGGTGCCTTCGAAGAGGGGTCCGGGCCTCGGGTCCTTCTCCAGGCGGACCGGAATCGGGGGCGTTCGGCATGTGGCCCCACCCACGTGGCTCGTCTCGAATTTCCTCGTGAGACGGCCTCATCCTGAGGTGCGCGGGAAGGCCGGAACCCCTTCCAGACCACGCAGGGGAATCGCCTCTCCTGTCGCGATCAGGAGGGGGAGAAGGGGCTCAGAGGAAGCGGTGCGGGACCCTCGGTGTCCCCTCGAGGGAACCCGGCGTGTCGGGGGACTTTTGGGGGTCGCAGGAAGGCTGTCAGGGACCGTTTCGCCCTTCAGGGCGGAACAGGGGACTTCCCTTGAGACGCCGTGGCGGGCAAGGGCCTCATCTTGCCAAGAGGTGGGAACCACGTGGTTTTTCTCGAGTTGCGGCGGGATTCTCGAGTTACGACGGGGATCTCAGCCTTCCCCTTGGGTTGGCCCTGGGAAGCCAATCTCCCCTCGGGTTGCGAGGGAAAGCTGGGGGTTGCGCTCGAGTCCCGCAGGGCCGAAGAGACCTCACCTAGGCGTGTGTCCGGGACCTAATATTCCTCTCCAGGGAAGGCAGGGATCTCGGGGTTGCATTCCAGGCTCCCCCGGGAGTCAGGCCCTCGTCTCGAGGGGAAGCCAAGGACTCCGCTCTCCTCTCGAGTCGCGACGCGGGTCTCTTGGAGCCCCCTGAGCGGCCTCAAGGGAGTCCAGCCTCCTCTTCCGTTTGGAGAGAGGACCCGGATTGCTCTCCAGGCCATGCAGGAAGAGAAGGCCCTCAGCTCGCGAGCACGGGGGGTCTCAGGGTTTCCTCGGGCTGCGGCGCCCGGGGGGTTTTCTCCCGAGGCACGACGAGGATCTCAGGGAGCCTCTCGTGCGGCGCCAGGGAAGTCAGGTCTCCATGCGCGTGGCGAGGGGGAGCGCGTCCTGGCTCTCGAGTCATGGGAGGGGACTAGGCCTCGAGACGCATTGAAGAAGGACTCTCGAGGTCTTTCTCGGGGGGCAGCGGGAAACCCTCGTGTCCCTCGCCTTCTGCCGGGGACCTTAGGGAACTTGCCAGGTTGCATCTGAGAGGCGAGGATCCTGTGGAGGTGCGGGGCCCTCGGGACTCCGCTGGGTCTGGCGCACGGAAGAGGGCCTCACCTCGAGGGAGGCAGGACCTCAGGCTTCCTCTCCGTTTCGGACTCCGACCGCAGGGTCCCTGCATAGTTGGGACAGGAGAGTCAGGCCTCGTCTTGTCTGAGGAAGGAACCCCGCTGGCCTCTCGAGTTGCTCGGGGGTCTCAGGCCCCTCGTCGAGCTGTGTGTGGAACCCGCGGGTCTTTGCGGACGATGCACGGGGGTGCAGTGCCCCTTCGTGTTGTGCCTTCCCCCACAGGGTTGCCTTCGAAGAGGTCCGGCCTCGGGTCCTTCTCCAGGGCGGACCGGGGAATCGGGGGCGTTAGGCATGTGGCCCCACCCACGTGGCTCGTCTCGAATTTCCCGCGTGAGACCGGCCTCATCCTGAGGTGCGCCGGGAAGGCCGTAACCCTTTCCAGACCACGCAGGGGAATCGACTCTCCTGTCGCGATCAGGAGGGGAGAAGGGCTCAGAGGAAGCGGTGCGGGACCCTCGGTGTTCCCCTCGAGGGAACCCGGCGTGTCGGGGGACTTTTGGGGGTCGCAGGAAGGCTGGCAGGGACCGTTTCCCCTTCAGCGCGGAACAGGGGACTTCCCTTGAGACGCCGTGGCGGGCAAGGGCCTCATCTTGCCAGAGGTGGGAACCACGTGGTTTTTCTCAGAGTTGCGGCGGGATACTCGAGTTACGACGGGGATCTCAGCCTTCCCCTTGGGTTGGCTCTGGGAAGCCAATCTTCCCCTCGGGTTGCGAGGGAAAGCTGGGGGTTGCGCTCGAGTCACCGCAGGGCCGAAGAGACCTCACCTAGGCGTGGTCCCGGACCTAATATTCCTCTCCAGGGAAGGCAGGATCTCGGGGTTGCATTCCAGGCTCCCCCGGGGAGTCAGGCCTCGTCTCGACGGAAGCCAAGGACTTCCGCTCTCCTCTCGAGTCGCGACGCGGGGTCTCTTGGAGCCCCCTGAGCGGCCTCAAGGGAGTCCAGCCTCCTCTTCCGTTTGGAGAGTGGACCCGGGATTGCTCTCCAGGCCATGCAGGAAGAGAAGGCCCTCAGCTCGCGAGGATGGGGGCGTCTCAGGGGTTTCCTCGAGCTGCGGCGCCCGTGGGGGTTTTCTCCCGAGCACGACAGGATCTCAGGGAGCCTCTCGTGCGGCGCAGGGAAGTCAGGTCTCCATGCGCGTGGCCCGAGGGGGCGGCGTCCTGGCTCTCGAGTCACGGAGGGGACTAGGGCCTCGAGACGCGTTGAAGAAGGACTCTCGAGGTCTTTCTCGGGGGGCGGCGGGAAACCCTCGTGTCCCTCGCCTTCTGCCGGGGACCTTAGGGAACTTGCCAGGGTGCCTCTGTGAGGCGAGGGATCCTGTGGAGGTGGCGGGCCCCTCGGGACTCCGCTGGGTCTGGCGCAACCGAGAGGGCCTCACCTCGAGGGAGGCAGGAACCTCAGGCTTCCGCTCTGTTTCGGACTCCGACCGCAGGGTGCCTGCAGAGTTGGGACAGGAGAGTCAGGCCTCCGTCTTGTCTGAGGAAGGGAACCCCGCTGGCCTCTCGAGTTGCTCAGGGGGTCTCAGCCCCTCGTCGAGCTGTGTGTGGAACCCGCGGGTCTTTGCGGACGATGCACGGGGTGGCCGGTGCCCCTTCGTGTTGTGCCTTCCCCCACAGGGTGGCCTTCGAAGAGGGGTCCGGGCCTCGGGTCCTTCTCCAGGGCGGACCGGGAATCGGGGCGTTCGGCATGTGGCCCCACCCACGTGGCTCGTCTCGAATTTCCTCGTGAGACCGGCCTCATCCTGAGGTGCGCCGGGAGGCCGGGAACCCCTTCCAGACCACGCAGGGGAATCTCCTCTCCTGTCGCGATCAGGAGGGGAGAAGGGGCTCAGAGGAAGCGGTGCCGGGGACCCTCGGTGTTCCCCTCGAGGGAACCGGCGTGTCGGGGGACTTTGGGGGTCGCAGGAAGGCTGTCAGGGACCGTTTCGCCCTTCAGGCGGAACAGGGGACTTCCCTTGAGACGCCGTGGCGGCAAGGGCCTCATCTTGCCAAGAGGTGGAACCACGTGGTTTTTCTCGAGTTGCGGCGGGATTCTCCGAGTTACGACGGGATCTCAGCCTTCCCCTTGGGTTGGCCCTGGGAAGCCCAATCTTCCCTCGGGTTGCGAGGGAAAGCTGGGGGTTGCGCTCGAGTCACCGCAGGGCCGAAGAGACCTCACCTAGGCGTGTGTCCGGGACCTAATATTCCTCTCCAGGGAAGGCAGGGATCTCGGGGTTGCATTCCAGGCTCCCCCGGGGAGTCAGGCCTCGTCTCGAGGGAAGCCAAGGACTCCGCTCTCCTCTCGAGTCGCGACGCGGGTCCTCTTGGAGCCCCCTGAGCGGCCTCAAGGAGTCCAGCCTCCTCTTCCGTTTGGAGAGAGGACCCGGGATTGCTCTCCAGGCCATGCAGGAGAGAAGGCCCTCAGCTCGCGAGGACGGGGGCGTCTCAGGGGTTTTCCTCGGGCTGCGGCGCCCGTGGGGGTTTCTCCCGAGGCACGCGAGGATCTCAGGGAGCCTCTCGTGCGGCGCCAGGGAAGTCAGGTCTCCATGCGCGTGGCGAGGGGGAGCGCGTCCTGGCTCTCGAGTCATGGGAGGGGACTAGGGCCTCGAGACGCATTGAAGAAGGACTCTCGAGTTCTTTCTCGGGGGCAGCGGGAAACCCTCGTGTCCCTCGCCTTCTGCCGGGGACCTTAGGGAAATTGCCAGGGTGCATCTGAGAGGCGAGGGATCCTGTGGAGGTGCGCGGGCCCCTCGGGACTCCGCTGGGTCTGGCGCAACGGAAGAGGGCCCACCTCGAGGGGAGGCAGAACCTCAGGCTTCTCTCCGTTTCGGACTCCGACCGCAGGGTCCCTGCAGAGTTGGGACAGAGAGTCAGGCCTCGTCTTGTCTGAGGAAGGGAACCCCGCTGGCCTCTCGAGTTGCTCAGGGGGTCTCAGGCCCCTCGTCGAGCTGTGTGTGGAACCCGCGGTCTTTGCGGACGATGCACGGGGGTGGCAGTGCCCCTTCGTGGTGCCTTCCCCCACAGGGTTGCCTTCGAAGAGGGGTCCGGGCCTCGGGTCCTTCTCCAGGGCAGACCGGGAATCGGGGGCGTTCGGCATGTGGCCCCACCCACGTGGCTCGTCTCGAATTTCCTCGTGAGACCGCCTCATCCTGAGGTGCGCCGGGAAGGCCGTAACCCTTTCCAGACCACGCAGGGGAATCGCCTCTCCTGTCGCGATCAGGAGGGAGAAGGGCTCAGAGGAAGCGGTGCCGGGACCCTCGGTGTTCCCTCGAGGAACCCGGCGTGTCGGGGACTTTTGGGGGTCGCAGGAAGGCTGTCAGGGACCGTTTCGCCTTCAGCGCGGAACAGGGGACTTCCCTTGAGACGCCGTGGCGGCAAGGGCCTCATCTTGCCAAGAGGTGGGAACCACGTGGGTTTTCTCGGAGTTGCGGCGGGATACTCGAGTTACGACGGGGATCTCAGCCTTCCCCTTGGGTTGGCTCTGGGAAGCCCAATCTTCCCCTGGGTTGCGAGGGAAAGCTGGGGGTTGCGCTCGAGTCACCGCAGGGCGAAGAGACCTCACCTAGGCGTGTGTCCGGGACCTAATATTCCTCTCCAGGGAAGGCAGGGATCTCGGGGTTGCATTCCAGGCTCCCCCGGGGAGTCAGGCCTCGTCTCGACGGGAAGCCAAGGACTCCGCTCTCCTCTCGAGTCGCGACGCGGGTCTCTTGGAGCCCCCTGAGCGGCCTCAAGGGAGTCCAGCCTCCTCTTCCGTTTGGAGAGTGGACCCGGGATTGCTCTCCAGGCCATGCAGGAAGAGAAGGCCCTCAGCTCGCGAGGACGGGGGCGTCTCAGGGGTTTCCTCGAGCTGCGGCGCCCGTGGGGGTTTTCTCCCGAGGCACGACGAGGATCTCAGGGAGCCTCTCGTGCGGCGCCAGGGAAGTCAGGTCTCCATGCGCGTGGCGAGGGGGAGCGCGTCCTGGCTCTCGAGTCACGGGAGGGGACTAGGGCCTCGAGACGCGTTGAAGAAGGACTCTCGAGGTCTTTCTCGGGGGGCGGCGGGAAACCCTCGTGTCCCTCGCCTTCTGCCGGGGACCTTAGGGAACTTGCCAGGGTGCCTCTGTGAGGCGAGGGATCCTGTGGAGGTGGCGGGGCCCCTCGGGACTCCGCTGGGTCTGGCGCAACCGAAGAGGGCCTCACCTCGAGGGGAGGCAGGAACCTCAGGCTTCCTCTCTGTTTCGGACTCCGACCGCAGGGTGCCTGCAGAGTTGGGACAGGAGAGTCAGGCCTCGTCTTGTCTGAGGAAGGGAACCCCGCTGGCCTCTCGAGTTGCTCAGGGGGTCTCAGGCCCCTCGTCGAGCTGTGTGTGGAACCCGCGGGTCTTTGCGGACGATGCACGGGGGTGGCAGTGCCCCTTCGTGTTGTGCCTTCCCCCACAGGGTTGCCTTCGAAGAGGGGTCCGGGCCTCGGGTCCTTCTCCAGGGCGGACCGGGGAATCGGGGGCGTTCGGCATGTGGCCCCACCCACGTGGCTCGTCTCGAATTTCCTCGTGAGACCGGCCTCATCCTGAGGTGCGCCGGGAAGGCCGGGAACCCCTTCCAGACCACGCAGGGGAATCGCCTCTCCTGTCGCGATCAGGAGGGGAGAAGGGGCTCAGAGGAAGCGGTGCCGGGACCCTCGGTGTTCCCCTCGAGGGAACCCGGCGTGTCGGGGGACTTTTGGGGGTCGCAGGAAGGCTGTCAGGGACCGTTTCGCCCTTCAGGGCGGAACAGGGGACTTCCCTTGAGACGCCGTGGCGGGCAAGGGCCTCATCTTGCCAAGAGGTGGGAACCACGTGGTTTTTCTCGAGTTGCGGCGGCATTCTCGAGTTACGACGGGGATCTCAGCCTTCCCCTTGGGTTGGCCCTGGGAAGCCCAATCTTCCCCTCGGGTTGCGAGGGAAAGCTGGGGGTTGCGCTCGAGTCACCGCAGGGCCGAAGAGACCTCACCTAGGCGTGTGTCCGGGACCTAATATTCCTCTCCAGGGAAGGCAGGGATCTCGGGGTTGCATTCCAGGCTCCCCCGGGGAGTCAGGCCTCGTCTCGAGGGGAAGCCAAGGACTCCGCTCTCCTCTCGAATCGCGACGCGGGTCTCTTGGAGCCACCTGAGCGGCCTCAAGGGCGTCCAGCCTCCTCTTCCGTTTGGAGAGAGGACCCGGGATTGCTCTCCAGGCCATGCAGGAAAAGAATGCCCTCAGCTCGCGAGGACGGGGGCGTCTCAGGGGTTTGCTCGAGCTGCGGCGCCCGTGGGGGTTTTCTCCCGAGGCACGACGAGGATCTCAGGGAGCCTCTCGTGCGGCGCCAGGGAAGTCATGTCTCCATGCGCGTGGCGAGGGGGAGCGCGTCCTGGCTCTCGAGTCACGGGAGGGGACTAGGGCCTCGAGACGCGTTGAAGAAGGACTCTCGAGGTCTTCCTCGGGGGGCGGCGGGAAACCCTCGTGTCCCTCGCCTTCTGCCGGGGACCTTAGGGAACTTCCCAGGGTGCCTCTGAGAGGCGAGGGATCCTGTGGAGGTGGCGGGGCCCCTCGGGACTCCGCTGGGTCTGGCGCAACGGAAGAGGGCCTCACCTCGAGGGGAGGCAGGCACCTCAGGCTTCCTGTCCGTTTCGGACTCCGACCGCAGGGTCCCTGCAGAGTTGGGACAGGAGAGTCAGGCCTCGTCTTGTCTGAGGAAGGGAACCCCGCTGGCCTCTCGAGTTGCTCAGGGGGTCTCAGGCCCCTCGTCGAGCTGTGTGTGGAACCCACGGGTCTTTGCGGACGATGCACGGGGGTGGCAGTGCCCCTTCGTGTTGTGCCTTCACCCACAGGGTTGCCTTCGAAGAGGGGTCCGGGCCTCGGGTCCTTCTCAAGGGCGGACCGGGGAATCGGGGGCGTTCGGCATGTGGCCCCACCCACGTGGCTCGTCTCGAATTTCCTCGTGAGACCGGCCTCATCCTGAGGTGCGCCGGGAAGCCCGGGAACCCCTTCCAGACCACGCAGGGGAATCGCCTCTCCTGTCGCCATCCGGAGGGGAGAAGGGGCTCAGAGGAAGCGGTGCCGGGACCCTCGGTGTTCCCCTCGAGGGAACCCGGCGTGTCGGGGGACTTTTGGGGGTCGCAGGAAGGCTGTCAGGGACCGTTTCGCCCTTCAGGGCGGAACAGGGGACTTCCCTTGAGACGCCGTGGCGGGCAAGGGCCTCATCTTGCCAAGAGGTGGGAACCACGTGGTTTTTCTCGAATTGCGGCGGGATTCTCGAGTTACGACGGGGATCTCAGCCTTCCCCTTGGGTTGGCCCCTGGAAGCCCAATCTTCCCCTAGGTTGCGAGGGAAAGCTGGGGGTTGCGCTCGAGTCACTGCAGGGCCGAAGAGACCTCACCTAGGCGCGTGTCCAGGACCTAATATTCCTCTCCAGGGAAGGCAGGGATCTCGGGGTTGCATTCCAGGCTCCCCCGGGGAGTCAGGCCTCGTCTCGAGGGGAAGCCAAGGACTCCGCTCTCCTCTCGAGTCGCGACGCGGGTCTCTTGGAGCCCCCTGAGCGGCCTCAAGGGAGTCCAGCCTCCTCTTCCGTTTGGAGAGAGGACCCGGGATTGCTCTCCAGGCCATGCAGGAAAAGAAGGCCCTCAGCTCGCGAGGACGGGGGCGTCTCAGGGGTTTCCTCGAGGTGCGGCGCCCGTGGGGGTTTTCTCCCGAGGCACGACGAGGATCTCAGGGAGCCTCTCGTGCGGCGCCAGGGAAGTCAGGTCTCCATGCGCGTGGCGAGGGGGAGCGCGTCCTGGCTCTCGAGTCACGGGAGGGGACTAGGGCCTGGAGACGCGTTGAAGAAGGACTCTCGAGGTCTTCCTCGGGGGGCGGCGGGAAACCCTCGTGTCCCTCGCCTTCTGCCGGGGACCTTAGGGAACTTGCCAGTGTGCCTCTGAGAGGCGAGGGATCCTGTGGAGGTGGCGGGGCCCCTCGGGACTCCGCTGGGTCTGGCGCAACCGAAGAGGGCCTCACCTCGAGGGGAGGCAGGAACCTCAGGCTTCCTCTCTGTTTCGGACTCCGACCGCAGGGTGCCTGCAGAGTTGGGACAGGAGAGTCAGGCCTCGTCTTGTCTGAGGAAGGGAACCCCGCTGGCCTCTCGAGTTGCTCAGGGGGTCTCAGGCCCCTCGTCGAGCTGTGTGTGGAACCCGCGGGTCTTTGCGGACGATGCACGGGGGTGGCAGTGCCCCTTCGTGTTGTGCCTTCCCCCACAGGGTTGCCTTCGAAGAGGGGTCCGGGCCTCGGGTCCTTCTCCAGGGCGGACCGGGGAATCGGGGGCGTTCGGCCTGTGGCCCCACCCACGTGGCTCGTCTCGAATTTCCTCGTGAGACCGGCCTCATCCTGAGGTGCGCCGGGAAGGCCGGGAACCCCTTCCAGACCACGCAGGGGAATCGCCTCTCCTGTCGCGATCAGGAGGGGAGAAGGGGCTCAGAGGAAGCGGTGCCGGGACCCTCGGTGTTCCCCTCGAGGGAACCCGGCGTGTCGGGGGACTTTTGGGGGTCGCAGGAAGGCTGTCAGGGACCGTTTCGCCCTTCAGGGCGGAACAGGGGACTTCCCTTGAGACGCCGTGGCGGGCAAGGGCCTCATCTTGCCAAGAGGTGGGAACCACGTGGTTTTTCTCGAGTTGCGGCGGGATTCTCGAGTTACGACGGGGATCTCAGCCTTCCCCTTGGGTTGGCCCTGGGAAGCCCAATCTTCCCCTCGGGTTGCGAGGGAAAGCTGGGGGTTGCGCTCGAGTCACCGCAGGGCCGAAGAGACCTCACCTAGGCGTGTGTCCGGGACCTAATATTCCTCTCCAGGGAAGGCAGGGATCTCGGGGTTGCATTCCAGGCTCCCCCGGGGAGTCAGGCCTCGTCTCGAGGGGAAGCCAAGGACTCCGCTCTCCTCTCGAGTCGCGACGCGGGTCTCTTGGAGCCCCCTGAGCGGCCTCAAGGGAGTCCAGCCTCCTCTTCCGTTTGGAGAGAGGACCCGGGATTGCTCTCCAGGCCATGCAGGAAGAGAAGGCCCTCAGCTCGCGAGGACGGGGGCGTCTCAGGGGTTTCCTCGGGCTGCGGCGCCCGTGGGGGTTTTCTCCCGAGGCACGACGAGGATCTCAGGGAGCCTCTCGTGCGGCGCCAGGGAAGTCAGGTCTCCATGCGCGTGGCGAGGGGGAGCGCGTCCTGGCTCTCGAGTCATGGGAGGGGACTAGGGCCTCGAGACGCATTGAAGAAGGACTCTCGAGGTCTTTCTCGGGGGCCAGCGGGAAACCCTCGTGTCCCTCGCCTTCTGCCGGGGACCTTAGGGAACTTGCCAGGGTGCATCTGAGAGGCGAGGGATCCTGTGGAGGTGGCGGGGCCCCTCGGGACTCCGCTGGGTCTGGCGCAACGGAAGAGGGCCTCACCTCGAGGGGAGGCAGGAACCTCAGGCTTCCTCTCCGTTTCGGACTCCGACCGCAGGGTCCCTGCAGAGTTGGGACAGGAGAGTCAGGCCTCGTCTTGTCTGAGGAAGGGAACCCCGCTGGCCTCTCGAGTTGCTCAGGGGGTCTCAGGCCCCTCGTCGAGCTGTGTGTGGAACCCGCGGGTCTTTGCGGACGATGCACGGGGGTGGCAGTGCCCCTTCGTGTTGTGCCTTCCCCCACAGGGTTGCCTTCGAAGAGGGGTCCGGGCCTCGGGTCCTTCTCCAGGGCGGACCGGGGAATCGGGGGCGTTCGGCATGTGGCCCCATCCACGTGGCTCGTCTCGAATTTCCTCGTGAGACCGGCCTCATCCTGAGGTGCGCCGGGAAGGCCGGTAACCCTTTCCAGACCACGCAGGGGAATCGCCTCTCCTGTCGCGATCAGGAGGGGAGAAGGGGCTCAGAGGAAGCGGTGCCGGGACCCTCGGTGTTCCCCTCGAGGGAACCCGGCGTGTCGGGGGACTTTTGGGGGTCGCAGGAAGGCTGTCAGGGACCGTTTCGCCCTTCAGCGCGGAACAGGGGACTTCCCTTGAGACGCCGTGGCGGGCAAGGGCCTCATCTTGCCAAGAGGTGGGAACCACGTGGTTTTTCTCGAGTTGCGGCGGGATACTCGAGTTACGACGGGGATCTCAGCCTTCCCCTTGGGTTGGCTCTGGGAAGCCCAATCTTCCCCTCGGGTTGCGAGGGAAAGCTGGGGGTTGCGCTCGAGTCACCGCAGGGCCGAAGAGACCTCACCTAGGCGTGTGTCCGGGACCTAATATTCCTCTCCAGGGAAGGCAGGGATCTCGGGGTTGCATTCCAGGCTCCCCCGGGGAGTCAGGCCTCGTCTCGACGGGAAGCCAAGGACTCCGCTCTCCTCTCGAGTCGCGACGCGGGTCTCTTGGAGCCCCCTGAGCGGCCTCAAGGGAGTCCAGCCTCCTCTTCCGTTTGGAGAGTGGACCCGGGATTGCTCTCCAGGCCATGCAGGAAGAGAAGGCCCTCAGCTCGCGAGGATGGGGGCGTCTCAGGGGTTTCCTCGAGCTGCGGCGCCCGTGGGGGTTTTCTCCCGAGGCACGACGAGGATCTCAGGGAGCCTCTCGTGCGGCGCCAGGGAAGTCAGGTCTCCATGCGCGTGGCGAGGGGGAGCGCGTCCTGGCTCTCGAGTCACGGGAGGGGACTAGGGCCTCGAGACGCGTTGAAGAAGGACTCTCGAGGTCTTTCTCGGGGGGCGGCGGGAAACCCTCGTGTCCCTCGCCTTCTGCCGGGGACCTTAGGGAACTTGCCAGGGTGCCTCTGTGAGGCGAGGGATCCTGTGGAGGTGGCGGGGCCCCTCGGGACTCCGCTGGGTCTGGCGCAACCGAAGAGGGCCTCACCTCGAGGGGAGGCAGGAACCTCAGGCTTCCTCTCTGTTTCGGACTCCGACCGCAGGGTGCCTGCAGAGTTGGGACAGGAGAGTCAGGCCTCGTCTTGTCTGAGGAAGGGAACCCCGCTGGCCTCTCGAGTTGCTCAGGGGGTCTCAGGCCCCTCGTCGAGCTGTGTGTGGAACCCGCGGGTCTTTGCGGACGATGCACGGGGGTGGCGGTGCCCCTTCGTGTTGTGCCTTCCCCCACAGGGTTGCCTTCGAAGAGGGGTCCGGGCCTCGGGTCCTTCTCCAGGGCGGACCGGGGAATCGGGGGCGTTCGGCATGTGGCCCCACCCACGTGGCTCGTCTCGAATTTCCTCGTGAGACCGGCCTCATCCTGAGGTGCGCCGGGAAGGCCGGGAACCCCTTCCAGACCACGCAGGGGAATCGCCTCTCCTGTCGCGATCAGGAGGGGAGAAGGGGCTCAGAGGAAGCGGTGCCGGGACCCTCGGTGTTCCCCTCGAGGGAACCCGGCGTGTCGGGGGACTTTTGGGGGTCGCAGGAAGGCTGTCAGGGACCGTTTCGCCCTTCAGGGCGGAACAGGGGACTTCCCTTGAGACGCCGTGGCGGGCAAGGGCCTCATCTTGCCAAGAGGTGGGAACCACGTGGTTTTTCTCGAGTTGCGGCGGGATTCTCGAGTTACGACGGGGATCTCAGCCTTCCCCTTGGGTTGGCCCTGGGAAGCCCAATCTTCCCCTCGGGTTGCGAGGGAAAGCTGGGGGTTGCGCTCGAGTCACCGCAGGGCCGAAGAGACCTCACCTAGGCGTGTGTCCGGGACCTAATATTCCTCTCCAGGGAAGGCAGGGATCTCGGGGTTGCATTCCAGGCTCCCCCGGGGAGTCAGGCCTCGTCTCGACGGGAAGCCAAGGACTCCGCTCTCCTCTCGAGTCGCGACGCGGGTCTCTTGGAGCCCCCTGAGCGGCCTCAAGGGAGTCCAGCCTCCTCTTCCGTTTGGAGAGAGGACCCGGGATTGCTCTCCAGGCCATGCAGGAAGAGAAGGCCCTCAGCTCGCGAGGACGGGGGCGTCTCAGGGGTTTCCTCGGGCTGCGGCGCCCGTGGGGGTTTTCTCCCGAGGCACGACGAGGATCTCAGGGAGCCTCTCGTGCGGCGCCAGGGAAGTCAGGTCTCCATGCGCGTGGCGAGGGGGAGCGCGTCCTGGCTCTCGAGTCATGGGAGGGGACTAGGGCCTCGAGACGCATTGAAGAAGGACTCTCGAGGTCTTTCTCGGGGGGCAGCGGGAAACCCTCGTGTCCCTCGCCTTCTGCCGGGGACCTTAGGGAACTTGCCAGGGTGCATCTGAGAGGCGAGGGATCCTGTGGAGGTGGCGGGGCCCCTCGGGACTCCGCTGGGTCTGGCGCAACGGAAGAGGGCCTCACCTCGAGGGGAGGCAGGAACCTCAGGCTTCCTCTCCGTTTCGGACTCCGACCGCAGGGTCCCTGCAGAGTTGGGACAGGAGAGTCAGGCCTCGTCTTGTCTGAGGAAGGGAACCCCGCTGGCCTCTCGAGTTGCTCAGGGGGTCTCAGGCCCCTCGTCGAGCTGTGTGTGGAACCCGCGGGTCTTTGCGGACGATGCACGGGGGTGGCAGTGCCCCTTCGTGTTGTGCCTTCCCCCACAGGGTTGCCTTCGAAGAGGGGTCCGGGCCTCGGGTCCTTCTCCAGGGCAGACCGGGGAATCGGGGGCGTTTGGCATGTGGCCCCACCCACGTGGCTCGTCTCGAATTTCCTCGTGAGACCGGCCTCATCCTGAGGTGCGCCGGGAAGGCCGGTAACCCTTTCCAGACCACGCAGGGGAATCGCCTCTCCTGTCGCGATCAGGAGGGGAGAAGGGGCTCAGAGGAAGCGGTGCCGGGACCCTCGGTGTTCCCCTCGAGGGAACCCGGCGTGTCGGGGGACTTTTGGGGGTCGCAGGAAGGCTGTCAGGGACCGTTTCGCCCTTCAGCGCGGAACAGGGGACTTCCCTTGAGACGCCGTGGCGGGCAAGGGCCTCATCTTGCCAAGAGGTGGGAACCACGTGGTTTTTCTCGAGTTGCGGCGGGATACTCGAGTTACGACGGGGATCTCAGCCTTCCCCTTGGGTTGGCTCTGGGAAGCCCAATCTTCCCCTCGGGTTGCGAGGGAAAGCTGGGGGTTGCGCTCGAGTCACCGCAGGGCCGAAGAGACCTCACCTAGGCGTGTGTCCGGGACCTAATATTCCTCTCCAGGGAAGGCAGGGATCTCGGGGTTGCATTCCAGGCTCCCCCGGGGAGTCAGGCCTCGTCTCGACGGGAAGCCAAGGACTCCGCTCTCCTCTCGAGTCGCGACGCGGGTCTCTTGGAGCCCCCTGAGCGGCCTCAAGGGAGTCCAGCCTCCTCTTCCGTTTGGAGAGTGGACCCGGGATTGCTCTCCAGGCCATGCAGGAAGAGAAGGCCCTCAGCTCGCGAGGACGGGGGCGTCTCAGGGGTTTCCTCGAGCTGCGGCGCCCGTGGGGGTTTTCTCCCGAGGCACGACGAGGATCTCAGGGAGCCTCTCGTGCGGCGCCAGGGAAGTCAGGTCTCCATGCGCGTGGCGAGGGGGAGCGCGTCCTGGCTCTCGAGTCACGGGAGGGGACTAGGGCCTCGAGACGCGTTGAAGAAGGACTCTCGAGGTCTTTCTCGGGGGGCGGCGGGAAACCCTCGTGTCCCTCGCCTTCTGCCGGGGACCTTAGGGAACTTGCCAGGGTGCATCTGAGAGGCGAGGGATCCTGTGGAGGTGGCGGGGCCCCTCGGGACTCCGCTGGGTCTGGCGCAACGGAAGAGGGCCTCACCTCGAGGGGAGGCAGGAACCTCAGGCTTCCTCTCCGTTTCGGACTCCGACCGCAGGGTCCCTGCAGAGTTGGGACAGGAGAGTCAGGCCTCGTCTTGTCTGAGGAAGGGAACCCCGCTGGCCTCTCGAGTTGCTCAGGGGGTCTCAGGCCCCTCGTCGAGCTGTGTGTGGAACCCGCGGGTCTTTGCGGACGATGCACGGGGGTGGCAGTGCCCCTTCGTGTTGTGCCTTCCCCCACAGGGTTGCCTTCGAAGAGGGGTCCGGGCCTCGGGTCCTTCTCCAGGGCAGACCGGGGAATCGGGGGCGTTCGGCATGTGGCCCCACCCACGTGGCTCGTCTCGAATTTCCTCGTGAGACCGGCCTCATCCTGAGGTGCGCCGGGAAGGCCGGTAACCCTTTCCAGACCACGCAGGGGAATCGCCTCTCCTGTCGCGATCAGGAGGGGAGAAGGGGCTCAGAGGAAGCGGTGCCGGGACCCTCGGTGTTCCCCTCGAGGGAACCCGGCGTGTCGGGGGACTTTTGGGGGTCGCAGGAAGGCTGTCAGGGACCGTTTCGCCCTTCAGCGCGGAACAGGGGACTTCCCTTGAGACGCCGTGGCGGGCAAGGGCCTCATCTTGCCAAGAGGTGGGAACCACGTGGTTTTTCTCGAGTTGCGGCGGGATACTCGAGTTACGACGGGGATCTCAGCCTTCCCCTTGGGTTGGCTCTGGGAAGCCCAATCTTCCCCTCGGGTTGCGAGGGAAAGCTGGGGGTTGCGCTCGAGTCACCGCAGGGCCGAAGAGACCTCACCTAGGCGTGTGTCCGGGACCTAATATTCCTCTCCAGGGAAGGCAGGGATCTCGGGGTTGCATTCCAGGCTCCCCCGGGGAGTCAGGCCTCGTCTCGACGGGAAGCCAAGGACTCCGCTCTCCTCTCGAGTCGCGACGCGGGTCTCTTGGAGCCCCCTGAGCGGCCTCAAGGGAGTCCAGCCTCCTCTTCCGTTTGGAGAGTGGACCCGGGATTGCTCTCCAGGCCATGCAGGAAGAGAAGGCCCTCAGCTCGCGAGGACGGGGGCGTCTCAGGGGTTTCCTCGAGCTGCGGCGCCCGTGGGGGTTTTCTCCCGAGGCACGACGAGGATCTCAGGGAGCCTCTCGTGCGGCGCCAGGGAAGTCAGGTCTCCATGCGCGTGGCGAGGGGGAGCGCGTCCTGGCTCTCGAGTCACGGGAGGGGACTAGGGCCTCGAGACGCGTTGAAGAAGGACTCTCGAGGTCTTTCTCGGGGGGCGGCGGGAAACCCTCGTGTCCCTCGCCTTCTGCCGGGGACCTTAGGGAACTTGCCAGGGTGCCTCTGTGAGGCGAGGGATCCTGTGGAGGTGGCGGGGCCCCTCGGGACTCCGCTGGGTCTGGCGCAACCGAAGAGGGCCTCACCTCGAGGGGAGGCAGGAACCTCAGGCTTCCTCTCTGTTTCGGACTCCGACCGCAGGGTGCCTGCAGAGTTGGGACAGGAGAGTCAGGCCTCGTCTTGTCTGAGGAAGGGAACCCCGCTGGCCTCTCGAGTTGCTCAGGGGGTCTCAGGCCCCTCGTCGAGCTGTGTGTGGAACCCGCGGGTCTTTGCGGACGATGCACGGGGGTGGCAGTGCCCCTTCGTGTTGTGCCTTCCCCCACAGGGTTGCCTTCGAAGAGGGGTCCGGGCCTCGGGTCCTTCTCCAGGGCGGACCGGGGAATCGGGGGCGTTCGGCATGTGGCCCCACCCACGTGGCTCGTCTCGAATTTCCTCGTGAGACCGGCCTCATCCTGAGGTGCGCCGGGAAGGCCGGGAACCCCTTCCAGACCACGCAGGGGAATCGCCTCTCCTGTCGCGATCAGGAGGGGAGAAGGGGCTCAGAGGAAGCGGTGCCGGGACCCTCGGTGTTCCCCTCGAGGGAACCCGGCGTGTCGGGGGACTTTTGGGGGTCGCAGGAAGGCTGTCAGGGACCGTTTCGCCCTTCAGGGCGGAACAGGGGACTTCCCTTGAGACGCCGTGGCGGGCAAGGGCCTCATCTTGCCAAGAGGTGGGAACCACGTGGTTTTTCTCGAGTTGCGGCGGGATTCTCGAGTTACGACGGGGATCTCAGCCTTCCCCTTGGGTTGGCCCTGGGAAGCCCAATCTTCCCCTCGGGTTGCGAGGGAAAGCTGGGGGTTGCGCTCGAGTCACCGCAGGGCCGAAGAGACCTCACCTAGGCGTGTGTCCGGGACCTAATATTCCTCTCCAGGGAAGGCAGGGATCTCGGGGTTGCATTCCAGGCTCCCCCGGGGAGTCAGGCCTCGTCTCGAGGGGAAGCCAAGGACTCCGCTCTCCTCTCGAGTCGCGACGCGGGTCTCTTGGAGCCCCCTGAGCGGCCTCAAGGGAGCCCAGCCTCCTCTTCCGTTTGGAGAGAGGACCCGGGATTGCTCTCCAGGCCATGCAGGAAGAGAAGGCCCTCAGCTCGCGAGCACGGGGGCGTCTCAGGGGTTTCCTCGGGCTGCGGCGCCCGTGGGGGTTTTCTCCCGAGGCACGACGAGGATCTCAGGGAGCCTCTCGTGCGGCGCCAGGGAAGTCAGGTCTCCATGCGCGTGGCGAGGGGGAGCGCGTCCTGGCTCTCGAGTCATGGGAGGGGACTAGGGCCTCGAGACGCATTGAAGAAGGACTCTCGAGGTCTTTCTCGGGGGGCAGCGGGAAACCCTCGTGTCCCTCGCCTTCTGCCGGGGACCTTAGGGAACTTGCCAGGGTGCATCTGAGAGGCGAGGGATCCTGTGGAGGTGGCGGGGCCCCTCGGGACTCCGCTGGGTCTGGCGCAACGGAAGAGGGCCTCACCTCGAGGGGAGGCAGGAACCTCAGGCTTCCTCTCCGTTTCGGACTCCGACCGCAGGGTCCCTGCAGAGTTGGGACAGGAGAGTCAGGCCTCGTCTTGTCTGAGGAAGGGAACCCCGCTGGCCTCTCGAGTTGCTCAGGGGGTCTCAGGCCCCTCGTCGAGCTGTGTGTGGAACCCGCGGGTCTTTGCGGACGATGCACGGGGGTGGCAGTGCCCCTTCGTGTTGTGCCTTCCCCCACAGGGTTGCCTTCGAAGAGGGGTCCGGGCCTCGGGTCCTTCTCCAGGGCAGACCGGGGAATCGGGGGCGTTCGGCATGTGGCCCCACCCACGTGGCTCGTCTCGAATTTCCTCGTGAGACTGGCCTCATCCTGAGGTGCGCCGGGAAGGCCGGTAACCCTTTCCAGACCACGCAGGGGAATCGCCTCTCCTGTCGCGATCAGGAGGGGAGAAGGGGCTCAGAGGAAGCGGTGCCGGGACCCTCGGTGTTCCCCTCGAGGGAACCCGGCGTGTCGGGGGACTTTTGGGGGTCGCAGGAATGCTGTCAGGGACCGTTTCGCCCTTCAGCGCGGAACAGGGGACTTCCCTTGAGACGCCGTGGCGGGCAAGGGCCTCATCTTGCCAAGAGGTGGGAACCACGTGGTTTTTCTCGAGTTGCGGCGGGATACTCGAGTTACGACGGGGATCTCAGCCTTCCCCTTGGGTTGGCTCTGGGAAGCCCAATCTTCCCCTTGGGTTGCGAGGGAAAGCTGGGGGTTGCGCTCGAGTCACCGCAGGGCCGAAGAGACCTCACCTAGGCGTGTGTCCGGGACCTAATATTCCTCTCCAGGGAAGGCAGGGATCTCGGGGTTGCATTCCAGGCTCCCCCGGGGAGTCAGGCCTCGTCTCGACGGGAAGCCAAGGACTCCGCTCTCCTCTCGAGTCGCGACGCGGGTCTCTTGGAGCCCCCTGAGCGGCCTCAAGGGAGTCCAGCCTCCTCTTCCGTTTGGAGAGTGGACCCGGGATTGCTCTCCAGGCCATGCAGGAAGAGAAGGCCCTCAGCTCGCAAGGACGGGGGCGTCTCAGGGGTTTCCTCGAGCTGCGGCGCCCGTGGGGGTTTTCTCCCGAGGCACGACGAGGATCTCAGGGAGCCTCTCGTGCGGCGCCAGGGAAGTCAGGTCTCCATGCGCGTGGCGAGGGGGAGCGCGTCCTGGCTCTCGAGTCACGGGAGGGGACTAGGGCCTCGAGACGCGTTGAAGAAGGACTCTCGAGGTCTTTCTCGGGGGGCGGCGGGAAACCCTCGTGTCCCTCGCCTTCTGCCGGGGACCTTAGGGAACTTGCCAGGGTGCCTCTGTGAGGCGAGGGATCCTGTGGAGGTGGCGGGGCCCCTCGGGACTCCGCTGGGTCTGGCGCAACCGAAGAGGGCCTCACCTCGAGGGGAGGCAGGAACCTCAGGCTTCCTCTCTGTTTCGGACTCCGACCGCAGGGTGCCTGCAGAGTTGGGACAGGAGAGTCAGGCCTCGTCTTGTCTGAGGAAGGGAACCCCGCTGGCCTCTCGAGTTGCTCAGGGGGTCTCAGGCCCCTCGTCGAGCTGTGTGTGGAACCCGCGGGTCTTTCCGGACGATGCACGGGGGTGGCAGTGCCCCTTCGTGTTGTGCCTTCCCCCACAGGGTTGCCTTCGAAGAGGGGTCCGGGCCTCGGGTCCTTCTCCAGGGCGGACCGGGGAATCGGGGGCGTTCGGCATGTGGCCCCACCCACGTGGCTCGTCTCGAATTTCCTCGTGAGACCGGCCTCATCCTGAGGTGCGCCGGGAAGGCCGGGAACCCCTTCCAGACCACGCAGGGGAATCGCCTCTCCTGTCGCGATCAGGAGGGGAGAAGGGGCTCAGAGGAAGCGGTGCCGGGACCCTCGGTGTTCCCCTCGAGGGAACCCGGCGTGTCGGGGGACTTTTGGGGGTCGCAGGAAGGCTGTCAGGGACCGTTTCGCCCTTCAGCGCGGAACAGGGGACTTCCCTTGAGACGCCGTGGCGGGCAAGGGCCTCATCTTGCCAAGAGGTGGGAACCACGTGGTTTTTCTCGAGTTGCGGCGGGATACTCGAGTTACGACGGGGATCTCAGCCTTCCCCTTGGGTTGGCTCTGGGAAGCCCAATCTTCCCCTCGGGTTGCGAGGGAAAGCTGGGGGTTGCGCTTGAGTCACCGCAGGGCCGAAGAGACCTCACCTAGGCGTGTGTCCGGGACCTAATATTCCTCTCCAGGGAAGGCAGGGATCTCGGGGTTGCATTCCAGGCTCCCCCGGGGAGTCAGGCCTCGTCTCGATGGGAAGCCAAGGACTCCGCTCTCCTCTCGAGTCGCGACGCGGGTCTCTTGGAGCCCCCTGAGCGGCCTCAAGGGAGTCCAGCCTCCTCTTCCGTTTGGAGAGTGGACCCGGGATTGCTCTCCAGGCCATGCAGGAAGAGAAGGCCCTCAGCTCGCGAGGACGGGGGCGTCTCAGGGGTTTCCTCGAGCTGCGGCGCCCGTGGGGGTTTTCTCCCGAGGCACGACGAGGATCTCAGGGAGCCTCTCGTGCGGCGCCAGGGAAGTCAGGTCTCCATGCGCGTGGCGAGGGGGAGCGCGTCCTGGCTCTCGAGTCACGGGAGGGGACTAGGGCCTCGAGACGCGTTGAAGAAGGACTCTCGAGGTCTTTCTCGGGGGGCGGCGGGAAACCCTCGTGTCCCTCGCCTTCTGCCGGGGACCTTAGGGAACTTGCCAGGGTGCCTCTGTGAGGCGAGGGATCCTGTGGAGGTGGCGGGGCCCCTCGGGACTCCGCTGGGTCTGGCGCAACCGAAGAGGGCCTCACCTCGAGGGGAGGCAGGAACCTCAGGCTTCCTCTCTGTTTCGGACTCCGACCGCAGGGTGCCTGCAGAGTTGGGACAGGAGAGTCAGGCCTCGTCTTGTCTGAGGAAGGGAACCCCGCTGGCCTCTCGAGTTGCTCAGGGGGTCTCAGGCCCCTCGTCGAGCTGTGTGTGGAACCCGCGGGTCTTTGCGGACGATGCACGGGGGTGGCAGTGCCCCTTCGTGTTGTGCCTTCCCCCACAGGGTTGCCTTCGAAGAGGGGTCCGGGCCTCGGGTCCTTCTCCAGGGCGGACCGGGGAATCGGGGGCGTTCGGCATGTGGCCCCACCCACGTGGCTCGTCTCGAATTTCCTCGTGAGACCGGCCTCATCCTGAGGTGCGCCGGGAAGGCCGGGAACCCCTTCCAGACCACGCAGGGGAATCGCCTCTCCTGTCGCGATCAGGAGGGGAGAAGGGGCTCAGAGGAAGCGGTGCCGGGACCCTCGGTGTTCCCCTCGAGGGAACCCGGCGTGTCGGGGGACTTTTGGGGGTCGCAGGAAGGCTGTCAGGGACCGTTTCGCCCTTCAGGGCGGAACAGGGGACTTCCCTTGAGACGCCGTGGCGGGCAAGGGCCTCATCTTGCCAAGAGGTGGGAACCACGTGGTTTTTCTCGAGTTGCGGCGGGATTCTCGAGTTACGACGGGGATCTCAGCCTTCCCCTTGGGTTGGCCCTGGGAAGCCCAATCTTCCCCTCGGGTTGCGAGGGAAAGCTGGGGGTTGCGCTCGAGTCACCGCAGGGCCGAAGAGACCTCACCTAGGCGTGTGTCCGGGACCTAATATTCCTCTCCAGGGAAGGCAGGGATCTCGGGGTTGCATTCCAGGCTCCCCCGGGGAGTCAGGCCTCGTCTCGAGGGGAAGCCAAGGACTCCGCTCTCCTCTCGAGTCGCGACGCGGGTCTCTTGGAGCCCCCTGAGCGGCCTCAAGGGAGTCCAGCCTCCTCTTCCGTTTGGAGAGAGGACCCGGGATTGCTCTCCAGGCCATGCAGGAAGAGAAGGCCCTCAGCTCGCGAGCACGGGGGCGTCTCAGGGGTTTCCTCGGGCTGCGGCGCCCGTGGGGGTTTTCTCCCGAGGCACGACGAGGATCTCAGGGAGCCTCTCGTGCGGCGCCAGGGAAGTCAGGTCTCCATGCGCGTGGCGAGGGGGAGCGCGTCCTGGCTCTCGAGTCATGGGAGGGGACTAGGGCCTCGAGACGCATTGAAGAAGGACTCTCGAGGTCTTTCTCGGGGGGCAGCGGGAAACCCTCGTGTCGCTCGCCTTCTGCCGGGGACCTTAGGGAACTTGCCAGGGTGCATCTGAGAGGCGAGGGATCCTGTGGAGGTGGCGGGGCCCCTCGGGACTCCGCTGGGTCTGGCGCAACGGAAGAGGGCCTCACCTCGAGGGGAGGCAGGAACCTCAGGCTTCCTCTCCGTTTCGGACTCCGACCGCAGGGTCCCTGCAGAGTTGGGACAGGAGAGTCAGGCCTCGTCTTGTCTGAGGAAGGGAACCCCGCTGGCCTCTCGAGTTGCTCAGGGGGTCTCAGGCCCCTCGTCGAGCTGTGTGTGGAACCCGCGGGTCTTTGCGGACGATGCACGGGGGTGGCAGTGCCCCTTCGTGTTGTGCCTTCCCCCACAGGGTTGCCTTCGAAGAGGGGTCCGGGCCTCGGGTCCTTCTCCAGGGCAGACCGGGGAATCGGGGGCGTTCGGCATGTGGCCCCACCCACGTGGCTCGTCTCGAATTTCCTCGTGAGACCGGCCTCATCCTGAGGTGCGCCGGGAAGGCCGGTAACCCTTTCCAGACCACGCAGGGGAATCGCCTCTCCTGTCGCGATCAGGAGGGGAGAAGGGGCTCAGAGGAAGCGGTGCCGGGACCCTCGGTGTTCCCCTCGAGGGAACCCGGCGTGTCGGGGGACTTTTGGGGGTCGCAGGAAGGCTGTCAGGGACCGTTTCGCCCTTCAGCGCGGAACAGGGGACTTCCCTTGAGACGCCGTGGCGGGCAAGGGCCTCATCTTGCCAAGAGGTGGGAACCACGTGGTTTTTCTCGAGTTGCGGCGGGATACTCGAGTTACGACGGGGATCTCAGCCTTCCCCTTGGGTTGGCTCTGGGAAGCCCAATCTTCCCCTCGGGTTGCGAGGGAAAGCTGGGGGTTGCGCTCGAGTCACCGCAGGGCCGAAGAGACCTCACCTAGGCGTGTGTCCGGGACCTAATATTCCTCTCCAGGGAAGGCAGGGATCTCGGGGTTGCATTCCAGGCTCCCCCGGGGAGTCAGGCCTCGTCTCGACGGGAAGCCAAGGACTCCGCTCTCCTCTCGAGTCGCGACGCGGGTCTCTTGGAGCCCCCTGAGCGGCCTCAAGGGAGTCCAGCCTCCTCTTCCGTTTGGAGAGTGGACCCGGGATTGCTCTCCAGGCCATGCAGGAAGAGAAGGCCCTCAGCTCGCGAGGACGGGGGCGTCTCAGGGGTTTCCTCGAGCTGCGGCGCCCGTGGGGGTTTTCTCCCGAGGCACGACGAGGATCTCAGGGAGCCTCTCGTGCGGCGCCAGGGAAGTCAGGTCTCCATGCGCGTGGCGAGGGGGAGCGCGTCCTGGCTCTCGAGTCACGGGAGGGGACTAGGGCCTCGAGACGCGTTGAAGAAGGACTCTCGAGGTCTTTCTCGGGGGGCGGCGGGAAACCCTCGTGTCCCTCGCCTTCTGCCGGGGACCTTAGGGAACTTGCCAGGGTGCCTCTGTGAGGCGAGGGATCCTGTGGAGGTGGCGGGGCCCCTCGGGACTCCGCTGGGTCTGGCGCAACCGAAGAGGGCCTCACCTCGAGGGGAGGCAGGAACCTCAGGCTTCCTCTCTGTTTCGGACTCCGACCGCAGGGTGCCTGCAGAGTTGGGACAGGAGAGTCAGGCCTCGTCTTGTCTGAGGAAGGGAACCCCGCTGGCGTCTCGAGTTGCTCAGGGGGTCTCAGGCCCCTCGTCGAGCTGTGTGTGGAACCCGCGGGTCTTTGCGGACGATGCACGGGGGTGGCAGTGCCCCTTCGTGTTGTGCCTTCCCCCACAGGGTTGCCTTCGAAGAGGGGTCCGGGCCTCGGGTCCTTCTCCAGGGCAGACCGGGGAATCGGGGGCGTTCGGCATGTGGCCCCACCCACGTGGCTCGTCTCGAATTTCCTCGTGAGACCGGCCTCATCCTGAGGTGCGCCGGGAAGGCCGGTAACCCTTTCCAGACCACGCAGGGGAATCGCCTCTCCTGTCGCGATCAGGAGGGGAGAAGGGGCTCAGAGGAAGCGGTGCCGGGACCCTCGGTGTTCCCCTCGAGGGAACCCGGCGTGTCGGGGGACTTTTGGGGGTCGCAGGAAGGCTGTCAGGGACCGTTTCGCCCTTCAGCGCGGAACAGGGGACTTCCCTTGAGACGCCGTGGCGGGCAAGGGCCTCATCTTGCCAAGAGGTGGGAACCACGTGGTTTTTCTCGAGTTGCGGCGGGATACTCGAGTTACGACGGGGATCTCAGCCTTCCCCTTGGGTTGGCTCTGGGAAGCCCAATCTTCCCCTCGGGTTGCGAGGGAAAGCTGGGGGTTGCGCTCGAGTCACCGCAGGGCCGAAGAGACCTCACCTAGGCGTGTGTCCGGGACCTAATATTCCTCTCCAGGGAAGGCAGGGATCTCGGGGTTGCATTCCAGGCTCCCCCGGGGAGTCAGGCCTCGTCTCGACGGGAAGCCAAGGACTCCGCTCTCCTCTCGAGTCGCGACGCGGGTCTCTTGGAGCCCCCTGAGCGGCCTCAAGGGAGTCCAGCCTCCTCTTCCGTTTGGAGAGTGGACCCGGGATTGCTCTCCAGGCCATGCAGGAAGAGAAGGCCCTCAGCTCGCGAGGACGGGGGCGTCTCAGGGGTTTCCTCGAGCTGCGGCGCCCGTGGGGGTTTTCTCCCGAGGCACGACGAGGATCTCAGGGAGCCTCTCGTGCGGCGCCAGGGAAGTCAGGTCTCCATGCGCGTGGCGAGGGGGAGCGCGTCCTGGCTCTCGAGTCACGGGAGGGGACTAGGGCCTCGAGACGCGTTGAAGAAGGACTCTCGAGGTCTTTCTCAGGGGGCGGCGGGAAACCCTCGTGTCCCTCGCCTTCTGCCGGGGACCTTAGGGAACTTGCCAGGGTGCCTCTGTGAGGCGAGGGATCCTGTGGAGGTGGCGGGGCCCCTCGGGACTCCGCTGGGTCTGGCGCAACCGAAGAGGGACTCACCTCGAGGGGAGGCAGGAACCTCAGGCTTCCTCTCTGTTTCGGACTCCGACCGCAGGGTGCCTGCAGAGTTGGGACAGGAGAGTCAGGCCTCGTCTTGTCTGAGGAAGGGAACCCCGCTGGCCTCTCGAGTTGCTCAGGGGGTCTCAGGCCCCTCGTCGAGCTGTGTGTGGAACCCGCGGGTCTTTGCGGACGATGCACGGGGGTGGCAGTGCCCCTTCGTGTTGTGCCTTCCCCCACAGGGTTGCCTTCGAAGAGGGGTCCGGGCCTCGGGTCCTTCTCCAGGGCGGACCGGGGAATCGGGGGCGTTCGGCATGTGGCCCCACCCACGTGGCTCGTCTCGAATTTCCTCGTGAGACCGGCCTCATCCTGAGGTGCGCCGGGAAGGCCGGGAACCCCTTCAAGACCACGCAGGGGAATCGCCTCTCCTGTTGCGATCAGGAGGGGAGAAGGTGCTCAGAGGAAGCGGTGCCGGGACCCTCGGTGTTCCCCTCGAGGGAACCCGGCGTGTCGGGGGACTTTTGGGGGTCGCAGGAAGGCTGTCAGGGACCGTTTCGCCCTTCAGCGCGGAACAGGGGACTTCCCTTGAGACGCCGTGGCGGGCAAGGGCCTCATCTTGCCAAGAGGTGGGAACCACGTGGTTTTTCTCGAGTTGCGGCGGGATTCTCGAGTTACGACGGGGATCTCAGCCTTCCCCTTGGGTTGGCCCTGGGAAGCCCAATCTTCCCCTCGGGTTGCGAGGGAAAGCTGGGGGTTGCGCTCGAGTCACCGCAGGGCCGAAGAGACCTCACCTAGGCGTGTGTCCGGGACCTAATATTCCTCTCCAGGGAAGGCAGGGATCTCGGGGTTGCATTCCAGGCTCCCCCGGGGAGTCAGGCCTCGTCTCGAGGGGAAGCCAAGGACTCCGCTCTCCTCTCGAGTCGCGACGCGGTTCTCTTGGAGCCCCCTGAGCGGCCTCAAGGGAGTCCAGCCTCCTCTTCCGTTTGGAGAGAGGACCCGGGATTGCTCTCCAGGCCATGCAGGAAGAGAAGGCCCTCAGCTCGCGAGGACGGGGGCGTCTCAGGGGTTTCCTCGGGCTGCGGCGCCCGTGGGGGTTTTCTCCCGAGGCACGACGAGGATCTCAGGGAGCCTCTCGTGCGGCGCCAGGGAAGTCAGGTCTCCATGCGCGTGGCGAGGGGGAGCGCGTCCTGGCTCTCGAGTCATGGGAGGGGACTAGGGCCTCGAGACGCATTGAAGAAGGACTCTCGAGGTCTTTCTCGGGGGGCAGCGGGAAACCCTCGTGTCCCTCGCCTTCTGCCGGGGACCTTAGGGAACTTGCCAGGGTGCATCTGAGAGGCGAGGGATCCTGTGGAGGTGGCGGGGCCCCTCGGGACTCCGCTGGGTCTGGCGCAACGGAAGAGGGCCTCACCTCGAGGGGAGGCAGGAACCTCAGGCTTCCTCTCCGTTTCGGACTCCGACCGCAGGGTCCCTGCAGAGTTGGGACAGGAGAGTCAGGCCTCGTCTTGTCTGAGGAAGGGAACCCCGCTGGCCTCTCGAGTTGCTCAGGGGGTCTCAGGCCCCTCGTCGAGCTGTGTGTGGAACCCGCGGGTCTTTGCGGACGATGCACGGGGGTGGCAGTGCCCCTTCGTGTTGTGCCTTCCCCCACAGGGTTGCCTTCGAAGAGGGGTCCGGGCCTCGGGTCCTTCTCCAGGGCAGACCGGGGAATCGGGGGCGTTCGGCATGTGGCCCCACCCACGTGGCTCGTCTCGAATTTCCTCGTGAGACCGGCCTCATCCTGAGGTGCGCCGGGAAGGCCGGTAACCCTTTCCAGACCACGCAGGGGAATCGCCTCTCCTGTCGCGATCAGGAGGGGAGAAGGGGCTCAGAGGAAGCGGTGCCGGGACCCTCGGTGTTCCCCTCGAGGGAACCTGGCGTGTCGGGGGACTTTTGGGGGTCGCAGGAAGGCTGTCAGGGACCGTTTCGCCCTTCAGCGCGGAACAGGGGACTTCCCTTGAGACGCCGTGGCGGGCAAGGGCCTCATCTTGCCAAGAGGTGGGAACCACGTGGTTTTTCTCGAGTTGCGGCGGGATTCTCGAGTTACGACGGGGATCTCAGCCTTCCCCTTGGGTTGGCTCTGGGAAGCCCAATCTTCCCCTCGGGTTGCGAGGGAAAGCTGGGGGTTGCGCTCGAGTCACCGCAGGGCCGAAGAGACCTCACCTAGGCGTGTGTCCGGGACCTAATATTCCTCTCCAGGGAAGGCAGGGATCTCGGGGTTGCATTCCAGGCTCCCCCGGGGAGTCAGGCCTCGTCTCGACGGGAAGCCAAGGACTCCGCTCTCCTCTCGAGTCGCGACGCGGGTCTCTTGGAGCCCCCTGAGCGGCCTCAAGGGAGTCCAGCCTCCTCTTCCGTTTGGAGAGTGGACCCGGGATTGCTCTCCAGGCCATGCAGGAAGAGAAGGCCCTCAGCTCGCGAGGACGGGGGCGTCTCAGGGGTTTCCTCGAGCTGCGGCGCCCGTGGGGGTTTTCTCCTGAGGCACGACGAGGATCTCAGGGAGCCTCTCGTGCGGCGCCAGGGAAGTCAGGTCTCCATGCGCGTGGCGAGGGGGAGCGCGTCCTGGCTCTCGAGTCACGGGAGGGGACTAGGGCCTCGAGACGCGTTGAAGAAGGACTCTCGAGGTCTTTCTCGGGGGGCGGCGGGAAACCCTCGTGTCCCTCGCCTTCTGCCGGGGACCTTAGGGAACTTGCCAGGGTGCCTCTGTGAGGCGAGGGATCCTGTGGAGGTGGCGGGGCCCCTCGGGACTCCGCTGGGTCTGGCGCAACCGAAGAGGGCCTCACCTCGAGGGGAGGCAGGAACCTCAGGCTTCCTCTCTGTTTCGGACTCCGACCGCAGGGTGCCTGCAGAGTTGGGACAGGAGAGTCAGGCCTCGTCTTGTCTGAGGAAGGGAACCCCGCTGGCCTCTCGAGTTGCTCAGGGGGTCTCAGGCCCCTCGTCGAGCTGTGTGTGGAACCCGCGGGTCTTTGCGGACGATGCACGGGGGTGGCAGTGCCCCTTCGTGTTGTGCCTTCCCCCACAGGGTTGCCTTCGAAGAGGGGTCCGGGCCTCGGGTCCTTCTCCAGGGCGGACCGGGGAATCGGGGGCGTTCGGCATGTGGCCCCACCCACGTGGCTCGTCTCGAATTTCCTCGTGAGACCGGCCTCATCCTGAGGTGCGCCGGGAAGGCCGGGAACCCCTTCCAGACCACGCAGGGGAATCGCCTCTCCTGTCGCGATCAGGAGGGGAGAAGGGGCTCAGAGGAAGCGGTGCCGGGACCCTCGGTGTTCCCCTCGAGGGAACCCGGCGTGTCGGGGGACTTTTGGGGGTCGCAGGAAGGCTGTCAGGGACCGTTTCGCCCTTCAGGGCGGAACAGGGGACTTCCCTTGAGACGCCGTGGCGGGCAAGGGCCTCATCTTGCCAAGAGGTGGGAACCACGTGGTTTTTCTCGAGTTGCGGCGGGATTCTCGAGTTACGACGGGGATCTCAGCCTTCCCCTTGGGTTGGCCCTGGGAAGCCCAATCTTCCCCTCGGGTTGCGAGGGAAAGCTGGGGGTTGCGCGCGAGTCACCGCAGGGCCGAAGAGACCTCACCTAGGCGTGTGTCCGGGACCTAATATTCCTCTCCAGGGAAGGCAGGGATCTCGGGGTTGCATTCCAGGCTCCCCCGGGGAGTCAGGCCTCGTCTCGACGGGAAGCCAAGGACTCCGCTCTCCTCGCGAGTCGCGACGCGGGTCTCTTGGAGCCCCCTGAGCGGCCTCAAGGGAGTCCAGCCTCCTCTTCCGTTTGGAGAGTGGACCCGGGATTGCTCTCCAGGCCATGCAGGAAGAGAAGGCCCTCAGCTCGCGAGGACGGGGGCGTCTCAGGGGTTTCCTCGGGCTGCGGCGCCCGTGGGGGTTTTCTCCCGAGGCACGACGAGGATCTCAGGGAGCCTCTCGTGCGGCGCCAGGGAAGTCAGGTCTCCATGCGCGTGGCGAGGGGGAGCGCGTCCTGGCTCTCGAGTCATGGGAGGGGACTAGGGCCTCGAGACGCATTGAAGAAGGACTCTCGAGGTCTTTCTCGGGGGGCAGCGGGAAACCCTCGTGTCCCTCGCCTTCTGCCGGGGACCTTAGGGAACTTGCCAGGGTGCATCTGAGAGGCGAGGGATCCTGTGGAGGTGGCGGGGCCCCTCGGGACTCCGCTGGGTCTGGCGCAACGGAAGAGGGCCTCACCTCGAGGGGAGGCAGGAACCTCAGGCTTCCTCTCCGTTTCGGACTCCGACCGCAGGGTCCCTGCAGAGTTGGGACAGGAGAGTCAGGCCTCGTCTTGTCTGAGGAAGGGAACCCCGCTGGCCTCTCGAGTTGCTCAGGGGGTCTCAGGCCCCTCGTCGAGCTGTGTGTGGAACCCGCGGGTCTTTGCGGACGATGCACGGGGGTGGCAGTGCCCCTTCGTGTTGTGCCTTCACCCACAGGGTTGCCTTCGAAGAGGGGTCCGGGCCTCGGGTCCTTCTCCAGGGCGGACCGGGGAATCGGGGGCGTTCGGCCTGTGGCCCCACCCACGTGGCTCGTCTCGAATTTCCTCGTGAGACCGGCCTAATCCTGAGGTGCGCCGGGAAGGCCGGGAACCCCTTCCAGACCACGCAGGGGAATCGCCTCTCCTGTCGCGATCAGGAGGGGAGAAGGGGCTCAGAGGAAGCGGTGCCGGGACCCTCGGTGTTCCCCTCGAGGGAACCCGGCGTGTCGGGGGACTTTTGGGGGTCGCAGGAAGGCTGTCAGGGACCGTTTCGCCCTTCAGGGCGGAACAGGGGACTTCCCTTGAGACGCCGTGGCGGGCAAGGGCCTCATCTTGCCAAGAGGTGGGAACCACGTGGTTTTTCTCGAGTGGCGGCGGCATTCTCGAGTTACGACGGGGATCTCAGCCTTCCCCTTGGGTTGGCCCTGGGAAGCCCAATCTTCCCCTCGGGTTGCGAGGGAAAGCTGGGGGTTGCGATCGAGTCACTGCAGGGCCGAAGAGACCTCACCTAGGCGTTGTCCGGGACCTAATATTCCTCTCCAGGGAAGGCAGGGATCTCGGGGTTGCATTCCAGGCTTCCCCGGGGAGTCAGGCCTCGTCTCGAGGGAAAGCCAAGGACTCCGCTCTCCTCGCGAGTCGCGACGCCGGTCGCTTGGAGCCCCCTGAGCGGCCTCAAGGGAGTCCAGCCTCCTCTTCCGTTTGGAGAGAGGACCCGGGATTGCTCTCCAGGCCATGCAGGAAAAGAAGGCCCTCAGCTCGCGAGGACGGGGGCGTCTCAGGGCTTTCCTCGAGCTGCGGCGCCCGTGGGGGTTTTCTCCCGAGGCACGACGAGGATCTCAGGGAGCCTCTCGTGCGGCGCCAGGGAAGTCAGGTCTCCATGCGCGTGGCGAGGGGGAGCGCGTCATGGCTCTCGAGTCACGGGAGGGGACTAGGGCCTCGAGACGCGTTGAAGAAGGACTCTCGAGGTCTTTCTCGGGCGGCGGCGGAAAAACCTCGTGTCCCTCGCCTTCTGCCGGGGACCTTAGGGAACTTCCCAGGGTGCCTCTGAGAGGCGAGGGATCCTGTGGAGGTGGCGGGGCCTCTCGGGACTCCACTGGGTGTGGTGCAATGGAAGAGGGCCTCATCTCGAGTGGACGCAGGAACCTCAGGCTTCCTCTCCGTTTCTGACTCGGATCCCATGGTCCCTGCAGAGTAGGGACAAGAGAGTCACACCTAATCTTCTGTTGAGGAATGGACCTTCGTTTGCCTTTCGAGTTGTTTACAGGGTGACAGGCCACTTGTCGAAATGTCTGTGGGACCTGCGGGTTTTTCTGGACGATGCACGCGGGTGTCAGTGCCCCTTCGTGTTGTGCCTTCATACACAGGTTTTCCTTCAAAGAGGTGTGCTGGCATCGGGTTCTTTTCAAGAGTGGACCGTGAAATTGGGGTCTTTCGGCATGTGGCACCACCCACGAGGCTACGTCTCGAACTTACTCATGAGACCGGCCTCATCCTGAGGTGCGCCCGGAAGGTCGGGAACCCCTTGCAGACAGAGAAGGGGAGTCGACCCTCCTGTCGCAATCAGGAGAGGAGAAGGGGTCAGATGAAGTGGTGCCGGGAACCTCGGTGTTCCCCTTGAGTGAGTCTGGTATGTCGCGGAACTTTTGGGGTCGCATCAAGGGTGCCAAGTACCGTTTCGCACTTCAGGATGGAACGTGGGACTTCTCTTGAGATGCTGTAGCGGACAAAGGGCCTCATCTTGCGATGACGAGGGAAGCACGTGGATTTTCTCGAGTTTCGGTGGGATTCTCGAGTTACGACGGGGAATTCAGGCTTCCTCTTGTGTTGGCCCAGGAAGTCTAATCTTCCATTCGAGTTGCCAGGGAGAGCTGTGGATTGGGCTCCATTCACTGAAGGGCAAACTAGACCTCATCTAGGCTTGTATCCAGGACTTAATGTTCCTCTCCATAGGCGACAGGGATTTGGGGTTGCATTCCATACTCACCCGGGGAGTCAGGCCTCATCTCGAGGGGAAGCAAAGGACTCCACTCTCTTCTCGAGCCGCGACAGGTATCTCTTGGAGCCCACTGAGTGGTCTTTGCTCTGTAGGAGAGCTCTAGTGTACATAAGCCTGTACATAAGTGAACACAGACATTCTGTGTGCATGTTGCTGCGTACCCAAAATAGGGCCACAAGGAGCCTCATGCTCTCCATGCGGCGCGGAAGCTGTGCAGCCACGCAGCAGCTGAAGAATCCAACCAATTGCTCTTTTCTTACCTCTGACAGAGCTCGCATTGCCGTAGCCCTTGGCAGTTTGGAAACACTGGACCCTAACCCCTCTCAAAGTAGGCCTGGGTTCTAGTTCGAATAGAAAGTTAATAGCGGAGCTGAGGACAGGAACGCGGCAGTCATTTATCACACGCTCCTGCAGCCTGCTACTACAGGGACACTAACGCTAGAAGCTAGGAATGTCTTTGCAAGGTGCGCAAAGGACAAGGGAGAACCTCGACCCTGACTCTAGTATTTCAGCCCCCTGAGCAGATCTGAGGTTCTCCCGCTGTAGAAGCTAACCCATTCCTTTCAAATACAGGCTTCCTAACACAGGGCCAGTTGGCTGCTTGCTCTTCCACGAAGCAGGCTTCCTTAACTTGCAAACTGGGAATTCCGCTTAACAGCCTGGAGGAAAAATCGCTTCTTGGAAGATTTTTTTCAGAGGCTGTATCCCCGGAGCTGGGGCCAAGCTAGGGGACCCATACTGGCAAGGGAAGGCAAAACCACATCCAATGTCTTTGCTCTGGAGGACAGCTTTGGTGAGCCTAAGTCTTTCAGGAATATTTCTGGCTCCAACAGAGTCAAATTCTGTGTGTGAAGCTGCACAGCCAAAATAGGGGAACAGAGAGCCTGATTCTCTCTGTGTAGCTTTGAAGCTGTCATTCAAACAACAGCTTGAGAATCCATACAATGCTCTCCCTTACTGCTAAGAGAATTCTCATTGCTGTAGTCCTTGACAGTTTGTAGAAATCCGCACCCTAACCCTTCTCCAAGTAGGCCTGGGTCCTAGCTCGGAACAACAGGCAACGGCGGAGCTGAGGCCAGTAAGGCACAAGTGAGGTCTCACACACTCTTGCAGCCTGATCGTCCAGGAGCAGTAAGGCCTCTTTTTCCCTGCAGGAGGCTCGCTTGCTTGCCTTCTGTGAACTGCATTTCCCAGCCTGGGCGCAAAGCTGTTCCTGGAGATTTTTTCTCAGGGGCTGTTTCCCTGGAGCTGGGTCGGACCTCGGGGGCCCAACTCACAGGGGAAGACAAAACCACATGGACAGGTCTATGCTCTGTAGGAGAGCTCTAGTGAACCTCATCTCTCAGGAACATTCTTGGCTTCTACAGAGACACCTCTGTGCATGAAGCTACACACCCAACATAGTGGCAAAGGGAGTCTGATTCTCTCCGTGGGTGCTGATGCTTTGTGGCAAAGCACCTGCTAAGAATCCATCCGCATAGGCTTCCCTCACCTTGACAGAGGTCTCATTGCTGTAGTCCTTGGCAGTTTGGAAAGAAGCAGACCCTTACCCTTCACCAAGTAGGCCCTTGTCCTTGTTTGAATGGAAAGGCAGTAGCTGAGCTGAGGCCAATAAGGCGCCAGTCAAGTCTGACATATTCCCGATGCCTGCTCCTTCATGGAAAATAACGTTAGAATCTGGGAATGTCTTTGCAAGGCTGGCAAAGGGCAGTCAGGAACCTCGACCCTGCCTCTGGAATTTCTATCTTCTCAGCACATCCGGAGGTCTCGGTCAGGAGAAACTAACCCATTCCTTGCAAATATAGGCTTCCAAACACAGGCCGGTTGGCTGTCTCTTCTTGCCGAAGGAAGCTTGCTTATCCCTCCTCCTGCGAACTCCGCTTCCCAGCCTGGGGGATAAGAGGTTCTTGGAGATCTTTTCTCAGAGGCTGTTTCCACGGAGCAGGGGCTGATCCCGGAGCCCACACGCACAGGGGAAGGGAAAACCGCATGGATAAGTCTTTGCTCTCTAGGAGTGCTCTAGTGAACCTCAGTCTATGCGGAATGTTCTTGGCTCCAACGGGGACATCTCTGTGTGGGAAGCTGCATAGCCAACATAGAGACACAGAGACCTGATTCTCTCTGTGCAGCTTTGACGCTGTCGTTCAAACAACAAATTGAGAATCCACACAATGCTCTCCCTTACCACTGAGAGAGTTATCATTGCTGTAGCCCTTCGCAGTTTCTGGAAATCGGCACACAAACACTTCTCCAAGTAGGCCTGGGTTCAAGTTCAGATGAACATGCAATAGCGGAGCTGAGGCCAGTAAGGCACCAGTCAGGTGTCACACACTCTGGCAGCCTGCTCCTCCAGGGACAGTAAGGCCTCTATTTCCCTTCAGGAGGCTCGCTTGCCTTACTTCCTGTGAACAGCGTTTCCCAGCCTGGGCGGAAAGCAGTTCCTGGAGATCTTTTCTCAGGGGCTGTTTCCCCGGAGTTGGGGCGGACCTCGGGGACCCAACTCACAGGGGAAGGCAAAACCAAATGGACAGGTCTATGCTCTGTAGGAGATCTCTAGTGAACTGCCGGGGTCCAGCCCCAGCTGATCCAGGGTATTCGAAGCAGAGACGGCGTAGGCGAGGGTCAGGGAACAACTGCTTAATTAAACGTTAATTAAGGATATAAAGAGTAATAAAATGAGGATAGCTCAGTAGGAAAATTCAGTGGAGAAAAGAGGCTGAGTAGCTTGGTTTACGCGGGGGACCAATAAAACTTCAAGACAAGAAGCTTGCACCACTTACGTAGGCCGCAGGCGTCCTTCCGTTCTCCCGAAGAAGAGGAGACACTGAGGCCTCCCCGGTCGGATCTTAGAAGCCCAGGCAAAATTAGTAAGCTTGGTGGGTTCCGCGCTCCAGATGGAGACTCAACCAGAGTGAGAGAGAGAGAGAGAGACATGGGGAGACCAGTATTTCGAGAAACTGATCCCAATTCTTTATTTTCCATGGTCTACTTTTATACACTGAGATGTTATGCCAAAGTCACGTGGGGTCAGCAGTCCTGACTTTTATCAAAGTCAGGTACTTCATACAAAAGTATACAGAGGTCTTAGGGGTGTTACATCATCTTCTGGCCGGGGGGCCTGCTGACAATTTACGACCCTCTCCTTGTGACAGCGGTCAGTCAACCAGGACACTTATTTCTCCAGGGGTGATTATTCTTAAAACAGACGCCACCCAAATAAAGTTACATTCCTATAGGGTGAGGGTGTAGTGGGTTTTAGTTAAGGCAAGAATTTACTTAGCCTAAGGTCTAACGTGATTTATATCAAAGGTTAATACTTATTTCTTCTATATATTCATTAATGTGTATAAGGGCAGGGGATGTGGAGACTTAGCAGTAAACATCAGCTCAACAAATGAAAAACCCTTCACCAATATGATTTCTAATCAGCCCATTATACTTATACTAATAATTTTCTAACTTTTCTAAGGAACCTGTTTTTAGAAGGTTTAAAGCATCTCGTGCCTCTCATGGTTGGGAGGCTGTGAGCAATCACATGTGGCCGGACAAGCCTGTCAGGCAGGCTAGAGAACCTTCAGAGGAGTTTGTAGGTTAAAACACTCTTGTCACACCCAGGGGTTTTTATCAACTGGAGCTCTAGGTTAACTCCTTCTCCGAAAGAGGTGGTGGGGGACAGCCCCCCGTAAAGTCAGAGGTGTAGGTGAGAGCACAAAGTAGTAAGGTAGGCAGGCTCTGGTTATGGGGGTAGATGCTCGAGGATTTCCAGGGGGACTCCTGAGGCTCGATCCCGCCTTTGCGTATGTCGAGCCTCCTTCCTCATGACCTTTGCCATGGGCGGAGTGCCTCACTCTGGCCCCCAACAGTGAACCTCCTCTCTCAGGAACATTCTTGGCTCCTATCGAGACACCTCTGTGTGTAGCTACACACGCAACGTAGGGGCAAAGGGAGCCAGATTCTTTCCGTGGGGTGCTGATGCTTTTTGGCAAAGCACCTGCTTGAAAATCCATCAGCTTACGCTTCCCTCGCCTTGACAGAGGTCTCATTGCAGTAGCCCTTGGCAGTTTGGAAAGAAGAGGACCCTTACCTCTCATAAAGTGGGCCCTTGTCCTAGTTTGAAAGGAAAGGCAAGAGCTGAGCTGAGGCCAATAAGGCGCCAGTCAAGTCTGACATATTCCCGAAGCCTGCTCCTTCATGGAAAATAACGCTGTAATCTAGGAATGTCTCTGCAAGGCTGGCAAAGGGCAGTCAGGAGCCTGCACCCTGCCTCTGGATTTACCGACTTCTGAACAGATCTGGAGGTCTCCCTTAGGGGAAGCTAACCCATTCTTCCAAATAGAGGCTTCCAAACGCAGGCCGCTTGGCTGCCTCTTGCTCTCTGAAGGAGGCCTGCTTTTCCCGCCTCCTATGAATCCCACATCCCAGCCTCTGGGAAAAGCGGATCTTGAAGATCTTTTCTCAGGGGTTGTTTCCACGGAGCTGGGGCTAAGCCTGGAGCCCCAAACGCACAGGGGAAGAAAAACCACATGTACAAGTCTTTGCTCTCTAGGAGAGCTCTAGTGAACTTCACTCTGTCACGAACATTCTTGATTCATATGGAGACACCCCTGTGTGCGAAGCTGCGTACCCAACATGGGGGCACAGAGAGCCTGATTCTCTCTGTGTAGCTTTAAAGATGTCGTTCAAAAAACACCTTGAAAATCCATACAATGCTCTTCCTTACCCGTGACAGAGTTCTCATTGCTGTAGCCCTTGGCAGTTTTTAGAAATCCGCACCCAAACCCTTCTCCAAGTAGTCCTGGGTCCTAGTTCGGAGGAACATGCAATGGCGGAGCTGAGGCCAGTAAGGCACCAGTCAGGTCTCACACACTCTGCAGCCTGATCGTCCAGGGACAGTAAGCCCTCTTTTTCCCTGCAGGAGGCTCACTTGACTTCCCTCCTGTGAGCTGCATTTCCCAGCCTGGGGGAAAAGAGGTCCCTGGAGATCTTTTCTCAGGGGCTCCTTCCCCGGAGCTGGGGAGGACCTCGAGGACCCAACTCACAGGGGAAGGCAAAAGCATATGGACAGGTCTATGCTCTGTAGGAGAGCTCTAGTGAACCTCATCTCTCAGGAACATTCTGGCCTCCTATAGAGACACCTCTGTATGTGAAGCTACACACCCAACATAGGGGCAAATGGAGCCTGATTCTCCCCGTGGGGTGCTGATGCTTTGTGGCAAAGCACCTGCTTGATGATCCATCCACTTAGGCTTCCCTCGCCTTGACAGAGGTCCCATTGCTGTAGCCCTTGGCAGTTTGGAAAGAAGAAGACCCTTACCCTTCATAAAGTAGGCCTTTGTCCTAGTTTGAATGGAAAGGTAATAGCTGAGCTGAGGCCAATAAGGTGCCTGCCAAGTCTGACATACTCCCGTAGCCTTCACCTTCATGGAAAATAACTCTAGAATCTGGGAATGTCTTTGCAAGGCTGGCAAAGGGCAGTCAGGAACCAGCACCCTGCCTCTGGAATTACCGACTTCTGAGCAGATCTGGAGGTCTCCTTTAGGAGAAGCTAACCCATTCTTTCCAAATAGAGGCTTCCAAACAGGCCAGTTGGCTGCCTTTTCGCGCCCGAAGGAGGCCTGCTTTTCTCGCATCCTATGAAGCCCTGTTCCCAGCCTCTGGGAAAAGCGGATCTTGAAGATATTTTCTCAGGGGTTGTTTCCATGGAGCTGGGGCCGAGACCAGAGACCCAATCGCACAGGGGAAGGAAAACCACATGGACAAGTCTTTGCTCTCCAGGAGACCTCTAAGTGAAACTTACTGTGTCAGGAACGTTCTTGACTCCTATGGAGACACCCCTGTGTGTGAAGCTGTGTACCCAACAAGGGGGCACACAGGGCCTGATTCTCTCTTTGCAGCTTTGAAGCTGTCGTTCAAACAACAGCTTGAGAATCCATACAATGCTCTCCCTTACCTCTGAGAGACTTCTCATTGCTGTAGCCTTTGGCAGTTTTTACAAATCCGCACCCAAACCCTTCTCCAAGTAGGCCTGGGTCCTGGTTTGGATGGCCATGCAATGGCGGAGCTGAGGTCAGTAAGGCACCAGTCAGGTGTCACACACTCTGGCAGCCTGCTCCTCCAGGGACAGTAAGGCCTATTTTTCCCTGCAGGAGGCTCGCTTGCCTTGCCTCCTGTGAACTGCGTTTCCCAGCCTGGGCAAAAAGCGGTTCCTGGAGATCTTTTCTCAGGGGCTCTATCCCCAGAGCTGGGGTGGACCTCGGGGACCCATCTCACAGGGGAAGGAAAAACCACATGGACAGGTCTATGCTCTGTAGGAGACGTCAGTGTGTTTCATCTCTTAGGAACATTCTTGGCTCGTACAGAGACACCTCTGTGTGTAAAGCTACACACCGAACATAGGGGCACAGGGAGCCTGATTCTCTCCGTGGGGTGCTGATGCTTTGTGGCAAAGCACCTGTTTGAGAATCCATCTGATTACGCTTCCCTCGCCTTGACAGAGGTCTCATTGCTGTGTTTCTTGGCAGTTGGGAAAGAAGTAGACCCTTACCCTTCACCAAGTAGGCCCTGATCCTAGTTTGAAAGGAAAGGCAATAGCTGAGCTGAGGCCAGTAAGGCACCCGTCAACTCTGACATATTCCCGATGCCTGCTCCTTCATGGAAAATATTGCTAGAATCTAGGAATGTCTTTGCAAGGCTGGCAAAGGGCAGTCAGGAACCTCGACCCTGCCTCTGGAATATCTATCTTCTGAGCAGATCTGGAGGTCTCCTTCTGGAGAAGCTAACCCATTCCTTGCAAATAGAGGCTTCCAAACACAGGCTAGTTGGCTGCCTCTTCTTGCCTGAAGGAGGCTTGCTTTTCCTGCCTCCTATGATCCCTGGTTTCCAGCATGGGGGAAAAGCAGATCTTGGAGATCTTTGCTCAGGGGTTGTTTCCACGGAGCTGGGGTTGTGCCCAGAGACCCACACATACAGGGGAAGGCAAAACCACATGAACAAGTCTTTGCTCTCTAAGAGAGCTCTAGTGAACCTCAGTCTTTGACGAACGTTCTTGGCTCCTATGCGGACACCTCTGTGTGTGAAACTGCGTACCCAACATGGCGGCAAAGAGCCTGATTCTCTCTGTGCAGGTTTAATGCTGTCGTTCAGAAAACAGCTTGAGAATCCATACAATTCTCGCCCTTACCTCTGAGAGAGTTCTCATTGCAGTAGCCCTTGGCAGTTTGTAGAAATCTGCACCTAAACCCTTCTCCAAGTAGGCCTGAGTCCCAGTTTGGAGGAACAAGCAATGGCGGAGCTAAGACCAGTATGGCACCAGTCAGTTTTCACACACTCTGGCAGCCTGCTCCTCCAGGGACAGTAAGGCTTCTTTTTCTCTGCAGGAGGCTCACTTGCCTTACTTCCTGTGAACAGCTTTTCCCAGCCTGGGCGAAAAGCGGTTCCTGGAGATCTTTTCTCAGAGGCTGTTTTCTCGGAGCTGGGGTGGACCTCGGGCACCCAACTCACAGGGGAAGGCGAAACCACATGTACAGGTGAGCACTCTGTAGGAGAGCTCTTGTGAGCCTCATCTCTCAGGAACATTCTTGGCTCCTGTAGAGACACCACTGTGTGTGAATCTACACACCCCACATAGGGGCAAAGGGAGCCTGATTCTCTCCGTGGGGTGCTGATGCTTGGTGGCAAAGAACCTTCCTGATAATCCATCCGCTTATGCTTCCCTCGCATTTACGGAGGTCTCATTGCTGTAGCCCTCGGCAGTTTGGAAAGAAGAAGACCCTTACCCTTCATAAAGTAGGGCCTTGTCCTACTTTGAATGGAAAGGCAATAGCTGAGCTGAGGCCAATAAGGCGCCAGTCAAGTCTGACATATTCCCAAAGCCTGCTTCTTCAGGAAGATAACTGTAGAATCTAGGAATGTCTTTGCAAGGCTGGCAAAGGGCAGTCAGGACCCTGCACACTGCCTCTGGAATTACCGACTTCTGAACAGATCTGGAGGTCTCCCTTAGGGGAAGCTAACCCATTCTTCCAAATAGAGGCTTCCAAACGCAGGCCGCTTGGCTGCCTCTTGCTCTCTGAAGGAGGCCTGCTTTTCCCGCCTCCTATGAACCCCACATCCCAGCCTCTGGGAAAAGCGGATCTTGAAGATCTTTTCTCAGAGGTTGTTTCCACGGAGCTGGGGCCGAGCCTGGAGCCCCAAACGCACAGGGGAAGAAAAACCACATGGACAAGTCTTTGCTCTCTAGGAGAGCTCTAGTGAACCTCACTCTGTCAGGAACGTTCTTGTTTCCTATGGAGACACCCCTGTCTGTGAAGCTGTGTACCGAACATGGAGACACAGAGTCTGATCCTCTCTGTGCATCTTTGAAGCTGTCGTTCAAACAACAGCTTGAAAATCCATACAATGCTCTTCCTTACCCGTGACACAGTTCTCATTGCTATACCCCTTGGCAGTATTTAGAAATCCATACCCAAACCCTTCTCCTAGTAGGCCTGGGTCCTAGTTCAGAGGAACATGCAATGGCGGAGCTGAGGCCAGTAAGGCACCAGTCAGGTCTCACACACTCTTGCAGCCTGATCGTCCAGGGACACTAAGGCCTGTTGTGCCTTGCAGGAGGCTCGCTTGCATTACCTCCTGTGAACTGCGTTTGCCAGCCTGGGGGAATAGCGGTCCCTGGAGATCTTTTCTCAGGGGCTCCTTCCCCTGAGCTGGGGCGGACCTCAGGGACCCAACTCACAGGGCAAGGCAAAACCATATGGACAGGTCTATGCTCTGTAGCAGACTTCTAGTGAACCTCATCTCTCAGGAACATTCTTGGCTCCTATAGAGACACTTCTGTGTGTGAAGCTGCGTACCTAACATAGGGGCACAGAGAGCCTGATTCTCTCAGTTCATTTTGACCCTGTCGTTCAGAAAACAGCTTGAGAATCCATAAAATGCTCTCCCTGACCGCTGAGAGAATTCTCACTGCTGTAGCCCTTGGCACTTTGTAGAAATCCGCAGCCAAACGCTTCTCCAAATAGGCCTGGGTCCTAGTTCGGAGGAACAGGCAATGGTGGAACTGAGGCCAGCAAGGCAACAGTCAGGTTTCACACACTCTGGCAGCCTGCTCCTCCAGGGACAGTAAGGCCTCTTTTTCTCTGCAGGAGATTCGCTTGCCTTACTTCCTGTGAACAGCGTTTCCCAGCCTCAGCGAAGCCGTTCCTGGAGATCTTTTCTCAGGGACAGTTTCCCCGGAGGTGTGGCGGACCTCGAGGACCCAACTCACAGGGGAAGGAAAAACCACATGGACAGGTCTATGCTCTGTAGGAGAGGTTTAGTGAACCTAATCTCTCAGGAACATTCTTGGCTCCTATAGAGACAACTCTGTGTGTGAAGCTACACTCCCAACATTGGGGAACAGGGATCTTGGTTCTCTCCGTGGGGTGCTGATGCTTTGTAGCAAAGCACCTGCTTGAGAATCCGTCCTCTTAGGCTTCCCTCGCCTTGACAGAAGTCTCATTGATGTAGCCCTTGGCAGTTTCAAAGAAGAAGACCCTTACACTTCATAAACTAGGCCCTTGTCCTAGTTTGAATGGAAAGGCAATAGCTGAGCTGAGGCCAATAAGGAGCCAGTCCCCTCTGACACATTCCCGAAGCCTGCTCCTTCATGGAATATAACTCTAGAATCTTGGAATGTCTTTGCAAGGCTGGCAAAGGGCAGTCAGGAACCAGCACCCTGCCTCTGGAATTACCGACTTCTGAGCAGATCTGGAGGTCTCCTTTAGGAGAAGCTAACCCATTCCTTCCAAATAGAGGCTTCAAAACACAGGCAGGTTGGCAGCCTTTCGTGCCCGAAGGAGGCTTGCTTTTCTCTCCTCCTATGAACTCCAGTTCCCAGCCTCTGGGAAAAGCATATCTTGAAGATATTTTCTCAGGGGTTCTTTCCACGGAGCTGGGGCCGAGCCCGGGGCCCAAAGGCACAGGGGAAGGCAAGACCACATGGACAGGTCTATGCTCTGTAGCAGACCTCTTGTGAACCTCATCTCTCAGGAGCATTCTTGGCTCCTATAGAGACACCTCTGTGTGTGAAGCTGCGTACCTAACATAGGGGCACAGAGAGCCTGATTCTCTCTGTTCATTTTGACGCTGTCATTCAGAAAACAGCTTGAGAATCCATAAAATGCTCTCCCTTACCACTGAGAGAATTCTCACTGCTGTAGCCCTTGGCACTTTGTAGAAATCTGCACCCAAATGCTTTTCCAAGTAGGCCTGGGTGCTAGCTCGGATGAACAGGCAATGGCGGAGCTGAGGCCAGTAAGGCAACAGTCAGGTTTCACACACTCTGGCAGCCTGCTCCTCCAGGGACTGTAAGGCCTCTTTTACTCTGCAGGAGATTCGCTTGCCTTACTTCCTGTGAACAGCATTTCCCAGCCTCGGCGAAGCGGTTCCTGGAGATCTTTTCTCAGGGACAGTTTCCCCGGAGGTGTGGCGGACCTCGAGGACCCAACTCACAGGGGAAGGCAAAACCACATTGACAGGTCTATGCTCTGTAGGAGAGGTTTAGTGAACCTAATCTCTCAGGAACATTCTTGGCTCCTATAGAGACAACTCTGTGTGTGAAGCTACACTCCCAACATTGGTGCACAGGGAGCTTGATTCTCTCCGTGGGGTGCTGATGCTTTGTGGCAAAGCACCTGCTTGAGAATCCATCCTCTTAGGCTTCCCTCACCTTGACAGAGGTCTCATTGCTGTAGCCCTTGGCAGTTTGCAAAGAAGAAGACCCTTACCCTTCATAAAGTAGGGCCTTGTCCTAGTTTGAATGGAAAGGCAATAGCTGAGCTGAGGTCAATAAGGAGCCAGTCCCGTCTGACACGTTCCCGAAGCCTGCTCCTTCATGGAAAATAACTCTAGAATCTAGGAATATCTTTGCAAGGCTAGCAAAGGGCAGTCAGGAACCAGTACCCTGCCTCTGGAATTAACAACTTCTGAGCAGATCTGGAGGTCTCCTTTAGGAGAAGCTAACCCATTCCTTCCAAATAGAGGCTTCAAAACACAGGCAGGTGGGCTGCATTTTCGTTCCCGATGGAGGCGTGCTTTTCTCTCCTCCTACGAACCCCGGTTCCCAGACACTGGGAAAAGTGGATCTTGAAGATATTTTCTCATGGGTTGTTTCCACGGAGCTGGGGCCGAGCCTGGAGACCCAAAGGCACAGGGGAAGGCAAGACCACATGGACAAGCCTTTGCTCTTTAGTATAGCTCTAATGAACCTCACCCTGTCAGGATCTTTCTTGATTCCTACGGAGACACACCTGTGTGTGAAGCTGCGGCTACAGAGAGCCTGATTCCCTCCGTTTACCGCTGAGTCTGCATTGCCAAGCAACAGCTTGGGAACGCAGCCTGGGGCACTTCCCTTCCCTCGGACAGAGCTCTCCTTGCGGTAGGCCTTGGTAGTTTGCATACAATGGGGCCCTAAGCCCTCTGCAAGTTGGCCTGGCTCCTAGGTCCAAAGGGCAGGCCAGAGCGGAGCTGAGGCTGTCAGGCTCCAGACACATCTCCCATACTCCTACATCCTGCTCCTACCCGGGCGTGAACGCTAGAAGCTGGGAAGGTACCTGGACCGTGCAGGGGCGGGGCGAACGCGGGCGGCGTGGGGCGGGGGTCGGCTTCTGGCGGGGGTGGGGGCGGGCTTCCCAGTTGTGCTCTCAGAGGTGGACACTGAGGCTGAAAACTCGCCGGGAGCGCACCCGGGACAGGTAAACCCGGGCTGCGGGGGTCGAGATTCAGATGGCTTTGGGTGGGGGTCGGTCCCAGTTGTGCTCCCGGGGTCGCCACTGCGGCTGGGAACGCGCAGGGAGCGCGGCAGGGGCGGGGCTAACCCTGGCGGAGCGGGGCGGGGTCGGCTCACGGGGGGGATGGGGAGGGGTTCCCAGTTGCGCTCTCGGGGGTTGCAACTGCGGCTGGGAACGCCCATTTCGTCCGCTCCTGGGTCCCCAAGGATCGCCATCCCGTGGGTGCAGCGGAGGGCTGCAGACCACAGGTAAGGGAACTGGGACTGCGTGGAGCAGGGAACCAAGTATTCCGCCGTCTGTTGACACATTCTCGGAGCTCCCCAACCTGGCGGTCGCAGAAAGGCCTTGCCTTTGGGGTCAAGGCCTTTACCGCTCCACCCCTCTGCTGAAAAATCTCAGAGTCTGCGCGGTTTTTCCAAGCAGCCTAGTGTCCGCTGGAAGTCCAAGGGACAGAACACTGAACTCTGGCCGGCTGGCCCAGCCCTCTTCTGGCACTTTGTAAGCCAGCGGGCCCTTGAGCACCTGCTGGGATGGGAAAGGGAAGGGTCCATGGATTGCACCCTAGAAACTTAGTAGGGTGCATGGATTTCAAACCCTGGTGGCCGCCCAGGCAGCAAAGAAGTGGGGAGGGCACCTTGCTGCCCTTTCATGGCAGAATCTGTGGTTGTCCAGCTGCGTGGGCCTTTTCATGAGGACCCTGTGCAATAAAAGTTTGGTGTTTTGGAACTGAATAATTAGAACGTGTAAAAGCTTTAAATTATGTGGTGGTGTAATTAAAAAACAAAACAAAACAAAACCAAGCTCCAAGTGTTTTGCAAATGGAGGTTTAAATATTGAAGGACTGTATTCCTTGCACTGTGGCATTCTATCAAGAAGTGTGCAGGATTTTTTTTTTAAGAAAAGTGTTCGAAGTGAGGGAAACAGGAAACCCAGAGGTGCCCCTGTATTTTGGGGAAGGCCTTAGGAGGTCACTTGGAAATGCTGCTGGCTGTGCGGGAGGGGGGCAGATGGGCTGTGCAGGCTTGTCCTTTGCATGGATGTTCTTGTGTGTGGAAACCCAGCTCGGAGCCATCTCCTGATGTGTAAGAATTTCGCAGACAAACCTTGAGCTAAGCAATGCATTTTTTCCTAAGAAAATGTTTGTCTTAAGCGATGTAAATATCCTATTTATTTCCGCTAGACTCTGGCTTCAGGTCGGTTCCCCCAAAAGGCTCAGAAGCGATTTGAACAAAACAGCATGTTTTCCTCCTAGCTTGTTCTCCTTATCTATGTTAAGGAAATGATATATTTGCCTGCAATACTGCCTTTCTTCAAGATTCATGTCAATCAAGTTTTGGCCCGGGATGACTCACCTGCTGCCAATATTATCTCAATGCATGTCGTGGGGGAGGGGCCTGGTGCCATTCCCTGAAACAGTTCCTTTCTTTCCTTAGCTGACTGCTAGTGCCTGTAGAATATCTGGCTAAAGACCAGCAGGGGGTACTCTTACTACCCCCCCCACCCCGCCTCGAGTCTAAGTCAGCAGCTTTCTCTATCTCTTTAATACTTTAATAACACTTGATGACACAAAAGCTCTGAGCGATCAAATCATATCAAATCTTCATTTCAGATTGAAGATGCATTCCATGGTATTGCCATCTTAAGTCTTTCCATCGTTATGGAATATCTGTCCATGTATTCAGGATAGTTTTCAGCCAGGGTGTATAATTTCCAGTGTGCCAGTCTTGTCATCCTCGTTACATCCATGGCAAAGTGTTTTATTCATGTTGATATTATTGAAAGGGAATTTTTTAAAATTCCTTTTCAGATTATTATCTGCTAATGTATACAGATAAAACTGTGTAATCATTCATTTTTATCAGTTTGGACAGCTTGATAGTTGTCTTTAATTTCTTTACTTTCTGACACTTTAAGATTATCCTGGGACACATATGTAATGCCTCACCCCTAAATTCAGACATGTGTTCAAAGAACTTCTGTCCTTTTATTTATTTATTTATTTATTTATTCTTTAACATTGAAATCGTTTTGACTATGCTGGGTGTTTGTTGCTAGATGGAAGTAGCTAGGACCTCTGGACTGCAGTCTCTCATCTCTTGCTGACCTCTTGTTGACCTCTGCAGAATCCTGGCAGGTGGGAGCTTGTTAGTTCCTTGTTCCTTATCAGAACCTCCTGTGGTAAGTGTTTTTCTCTTCTCTGTTGCCTGGTAAGGGTGGGTGGTCATGGGCATCCCAAAGTTGGCTAGAAGTCAATTATTTAGGCAGGCTTGTGCACAGATATGGGAGAAGGCAATGGCACCCCACTCCTGGAAAATCCCAAGGATGGAGGAGCCTGGTAGGCTGCAGTCCATGGGGTGGCTAAGAGTCGGACACCACTGAGTGACTTCGTTTTCACTTTTCACTTTCATGCATAGGAGGAGGAAATGGCAACCCACTCCAGTGTTCTTGCCTAGAGAACCCCAGAGACTGCGGGGCCTGGTGGGCTGCCATCTATGGCGTGGCACAGGGTCGGCCTCAACTGAACCACTTAGCAGCTGCAGCAGCAGCAGCAGCAGTGCATAGATATCAAAGGGGATGAGAACAGTCAGGTAGGATCACATATGTCATCGTGAAACAATACTTCTCCTCTTAGCCAAAGCTAACCAAAGATTTCTGTTCTAGGTCAACCTAGAAGAGATCACTTAAGAGGTAAAGAAACTTAAACTCCATTAGCAAAGGCAGTTCAACATCTCAAGAAAACTTGTGCTAGGCACAAAACTCTTTTCTGGGGGCCTACTTTCCCTACAACCTCCTTATCCCATTCTGTACCCATTCCTTTGCTTCTCCCGTCCTGAAAATGCCACCTGTAAGACAGAACTACTTCGTTTTCCTTCTTAAAGTGTGATTGCATTCCATACATTCTTGTAATAACAAGTCATACATTTCCCTTCAGCAACCAAGAACTGACTCTTATATTGGCATTTGATAGATTGGTGAGCATACCTATCAGTGATAATAGCGCCCACCCCGCTTCCTGCAAGAACAGAACAGAACAAAACAAAACAAAAAAATTGCTTTCTTACATTTAATATGTTCGGATGGTGCCAGTCACTATTCATGCAGAGTCAAAAATCTCTTTTGTTTCTGTGTAAAAGGGAGGTCCTTTCAAGTCGTGAATGTTTAAGAAGTTTCATTTATTTGGAAGTGACCTAGCTATTCAATACACTGTCGTCACTTAGTTTAGCACCAGGATAGAAACTCAGGTAACCAAAACACCTGGAGGAACGATTGTAAGTTCAGTTCAGTTCAGTTGCTCAGTCGAGTCTGACTCTTTGTGACCCCGTGGCCTGCAGGACGCCAGGCTTCCGTGTCCATCACCAACTCCAGGGGCTTGCTCAAACTCATGTCCATCGAGTCAGTGATGCCATCCAACCATCTTATCCTCTGTCATCCCCTTCTCCTCTGCCTTCAATCAAGACTATGAGAGGCAGATATTTTAGAGTATAATTATTGTTAAGAGTTTATCTAAATGCTCATATCACATTTACATATTTTACATTGGTTGTTGCTGTTTCCAGGTACTTTCTTGCTGACAAGCTTGTGACACATATAACAATAGAGCAATTTTTACCTCAAAAGAAACCTAGGCACTATGTACATGTTGTGCTTAATGTTGTTGACTCTTAGACATGTCTATAGTGGAGGAGCAAAACCAAAAATACTAGATATTTAATATTGACTAGTTCCCAGTTCACGGGACTCTGACATTCATTTAGGTCAATGTTTTCTTGTATTTCCAGCAGTTTGATTTGGAAGGGCTGCCTTGTCTTGAGACCATTGAAATCAGAACTCAGAACTTGAGCAATATTATCAAAAAACACAAGGCTCACACTGACATATACCTTAATCCAGACAGACAGACAAGACATCTTCCAGTTTTCCGCCTGAGATTTAAAATATTTCTTTGAGCCGTTTTCCTGGGAAGTGGGGGGGGGGGAGTGGGGGTGGCAGCGAGACAGGCTTGGGTAACAAGCTAATTGTTGGTCATTGCATATGCAAAGAACCAGCTTTCCGGGTTCCAAGGAAAAAAGCTTCCTTGGTACCCAATTTTGTTTGGATCTATAGACTCTCATGGCCCTCCTAGGTCAGGACATCTTTCCTTTCTGTAGTCCTCGTTTGAACCCTAAATCATAGACAGCTTGGATTGTCTCTGTGGGGTGGATGTATTGTCCTCGTGTTTGACCTGGCGGCAGTAGCGAGGTCCGAGAGCCTCTCCTGGAACCGGGCGTGGGGACAGGGCTCACCGGGAGCCCCTGGTGGAAGTGGGCAATGCGCCGGGAGCGCGCCAGGGGCGGGGCGATCCCAGGCAGCGCGGGTCGGGGTTCCGGTCGGGAGGGGGTGGGGGGTGGTAACAGTTGTGCTCTCGGGGGTCCCCACTGCAGCTGGAAACGCGCTGGGAGTGCGGCAGGGGCGGGGTAAACCTGGGCTGCGCGGGTCGAGATTTAGATGGCTGTGGGTGGGGGTTCGGTCCCAGTTGTGCTCTCCGGGGTCGCCACCGCGGCTAGGAACGCCCATTTCCTATGCTAATGTGTCCCCAAGGATCCACATCTAGTGGGTGCAGCGGAGGGCTGCGGGCCACAGGTCAGAGAACTGGGACTGCTTGGAGCAGGGAACCACGTATTCCGCCCTCTGTTGGCACATTCTCGGAGCTCCCCAACCTGGCGGTTGCAGAAAGGCCTCGCCCTTGGTGTCAAGGCCTTTACCGATCCACCCCTTTGCTGAAAAATCTCAGTCTGCACGGTTTTCCCAAGCAGCCTAGTGTCCCCTGGAACTCCAAGGGACAGAACCCTGAACTCTGGCCGGCTGGCCCAGCCCTGCTTCTGGCACTTTGTAGGCCAGCGGGCCCTGGAGCACCTGCTAGGATGAGAAAGGGAAGGGTCCGCGAATTGCACCCTAGAAAGTTAGTAGGGTGCATGGATTTCAAACCCTGGTGGCCGCCCAGGCAGCAAAGAAGTGGGGAGGGCACCTTGCTGCCCTTTCATGGCAGAATCTGTGGCTGTCCTGATGCGTGGGCCTTTTCATGGGGACCTTGTGCAATAAAAGTTTGGTGTTTTGGTACTGAATAATTAGAAATTGTAAAAAGTTTAAATTATGTGGTGGTGTAATTAAAAAACAAAACAAAACAAAACCAAGCCCCAAGTGTTTGGCACAGGGAGGTTTAAGTATTGAAGGCCTGTTTTCCTTGCACTGTGGCATTCTATCAAGAAGTGTGCAGGATTTTTTTTTTTTAAGAAAAGTGTTCGAAGAGCTTGAAACAGGAAACCCAGAGGTGCCCCTGTATTTTGGGGAAGGCCTTAGGAGGTCACTTGGAAATGCTGCTAGCTGTGGGGGAGGGGTCAGATGGGCTGTGCAGGCTTGTCCTTTGCATTCATGTTCTTGTGTGTAGAAACCCAGCTCGGAGCCATCTACTGATGTGTAAGAATTTCGCAGACAAACCTTGAGCTAAGCAATGCATTTGTTCCTGAGGAAATGTTTGTCTTAAGCGATGTAAATATCCTATGTATATCTGCTGGACTCTGGCTTCAGGTCGGTTCCCCCAATAGGCTCAGAAGCGACTTGAACAAAACAGTATGTTTTCCTCGTACCTTGTTCTCCTAATCTATGTTAAGGAAATGATATATTTGCCTGGAATACTGCCTTTCTTCAAGATTCATGTCAATCAGTTTTTGGCCCAGGATGACTCACCTGCTGCCAATGTGACCTCAAGGCATGTCGTGGGGGAGGGGCCTGGTGCCATTCCCTGAGACAGTGCCTTTCTTTCCTTAGCTGACTGCTAGTGCCTGTAGAATATCTGGCTAGAGACCAGCAGGGCGTACACCCCGCCTCAAGTCTAAGTCAGCAGCTTTCTCTATCTCATTTATACTTTAATAACAATTGATGACACAAAAGCTCTGAGCGATCAAATCATATCAAATCTTCATTTCAGATTGAAGATGCATTCCATGGTATTGCCATCTTAAGTCTTTCCATTGTTATGGAATATCTGTCCATGTATTCAGGATAGTTTTCAGCCAGGGTGTATAATTTCCAGTGTGCCAGTCTTGTCATCCTCGTTACATCCATGGCAAAGTGTTGTATTCATGTTGACATTATTGAAAGGGAATTTTTTTAAATTCCTTTTCAGATTATTATCTGCTAATATATACAGAAAAAACTGTGTAATCTTTCGTTTTTATCAGTTCGGACAGCTTGATAGTTGTCTTTAAATTCTTTCCTTTCTCATACTTTAAGATTTTCCGGGCACCGTACATGTACTGCCTCACCCCTAATCTCAGTCATGTGTTCAAAGGACTTCTGTCCTTTATTTGTTTACTTATTTTTTGCAACATTGAATTCGTTTTGACTATGCTGGGTCTCTGCTGCAAGATGGAAGTTGCTAGGACCTCTGGACTGCAGTCTTCCATCTCTTACTGACCTCTTGTTGACCTCTGCAGAATCCTGGTTGGCGGGAGCTTGTTAGTTCCTTGTTCCTTACCAGGACCTCCTGTGGTAAGTGTTTTTCTCTTCTCTGTTGCCTGGTAAGGGTGGATGGTCATTGGCATCCCAAAGCTAGCTAGAAGTCAATTATTTAGGCAGGCTTGTGCATAGATATGGGAGAAGGCAATGGCACCCCACTCCAGTACTCTTGCGTGGAAAATCCCATGGATGGAGGAGCCTGGTAGGCTGCAGTCCATGGGGTGGTTAAGAGTCGGACACCACTGAGCGACTTCACGTTCACTTTTCACTTTCATGCATGGGAGGAGGAAATGGCAACCCACTCCAGTGTTCTTGCCTAGAGAACCCCAGGGACTGCGGGGCCTGGTGGGCTGCCGTCTATGGGGTCGCACAGAGTCGGACACGACTGAAACGACTTAGCAGCAGCGGTGGCGGCAGCAGCAGCAGAAGCAAGGCATCGATATCAAAAGGGCTGCAAACAGTCAGGAAGGATCACATATGTCACCGTGAAACACTACTTCTCCACTTAGCCAAAGCTAACCAAAGATTTCTGTTCTAGGTCAACCTAGAAGAGATCACTTAAGAGGTAAAGAAACTTAAACTCCATTAGCAAAGGCAGTTCGACATCTCAAGAAAACTTGTGCTAGGCACAGAACTCTTTTCTGGGGGTCCACTTTCCCTACAACCTCCTTATCCCATTCTGTACCCATTCCTTTGCTTCTCCCATCCTGAAACTGCCACCTGTAAGACAGAACTACTTCGTTTTCCTTCCTCAAGTGCCATTGCATTCCACATACTTTCTTGATATAACAAGTCATACATTTCCCTTCAGCAACCAAGAACTGACTTTTATATTGGCATTGGCTATAGCCCGCCCCCCTCCCCCCACCCCCAAGAACAGAACAAAACAAAACAAAACAATTGCTTTCTTACATTTAACATGTCAGGATGGTGCCAGACACTATTCATGGAGAGTCAAAAATCTCTTTTGTTTCTGTGTAAAAGGGAGGTCCTTTCAAGTCGTGAATGTTTCAGAACTTTCATTTATTTGGAAATGACCTAGCTATTCAATACACTGTCGTCACAAGGATAGAAACTCGGGTAACCAAAACACCTGGAGAAACGTTTGTTAGTTCAGTTCAGTTCAGTTGCTCAGTCGTGTCTGACTCTTTGGGACCCCGTGGCCTGAAGGACGCCAGGCTTCCGTGTCTGTCACCAGCTCCAGGGGCTTGCTCAAACTCATGTCCATCGAGTCAGTGATGCCATCCAACCATCGTACCCTTGTCATCCCCTTCTCCTCTGCCTTCAATCAAGACTATGAGAGGCAGATATTTTAGAGTATAATTATTGTAAAGAGTTTGTCTAAAAGCTCATATCACATTTACATTTTTTACTTTTGTTGTTGTCGTTTCCAGGGAGTTTCTTGCTGACAAGCTTGTGACAGATATAACAATAGAGCAATTTTTACCTCAAAAGAAACCTAGGCACTATGAACATGTTGTGCTTAATGTTGTTGACTCTTAGACATGTCTATAGTGGAGGAGCAAAACCAAAAATACTAGAAATTTAATATTGACTAGTTCCCAGTTCACGGGACTCTGACATTCATTTAGGTCAATGTTTTCTTGTATTTCCAGCAGTTTGATTTGGAAGGGCTGCCTTGTCTTGAGACCACTGAAATCAGAACACAGAACTTGAGCAATATTATCAAAAAACACAAGGCTCACACTGACACATACCTTAATCCAAACAGACAGACAAGACATCTTCCAGGTTTCCGCCTGAGATTTAAAATATTTCTTTGAGCCAGTCTTCTGGGGAGTGGGGGGATGGGGGTGGCAGTAAGGCAGGCTTGGGTAACAAGCTAATTGTTGGTCATTGCATATGCAAAGAACCAGCTTTCCGGGTTCCAAGGAAAAAAGTTTCCTTGGTAACCAACTTTGTCTGGTTCTATAGAATATCATGGCCCTCCTAGGTCAGGTCATCTTGCCTTTCTGTAGTCCTCGTTTTATCCCTAAATCATAGACAGCTTGGATTGTCTCTGTGGGGTGTATGTATTGTCCTCATGTTTGACCTGGCGGCAGCAGCGAGGTCCGAGAGCCTCTCCTGGAACCGGGCGTGGGGACGGGGCTCACCGAGAGCCGCTGGTGAAGGTGGGCAGCGCCTCTGGAGCGCGGCAGGGGTGGGGCGCCCCGGGCGGCGCAGGGCGGGTGTCGGCTCCTGGCGGGGGCAGGGGAGGGCTTCCCAGTTGTGCTCTCGGAGATGGCCACTGCAGCTGGAAATGTGCCGGGAGCGCAGCCAGGGTGGGGTAAACCTGGGCTGCACAGGTCGAGATTCCGCTCGCTGTGGGTGGGGGGTCGGTCCCTGTTGTGCTCCCGGGGGTCGCCAATATGGCTGGGAACCCGCCGGGAGCCCGGCAGGGCCGGGACGAAACCTGGCGGCGCGGGGCGGGGTGGGGGTCCGTTCGCAGCGGGGGTTGGCTCCTGGCAGGGGTGGGGGAGGGCTTTCCAGATGTGCTGTTGGGGGTCGCCATTGCGGCTGGGAATGCCCATTTCGTGAACTCCTGGATCCCCAAGGATCGGCATCCATCGGCCACAGCGGAGGGGTGCGGAACACAGGTAAGGGAACGGGGACTGCGTGGAGCAGTGAACCATGTATTCCGCCCTGTGTTGGCACAGTCTCAGAGCTCCCCAACCTGGCGGTCGCAGGAAGGCCTCGCCTTTGGGGTCAAGGCCTTTACCACTCCACCCCTCTGCTGAAAATCCTCATAGTCTGCGCGGTTTTCCCAAGCAGCCTAGTGTCTGCTGGAAGTCCAAGGGACAGAACCCTGAATTCTGGCCGGCTGGCCCAGCCCTGCTTCTGGCACTTTGTAGGCCAGCGGGCCCTGGAGCACCTGCTAGGATGGGAAAGGGAAGGGTATGCGAATTGCACCCTGGTGGCCGCCGAGGCAGCAAAGAAGAGGGGAGGGCACCTTACTGCCCTTTAATGGCAGACAGAATCTGTGGCTGTCCTGCTGCGTGGGCCTTTTCATGGGGACCTTGTGCAATAAAAGTTTACCGGTGAACTTAGGGAACTTCCCAGTGTGCTTCTGACAGATGAGGGATGCTGTGGAGTTGGCGGGGCCTCTCAGGACTCTGCTGGGTTTGGCACAATGGAAGAGGGCCTCATCTCCAGGGAAGGCAGGAACCTCAGGCTTCCTCTCCGTTTCGGACTCCGACCGCAGGGTACCTGCAGAGTTGGGACAGGAGAGTCAGGAATCGTCTTGTCTGAGGAAGGGAACTCCGCTTGCCTCTCGAGGTGCTCAGGGGGTCTCAGGCCCCTTGTTGAGCTGTGTGTGGAACCTGCGGGTATTTCCGGAAATGAACGACGGTGACAGTGCCCCTTCGTGTTGTGCCTTCACCCACTGGGTTGCCTTCGAAGAGGTGTCTGGGCCTCGGGTTCTTTTTAAGAGCGGACCGGGAAATCGGGGTCTTTCGGCATGTGGGACCACCCACGGGGCTAGTCTCAAATTTCCTAGTGAGGCCGGCTTCATCCTGACGTGTGCCAGGAAGGCCGGGGAACCTTCCAGACAACGCAGGGGGATCGACTCTCCTGTCGCCATCAGGAGGGGAGAAGGGGCTCAGATGAAGTGGGGCCGGAACCCTCGGTGTTACCCTCGAGGGAAACCGGCGTGTGGGGGACTTTTGGGGGTTGCATGAAAGGAGTCAGGTACCATTTCGCACTTCAGGACAGAACCTGGGACTTCCCTTGAGACGCCGTAGCGGGCAAGGGCCTCATCTTGCGAAGACGTTGGAACCATGTGGATTTTCTCGAGTTGCGGCGGGATTCTAGAGTTACGACGGGGATTTCAGGCTTCCTCTTGTGTTGGCCCCGGGAAGCCTAATCTTCCATTCGAGTTGCGAGGGAAAGCTTGGGGTTGCACTCGAGTCACTGCAGGGCCAAAGAGACCTCATCTAGGCCTGTGTCCTGGACTTAACGTTCCTCTCAAGGGAAGACAGGGATCTCAGGGTGGCGTTCCAGACTCCCCCGGGGAGTCAGGCCTAGCCTCGAGGGCAAGCAAAGGATGCCGCTCTCCTCTCAAGTCGCGACGCAGATCTCTTGGAGCCCACTGAGTGGCCTCAAGGGTGTCAGGCCTTCTCTTCAGTTTGGAGAGAGGACTCAGGATTGCGGTCTGGGTCAGGCAGGAAAAGAAGGCCCTCACCTCGCGAGGATGGGGGCTTCTCAGGGGTTTCCTCGAGCTGCGGCGCCCGTGGGGGTTTTCTCCCGAGGCAAGACGAGGATCTCAGGGAGCCTCTCGTGCGGTGCCAGGGAAGTCAGGTCTCTGTGCGGGTGGCGAGGGGGAGCGCGTCATGGCTCTCGAGTCATGGGAGAGGACTAGGGCCTCCAGACGCGTTGAAGAAGGACTCTCGAGGTCTTTCTGGGGTTGTGGCGGGAAAGCCTCATTTCCCTCGACTTCTGCCAGGGACCTGAGGGAACTTCCCATGGTGCCTCTGATAGGTGAGGGATGCTGTGGAGTTGGCGGGGCCTCTCGGGACTCCGCTGGGCTTGGCGCAATGGAAGAGGGCCTCATCTCGAGGGGAGACAGGAAACTTAGGCTTCCTCTCCTTTTCGGACTCCAACCACAGGGTCCCTGCAGAGTTGGGACAGGAGAGTCAGGCCTCGTCTTGTCTGAGGAAGGGAACCCCGCTTGCCTCTCGAATTGCTCAGGGTGTCTCACGCACCTCGTCGAGCTGTGTGTGGAAACCGCGGCTTTTTCCGGACGACTCACGGGGGTGTCAGTGCCCCTTCGAGTGGTACCTTCACCCACAGGGTTGCCTTCGAAGAGGGGTCCGGGCCTCGGGTCCTTCTCAAGAGCGGACCGGGGAATCGGGGGCGTTCGGCATGTGGCACCACCCACGTGGCTCGTCTCGAATTTCCCCGTGAGACCGGCCTCATCCTGAGGTGCGCCGGGAAGGCCAGGAACCCCTTCTGGACCACGCAGGGGAATCGCCTCTCCTGTCGCGATCAGGAGGGGAGAAGGGGCTCAGATGAAGCTGTGCCGGGACTCTCGGTGTTCCCCTTGAGGGAACCCGGCGTGTCGGGGAACTTTTGGGTGTCGTACGAAGGGTGTCAGGTACCGTTTCGCACTTCAGGGCGGATCATGGGACTTCCCTTGAGACGCCGTAGTGGGCAAGGGCCTCATCTTGCGAAGACGTTAGAACCACGTGTTTTTTCTCGATTTGCGGTGGGATTCTCGAGTGACGACGGGGATTACAGGCTTCCTCCTCTGTTGGCCCTGGGAAGCCCCGTCTTCCATTCGAGTGGCGAGGGAAAGCTGGGGGCTGCCTTGAGTCACTGCAGGGCCAAAGAGACCTCATCTAGGCGTGTGTCCGGGACCTAATATTCCTCTCCAGGGAAGGCAGGGATCTCGGGGTTGCATTCCAGGCTCCCCCGGGGAGTCAGGCCTCGTCTCGAGGGGAAGCCAAGGACTCCGCTGTCCTCCCGAGTCGCGACGCGGATCTCTTGGAGCCCCCTAGTGGCCTCAGTGGAGTCAAGCCTCCTCTTCATTTTGGAGAGAGGGCTCGGGATTGTTCTCCAGGCCATGTAGGAAAAGAAGGCCCTTCACCTCGTGAGGACGGGGGCGTCTCAGGGCTTTCCTCGAGCTGCGGCGCCCTTGGGGGTTTTCTCGCGAGGCACGACGAGGATCTCAGGGAGCCTCTCGTGCGGCGCCAGGGAAGTCAGGTCTCCCTGCGCGTGGCGAGGGGGAGCGCGTCATGGCTCTCGAGTCACGGGAGGGGACTAGGGCCTCGAGACGCGTTGAAGAGGGACTATCGAGGTCTTTCTCGGGTTGTGTCGGGAAAAGTCATTTCCCTCGACTTCTGCCGGGGACCTTAGGGAACTTCCCAGGGTGTCTCTGAGAGTTGATGGATACTGTGGAGTGGGCGGGGCCTCTCGGGACTCCGCTGGGTTTGTCGCAATGGAAGAGGGCCTCATCTCGAGGGGAGGCAGGAACCTCAGACTTCCTCTCTGTTTCGGACTCAGACCGCAGGGTCCCTGCAGAGTTGGGACAGGAGAGTCAGGCTACGTCTTTTCTGAGGAATGGAACTCCGCTTGCCTCTCGAGTTGTTCATCGGGTTTCAGGCCCCTTGTCAAACTGTGTGTGGAATCTGCAGGTTTTTCCAGACGATGCACGGGGGTGTCAGTGATCCTTCGATTTGTGCCTTCATCCACAGGGTTGCCTTCGAAGAGGTGTCCGGGCATCGGGTTCTTATGAAGAGCGGACTGGGAAATCGGGGTCGTTCAGCATTTGGCAGCACCCACGTGGGTTGTCTCGAATTTCCTCATGAAACCGGCCTCATCCTGAGGTGTGCCGCGAAGGTCATGAAACTCTTCCAGACAAAGCAGAGGAATCGACCCTCCTTTGGCGATCAGGAGGGGAGAAGTGGCTCAGATGAAGTGCTGCTGGGAACCTCGGTGTTTCCCTCAAGTGAGACAGGTATGTCGGGTAACTTTTGGGGTTGCATAAAGCGTTCCAAGTACCATTTCACTCTTCAAAATGGAACGTTGGACTTCTCTTGGGGTGCTCCAGCGGGCAAGGGCCTCATCTTGGAATGACTGCGGAACCACTTGGTTTTTCTCGAGTTGCGGTGGGATATTTGAGTTACCACAGGGAATTCATGCTTCCTCTTGTGTTGGCCCACAAAAGTCTTATCTTCCATTCGAGATTCGAGGAAGAGCTGGAGGTGCGCTCTAGTCACTGAAGGCAAAAGAGACCCCACCAAGGCTTGTGTGCAGGACCTAATGTTCATCTCAAGACTCGACAGAAATCTCGGGGTTGCATTCCAGACTCACCTTGGAGTCAGGCCTCGTCTCGAGGGGAAGCAAAGGACTCTGCTCTCCTCTCGAGTCGGACGGGTATGTCTTGGAGCCCACTGAGTGGCTTAAAGGGAGTCAAACCTCCTCTGGTGTTTGGAGGGAGGACACGGGATTGCTCTCCAGGCAATGCATGAAATGAAGGCCCTCATCTCCCAATGACTGGGGCGTCTCGTAGGTTTTCTCGAGCTGTGGCGCTATGTGGGGTTTCTCACGAAGTAAGAATGGGAGCTCAGTGAGCCTCTCACGTGGTGCCAGGGCAGTCAGGTCTCTATGCACGTGGTGAGAGGGAGCCCGTCATTGTTCTCGAGTCATGGTAGTGGAATTGGGCCTGAAGACGTGTTAAAGAAGGACTCTCAAGGTCTTTCTTGGGTTGCAGCAGGAAACCCTGGGTTCCATCGACTTGTGCCAGTGACCTCAGGAAGCTTCTCAGCGTGCCTCTGAGAAGTCAGGGTCACTGTGGAGTTGGGAGGGGCCTCTCGGAACTCCACTGGGTTTGGTGCAATGGAAGAGGGCCTCATGACAAGTTGAGGCAGGAACCTCAGGGTTCCTCTCCTGGCTTCGAATGCGCCGGATCTGACTCGGATCCCAGAGTCCCTGCAGAGTTGGGACAGGAGAGTCAGGCCTCGTCTTGTGTGGAGGAATGGAACTCCGCTTGACTCTCGCGTTGTTCATGGGGTGACAGGCCACTTGTCGATTTGTATGTGGAACTTGCGGGTTTTTCTGGAAGATGCACCGGGGTGTCACTGCCCCTTCGTGTTGTGCCTTGATCCACAGGATTGCCTTCGAGTTGGGTTCTGCCATCGGGTTCTTATCAAGAGCGGACCAGGGAATCGGGGTCTTTTGGCATGTCGCACCACCCATGAGGCTATGTCTCGAATTTCCTCGTGAGACTGGCCTCATCTTGATGTGCGCCAGGAAGGTCGGGAACGCCTTCCAGACAAAGCAGGGGAATCGAACTTCCTGTCGCGATCAAGAGGGGAGAAGAGTCTCAGATGAAGTGGTGCCGGGAACCTCGGTGTTCTCCTCAAGTGAGACTGGTATGTCGGGGAACTTTTGGGGTCGCATCAAGGGTTCCAAGTAACTTTTCGCTCTTCAATACGGAACGTGGGACTTCTCTTGAGACGCTGTAGCGGGCAAGGGCCTCATCTTTCGATGACGGGGGAACCACGTGGTTTTTCTTGAGTTGTGGCGGGTTTCTCGAGTTACGACGGGGAATTCAGGCTTCCTCTTCAACTGGCCCAGGGAAGTCCAGTTTTCATTCGAATTGCGAGTTAGAACTGGGGATTGCTCTCGAGACACTGCAGGGCCAAATAGACCTCATCTAGGCTTGTGTCCAGGACCTAATGTTCCTCTGCTGGGGCGACAGCGATCTCGGCATTGCATTCTCGACTCACCCTGGGAATCAGGCCTCGTCTCGAGGGGAAGCCAAGGACACCGCTCTCCTCTCGAGTCGCGACGGGTATATCTTGGAGCTCACTGTGTGGCCTAAAATGAGTCAAGCCTCCTGTGGAGTTTGGAGAGAGGACTCAGGATTGCTCTCCAGGCCATACAGCAAAAGAAGGCCCTCATCTCGTGAGGACTGGGGCGTCTCGTGGGTATTCTCGAGCTGCGGCTCCAGTGTGGTGTTGCTCACGAGGTATAATGGGGAGCTCAGGGAGCCTCTCCTGTGGCGCCAGGGAAGTCAGGTTTCTATGCGCGTGGCTAGGGGGAGCGCGTCATTGCTCTCGAGTCATGGTAGGGGAATCGCACCTCAAGACGCGTTGAAGAAGGACTCTCGAGGTCTTTTACGGGTTGGGGCAGGAAACCCTTGGTTCCCTCGACTTGTGCCGGTGATCTCAGGAAGGTCTCAGGGTGCCTCTGAGAAGTCAGGGATACTGTGCAGTTGGGAGGGGCCTCTCGGGACTCCACTGGGTTCGGTGCAATGGAAGAGGGCCTCATCTCAAGTGGAGGCAGGAAACTCATGTTTCCTCTCCTGACTTCCCCTGGGCCAGATCTGACTCGGATCGCAGTTTCGCTGCAGAGTTCGAACAGGAGAGTCAGGCCTCGTCTTGTGTGGAGGAATGGAACTCTGCTTGCCTCTCCAGTTGTTCACGGGGTGACAGGTCACTTCTCGAGCTGTGTGTGGTACCTGCGGGTTTCTCCGGATGATACCTGGGGGTGTCATTGCCCCTTCGTGTTGTGCCTTCATCAAAAGGGTTATCTTCAAAGAGGTGTCCGGGCATTGGGATCTTATCAAGAGTGAACCGGGAAATCGGGGTCTTTCAGCATGTGTCACCATCCACGAGGCTATGTCTCGAATATCCTCGTGAGACCGGCCTCATCCTGAGATGCACCGGGAAAGGCGGGAACCCCTTCAAGACAAAACAGGGGAATCAACCCTCCTGTCACGATCCGGAGGGGAGAAGGGGCCCAGATGTAGTGGTGCCGGGAACCTCGGTGTTCTCCTCGAGTCAGACCGGTGTGTCGAGGAACTTTTGAGGTCGCATCAAGGGTGCCAATACCGTTTCGCACTTCAAGACGGAACGTGGGACTTCTCTTGAGACGCTGTAGGGGGCAAGGGGCTCATCTTGCGATGACGGGGGAACCACGTGGCGTTTCTCGAGTTGTGGCGGGATTCTCGAGTTTCGACGGGGAATACAGTCTTCCTCATGTGTTGGGCCAGGGAAGTCCTATCTTCCATTCGAGTTTAAAGGGAGAGCTGGGGATTGCTCTCGAGTCACTGCAGGGCAAAATAGACCTCATCTAGGCTTGTGTCCAGGACTTAATGTTCGTCCCTAGGGGCGACAGGGATCTGGGGGTTGCATACCAGACTCACCCGGGGAATCAGGCCTCGTCTCGAGGGGAAGCAAAGAACTCCGCTGTCCTTTTGAGTCACGATGGGTATCTCTTGGAGCCCACTGTGTGCCCTAAAGGGAGTCAAGCCTCCTGTGGAGTTTGGAGAGAGGACTCGGGATTGGACTCCAGGCCATGCAGGAAAAGGAGGCCCTCATCTCGAGATGACGGTGGGGTCTCGTGGGTTTTCTCGAGCTGCGGCGCCAGTGTGGGGTGTCTCATGAAGTACCACGGGGATCTCAGGGAGCCTCTTGTGTGGCGCCAGGAAAATCCAGTATTCCTTTCGAGTTGCGAGTTAGAACTGGGGATTGCTCTCCAGTCACTGCAGGGCAAAATAGACATCATCTACGCTTGTGTCCAGGACCTAGTGTTCCACTACTGCGCCGACAGGGATCTCAGGGTTGCATTCTCGACTCACCCGGAGAGTCAGGCCTCGTCTTGAGGGGAAAAAAAGGACTCCACTCTCCTGTCGATTCGCGACGGGTATCTCTTGGAGCCCACTGCGTGGCGTAAAGGGAGTGAAGCCTCCTATGGAGTTTGGAGAGATGACTCAGGATTGTTTTCCTGGCCATGCAGGAAAAAAGGCCCTCATCTCGCGATGACGGGGGCGTCTCGTGGGTTTTCTCCAGCTGCGGCGCCAGTATCAGATTTCTCACGAGGTACGACGGGGAACTCAGAGAGCCTCTCGTGTGGTGCTAGGGACGTCAGGTCTCCGTGCATGTGGTGAAGGGGAGTGCGTGATTGCTCTCGAGTCATAGTAGGCGAATTGGGCCTCAAGACGCATTGAAGAAGGACTCTCGAGGTCTTTCTCGGGTTGCGGCAGGGAACCCTGGGTTCTCTCGACTTGTGTCGGTGACCTCAGGCAACTTCTCAGGGTGCCTCTGAGAAGTCAGGGACACTGTGGATTTGGGAGGGGCCTTTCGTTACTCAACTGGGTTTGGTGCAATCGAAGAGGGCCTCATCTCGAATGGAGGCAAGAACCTCAGGGGTCCTCTCCATTTCTGACTCGGGTCGCAGAGTATCTGCTGAGTATGGACAAGAGAGTCACGCCTCGTCTTCTGTGGAGGAATGGATCTCCGCTTGCCTTTCGAGTTGTTCACGGAGTGACAGGCCACTTGTTGAGCTGTGTGTGGAACCTGCGGGTTTTTCCAGACGATGCACAGGGGTGTCAGTGCCCCTTCGTGTTGTGCCTTCATCCAAAGGGTTGCCTTCAAAGAGGTGTCCGGGCATCGGGTTCTTTTCAAGAGCGTACCAGAAAATTGGGGTCTTTCAGCATGTGGTACCCACCCACGAGGCTACGTCTCGAATTTCCTCGGGAGACCGGCCTCATCCTGAGGTTCGCCGGGAATGTAGGGAACCCCTTGCAGACAAAGCAGGGGAATCGATCCACCGGTCACGATCAGAAGGGGAGAAGGGGCTCAGATGAAGTGGTGCCGGGAACCTCGGTGGTCCCCTCGAGTGAGAACGGTATGTCACGGCACTTTTGAGGTCGCATCAAGGGTGCCAAGTACAGTTTCGCACTTCAAGACGGAACGTGGGAATTCTCTGGAGATGCTCTAGCGGGCAAGGGCCTCATATTGCGATGACGAGGGAAACACGTGGTTTTTCTCGAGATGCGGCGGGATTCTCGAGTTACGACGGGGAATTCAGGCTTCCTCTTGTGTTGGCCCAGGAAGTCCAATCTTCCATTCAACTTGTCACAGAGAGCTGTGGGTTGCTCTCGAGTCACTTCAGGGCAAAGAGTCCTCATCTAGGCTTGGGTCCAGGACATAGTGTTCCTCTCCAGGGGCAACAGGGATATCGGGGTCGCATTCCAGTCTCACCTGGTGGGTCACGCCTCGTCTCGAGTGGAAGCAAAAGACTCCACTATCCTCTCGAGTCACGACGTGTAACTCTTGGAGCCCAATGAGTGGCCTAACGGGAGTCAAGCGTCCTGTGTAGCTTGGACAGAAGGTTCACGCTTGATCTGCATACCATGCAGTTAAAGATGGCCCTCCTCTCTTGATGACGGGAGCATCTCATGGGTTTTCTTGAGCTGCGGCGTCAGTGTGGGGTTTCTCACGAGATATGATGGGGAGCTCAGGCAGCCTCTCGTGTGGCGCCAGAGAAGTCAGTCCTCCATGCGTGTGGCCAGGCAGATCGCGTCATTGCTCTGGAGTCATGGGAGGGACTAGGGCCTCAAGACGCATTTAAGAAGGACTCTCGAGGTCTTTCTTGGGTAGGGGCGGGAAACACTTATTTCCCTCGACCTCTACCGGGGACCTTAGGGAACTTCCCAGGTGCCTCTGAGAGGTGAGGGATACTGAGGAGTTAGAGGGGCCTCTCGGGACTCGACTAGGTTTGACGAAATGAAAGAGGGCCTCATCTCGATTGGAGGCAGGAACCTCAGGCTTCCTCTCCATTTCTGACTCCGACCGCAGGGTCCCTGCAGGGTTGGGACAGGAGAGTCAGGCCTCGTCTTGTCTGAGTAATGGAACTCTGATTGCCTCTTGACTCGTTCAGTGGGTTTCAGGCCCCTTGTCGAGCTGTGTGTGGAACCTGCGGGTGTTTCCAGAAGATGCACAGGGGTGTCATTGCCCCTTCATTTTGTGCCTTCCCCCACAGGGTTGCCTTCAAAGAGGTGTCCGGGCATCGGGTTCATTTCAAGAGCGGACCAGGAAATCGGGGTCGTTCGGCATGTGGCAGCACCCACGTGGCTCATCTCGAATTTCCTCGTGAGACCAGCATCATCCTGAGGTGCGCCGGGAAGGCCGGGAACACCTTCCACACAAAGAAGGGGAATCGACTCTCCTGTCGTGATCAGGTGGGGAGATGGGGCTCAGATGAAGTGGGGCCGGGACTCTAGGTGTTCCACTCGAGGGAACCCGGCATTTCAGGGAACTTTAGGGGTCGCAACAAGGGAGCCAAGTACCGTTTCCCACTTCAGGACGGAACATGTGACTTCCCTGGGGACGCTGTAGCGGGCAAGGGCCTCATTCTGTGAAGACGTTGGAACCACGTCGTTTTTCTCGAGTTGAGTCTGGATTCTCGAAAACGACGGGGATTTCAGGCTTCCTCTTGGGTTGGCCCTGGGAAGCCCAATCTTCCCCTGGAGTTGCGAGGGAAAGCTGGGGGTTCTGCTCGAGTCACTACAGGGCCAAAGAGACCTCATCGAGGCGTGTGTCCAGGACCTAATATTCCTCTCAAGGGAAGACAGGGATCTCGGGTTTCCATTCCAGACTCCCCCAGGGAGTCAGGCCTCGCCTCGAGGGGAAGCAGAGGACTCCGCTTTCCTCTCAAGTCGCGACACGGATCTCTTGGAGCCCAATGAGTGGACTCAAGGGTGTCGAGCCTCCTCTTCAGTTTGGAGAGAGGACTCGGGATTGTTCTCCAGGCCAGGCAGGAAAAGAAGGCCCTCATCTAGCGATGACGGGGGCGTCTCATGTGTTTCCTCAGGCTGCGGCGCCCATGGGGGTTTTCTCACGAGGCACGATGAGGACCTCAGGGAGCCTCTCGTGCGGTGCCAGGGAACTCATGTCTCCATGCGCATGGCGAGGGGGAGCTGGTCATCACTCTCGAGTCATGGGAAGTGACTAGGGCCTCAAGACGCGTTGAAGAAGGACTCTCGAGGTCTTTCTCGGGTGGCGGCGGGAAACCCTCGTTTCCCTCGACTTCTGCAGGGGACTATAGGGAACTTCCCATGGTGACTCTGAGAGGTGAGGGATGCTGTGGAGTTGGCAGGGCCTCTCGGGACTCTGCTGGGTTCGGCGCAATGGAAGAGGGCCTCATCTCGAGGGGAGGCAGGAACCTCAGGCTTCCTCTCCGATTCTGACTCCGACTGCACGGTCCCTGCAGTGTTGGGACAGGAGAGTCATGCCTCGTCTTGTCTGAGGAATGGAATTCTGGTTGCCTCTCGAGTTGTTCCGGGAGTCTCAGGCCCCTTGTCGAGCTGTGTGTAGACCCTGCGGGTTTTTCCGGATGATGCACGGGGGTGTCAGTGCCCCTTCGTGTTGTGCCTTCACTCACAGGGTTGCCTTCGAAGAGGTGTCTGGGCATCGGGTTCTTATCAAGAGCGGACCGGATAATCGGGATCGTTCGGCACGTGGCACCTCACACATGGCTAGTCTCGAATTTCCTCCTGAGACCGGCCTCATCCTGAGGTGCACCAGGAAGGCCGGGAACCCCTTCCAGAGAAAGCAGGGGAATCGACTCTCCTGTCGCGATCAGGAGGGGAGAAGGGGCTCAGATGAAGTGGTGCCGGGACCCTCGGTGTTCCCCTCGAGGCACCCAGCGTGTCGGCGAACTTTTGCGGTCTCATCAAGGGTGTCAAGTACCGTTTCACACTTAAGGACGGAACATGGGACTTCCCTGGAGACGCCGGGAATTTCGGTCTTCCCCTGGAGTGAGACCGGTATGTTGGGGAACTTTGGGGTCGCATCAAGGGTGCCAAGTAGCATTTCGAACTTTAAGATGGAACGTGGGACTTCTCTTGAGACTCTAGCTGGCAAGGGCCTCATATTGCAATGAAGGGGGAACCACATGGTTTTTAAGACTTGAGGCTGAATTCTCGAATTACGATGGGAAATTCAGACTTCCTCTTGTGTTGACCGTGGGAAGACCAATCTTCCATTCAAATTGTGAGGGAGAGATGGAGGTTGCTCTCGAGTCACTGTAGGGCAAAATAGACCTCATCTAGGCTTGTGTCTAGGACATAATATTCCACTCCAGGGGCGACAGGGATCTCGGGGTTGCATTCCAAACTCACCCGGGGAGTCAGGCCTCATCTCGAGGGAAGCAAAGGACTCCGCTCTCCTCTCGAGTCGCACCGGGTATTTCTTGGACCCAACTGAGTGGCCTAAAGGGAGTCAATCCTCCTGTGAAGTTTGGAGAGAGGACCAGGAATTGCTCTCCAGGTCAGGCAGGAAAAGAAGGCCCCCATCTCTCCTTGACGGGGGCATCTTGTGGTTTTTCTCGAACTGCGGCGCCAGTGTGGGTTTTCTCACGAGGTACGATGGGGTACTCAGGGAGCCTCTTGTGTGGTACTAGGGAAGTCAGTTTTCCTGCTTGTGGCAAGGGGAGCGCGTCCTTGCTCTGGAGTCATGGTAAGGGAATCGGGCATCAAGAGACGTTGAAAAAGGACTCTCCAAGTCTTTCTCGGGTTACTTCAGGAAACTCTGGGTTCCCTCGACTTGTGCCAGTGACCTCAGGTAGCTTCTCAGGGAGCCTCTGAGAATTCAGGGATACTGTGGTGTTGGGAGGGGCCTCTCGGGACACCACTGAGTTTGGTTCAATGGAAGAGGGCCTCTTCTCTAGTTGAGGCAGGAACCTCAGGGTTCCTCTCCATTTCTGACTCCGATCGCAGGGTCCCTGAAGAGTTGGGCCAGGAGGGTAAGGCCTCGTCTTGTGTGAAGGAATGCAACTTCACTTGCCTCTCGAGTTGTTCACGGGGTGACAGTCCACATTTGGAGCTGTGAGTGGAATCGGCGGGTTTTTCCAGACGATGCATGGGGATGTCAGTGTCCCTTCGTGTTGTGCCTTCATCCACAGGGTTGCCTTCGAAGAGATGTCCGGGTGTCAGGTTCTTATCTAGAGTGGACCGGGAATTCGGGATCTTTCAGCATGTGGCACCAACCATGAGGCTACTTTTCGAATTTCCTCATGAGACCGGCCTCATCCAGAGGTTCGCGGGGAACGTCGGGAACCCCTTGCAGACAAAGCATGGGAGTCGACCCTCCTGTTGCGATCAGGAGGGGTGAAGGGGCTCACAGGAAGTGGTGCCGTGAACTTTGGTGTTTCCCTCGAGTGAGACCGGTATGTCAGGGAACTTTGGGGGTCGCATCAAGGGTGACAAGTACCGTTTTGTACTTCAGGATGGAACGTGGGACTTCTCTTGATACGCTGTAGCGGCCAAGGGCCTCATCTTGCGATGACGGGGGAGCCACGTGGTTTTTCTCGAGTTGCGGTGGGATTCTCGAGTTACGACGGGGATTTCAGGCTTCCTCTTGTGTTGGGCCAGGGAAGTCCAATCATCCATTCGAGTTGCGAGGGAGAGCTGGGGGTTGCGCTCGAGTCACTGCAGGGCAAAGGAGACCTCATCTAGGCTTGTGTCCAGGACCTAATGTTCCTCTCCAAGGGCCACAGGGATCTCAGGTTTGCATTCCAGACTCACCCAGGGAGTCAGGCCTCATGTCGAAGGGAAGCAAAGGACTCCGCTCTCCTTTCGAGTCGCGACGGGCACCTCTTGGAGCCCACTTTGTGGCCTAAAGGGAGTCAAGCCTCCTGTGAAGTTTGGAGAGAGGACTTGGGACTGCTCTCCAGGCCATGCAGGAAAAGATGGCCCTCATCTCGCGATGACGGAGGGGTCTTGTGGGTTTTCTCGAGCTGCGGCGCCAGTGTGGGGTTTCACACGAGGTACGTCAGGGAGCTCAGGGAGCCTCTCATGTGGCGCCAGGGAAGTCAGGTCTCCATGTGCGTGGCGAGGGGGAGCGCGTTATTGCTCTCGAGCCATGGTAGGGGAATCTGACCTCAAGACGCATTGAAGAAGGAATCTCGAGGTCTTTCTTCGATTGTGGCAGGAAACCCTTATTTCCCTCGACGTTTGCCGGTGGCCTCAAGGAGCTTATCAGAATGCCTATGAGAAGTCAGGGATACTGTGGAGATGGGAGTGGCCTCTCGGGACTCCACTGGGTTTGTTTTAATGGAAGAGGGCCTCATCTCGGGTTGAGGCAGGAACCTCAGGTTTCCTCTCCATTTCTGACTCAGATCGAAGCGTGCCTGCAGAGTTGGGATTGGATACTCAGGCCTCGTCTTGTCTGAGGAAGGGAACTCCGCTTTCCTCTCTCATTGTTTAAGGGGTGACAGGCCAGTTGTGGAGCTGTATGTGGATCCTGCGGGGTTTTCCGGACGATGAACAGGGTTGCCAGTGCCCCCTCGTGTAGTGCCTTCATCCACAGGGTTGCCTTAGAAGAGGTGTCCGGGCATCGGGTTCTTATCAAGAGCAAGACCGAGAAATCGGGGTCTTTTGGCACGTGGCACCAACACGAGGCTACGTCTCGAATTTCTTCGTGAGACTGGCCTCATCCTGAGGTGCGCCATGAAGGTCGGGAACCCCTTCTAGACAACGCAGGGGGATCGACCTTCCTGCCGTGATCAGGAGCGGAGAAGGGGCTCAAATGAAGTGGTGCCAGGAACTTCGGTGTTCCCTTGGAGTGAGACCGGTATATTGGGGAACTTTTGGGGTCGCATCAAGGGTGCCAAGTAGCATTTCGAACTTTATGACGAAACATGGGACTTCTCTTGAGACTCTGTAGCGGGCAAAGGCCTCATATTGCGATGAATGGGGAACCACGTGGTTTTTAAGAGTTGCGGCGGGATTCTCGAGTTACAACGGGAAATTCAGACTTCCTCTTGTGTTGGCCCAGTGAAGACCAATCTTCCATTCGAATTGCGAGGGAGAGATGGGTGTTGCTCTCGAGTCACTGTAGGGCAAAATAGACCTCATCTAGGCTTTTGTCCAGGACATAATGTTCCTCTCCAGGGGCAACAGGGATCTCGGGGTTGCATTCCAGACTCACCCGAGGTAAGGCCTCATCTCGAGGGGAAACAAAGTACTCTGCTCTCCTCTCAAGTCGCGACAGGTATCTCTTGGAGCCCATTGAGTGGCCTAAAGGGAGTAAAGCCTCCTGTGAAGTTTGGAGAAAGGACCAGGGATTGCTCTCCAGGTCAGGCAGGAAAAGAAGTCCCCAATCTCGCGATGACGGTGGCATCTCGTGGGTTTTCCCGAGCTGCGGCGCCAGTGTGGGGTTTCTCACGAGGTATGACGGGGAGCTCAGGGAGCCTCTCATGTGGCGCCAGTGAAGTCAGGTGTCCATGCGCATGGCGAGGGGGAGCGTGTCATTGCTCTCGAGTCATGGTAGGGGAATCCGGCCTCAAGACGCGTTGAAGACGGACTCTTGAGGTCTTTCTCGGGTTGCGGCAGGAGACCCTGTGTTCCCTCGACTTGTGCCGGTGACCTCAGGGAGTTGCTCAGGGTGCCTCTGAGAAGACACTGATACAGTGGTGTTGGGAGGGGCCTCTCGGGACTCCACTGCGTTTGGTGCAATGGAAGATTGCCGGGAGCCAGCGAGAGACATTCCACTCGTGACAAATGTCATGAGGAAAGAGTCTCGGCATACGCAAAGGCGGGATCGAGCCTCCGGGAGTTCCCCCGTATATTCTTGAGCATCTACCCCCAAAAACCAAAGTCTGCCTTTTTTATGACTTTGTTCTCTCACCTCTGACATTACTGGGGATGTCCCCTACCACCATCTCACTCTCTCTGTCAAAGAGCTAACTTACAGCTCCAACTAATAATGTTCCTGGGCAATTATTAGTGTTTAAATCCAAACCCCTCAGATGGTTTTCTAACTCGCCTGACAAGTTTACCCGGTCTCCTACAGCTATGCATACGATTGTGTACAGTCTCCCAGCCTCGAGACGCACGGGAAGTTTAAGATATTCAAATAGCTTAGAGCCTCTCAGAGAGTTAGAAACTGTCAGAATAAAACTAGTAAAAGATTTCATTGATGAACCAATCCTTTTTGCCAAGTTTCCACATCCCCTGAATTGTATCCTTGAATGTGTGTTAATTAATATAGTTGGTATGTAGAAAAAATAAGTACTGGCCTTGATGTTAGTAACTTTAGACCCTTAAGGTAATAAATTATTTTCTTTGTTGTAAACCCATTACACATCCTCCCTATAGGAATGCAATTTTATCTTCGAAAGATTGCGCCAAACCTTAAACAATTACTCTTAGAGAAAATAACTCTTATGGTTGATAAGTCTTTGTCAAGAGTCATAAAATGTTAATAGGTCTTCTGGCCAGAAGATGATGTAAATCATCTAAACCATTTTAATACGATAAATCTGCAGAAAAGAAACCCTGGTTTTTGATAAGGATTAAAGACTGCTGACTTTGCATCCCCTATTATCCTCTATGTGTAACTTAGGGTATTAAAACCTGTGTTGAAAATAAAGTTACGGGCCTTGCTCGCCAACGCTTGGTCTCCCCATGTCATTATTCCCCTCAATTTTCAGATGAGTGTCCATCTGGAGCGCGGATATCCTCTGCGACCATTTATTTGCCTGGGCTTCGAAGACCTACTCGATAAGGTGTCTAAGGTGGGGCAACTTCCTCTATTCTAGAGGGCACTTGCAGCCTCCATGGTCAGAGGTAACCTGGTGTCATGGGTTATATTGATTTTCCGCATAAACCAAGCTACTCAGCTGCTTTTCTCTACTGAATTTTCCTACTGAGCTATCCTCATTCTATTACTCTGTATATCTTTGATGAATAAATAAATATATAAATAGGTCGCCTACTCCATCTTCCCTTCAAATACCCTGGATCAGCTGGGGCTGGACCTCTGCAGGTGGCGCCCGAGACAGGCATTTCGAAGGTAAATCCCCAACCCCATTCCCCCAGTGTTCAGTTTTGGGGACAGATAGGATCCCACTTAGGGGGCTGCAGATCCCCCTGTAGAATAGACAGGGCGAGAGGAGTGGGAAGTGTTGAAGAGTTAGAGAGAAAAAACGGTTTCTAAAATGGCTGACAAAAAGGGCCTAATCTTTAGATAGCTAAAAGCAAAATCTTTTACTATCCTTAATTTTCTGACATGGGCAACACTGAATCAAATGAAAGACAGCTCTTTATAGGAGTAATTTTACAGTTATTAAGTAAAAGAAGAATCAAGGTTAAAACATCTTCCATTCAATCATTTTTTACATTTGTACAAGACCACTGCCCTTGGTTTCTACAACAAGGCACTGTTAACCTAGATATCTTGAAAAAACTAGGAAAACAGCTAAGAGCTTATTGTGCTCAGCAAGGTTTGGAAAAAATCCCTACTTACACCTTTCCTCTGTGGAATATGACTAGAGATGTTTTAGATCCAGCTCATGAATTTGAAAAGGTACCTGTTAAAGTGGAAAGTAAAGTTGGAAAAGTACCTGTTAAACAAAAAAGCAAATCTGAAAAGGTACCTGTTATAAAGAAAAGTGAAAATGAAGAGGCTATACCTAGCTATCGACAGCTAAATGAATGGCTAGCCGCTATGACTGCCAATGAGCATGTAAAAGATAGGGATGAAAAGAAAGATCAGCTCTCCCCTCAATTTGAAAAAGGTTTAGAGGAAACAGCAGCTCGATGCCATTCTGATGAGGATTGTTTTTTTTTTTTTTTTTTAGCTAAAGATGCTCCTAAAAGTTTAAGAAAACATCCCTAATCAGACCATCCGCTCCTAGGAGGTTGAGGGAAACATCCCCGATCAGACAGTTCGTAAGATTTAGTTACCAAACAGTTAAAGGATCTCCGGAACAGAAGAGGAAAACTTCGGGACGCTCCCATCCCCCTATGCCTCCTCCTCCATGTCGGGGTAAAGGGCCACCGCTAGGAGTTTCCCGGAGAAGGATTTTCTCTAGTCCCAAGGATGAACTCGATCCTCACCTTGAGGCTTCTTTTCTAGTCCCCTCTGCAGTTTAGCCAGGGTAAAGAGGTTACAAAATAAATAAAAATATTCTCTAAAATTAAAAAAAAATTAAAAATGGATTTCTCTGCATCTAAGAATAGACAAATATTTATTGACTGTGGAATATGATTAGAAATGTCCTGGACCTCCGTCACGAGGCTGTTAAATAGCCTATGGGGGAGGCTATAGAGGTGGATGGTGGTGAGTCTCCATTTACTGCACAGATCATATTTTCTGCCATTGAAAAAAAAAAAAAGGAGGGAGAAAGTGGTCTACCTCCCGAGGAAGGAGAGGGCTTACAGGACGCTGCGGCCGAGAGCCCTGGCGAGCTCCCTCCCCCTCTGCACAAACCTTTAAAAAACTTATCCACCACTTTCTGATTTAAGGAGACCACCACCGCCTTCGATTGTGCCTCCCAGGACCCAGGAGTTCCCCACTTTGCCCCCAAAGCCTCCCAAAGTGTTGCCTAAGACTGAGGAAGATAAAAAGTTTTTTAAACAAAGGAGCTTTTAGTACACAATATTCAGAGCGTGCTCCTTGGAGAAAACTCCCTCAGGGGGGTCTCACCCAGGCTAGGAGAAAAGCGAAAAGGCAAGGAGATTTAATAACAATATTAACCCCTGATGTGCCGCTTACTCCAATTCCAACCGGAGTGGCTGGCCCCCTATCTGAGGACATTGTAAGATTTGTCCTGGGGCGTAGCTCGCTTTCTTTTAAAAAAAAATTAAATAAAAAAAAAAGAAAGAAAAGAAATTTCGCTGGTGCATGGTGTAGTAGATTCTGATGATATTGAGAAATTAAAGTCTTGATCTCACTGCCTATCAAAACTGTACAAATTAATAAAGGTCAAAGAGTAACACAGCTTTTACTTTTACCTTACTATCAGACAAGGAAAAACTTGACTTCTCAAGCTAAGAGCCACAAAACATTTGGATCTAGTGATCTAGCCTTTTGGGTGCAGGAAATTACAGTTCCAAGGCCTTTAAAAGATCTTTTAATTCAAGAGAATAAAACGCCAGGGCTATTAGACACAGGAACAGACGTCTCTTAACATTGCTGGGAAAGACTGGCCCAGCTCCTGGCCAACACATAATACTGAAAATGAGTTGGTGGGATTAGAGAAAGTGGTATGTGGGGTGGAGATGCTGTACAGGTGGTACATTTAACAATACTTTATATATAGTTATAAATACATAATATAAATGTATTTGCCTAATTACAGTTTGCCTAATTAGGTATGGGTATAAATAAAATATAATAAAGGTATACCTAATTCTATTTATAGATCTATACTTAATTAATTTGTATATAAATTAATATGTATACTATATACACACACATATATATATATACTGTATAATTAAATATATATGGCAGAATATAATGTGTGTGTGGCTGATATTAATTGGTATGGATTGATGTGCTGTGATGATAAATGTTCTATATACTGTATAATTATAAATGTGTGACATGTATTATTACAGTATATTGGTTTGTGTTGGTTGGTATTAGCTGTGTATGTGTTGTATTGTTGTAATATATATTAATTAATATATTAATTATAAAGATTAATTCAAGTATATTGATTTATATATATTATATGTCAATAACTTTATACTTGTTGCCATATATAAATACATATATAAATGCATTTTGCATTTAGGTATATCTGTATACCTGTATACCAAAATGAGATAAGGAGGTTATACATTTATTACTTAAATTTATACAGAGACCTAAACTAAACATTAGACCTAAATTAACATATCCATAGGGAAACAGCTAGACAAATAGTGAAGTTATGTTCCAATTGTAATTAATCACTTAAACGTAAACACACAGGGGCAGACTACAATGATGAGACACTAGATGCCTGAATTACAGGCTACGACTCGGCCCCTGGTCAAGTAAAAAGGCCTCCTTACGGGAGAGTGAAAAAGGCCAGATGTGTTGCTAACTTGTGGGAGAGGGTATGCTTGTATATTTCTACAGAATGCAGATTCTCTGGTTTGGATCTCAGACAAATTCGTCATGTCACATTCCCCAAAGACCAGGTTCGCGGCGCGCGCACTCGCTCGCTCCCCCTCCCCCAGCCAGCTCTCGCCTCCGCGCCACCAGCAGCGCCTCGCACCCACCTCTCTGCACCCCGTGACCTAGAGCAAAGAAGTCTGTGCAGCGAGTGAGGGCCAGAGAGGAAAGCGCACCCGCGGAGTGCTGTCCAGACCAGCGTGGCCCCACCGGCGAGAGGGGACCGCCCTGAGCCCAAGCGGTGGTGGCTAGCCCTAAACCACGAACCCTGCCCCTCCGCCCACCATAGGCGCCTTGGCCCACAGCCTGCCGCTCGCGTTCTGCCTCCTGATGCTGGGGACACTGCTCCCCCGGGCTGACACCTACAGCTGCTCCCTGGTTCATCTTGTTTAAACCCTCAATATAATGTTTGCTCCTTTGTAATGCTACAACATCCACCTTATCTTATGATGTAACCACTTATTGAATTATGGTCTTGCTGTATTACAACAACTACAGGATTTAATGCAAACACGACGGTTTGTGGGCTTACTTATCTTGGGAACAGCAGCTTTGATAAGTGCAATCACTTCTGTTACTGTGGCAGCAATATCATTGACTCAACAAGTACATACTGCTCAATATGTTGATTCTATGTCCAAAAATGTTTCTTTAACATTGGCAACACAGGAAGCTATAGAGAGAAAATTAGAAATGAGGGTAGACGCCCTAGAGGAAGCAGTAATACATATTGGGACTGAATTGCAGGCTTTAAAGGTGAAAATGGCATTGTCTTGTCATGCTGACTATCGGTGGATATGTGGAACACCCCTGAAAGTAAATGAGACAGATTTTGAATGGGAAAAGATTAAAAACCATATTTCAGGTATCTGGAACAGCTCTGACATTGGTTGAGACGTAGGGAAACTTCACTATCAAATAGCAACCATGGAGCACTCCCGATTAGATTTTACTGCTGCTGGAACAGCAAATGATTTCTTCCATACTTTCCCTAACTACATCTCAGGAAAGAATATTCTGTCTAATGTCTTTAGCTATGCTGCGGTGGCTGCTTTAATTCTGCTTCTCATAATCATTCTTCCTTGTATTGTCAGGATTCTTCGGCAGAGTATTCAGAGGCTCGCGACTGAGCTACATCTGGCTGTTTTAAGAAATACAAAATGGGGAGATGCCGGGAGCCGGCGAGAGACATTCCACTCATGACAAAGGTCATGAGGAAGGAGGCTGGGCATACACAAAGGCGGGATCGAGCCTCGGGAGTCCTCCCGGATATTCTTGAGCATCTACCCCCCAAAACCAGAGTCTGCCTACTTTATTGCTTTGTGCTCTCCCCTCTGACTTTACTGGGGGCTGTCCCCCACCACCATCTCACTCTCTCTGTCAAAGAGCTAACTTACAGCTCCAATTAATAAAGTTCCTGGGCAATTAGGAGTGTTTAAATCCAAACACGTCAGATGGCTCTCTAACTCGCCTGACAAATTTACCCGGTCTCCTACAGCAATGCATACAATTGTTTACAGTCTCCGAGCCTCGAGAGGCACGGGAAGCTTAAGATATTCAAATAGCTTAGAGCCTCTCAGAGAGTTAGAAACTGTCAGAATAAAACTAGTAAAAGATTTCATTGATGAACCAATGCTTGTTGCCAAGTTTCCACGTCCCCTGAATTGTATCCTTGAATGTGTATTAATTAATATAGTTGGTATGTAGAAGAAATAAGTAGTGGCCTTGGTGTTACTAACTTTAGACCCTTAAGGTAATAAATTCTTTCCTTTGTTGTAAACCCATTACATATCTGCCCTATAGGAATGCAATTTTATCTTCGAAAGATGGGGCCAAACCTTAAAATAATTACTCTTAGAGAAAATAAGTCTTACGGTTGATAAGTCTTTGTCAAGAGTCATAAAATGTTAATAGGTCTTCTGGCTAGAAGATGATGTAAATCACCTAAACCATTTGTATATGATACATTTGCAGGAAAGAAACCCTGGTTTTTGATAAGGATCAAAGGCTGCTGACTTTGCATCCCCATTATCCTCTATGTGTAACTTAGGGTATAAAAACCCCTGTTGAAACTAAAGCTACGGGCCTTGATTGCCAACGCTTAGTCTCCTAATGTCATTCTTCCCCTCAATTTTCAGATGAGTGTCCATCTGGAGCGCGGATATCCTCTGCGACCATTTATTTGCCTGGGCTTCGAAGACCACTTGAGAAGGTGTCTAAGGTGGGGCACTTTTCGCTATTCAAGAGGGAGACTGCGGCCTCCGTGGTAAGAGCTAACCTGGTGTCACGGGTTATACTGATTTTCCGCATAAACCAAGCTACTCAGCTTCTTTTCTCCACTAAATTTTCCTACTGAGCTATCCTCATTCTATTACTCTTTATATCTTTGATAAATAAATCAATAGGTCGCCTACTCTGTCTCCCCTTCGAAAACCCTGGACCAGCCGAGGCTGGACCTTGTCAGAAGAGGGCCTCATCTCGATTTGAAGCAGGAACCTCAGGGTTGCTCTCCATTTCTGACTCTGAACACAGAGTCCCTACAGAGTTAGGACAGGAGAGTCAGGCCTCGTCTTGTGTGGAGGAATGGAACTCCACTGGACTCTCGAGTTGTTCACCAGATAACAGGCCACTTGTCGAGCTGTGTGTGGAACCTGCGGTTTTATCCGGACGATGCATGGGGGTGTCAGTTCCCCTTTGTTTTTTGCCTTCATACACAGGGTTGCCTTCGAAGAGGTATCCAGCCTTCAGGTTCTTATCAAGAGCAGACCAGGAAATCAGGGTCTTTCGGTATGTGGCACCACCCACAAGCCTACGTCTCGAATTTCTTCTTGAGACGGACCTCAACCTGAGGTGCACCAGGAAGGTCGGTAACCCTTTCAGACAAAGCAAGTGAATCGACCCTCTTGTCCCAATCAGGAGGGGAGAAGGGGCTCAGATGAAGTGGTGCCGGGAACCTCGATGTTCCCCTCGAGTAAAACTGGGATGTCGGGGAACTTTTGGAGTCACATCAAAGGTTCTAAGTACCGTTTCAAACTTCAAGACGGAACGTGAGACTTCTCTTGAGACGCTGTAGCTGGCAAGGGCCTCATCTTGTGGTGACGGGTTAACCACGTCGTTTTTCTCGAGTTGTGGCGGGATTCTCGAGTTAGGTCAGGAAATTCAGGCTTCCTCTTGTGTTGGCCCAGGGAAGTCCAGTCTTCCATTCGAGTTGCGAGGGAGAGCTAGGGATTGCGCTTGAGTTACTGCAGGGCAAAAGAGACCTTATCTAGGCTTGTGTCCAGGACATAATGTTCGTCTCCAGGGGGGACAGGGATCTCGGGGTTGCTTTCCTGATGCACCCGGGGAGTCAGTCCTTGTCTCGAGGGGAAGCGAAGGACTCCGCTCTCCTCTCGAGTTGCGACGGGTATCTCTTGGAGCCCACTGAGTGGCCTAAAGGGAGTCAAGCCTCCTGTGGAGTTTGGAGAGAGGACTCAGGATTGCTCTCCAGGCCATGCAGGAAAAGAAGGCCTCTCGAGAATCTCGCGATGAAGGGGGCGTCTCGTGGGTTTTCTCGAGCTGCAGCGCCAGTGTGGGGTTTCTCATGAGGTACTACGGGGAGCTCAGGGAGCCTCTCATGTGGCGCTTGGGAAGTCAGGTCTCCATGCGCATTGCGAGGGGGAGCGCGTCATTGCTCTAGAGTCATGGAAGGTGTATTGGGCCTCAAGAACCGTTAAAGAAGGACTTTCAAGGTGTTTCTTGGGTCACGGCAGTAAACCCTGGGTTCCCTCGACTAGTGCCGGTGGCCTCAGGGAGCTTCTCAGTGTGCCTCTGAGAAGTCAGGGATACCCTGGAGTTGGGAGGGCCCTCTCGGGACTCCACTGGGTTTGGTGCAATAGAAGAGGGCCTCATCTCGAGTGGAGGCAGGAACCTCAAGGTTCATCTCCATTTCTGACTCTGATCGCAGGGTCCCTGCAGAGTTAGGACAGGAGAGTCATGCCTCGTCTTGTAAGGAGGAATGGAACTCCTCTTGCCTCTCGAGTTATTCATGGGGTGACAGGCAACTTGTCGAACTGTGTTTGGAATCTGCGGGTTTTTCCGGACGATGCACGAGGGTGTCAGTGCCCCTTCGTGTTGTGCCTTCTTCCACAGGGTTGCCTTTGAAGAGGTGTCCGGGCATCGGGTTCTTATCAAGAGCGGACCGGGGAATCGGGGTCTTTCAGCATGTGTTACCACCCATGAAGCTACGTCTCAAATATTCTCGTTAGACCGGCCTCATCCTGAGGTGCGCCGGGAAGGTTGGGAACCCCTTCCAGACAAAACACGGGAGTCGACCCTCCAGTCGCAATCAGGAGGGGAGAAGTGGCTCAGATGAAGTCGTACCGGGAACCTCGGTGTTCCCCTCGAGAGAGACCAGGGTGTCGGGGAACTTTTGGAATCGCATCAAGGGTGCCAAGTTTTCACACTTGAAGTGTGAAAACACTTCAAGAAGAAACCTGGGACTTCTCTTTAGACGCTGTAGCGGGCAAGGGCCTCATCTTGCGATGACGGGGTAACCATGTGGTTTTTCTCGAGTTTCGGCGGGATTCTCGAGTTACGATGGGAAATTCAGGCTTCCTCTTGTGTTGGCCCAGGGAAGTCCAATCTTCCATTAGAGTTGCGAGAGAGAGCTAGGGATTGCTCTCGAGTCACTTCAGGGCAAAAGAGACCTCATCTAAGCTTGTGTCCGGGACCTAATGTTCCTCTCCAGGGGCGACAGAGATCTCGGGGTTGCATTTTAGACGCACCCGAGGAGTCAGGCCTTATCTCGAGAGGAAGGAAAAGACTCTGCTCTGCTCTCGAGTCCCGACGGGTATTTCTTGGAGACCACTGAGTGGCCTAAAGGGAGTCAAGCCTTCTGTGGATTTTTTTTTAAATTTTATTTTATTTTTAAACTTTACATAATTGTATTAGTTTTTCCAAATATCAAAATGAATCCGCCTCAGGTATACATGTGCTCCCCATCCTGAACCCTCCTCCCTCCTCCCCCCCATAGCATCCCTCTGGGTCGTCCCAGAGCACTAGCCCCAAGCATCCAGTGTCATGCATCAAACCTGGACTGGCAACTCTTTTCATACATGATATTTTACATATTTCAATGCCATTCTCCCAAATCTTCCCACCTTCTCCCTCTCCCACAGAGTCCATAAGACTCTTCTATACATCAGTGTCTCTTTTGCTGTCTCATACTCAGGGTTATTGTTACCGTCTTTCAAAGTTCCATATATATGCGTTAGTATACTGTATTGGTGTTTTTCTTTCTGGCTTACTTCACTCTGTATAATAGGCTGCAGTTTCATCCACCTCATTAGAACTGATTCATTCTATTCTTTTTAATGGCGGAGTAATACTCCATTGTGTATATGTACCACAGCTTTCTTATCCATTCATCTGCTGATGGACATCTAGGTTGCTTCCATGTCCTGGCTATTAGAAACAGTGCTGCGATGAACATTGGGGTACACGTGTCTCTTTCCCTTCTGGTTTCCTCAGTGTGTATGCCCAGCAGTGGGATTGCTGGATCATAAGGCAGTTCTATTTCCAGTTGTTTAAGGAATCTCCACACTGTTCTCCATAGTGGCTGTACTAGTTTGCATTCCCACCAACAGTGTAAGAGGGTTCCCTTTTCTCCACACCCTCTCCAGCATTTATTATTTGTAGACTTTTGGATTGCAGCCATTCTGACTGGCGTGAAATGGTACCTCATAGTGGTTTTGATTTGCATTTCTATGATAATGAGTGATTTTGAGCATCTTTTCATGTGTTTGTTAGCCATCTGTATGTCTTCTTTGGAGAAATGTCTATTTAGTTCTTTGGCCCATTTTTTGATTGGGTCATTTATTTTTCTGGAGTTGAGCTGTAGGTGTTGCTTGTATATTTTTGAGATTAGTTGTTTGTCAGTTGCTTCATTTCCTATTATTTTCTCCCATTCCGAAGGCTGTCTTTTCACCTTGCTAATAGTTTGCTTTGATGTGCAGAAGCTTTTAAGGTTAATTAGGCCCCATTTGTTTATTTTTGTTTTTATTTCCAATATTCTGGGAGGTGGGTCATAGAGGATCCTGCTGTGATGTATTTCAGAGAGTGTTTTGCCTATGTTCTCCTCTAGGAGTTTTATAGTTTCTGGTCTTACGTTTAGATCTTTAATCCATTTTGAGTTTATTTTTGTGTATTGTGTTAGAAAGTGTTCTAGTTTCATTCTTTTACAAGTGGTTGACCAGATTTCCCAGCACCACTTGTTAAAGAGATTGTCTTTAATCCATTGTATATTTTTGCCTCCTTTGTCAAAGATAAGGTGTCCATATGTGTGTGGATTTATCTCTGGGCTTTCTATTTTGTTCCACTAATCTATATTTCTGTCTTTGTGCCAGTACCATACTGTCTTGATAACTGTGGCTTTGTAGCGGAGCCTGAAATCAGGTAGGTTGATTCCTCCAGTTCCATTCTTCTTTCTCAAGATCGCTTTGGCTATTCGAGGTTTTTTGTATTTCCATACAAATTGTGAAATTATTTGTTCTAGCTCTGTGAAGAATACTGTTGGTAGCTTGATAGGGATTGCGTTGAATCTATAAATTGCCTTGGGTAGTATACTCATTTTCACTATATTGATTCTTCCAATCCATGAACATGGTATATTTCTCCACCTATTAGTGTCCTCTTTGATTTCTTTCACCAGTGTTTTATAGTTTTCTATATATAGGTCTTTAGTTTCTTTAGGTAGGTATATTCCTAAGTATTTTATTCTTTCCGTTGCAATGGTGAATGAAATTGTTTCCTTAATTTCTCTTTCTGTTTTCTCATTATTAGTGTATAGGAATTCAAGGGATTTCTGTGTGTTGATTTTATATCCTGCAACTTTACTATAGTCATTGGCTAGTTCTAGTAATTTTCTGGTGGAGTCTTTAGGGTTTTCTATGTAGAGGATCATGTCATCTGCAAACAGTGAGAGTTTTACTTCTTCTTTTCCAATTTGGATTCCTTTTGTTTCTTTTTCTGCTCTGATTGCTGTGGCCAAAACTTCCAAAGCTATGTTGAATAGTAATGGTGAAAGTGGGCACCCTTGTCTTGTTCCTGACTTTAGAGGAAATGCTTTCAATTTTTCACCATTGAGGATAATGTTTGCTGTGGGTTTGTCATATATAGCTTTTATTATGTTGAGGTATATTCCTTCTATTCCTGCTTTCTGGAGATTTTTTATCATAAATGGATGTTGAATTTTGTCAAAGGCTTTCTCTGCATCTATTGAGAAAATCATATGGTTTTTATTTTTCAATTTGTTAAGGTGGTGTATTACATTGATTGATTTGCGGATATTGAAGAATCCTTGCATCCCTGGGATAAAGCCCACTTGGTCATGGTGTATGATCTTTTTAATGTGTTGTTGGATTCTGATTGCTAGAATTTTGTTAAGGATTTTTGCATCTATGTCATCAGTGATATTGGCCTGTAGTTTTCTTTTTTTGTGGGATCTTTGTCAGGTTTTGGTATTAGGCTGATGGTGGCCTCATAGAATGAGTTTGGAAGTTTACCTTCCTCTGCAATTTTCTGGAAGAGTTTGAGCAGGATAGGTGTTAGCTCTTCTCTAAATTTTTGGTAGAATTCAGCTGTGAAGCCGTCTGGACCTGGGCTTTTGTTGGCTGGAAGATTTTTGGTTACAGTTTCCATTTCCGTGCTTGTGATGGGTCTGTTAAGATTTTCTATTTCTTCCCTGGTCCAGTTTTGGAAAGTTGTACTTTTCTAAGAATTTGTCCATTTCTTCCACGTTGTCCATTTTATTGGCATATAATTGTTGATAGTAGTCTCTTATGATCCTTTGTATTTCTGTGTTTTCTGTTGTGATCTCTCCATTTTCATTTCTAATTTTATTGATTTGATTTTTCTCCCTTTGTTTCTTGATGAGTCTGGCTAATGGTTTGTCAATTTTATTTATCGTTTCAAAGAACCAGCTTTTGGTTTTGTTGATTTTTGCTATGGTCTCTTTTGTTTCTTTTGCATTTATTTCTGCTCTAATTTTTAAGATTTCTTTCCTTCTACTAACCCTGGGGTTCTTCATTTCTTCCTTTTCTAGTTGCTTTAGGTGTAGAGTTAGTTTATTTATTTGACTTTTTTCTTGTTTCTTGAGGTGTGCCTGTATTGCTATGAACTTTCCCCTTAGGACTGCTTTTACCGTGTCCCACAAGTTTTGGGTTGTTCTGTTTTCATTTTCATCCGTTTCTATGCAAATTTTGATTTCTTTTTTGATTTCTTCTGTGATTTGTTGGTTATTCAGCAGCGTGTTGTTCAGCCTCCATATGTTGGAATTTTTAATAGTTTTTCTCCTGTAATTGAGATCTAATCTTACTGCATTGTGGTCAGAAAAGATGCTTGGAATGATTTCTATTTTTTCGAATTTACCAATGCTAGCTTTATGGCCCAGGATGTGATCTATCCTGGAGAAGGTTCCATGTGCACTTTAGAAAAAGTTGAAATTCATTGTTTTGGGATGAATTGTCCTATAGATATCAATTAGGTCTAACTGGTCTATTGTATCATTTAAAGTTTGTGTTTCCTTGTTAAATTTCTGTTTAGTTGATCTATCCATAGGTGTGAGTGGGGTATTAAAATCTCCAACTATTATTGTGTTAGTGTTAATTTCTCCTTTCATACTTGTTAGCATTTGTCTTACATACTGTGGTGCTCCCACGTTGGGTGCATATATATTTATAATTGTTATATCTTCTTCTTGGATTGATCCTTTGATCATTATGTAGTGACCTTCTTTGTCTCTTTTCACAGCCTTTGTTTTAAAGTCTATTTTATCTGACATGAGTATCGCTACTCCTGCTTTCTTTTGGTCCCTATTTGCATGGAAAATCTTTTTCCAGCCCTTCACTTTCAGTCTGTATGTATCCCCTGTTTTGAGGTGGGTCTCTTGTAGACAACATATGTAGGGGTCTTGTTTTTGTATCCATTCAGCCAGTCTTTGTCTTTTGGTTGGAGCATTCAACCCATTTACGTTTAAGGTAATTACTGATAAGTATGATCCCATTGCCATTTACTTTATCGTTTGGGGTTCGAATTTATACACCGTTTTTGTGTTTCCTGTTTAGTATTTGTTGGAGAGCTGGTTTGGTGGTGCAGAATTCTCTCAGCTTTTGCTTGTCTGAAAAGCTTTTGATTTCTCATTCATACTTGAATGAGATCCTTGCTGGGTACAATAATCTGGGCTGTAGGTTATTTTCTTTCATCATTTTAAGTATGTCTTGCCATTCCCTCCTTGCTTGAAGAGTTTCTATTGAAAGATCAGCTGTTATCCTTATGGCAATTCCCTTGTGTGTTATTTGTTGTTTTTCCCTTGCTGCTTTTCATATTTGTTCTTTGTGTTTGATTTTTGTTAATGTGATTAATATGTGTCTTGGGGGGTTTCGCCTTGGCTTTATCCTGTTTGGGACTGTCTGGGTTTCTTGGACTTGAGTGATTATTTCCTTCCCCATTTTAGGGAAGTTTTCAACTATTATCTCCTCAAGTATTTTCTCACGGTCTTTCTTTTTGTCTTCTTCTTCTGGGACCCCTATGATTCGAATGTTGTAGCGTTTAATATTGTCCTGGAGGTCTCTGAGATTGTGCTCATTTCTTTTAATTCGTTTTTCATTTATCCTCTCTGATTCATTTATTTCTACCATTCTATCTTCGAATTCACTAATCCTATCTTCTGCCTCTGTTATTCTACTATTTGTTGCCTCCAGAGTGTTTTTAGTTTCATTTATTGCATTATTCATTATATATTGACTCTTTTTTTATTTCTTCTAGGTCCTTGTTAAACCTTTCTTGCATCTTCTCAATCCTTGTCTCCAGGCTATTTATCTGTGATTCCATTTTAATTTCAAGATTTTAGATCCATTTCACTATCCTTACTCGGAATTCTTTATCAGGTAGATTCCCTATCTCTTCCTCTTTTGTTTGGTTTGGTGGGCATTTATCCTGTTCCTTTATCTGCTGGGTATTCCTCTGTCTCATCTTGTTTAAATTGCTGAGTTTGGGGTGTCCTTTCTGTATTCTGGCAGTTTGTGGAGTTCTTTACTCTGGCATTTCCTCGTTGTGTGTGGGTTTGTACAGGTGTCTTGTCAAGGTTTCCTGGTTAGGGAAGCTTGTGTCCATGTTCTGGTGGGTGGAGCTGTATTTCTTCTCCCTGGAGTGCAATGAAGTGTCCAGTAATGAGTTATGAGATGTTTGTGGCTTTGGGGTGACTTTGGGCAGCCTGTATCTTGAAGCTCAGGGCTGCGTTCCTTTGTTGCTGCAGAATTTGCTTGGTATGTCTTGCCCTGGAACTTGTTGGCCCTTGTGTGGTGCTTGATTTCAGTGTCGGTATGGAGGCATTTGATGAGCTCCTGTCAATTAATGTTCCTTGGAGTCAGGAGTTCCCTGGAGGCAGGGTTTGGACTTAGGCCTCCTGCTTCCAGTTATCTGTCTTACTTTTACAGTAGTTTCAAAACTTCTCCTTCTATACAGCACCATTGATAAAACATCTACGTTAAAGAAGAAAAGTTTCTCTACTGTGAGGGTCACTCAGAAAGGTTCACAGCGTTACATGGAGAAGAGAAGAGGGAGGAGGGAGTTAGAGGTGACCCAAATGAGATGAGGTGGAATCAATAGTGGAGAGAGTGGGCTGGCCAGTAGTCACTTCCTTATGTGCACTCCACAACTGGACCGCTCAGAGATGTTCACAGAGTTATACAGAGACAAGAAGAAGGAGGAAGGAGACAGAGGTGGCCAGAAGGATAAAAGGGGGGAATGAAAAGGAGGGAGACAGATCCAGCCAGTAATCAGTTCCCTAAGTGTTCTCCACCGTCTGGAATACACAGAAATTCACAGAGTTGGGTAGAGTAGAGAGGGGTTAGGGAGGAGACACAGGCGACCTGGTGGAGAAAAAGGAGAGTCCAAAGGGAGAGAGAGCAGTCAAGCCAGTAATCTCGCTCCCTAGTGAAAAATGGGTACTGAAGATTGGGTTCTTAAAGGTACAAAATTGGTAACAAATACATAAAAGCAAAAATTAAAAATCTAGAGTAGAGTTTGGAATTTCAAAAATACGATGTTAAAGAAAAGAAGAAGGAAAAGAAAGAGAGAAAAAACGAACAAAGAAAAACAAACATGGTCGCAAAAATTATCAAGAAAATACAGGTAGAAAATTGATAACTAATACCAAAAAGCAAAAATTAAAAATCTAGAGTAGAGTTTGGAATTTCAAAAATACAATGTTAAAAAAAAGGAAGAAGAAAACTAAAGAGAAAACAAACAAACAAAAGCAAGCAATGTCACAAAAATTATAAAGAAACTACAGGTACAAAATTGATATCAAATATCAAAAAGCATAAATTAAAAATCTAGAGTACAGTTTGGAATTTCAAAAATACAATGTTAAAGAAAAGAAGAGAAAAAAACAAAACAAAAAAACAAGGTCAAAAAATTATTATATATATATATATATATAAATATATATATATGAAGTTTGCTGAAGAAGAAAAAAATAGGGTCTTTGTTTTGCAAAGTAATAGGTTATAAAAGTGAAAATTAAATGAACAATAGAGGACTTAAAATTAAAAAAATTAAAAAAAAGAAAGAATGATCATAAAAATATATCTAGGACTTTCTCTGGTTTTGTTGTGAGTATCGTGGGTTCGGTTCATTTTTGGCTAGTTCCTTGGTCCGACTTATATTTCTCAAGATCTATAGGCGCCTTCCTATGTAGTCCTAATAACCACAGGGTTTTAATCTATTGCCTGTAGCTTCCAAGGCGTTTCCCTCTGTTATAGCTTCTTTTGTTTGCTGGTCTCTTCAGTGTCTGGTTTACGCCCTGACACAAAGGGGACGGTGGAGGACACTTTTTTTTTTAGGCTCACTTGTTCAGTTGCGCTGTGGGGAGGGAGGGAGGGAGTGATGCTGCAAACAAATAACACTGGCGTGCGTTCGCAGTGCCTCAGCCACACTGGGTCTGCCCCCGCTCACGGCGCGTGTAGCCTTCCTGCCCACACTGCTCGGGCTCTAGGTTGTTCCACCGGGAACAATCCGAGGCTGGCCCTGGGCTGCATGCACCTCCCAGGTCCAAGCCGCTCAGGTTCAGGCACTCGGGTAGTCCTCAGAGGCACAGACTCAGTTCGGCCTGCGTTTTGTGCTCTTCCCAGGTCCGAGCAGCTCAGGTGATGAGGTGTTTGGCGAGCGCCAATGTTGTGACTTATCGCCTCCCCACCACTCGGTTATCTGGGTGTAAAACAGGTGCACTTTCTCAGGCAGATGTTGACCGTCCAGATCCCCAAGAAGTTTTAGTTAGCAAAGAAGCCTGCTTACAGTTTTATAGATAATGTCTCTCTGGGGCTGCAATTGCCCCCTTCCGGCTCTGGCTGCCTGTCACCGGAGGGGGAAGGTCTGCAGCCGGCTATCTCTGTTCAGTCCTTTGTTCCGTGCGTGGGCCTGGCGGTGTCTTAGGTTAGGGCTGGCTTTTTGCGTGGTAGATATCCCAGAGTCTGGTTTGCTAGCCCAAGTTATTTCGTTCAGATAGCGCTCATGGTATTCAGGCCAGATTCTTACTCTAAGCGATGCAGCCCGCGCCGCGCCTCCCTGCCCAGCCCCTGCTTGCTAATGGTGTGAGCAGGCGTCTGCACTGCTTCGCGGCTGGGGGAGTTACCGTAGGGCTTGCAATCTGCGAGTTTTAATTGTTTATTTATTTTTATCCCCCTTATGTTGCCCTTTGTGCTTCCAAAGCTTGGCAAAGATTTGGCAGTGAAAAGCTTTCCTGGTGTTTGGAAACTTTTCTCTTTTTAAGACTATCTTCCCGGGACGGAAATCCCTCCCTCCCTCTTTTGTCTCTTTTTTTGTCTTTTATACTTTTTCCTACCTACTTTCCAAGAGTTGGGTTGCTTTTCTGGGTGCCTGATGTCCTCTGGCAGCATTCATAAGTTGTATTGTGGAATTTACTCGACGTTTAAATGCTCTTTTGATGAAATTGTTTGGGGAGGAAAAGAGTTCTCCCCGTCCTACTCCTCAGCAATCTTGGCTCCTCTCTTGTGGAGTTTGGAGAGAGCACGCGGGATTGCTCTCCAGGCCATGCAGGAAAAGAAGGCCCTCATCTCGCGATGTCGGGGGAGTCTCGTGGTTTTTCTGGCGCTGCGGTGCCAGTGTGGGGTTTCTCACAAGGTACGACCGGGAGCTCAGGGAGCCTCTCGTGTGGTGTCAGGGAAGTCAAGTCTCCATACGAGTGGCGAGGGGGCGCACGTCATTGCTCTCGAGTCATGGTAGAGGAATCAGGGCTCAACACAATGAAAAAGGACGCTCGAGGTCTTTCTCGGGTTGCGGCAGGAAACCCTGGGTTCCCTCGACTTGTGCCTGTGACCTCAGGTAGCTTCTCAGGGTGCCTCTGAGAAGTCAGGGATACTATGGAGCTGGGAGAGGCCTCTCGGGACTCCACTGGGTTTGCTGCAATGGAAGAGGGCCTAATCTTGAGATCAGGAAGGAACCTCAGGGTTCCTCTCCATTTCGGACTCAGATCGCAGGGTCCTTGCAGAGTTGGGACAGGAGAGTCAGGCCTCGTCTTGTGTGGAGGAATGGAACTCCGCTTGCCTCTCAAGTTGTTCAAGGAGTGACAGGCCACTTGTCGAGCTGTGTGTGGAACCTGCGGTTTTTTTCAGACAATGCACGGCGGTGTCAGTGCCCCTTCGTGATGTGCTTTCATCCACAGGGTTGCCTTCGAAGTGGTGTGTGGGCATCAGGTTCTTATCAAGAGCGGACCAGGAAATCGGGGTCTTTTGGAATGCGGCACCACACACGAGGCTACGTCTCGAATTTCCTCATGAGACGGGCCTCATGCTGAGGTGCCCCTGGAAGGTGGGGAAAGCCTTCCAGACAAAGCAGGTTAATCGACCCTCCTGTCGTGATCAGGAGGGGAGAAGGGGCTCAGATGAAGTGGTGCCGGGAACCTCGGTGTTCCCCTTGAGTGAGACTGGTATGTCAGGGAACTTTTGGGGTCTCATGAAGCTTGCCAAATACTGTTTCAAACTTCAAGACGAAACGTGGGACTTCTCTTGAGACGCTGTGGTGGGCAAGGGCCTCATCTTGTGATGAAGGGGAAACCACGTGGTTTTTTTCGAGTTGTGATGGGATTGTTGACTTACGACGGGGAATTCAGGCTTCCTCTTCTGTTGGCCCAGGGAAGTCCATTCTTCCATTCGAGTTGCCAGAGAGAGCTGGGTGGGAATTGCTCTGGAGTCACGGCAGGTCAAAATAGACCTCATCTAGGCTTGTGTCCAGGACCTAATGTTCCTCTCCAGGGGCGATAGGGATCACGGGGACGCATTCCAGACTCACCCAGTGAGTCAGGCCTCGGCTCGAGGGGAAGCAAAGGATTCTGATATCCTCCTGGGTCACGATAGGTATCTCTTGGAGCCCACTGAGTGGCCTCCAGGGAGTCAAGCCTCCTGTGGAGTTGGAGAGAGGACTCGGGATTGCTCTCCAGGCCATACAGGAAGAGAAGGCCCTCAGCTCGCAATGACGGGGGCGTCTTGTGGGTTTTCTCGAGTTGGGGCGCAAGTATGAATTTTCTCACGAGGTACAACGGGGATCTCAGGGAGCCTCTCATGTGGCGCCAGGAAAGTCAGGTGTCTATGCGTGTGATGAGGGGGAGCCCATAAATGCTCTCGAGTCATGGTAGGGAAATCGGGACTCAAGACGCGTTGAAGAAGGAGTCTCAAGGTCTTTCTCAGGTTGTGGCAGGAAACCCTGGGTTCCCTCGACTTGTACCGGTGACCTAGGGAGCTTCTCAGGGTGCCTCTGAGAAGTCAGGCATACTGTGGACTTGGGAGGGGCTCTCGGAACTCCACTGGGTTTGGTGCAATGGCAAAGGTTCTCATCTCGAGTTGAGGCAGGAACCTAAGGGTTCCTCTCCATTTAAAACTCCGACCACAGGGTCCCTGAAGAATTGGGACAGGAGAGTCAGGCCTCGTCTTGTGTGGACGAATGGAACTCCACTTGCCTCTCGAGTTGTTCACAGGATAACAGACCATTTGTTGAGCTGTGAGTGGAACCTTCGGTTTTTTCCGTAAGATGCATGAGGGGGTCAGTGCCCCTTCGTGTTGTGCCTTCATCCACAGGGTTGCCTTCAAAGAGGTGTCTGGACATCGGGTTCTTATCAATAGCGGAGCAGGAAATCGGGGTCTTTCAGAACGTGGCACCATCCATGAGGCTACGTCTCGAATTTCTTCGTTAGACTGGTGTCATCCTGAGGTGTGCCATGAAGATCGGGAACCCCTTCCAGACAAAGCAGGGGAATCGACCATCTTGTCGCGATCAGGAGGAGTGAAAGGGCTCAGTTGAAGTCGTGCCGGGAACCTCGGTGTTCCCCTCGAGTGGAACCGGTGTGTCGGGAAACTTTTGGGGTCGCTTCAAGGGTGCCAAGTACCGTTTTGCACTTCAATACGGACTTGGGGCTTCACTTGACACGCTGTAGAGGGCAAGGGCCTCATCTTGGGATGACGGGGGATTCACGTGGTTTTTCTCAAGGTGCGGCGGGATTCTCGAGTTACGACAGGGAATTCAGGCTTCCTCTTGTGTTGGCCCAGGGAAGTCCAATCTTCCATTCGAGTTTCGAGGGAGAGCTGGGGTTTGCTCTTGAGTCACTGCAGGGCAAAAGAGACCTCATCTAGGCTTGTGTCCAGGACCTAATATTCCTCTCCAGGGCCGACAGCGATCTCGGGTTTGCATTCCAGACGCATCCTGGGAGTCCGAGCTCGACTCGAGGGGAAGCAAAGGACCCCGCTCTCCTCTCGAGTCGCCACAGGTGTCTCTTGGAGCCCACTGAGTGGCCTAAAGGGAGTCAAGCCCCCTGTGGAGTTTGGAGAGAAGACTCGGGATTGCTCTCCAGGCCATGCAGGAAAAGAAGATCCTCATCTCGCGATGACAGGGGCGTCTTGTTGGTTTTCTCGAGCTGTGGTGCCAGTGTGCGGTTTCTGACGAGGTGCGACGGGAAGCTCAGAGAGCCTTTCGTGTGGCGCCAGGGAAGTCAGGTCTCCATGCGCATGGCAAGGGGGAGCGCGTCATTGCTCTCGAGATATGGTACGGGAATCGGGCCTCAAGATACGTTAAAGCAGGACTCTCAAGGTCTTTCTCAGGTTGGGGCAGGAAACCCTGGGTTCCGTCGACTTCTGCCGGTGACCTTAGGGAGCTTCTCAGGGTGCCTCTGAGAAGTCAGGCATACTGTGGATTTGGGACGGGCCTCTCGGGACTCCTCTGGTTTTGCGGCAATGGAAAAGGCCTCGTCTTGAGTGGAGGCAGGAACCTCAGGCTTCCTCTCCATTTCTGACTCGGTGCGCAAGGTCCCTAGAGTTGTGACAGGAGAGTCAGGCATCGTCTTGTGTGGAGGAATGGAACTCCGCTTGCTTCTCGAGTTGTTCACGAGGTGACAGACCACTTGTGGAGGTGTGTGAGAACCTGCGGGTTTTTCCGGAAGATGCACGGGGTGTCAGTGCCCCTACGTGTTGTGCCTTCATCCACAGGCTTGCCTTCGAAGAGGTGTCCAGGAGTCTGGTTTTGATCAAAAGTGGACCATGGAATCGGGGTCTTTCGGCATGTAGTATGGCCCTCGAGGCTACGTCTCGAATTTCCTCGTGAGACCGGCCTCATCCTGAGGTGCGCCAGGAAGGTCGGGAACCCCTTCGAGACAAAGCAGTGGAATCGACCCTCCTATCGCGATCATGAGAGGAGAAAGGCCTCAGATGAAGTGGTGCCGGGAACTTCAGTGTCCCCTCTAGTGAGATCGGTATATAGGGGAACTTTTGGGGTCGCATCAAGGGTGCCAAGTACTGTTTTGCACTTCAAGACGGAATGTGAGACTTCTCTTGAGACGCTGTAGGGGGCAAGGGCCTCATCTTGCAATACAGGGAACCACGTGATTTTTCTCGAGTTGCGGCGGGTTTCTCAAATTACAACTGGAAATTCAGGCTTCCTCTTGTGTTGGCTCAGAAAGGCCAATCTTCCATTCGAGTTGCAAGGGAAAGCTAGGGGTTTTGCTTGAGTCACTGCAGGGCCAAAGAGACCTCCTCTAGGCTTTTGTCCAGGACCTAAGGTTCCTCTCCAGGGGCGACAGGGATCCAGGGTTGCATTCCAGACTCACCCTCGTAGTCAGACCTCATCTCGAGGGGAAGCAAAGGACACCGCTCTCCTCCTGAGTATCGACGCGTATCTCTTGGAGCCCACTGAGTGACCTAAAGGGAGTCAAGCCTCCTTTGGAGTTTGGAGAGAGGATTCGGGATTGCTCTTCAGGTCATGCAGGAAAGAAGGCCCTCATTTCACCATGACAGGGGCGTCTCGTGGGTTTTCTCGAGCTGCGGCGCCAGTGTGGGGTTTCTCACGAGGTACGATGGGGAGCTCAGGGAGACTCTCATGTGGTGCCGGGGAAGTCAGATCTTCATGCGCGTGGCGAGGGGGAGCGCGTCATTTTTCTCCAGTCATGGTAGGGGAATCGGGCCTCAAGACGCGTGAAGAAGGACTCTCGAGATTTTTCTCAGGTTACGGCAGGAAACCCTGGGTTCCCTCGACTTATGCCCGTGACCTCAGGGAGCTTCTCAGGGTGCCTCTGAGAAGTCAGGGATACTGTGCAGTTGGGAGGGGCCGCTCCGAACTCCACTGGGTTTGGTGCAGTAGAAGAGGGCCTTATCTCGAGTTGAGGCAGGAACCTCATGGTTCCTCTCCATTTCTGAATCGGATCTCAGTGTCCATGCAGAGTTGGGACAGGAGAGTCAGGCCTCGTCTTGTGTGGAGGAATTTAACTCCTCTTGCCTCTCGAGTTGTTCACGGGGTGACAGGCCACTTGTCGATCTGTATGTGGAACTTGCGGGCTTTTCCAACGATGCAGGAGGGTGTCAGACCCCTTCGTTTTGTGCCTTCGTCCACAGGATTGCCTTCGAAGAGGTGTCCTAGCATTGGGTTCTTATCAAGAGCAGACAGGGAAATCGGGGTCTTTCGGCGTGCGGCACCAACCACAAGGCTACGTCTCGAATTTCCTCGTGAGACCGGCCTCATCCTGAGGTGCGCCGGGAAGGTCCGGAACCCCTTCCAGACAAAGCAGGGTAATCGACCCTCCCATCGCGATCAGGAGGGGATAAGGGGCTCAGAACAAGCGGTGCACCGAACCTTGGTGTTCCCCTCGAGTGAGACCAGGGTGTCGGGGAACTTTTGTGGTAACATCAAGGTTGCCAATTATCGTTTTAAACTTCAAGATGGAACGTGGGGCTTCTCCTGAGACGCTGTAGCTGGCAAGGGCCTCATCTTGCGATGACGGGGGAACCACGTGGTTTTCCTCGAGTTGCGGCGGGATTTTCGAATTACGATGGGGAATTCAGGTTTCCTCTTGTGTTGTCCCAGGGAAGTCCATTCTTCCATTCGAGGTGCGAGGGACAGCAGGGGATTGCTCTCGAGTCACTTCAGGGCAAATGAGACCTCATCTATGCTTGTGTCTAGGACCTAATGTTCCTCTCCAGGGGCGACAGGGATCTCGGGGTTGCATTCCAGACTCACCTGAGGAGTCAGGCCTGGTATATAGGGGAAGCAAAGAATTCCGCTCTCCTCTCGAGTCCCAATGGGTATCTCTTGGAGCCCACAGAGTGGCCTAAAGGGAGTCAGGCCTCCTGTGGAGTTTGAAGAGAGGCCTCGAGATTGCTCTCCAGGCCATGCAGGAAAAGAAGGCCTTCATCTCGCGATGACGGAGGCGTCTCGTGGGTTTTCTGGAGCTGGGGATCCAGTGTGGGATTTCTCACGAGGTATGACGGGGAGCTCAGGGAGCCTCTCGTGTGGCGCCAGGGAAGTCAAGTCTCCATGCGAGTTTCGAGGGGGAACGCGTCATTGCTCTCGAGTCATGGTAGGGGAATCGGGATTCAAGACGCGTGAAGGAGGATTTTCGAGGTCTTTCTCGGGTTGCGTCAGGAAACCCTGTGTTCCCTCGACTTGTGCCGGTGACCTCAGGGAGCTTCTAAGGGTGCCTCTGAGAAGTCGCGATACTGTGGATTTGGGAGGGGCCTCTCGGGCCTCCACTGTTTTTGGTGTAATGGAAGAGGGCCTCATCTCGAGTGGAGTCAGGAACCTCAGGGTTCCTCTCCATTTCGGACTCCGATCGCAGGGTCCCTTCAGAGTTGGGACCGGAGAGTCAGGCCTCGTCTTGAGTGGAGGAATGGAACTCTGCTTGCCTCTCGAGTTGTTCATGGGATGACAGGCCTCTTGTCGAGCTGTGTGTGGAACCTGCGGCTTTTACCGAATGATGCACGGGAGTGTCAGTGACCCTTCGTTTTGTGCCTTCGTCCACAGGGTTGCCTTCGAAGAGGTGTCCGGGCATCGGGTTCTTCTCAAGAGTGGGCCGGGAAATCGGGGTATTTCGGCATGTGACACCACCCCCGATGCTATGTCTCGAATTTCCTCGTGAGACCGGCCTCATCCTGAGGTGCACCGGGAATGTGGGGAACCCCTTCCAAACAAAGCAGGGGAATAGACCCTCCTGTCTCGAACAGGAGGGGAGAAGGTGCTCAGATGAAGTGGTGCGGGAACCTCGGTGTTCCTGTCGAGTGAGACCGGCGTGTCCAGGAACATTTGGTGTCGCATCAAGGGTGCAAAGTACCGTTTCGCACTTCAAGACGGAACGTGGTTCTTTTCTTGAGAGGCCATAGCAGCAAGGGCCTCATCTTGGGATGACGTTGGAAACACGTGGTTTTTCTCGAGTTTCGGCGGGATTCTCGAGTTACGAAGGGGATTTCTGGCTTCCTCTTGTGTTGGCCCAGGGAAGCCCAATCTTCCATTCGAGTTGCGAGGGAGAGCTGGGGGTTGCGCTCGAGTCACTGCAGGGCAAAAGAAACCTCATCCAGGCTTGTGTCTAGGACCTAATGTTCCTCTCAAGGGGTGACTGGGATCTTGGGGTTGCATTCCAGACTCACCCAGGAGTCAGGCGTCGTCTCGAGGGGAAACAAAGGACTTATCTCTCTTCTCGAGTTGCGACGCGTATTTCTTGGAGCCCACTGAGTGGACTAAAGGGAGTCAAGCCTCCTCTGGAGTTTGGAGAGAGGACTCGGGATTGCACTCCAGGACATGCAGGAAAAGAAGGCCCTCATCTCACGATGACGGGGGGGGGGGTCTCAGTGGTTTTACCGAGCTGCAGCGCCTGTGTTGGTTTCTCAGGAGGTACGACGGGGAGCTCAGGGAGCCTCTTGTGTGGCGCCAGGGAAGTTAGGTCTCGATGCGTGTGGCAAGGGGGAGCGCGTCATTGCTCTCGAGTCATGGTAGGGGAATCAGGCCTCTAGATGCGTTGAAGAAGGACTCTCAAGATCTCTCTCGGGTCTTGGCAAGAATACCTGAGTTCCCTCGACTTGTGCCGGTGACCTCAGGGAGATTCTCCGGGTGCCTCTGAGAAGTCAGGGATACTGTGGAGTTGGGAAAGACCTCTCGGGACTCCACTGGGTTTGGTGAAATGGAAGGGGGCCTCATCTCGAGGGGAGGCAGGAACCTCAGGGTTCCTCTCCATTTCTGATTCCGATCGCAGCCCCCTGCATAGTTGGGAGAGGTGAGTCAGGCCTTGTCTTGTGTGCAGGAATGGAGCTCCGCTTGCCTCTCGAGTTGTTCACTGGGTGACAGGAACTTGTTCAGCTGTATGAGTAACCTGCGGTCTTTTCCGGACGATGCACGGGGGTGTCAGTGCCCCTTCGTGTTGTGCCTTCATCCACACTATCTTCGAATAGGTGTCTGGGCATCGCGTTCTTATCAAGAGCGGATCGGGAAATCGCGGTCTTTCGGCATGTGGCACCACCATCGAGGCTACGTCTCGAATTTCCTCGTGAGACAGCCTCATCTGAGGTGCGTGGAGAAGGTCGGGAACCCCTTGCAGACAAAGCAGGGGAATCGACCCTCCTTTCGCGATCAGGAGGGGAGAAGGGGCTCAGATGATGTGGTGCCAGGAACCTCGGTGTTCCCCTCGAGTGCGACCCGTATGTCGGGGAACTTTTGGGGTAGCATTAAGGGTGCCAAATATCATTTCGCACTTGAAGACAGAACGTGGGACTACTCTTGAGACGCTGGAGCGGGCAAGGGCCTCATCTTGCAATGAAGGGGAAACCACGTGGTTTTTCTCAAGTTGAGGTGGAATTCTCGAATTACTACTGGGAATTCAGGCTTCCTCTTGTGTTGGCCCAGGGAGGTCCAATATTCCATTCGGGTTGCGAGGGAAAGCTGGGGAGTGCTCTCGAGTTACTGCAGGGCAAAAGCGACCTCATCTAGCCTTGTGTTCAGGACCCAATGATCCTCTCCAAGGGCGACAGGGATCTCGGGTTTGCATTACAGACTCACCCAGGGAGTTAGGCCTCGTCTCGAGGGGAAGCAAAGGACTCGGCTCTCCTCTCGAGTAGCGACGCGTATCTCTTGGAGCCCACTGAGTGGTCTAAAGGGAGTCAACCCTCCTCTTCAGTTTGGAGAGAGGACTCGGGATTGCTCTCCAGGCCATGCAGGAAAAGAAGGCCCACATCTCGAGATGACGGGGGCGTCTCGTGTGTTTTCTCGAGCTGCGGCGCCAGTGTGGGGTTTCTCACGAGGTACGACGGGGAGTTCAGGTAGCCTCTCGTGTGGCAACAGGGAAGTCAGGTCTCCATTGGCGGGGCAAGTGGGAGCGCGTCATTGCTCTCAAGTCAGGGTAGGGGAATCGGGCCTCATGACGGGTAGAAAAAGAACTCTCGATGTCTTTCTAGGGTTGCGGCAGGAAACCCTGGGTTCCCTTGACTTGTGCCGGTGACCTCAGGGAGCGTCTCAGGGTGCCTCTGAGAAGTCAGGGATACTGTGGATTTGGGAGAGGCCTCTCGGGACTCCTCTGGGTTTGGTGCAATGGAAGTGGGCCTCATCTCGAGTTCAGGCAGGAACCTCAGGGTTCTGCTCCTGACTTCCTGGAGGCCGGATCTGACTCAGATCGCAGGGTCCCTGTTGAGTTTGCTCAGGAGTGTCAGGTCTCGTGTTCTGTGGAGGAATGGAACTCCGCTTACATCTCAAGTTGTTCAAGGATGACACCACTTTTCGTGATGTGTGTGGAACCTGCGGGTTTTTCGGAGATGCACGGGGGCGTCAGTGCTCCTTCCTGTTGTGCCTTCATCCACAGGGTTGCCTTCGAAGAGGTGTCCGGGCATCGGGTTCTCCTCAAGTGCGGACCGGGAAATTGGGTTCTTTCAGCATGTTGCACCACCCACGAGGCTACGTCTCGAATTTCCTCGTGAGACCGGCCTCATCCTGAGGCGCGCAGGAAAGTCCGGGAACCCTTTCCAAACAAAGCAGGGGAATCGACCCTCCTTTCGGGATCAGGAGGAGAGAAAGGGCTCAGATGAAGTAGTGCCGGGAACCTCGGTGCTCTCCTTGAGTGAAAGTCGGGTAACTTTTCGCGTTGCATCAAGGGTGCCAAGTACCGTTTCGCACTTCAAGACGGAACCTGGGACTTCTCTTTAGACGCTGTAGTGGGCAAGGGCCTCATCTAGCGCTGACGGGGGACCCACGTGTTTTTTCTCGAGTTGCGGCAGGATTCTTGAGTTACGATGGGGAATACAGGTTTCTTCTTGTGTTGGCCCAGGGAAGTCCAATCTTCCATTCGAGTTGCAAGTGAGAGCTGGAGATTGCTCTCGAGTCACTGCAGGGCAAAATAGAGCTCATCTAGGTTTGTGTCCAGGACCGAGTTTTTCTCTCCAGGGGCGACAGGGATCTCGGGTTGCATTCCAGACTCACCCGGGGAGTCAGGCCTCGTCTCGAAGGGAATGAATGGACTCCGCTCTCCTCTCGAGTCGCGACGGGTATCCCTTGGAGCCCAAGAGTGGCCTAAATGGAGTTAATCCTCCTGTGGAGTTTGGACAGAGGACTCGGGATTGCTCTCTAGGCCATGCAGGAAAAGAAGGCCCTCATCTCGCGATGACGGGGGCGTCTCGTGGGTTTTCTCAAGGTGCAGTGCCTGGTTGGGGTTTCTCACGAGATAGGACAGGGAGCTCAGGGAGACTCCTGTGGTGCCACGGAAGTCAGGTCTCCATGGACGTGGCGTGGGGGAGCGCCTCATTGCTCTCGAGTCATGGTAGGGGAATCAAGCCTCAAGACGCTTCGAAGAAGAACTCTCGAGGTCTTTCTCGGGGTGTGGCAGGAAACCCTGGGTTCCCTCGACTTGTGCCCATGACCTCAGGGAGCTTAGCGGGGTTCCTCTGAGAAGTCAGGGATACTGTGGAGTTGAGAGGGGCTTCTCGGGACATCACAGGGACTGGTGCAATTGAAGAGGACCTAATCTCGGATTGAGGCAGTAACGTCAGGGTTCCTCTCCATTTCTGACTCGGATAGCAGGGTCCCTGCAGAGTTGGGACAGGAGAGTCAGACCTCGTCTTGTGTGGAGTAATGGAACTCCGCTTGCCTCTCGAGTTGTTCATGGGATGACAGGCCACCTGTCGAGTTGTATGTGGAACCTGCGGTTTTGGGGGACGATGCAGAGGGGTGTCAGTGCCCCTTCGTGTTGTGCCTTCATCCACAGGGTTACCTTCGAAGAGGTGACCAGGCATCGGGATCTTATCAATAGCGGACCAGGAAATCGGGGTCTTTCGGCATGTGGCACAACCCACGAGGCTACGTCTCGACTTCCCTCGTGAGACTGGCCTCATCCTGAGGTTCGCCGGGAAGTCTGGGAACCCCTTCCAGACAAAGCAGGGGAATCGACCCTCCTGTCGCCATCAGGAGGGGAGAAGAGGCTCAGCTGAAGCGGTGCTGGGAACCTCCATGTTCTCCTCGAGTGAGACCGGGGTGTCAGGGAAATTTGGGGGTCGCATCAAGGGTGCCAACTACCGTTTCACACTTCAAGACGGAACATGGGACTTCCCTGGAGACGCTATAGCTGACAGGGGCCTCATATTTCGATGACGGAGGAGCCACGTTGTTTTTCTCCAGTTGCCGCGGGATTCTCGAATTACAACGGGGAATACAGGCTTCCTCTTGTGTTGGCCCAGGGAAGTCCAATCATCCATTCGAGTTGCGAGGGAGAGCTGGGGATTGCACTTGAGTCAATGCAGGACAAAAAAGACCTCATTTAGGCTTGTGTCCAGGACCGAGTTTTCCTCTACAGGGGCGACACGGATCTCGGGATCCCATTCCAGACTCACCCAAGTAGTCAGGCCTCGGCTCGAGGGGAAGCAACGGACTCCGCTCTCCTCTAGAGTAGCGACGTGTATCTCTTGGAGGCTACTGAGTGGCCTAAAGGGAGTCAGGCCTCCAGTGGAGTTTGGAGAGTGGACTCGGGATTGCTCTCTAGGTCATGTAGGAAAAGAAGGCCCTCATCTTACGATGATGGGGGCGTCTCGTGAGTTTTCTCGAGCGGCGGTGCCAGTGTGGGGTTTTCATGAGGTAGGACGGGGAGCGCAGGGAGCCTCTCGTGTGGCGCCAGGGAAGTTAGGTTTCAATGGGCGTGGCGAGGGGAATGCGTCATTGCTCTCCAGTCATGGTAGGGTATCGGGCCTCAAGATGCGGTAAAGAAGGTCTCTCGAGGTCTTGCTCAGAATGCAGCAGGAAACCCTGGGTTCACTCGACTTGTGCCAGTGACCGCAGAGAACTTCTGAGGGTGCCTCTGAGAATCAGGGATACTGTGGATTTGGGAGGGGCCTCTCGGAACTCCACTGGGTATGGCACAATGGAACAGGGCCTCATTTCGAGTTGATGCAGGAACGTCAGGTTTCATCTACATTTCTGACTCCGATCGCACGGTCCCTGCAGAGTTGGGAAAGGAGAGTCAGGCCTTCTCTTGTGTGGAGGAAAGGAACTCCGCATGCCTCTCTAGTTCTTCAAGGGATGACAGGACACTTGTCAATCTGTGTTTGGAATCTGCGTGTTTTTCCATACTATGCATGGGGATGTCAGTACCCCTTCGTGTTGTGCCTTCACCCACAGGGTTGCCTTCGAAGAGGGGTCCGGGCCTCAGGGCCTTCTCAAGAGCGGACCGGGGCATCGGGGGCATTCGGCATGTGGCACCACCCACGTGGTTCGTCTCGAATTTCCTCGTGAGACCGGCCTCATCCTGAGGTGCGCTGCGAAGGTCGGAACCCCTTGCAGACAAAGCAGGGGAATCGACCCTCCTGTCTCGATCAGGAGGGGAGAAGGGGCACAGATGAGGTGATGCCGGGAACCTCGGTGTTCCCCTCCAGTGAGACCAGTGTGTTGGGGAACTTTTGGTGTCGCATCAAAGGTGCCAAGTACCGTATCGCACTTCAAGATGGAACGTAAGACTTCTTTTGAGACGCTGTAGTGGCAATGGCCGCATCTTGCGATGAATAGGGAACGATGTGGTTTTTCTCGAGTTGTGGCGGGATTCTTGAGTTACAACGGGAAATTCAGGCTTCCTCTTCTGTTGGCCCAGGGAAGTCCAGTCTTCCATTTGAGTTGCGAGGGAGAGTTGGGGATTGCTCTCGAGTCACTGCAGGAAAAAAGAGACCTCATCTAGGCTTGTGTCCAGGACCTAATGTTTCTCTCCAGGGGCGACAGGGATCTCCGGTTCGCATATCAGACTCACCCGAGGAGTCAGGCCTCGCCTTGTGGGGAAGGAAAAGACTCCACTCTCCTCTCGACTCGCGACGGGTATGTCTTGGAGTCCACTGAGTGACCAAAAGGGAGTCAAGCCTACTGTGGAGTTTGGAGAGAGGACTCGGGATTGATCTCCAGGCCATGCTAGAAAAGAAGGCCGTCATGTCGCGAAAACGGGGGCGTCTCGTGGGTTTTCTCTATCTGCGGCGCCAGTGTGGGGTTTCTCACGAGGTATGACGGGGAGCTCAGGGAGCCTCTCGTGTGGCGCCAGGGAAGTCAGGGCTTCATGAGTGTAGCAGAGGGAGCGCGTCATTGCCCTCGAGTCATGGTAGGGGAATCAGGCCTCAAAATGCGTTGAAGAAGGACTCTTGAGTTCTTTCTATGGTGGCGGCAGTAAACCCTGGGTTCACACGAATTGTGCTGGTGACCTCAGGGAGCTTCTCAGGGTGCCTCTGAGAAGTCAGGGATACTGTGGAGCTGGGACGCGTCTCTCGGGACTCCACTGGTTTTTGTGCAATGGAAGAGGTCCTAATCTCTAGTGGAGGCAGGAACCTCAGCGTTCTTCTCGTGACTTCACTGGCGCTGGTCTGATTCGCCTCGCAAAGTCCCTGCAGAGTTGGGACAGGAGAGTCAGGCCTCGTCTTGTGTAGAGGAATGAAACCCCACTTGCCTCTCGAGTTCTTCAGGGGTGACAAGCCACTTGTTGAGCTGTATGTGGAACCTGCGGGTTTTTCCGGACGATGCACGAGGGTGTCAGTGCCCCTTTGTGTTGTGCCTTCATCCACAGGGTTGCCTTCGAAGAGGTGTCCAGGCATCGGGTTCTTATGAAGAGTGTACAGGGAAATCATAGTCTTTTGGCATGTGGCACCACCCGCGAGCTACGTCTCGAATTTCCTCGTGAGACCGGCCTCATCCTGAAGTGCCCCGTGAAGGTCGGGAACCCCTTACAAACAAAGCAGGGGAAGTGACCCTCCTATCACGAACAGGAGGGGAGAAGGGGCTCAGATAAACTGGTGCCGGGAACCTCGGTGTTCACCTCGAGTGAGACCGATATTTCGGGGAACTTTTGGGGTCACATCAAGGGTGTCAAGTATCGTTTCGCACTTCAAGACGGAACGTGGGACTTTTCTTGAGAAGCTGTAGCGGGCAAGGGCCTCATCTTGCGATGACGAGGGAACCAAGTGCTTTTTCTCGAGTTGCGGTGGGATTCTCGAGTTACGAAGGGGAATTCAGGCTTCCTCTTGTGTTGGCCCAGGGAAGTCCAATCTTCCATTCGAGTTGTCAGGGAGAGCGGGGGATTGCTCTCGAGTTACAGAAGGGCAAAAGAGACCTCATCTAGGCTTGTTTCCAGGACCTAATGTTCCTCTCCAGGGGAGACAGGGATCTCGGGGTTGCATTCCAGACCCACCTGGTGAGTCAGGCCTTGTCTCGAGGGGAAGCAAAGGACTCCATTCTCCTCTCGAGTCGCGATGGGTATCTCTTGGAGCCCACTAAGTGGCCTAAAGGGAGTCAAGCCTCCTGTGGAGTTTGAAAAGAGGATTCGGTATTCCTCTCCAGGCCATGCAGGAAAAGAAGGCCCTCATCTCGCGATGACAGGGGCGTATGGTGGGTTTTCTCAAGCTGCGGCGTCAGTGTGGGGTTTCTCACCAGATACAACAGGGAGCTCAGGGAGCCTCTCTTATGGCGCCAGGGAAGTCAGGTCTCCATGTGCATGGCGAGGGGGTGCGTGTCATTTCTATAGAGCCATGGAAGCAGATTCGGGCTTCAAGACACGTTGAAGTAGGACTCTCGAGGTCTTTTTCGCATTGTGGCAGGAAACCCTGGGTTCCCTCGACATGTGCCGGTGACCTCATGGAGCTTCTCCGGGTGCCTCTGAGAAGTCAGGGGTACTGTGGAGTTGGGAGGAGCCTCTCTGGACTCCACTGGGTTTGGTGCAATGGATGAGAGCCTCATCTCGAGTGGAGGCAGGAACCTCATGTTTCCTCTCCTGGGTTTCCTTGCGCCGGTACTGACTCGGATCGCAGTTTCCCTGCAGAGTTGGTACAGAAAATCAGGTCTCGCCTTGTGTGGAGGAATGGAACTCCACTTGCCTCTCGAGTTGTTCATGGGGTGACAGACCACTTGTTGAACTGTGTTTGTAACCTGCGGGTTTTTCTGGATGATAAACGGGGGTGTCAGTGCCCCTTCGTGTTGTGCTTTCATCCACAGGTTTTCCTTCGTAAAGGTGTCAGGGCATCGCGTTCTTATCAAGAGTAGACCGGGAAATCGGGGTCTTTCGGCTTGTGGCACCACCCACGAGGCTATGTCTCGAATTTCCTCCTGAGACCTGCCTCATCCTTAGGCGTGCTGGAAAGGTCGGGAACGCCTTCCAGACATAGCAGGGGAATCAACACTCCTGTCACGATCACGAGGGCAGAAGGAGCTCAAATGAAGTGGTTCCGGGAACCTCGGTGTTCCTTTCGAGTGAGACCGGTATGTCGGGGAATTTTGAGATTGCATCAAGGGTGCCAAGTACCGTTTCGCACTTCAAGACAGAACGTGGGACTTCTCTTGAGTCGCTGTAGCGGGCAAGGGCCTCATCTAGCGCTGATGGGGGAACCACGTGGATTTTCTCGAGTTTCGGCGGGATTCTTGAGTTACGATGTCGAATTCAGGCTTCCAATTGTATTGGCCCAGGGAAGTCCAATCTTCAATTCAATTTGTGAGGGAGAGCTGGCGATTGCTCTCTAGTAACTGCAGTGCAAAATAGACCTCATCTAGGCTTGTGTCCAGGACCGAGTTTTCCTCTCCAGGTGTGACAGGAACTCGGGGTTGCATTCCAGACTCACACGGGGAGTCAGGCCTCATCTCGAGGGGAAGCAAAGGACTCCTCTCTCCCTTCAAGTCCTGACAGGTATCTCTTGGAGCCAACTGAGAGGCCTAAAGAGAGTCAAGCCTCCTGTGGAGTCTGGAGAGAGGACTCGGTTTTGCTCTCCATGCCAGGCAGGAAAGAAGTCCCTCATCTCGTGATGACGGGGGCGTATCGTGGGTTTTCTCGAGCTGCGGTGCCTGAATGGGGTTTCCGAAGAGGTACGACGGGGAGCTCAGGGAGACTCTCTTCAGGCGTCAGGGAAGTCAGGTCTCCATGCGCATGGCGATGGGGAGCGGGTCTTTGCTCTCGAGTCATGGTAGGGGAATCGGGCCTCAAGACGCGCTGAAGGACTCTCAAGGTCTTTCTCGGGTCGCAGCAGGAAACCCTGGGTTCCCTTGACTTGTGCCGGTGACCTCAGGTAGATTCTCAATGTGCCTCTGAGAATTCAGGGATACTGTGGAGTTGGGAGGGGCCTCTCGCGACTCATCTGGGTTTGGTGCAATGGAAGAGGGCCTCACCTCGAGTTGAGACAGGAACCTCAGGTTTCCTCTCCATTTCTAACTCGGATGGCAGGGTCCCTGAAGAGTTGGGACAGGAGAGTCAGGCCTCATCTTGTGTGGAGGAATCGAACTCTGCTTGCCTATAGAATTGTTCACGGGGTGACATTCCACTTGTCGAGCTGTGTGTAGAACCTGTGGGTTTTTCTGGACGATGCACGGGAGTTTTAGTAACCCTTCTGTGGTGCCTTCATCCACAGGGTTTCCTTCGAAGTGGTGTCCGGGCATCGGGTTCTTATCCAGATTGGACCGCACCATCGGGGTCTTTCGGCATGTGGCACCACCCACGAGGCTACGTCTCGAATTTCCTCCTGAGAAAGGCCTCATCCTTAGGTGCGCCGGGATGGGCGGGAACTCCTTCCAGACAAAGCAGGGGAATATACCCTCCTGTCGTGATCAGGAGGGGAGAAAGTGATCAGATGAAGTGGTGCCGGGAACTTCGGTGTTCCCCTCGGTGAGAACGGTGTGTTGGGGAACTTTTGGGGTTACATCAAGGGTGAAAAGTAGCATTTCGCACTTCAAGACGGAACGTGGGACTTCACTTGAGACGCTGTAGCGGGCCAGGGCCTCATCTTGGGATGACGAGTGAATCACGTGCTTTTGCTCGCATTGCGGCGGGAGTCTCGAGTTTCGACGGGGAATTCAGATTTCCTCCTGTGTTGGCCCATGGAAGTCCAATCTTCCATTCGAGTTGCGAGGGTGAGCTGGGATCCCACTCAAGTCACTGCGGGGCAAAATAGACCATATCTAGGCTTGTGTCCAGGACCGAATATTCCTCTCCAGGGGTGACAGGGATCTCGGGGTGGCATTCCAGACTCACCCAGGAAGTCCGGCCTTGTTTCTAGGGGAAGCAAAGTATTCCGCTTTCCTCTCGAGTCGCGACGGGTACCTATTGAGCGCACTGGGTAGCCTTAGTGAGTCAAGCCTCCCGTGGAGTTTGGAGAGACGACTTGGGATTGCCTTCCAGGCCATGCAGTTAATGATGGCCCTCATCTCACGATAACGGGGGCGTCTCGTGGGTTTTCTCGAGCTGCGGCGCCAGTGTGGGGTTTCTCCCGAGGCACGACGGGGATCTCAGGGAGCCTCTCGTGCGGCGCCAGGGAAGTCAGGACTCCATGCGCGTGGCGAGGGGGAGCGCGTCATGGCTCTCGAGTCACGGGAGGGGACTAGGGCCTCGAGATGCGTTGAAGAAGGACTCTCGAGGTCTTTCTCGGGGGGCGGTGGGAAACCCTCGTTTCCCTCGCCTTCTGCCGGGGACCTTAGGGAACTTCCCAGGGTGCCTCTGAGAGGCGAGGGATCCTGAGGAATTGGCGGGGCCTCTCGGGACTGCACTGGGTCTGGCGCAACGGAAGAGGGCCTCACCTCGAGGGGAGGCAGGAACCTCAGGCTTCCTCTCCGTTTCGGACTCCGACCGCAGGGTCCCTGCAGAGTTGGCACAGGAGAGTCAGGCCTCGTCTTGTCTGAGGAAGGGAATCCCGCTGGCCTCTCGAGTTGCTCAGGGGGTCTCAGGTCCATCGTCGAGCTGTGTGTGGAACCCGCGGGCCTCTGCGGACGATGCACGGGGGTGGCAGTGCCCCTTCGTGTTGTGCCTTCACCCACAGGGTTGCCTTCGAAGAGGGGTCCGGGCCTCGGGTCCTTCTCAAGAGCGGACCCGGGAATCGGGGGCATTCTGCATGTGGCCCCACCCACGTGGCTCGTCTCGAATTTCCTCGTGAGGCCAGCCTCATCCTGAGGTGCGCCTGGAAGGCCGGGAACCCCTTCCAGACCACGCAGGGGAATCGCCTCTCCTGTCGCAATCCGGAGGGGAGAAGGGGCTCAGAGGAAGCGGTGCCGGGACCCTCGGTGTTCCCCTCGAGGGAACCCGGCGTGTCGGTGAACTTGGGGGTCGCAGGAAGGCTGTCAGCGACCGTTTCGCCCTTCAGGGCGGAAGAGGGGACTTCCCTTGAGACGCCGTCGTGGGCAAGGGCCTCATCTTGCCAAGAGGTGGGAACCCCGTGGTTTTTCTCGAGTTGCGGCGGGAATCTCGAGTTACGACGGGGATCTCAGGCTTCCTCTTGGGTTGGCCCTGGGAAGGCCAATCTTCGCCTCGAGTTGCGAGGGAAAGCTGGGGGTTGCGCTCGAGTCACTGCAGGGCCCAAGAAACCTCACCTAGGCGTGTGTCCGGGACCTAATATTCCTCTCCAGGGAAGGCAGGGATCTCGGGGTTGCATTCCAGGCTCCCCCGGGGAGTCAGGTCTCGTCTCGAGGGAAAGCCAAGAATTCCGCTCTCCTCTCGAGTCGCGACGCGGGTCTCTTGGAGCCCCCTGAGCAGCCTCAATTGACCAGACTCCTCTTCCGTTTGGAGAGAGGACCCAGGATTGCTCTCCAGGCCATGCAGGAAAAGAAGGCCCTCAGCTCTCGAGTACGGGGCCGTCTCAGGGGTTTCCTCGAGCTGCGGCGCCCCTGGGGGTTTTCTCCCGAGGCACGATGAGAATCTCAGGGAGCCTCTCGTGCAGTGCCAGGTTAGTCAGGTCTCCATGCGCGTGAAGAGGGGGCGCGTGTCATGGCTCTCGAGTCATGGTAGGGGAATCGCGACTCAACACATTTTGAAGCACTCTCGAGGTCTTTCTCGAGTCATGGCAGAAAACCCAGGGTTCCCTCGACTTGTGCCTGTGACCTCAGGGAGCTTCTCATTGTGCCTCTGAGAACTCAGGGATACTGTGGAGTTGGTAGGGGCCTCTCGGGACTCCACTGGGTGTGGTGCAATGGAAGAGGGCCTCATCTCGAGTGGACGCAGGAACCTCAGGCTTCCTCTCCGTTTCTGACTCGGATCCCATGGTCCCTGCAGAGTAGGGACAAGAGAGTCACACCTAGTCTTCTGTTGAGGAATGGACCTTCGTTTGCCTTTCGAGTTGTTTACAGGGTGACAGGCCACTTGTCGAAATGTCTGTGGGACCTGCGGGTTTTTCTGGACGATGCACGCGGGTGTCAGTGCCCCTTCGTGTTGTGCCTTCATCCACAGGTTTTCCTTCAAAGAGGTGTGCTGGCATCGGGTTCTTTTCAAGAGTGGACCGTGAAATTGGGGTCTTTCGGCATGTGGCACCACCCACGAGGCTACGTCTCGAACTTCCTCATGAGACCGGCCTCATCCTGAGGTGCGCCCGGAAGGTCGGGAACCCCTTGCAGACAGAGAAGGGGAGTCGACCCTCCTGTCGCAATCAGGAGAGGAGAAGGGGCTCAGATGAAGTGGTGCCGGGAACCTCGGTGTTCCCCTTGAGTGAGTCTGGTATGTCGCGGAACTTTTGGGGTCGCATCAAGGGTGCCAAGTACCGTTTCGCACTTCAGGATGGAACGTGGGACTTCTCTTGAGATGCTGTAGCGGACAAAGGGCCTCATCTTGCGATGACGAGGGAAGCACATGGATTTTCTCGAGTTTCGGTGGGATTCTCGAGTTACGACGGGGAATTCAGGCTTCCTCTTGTGTTGGCCCAGGAAGTCTAATCTTCCATTCGAGTTGCCAGGGAGAGCTGTGGATTGGGCTCCATTCACTGAAGGGCAAACTAGACCTCATCTAGGCTTGTATCCAGGACTTAATGTTCCTCTCCATAGGCGACAGGGATTTGGGGTTGCATTCCATACTCACCCGGGGAGTCAGGCCTCATCTCGAGGGGAAGCAAAGGACTCCACTCTCTTCTCGAGCCACGACAGGTATCTCTTGGAGCCCACTGAGTGGTCTTTGCTCTGTAGGAGAGCTCTAGTGTACATAAGCCTGTACATAAGTGAACACAGACATTCTGTGTGCATGTTGCTGCGTACCCAAAATAGGGCCACAAGGAGCCTCATGCTCTCCATGCAGCGCGGAAGCTGTGCAGCCACGCAGCAGCTGAAGAATCCAACCAATTGCTCTTTTCTTACCTCTGACAGAGCTCGCATTGCCGTAGCCCTTGGCAGTTTGGAAACACTGGACCCTAACCCCTCTCAAAGGAGGCCTGGGTTCTAGTTCGAATAGAAAGTCAATAGCGGAGCTGAGGACAGGAACGCGGCAGTCATTTATCACACGCTCCTGCAGCCTGCTACTACAGGGACACTAACGCTAGAAGCTAGGAATGTCTTTGCAAGGTGCGCAAAGGACAAGGGAGAACCTCGACCCTGACTCTAGTATTTCAGCCCCCTGAGCAGATCTGAGGTTCTCCCGCTGTAGAAGCTAACCCATTCCTTTCAAATACAGGCTTCCTAACACAGGGCCAGTTGGCTGCTTGCTCTTCCACGAAGCAGGCTTCCTTAACTTGCAAACTGCGAATTCCGCTTAACAGCCTGGAGGAAAAATCGCTTCTTGCAAGATTTTTTTCAGAGGCTGTATCCCCGGAGCTGGGGCCAAGCTAGGGGACCCATACTGACAAGGGAAGGCAAAACCACATCCAATGTCTTTGCTCTGGAGGACAGCTTTGGTGAGCCTAAGTCTTTCAGGAATATTTCTGGCTCCAACAGAGTCAAATTCTGTGTGTGAAGCTGCACAGCCAAAATAGGGGAACAGAGACCCTGATTCTCTCTTTGCAGCTTTGAAGCTGTCATTCAAACAACAGCTTGAGAATCCATACAATGCTCTCCCTTACTGCTAAGAGAATTCTCATTGCTGTCGTCCTTGACAGTTTGTAGAAATCCGCACCCTAACCCTTCTCCAAGTAGGCCTGGGTCCTAGCTCGGAACAACAGGCAACGGCGGAGCTGAGGCCAGTAAGGCACAAGTGAGGTCTCACACACTCTTGCAGCCTGATCGTCCAGGAGCAGTAAGGCCTCTTTTTCCCTGCAGGAGGCTCGCTTGCCTTGCCTCCTGTGAACTGCATTTCCCAGCCTGGGCGCAAAGCTGTTCCTGGAGATTTTTTCTCAGGGGCTGTTTCCCTGGAGCTGGGTCGGACCTCGGGGGCCCAACTCACAGGGGAAGACAAAACCACATGGACAGGTCTATGCTCTGTAGGAGAGCTCTAGTGAACCTCATCTCTCAGGAACATTCTTGGCTTCTACAGAGACACCTCTGTGCATGAAGCTACACACCCAACATAGTGGCAAAGGGAGTCTGATTCTCTCCGTGGGTGCTGATGCTTTGTGGCAAAGCACCTGCTAAGAATCCATCCGCATAGGCTTCCCTCACCTTGACAGAGGTCTCATTGCTGTAGTCCTTGGCAGTTTGGAAAGAAGCTGACCCTTACCCTTCACCAAGTAGGCCCTTGTCCTTGTTTGAATGGAAAGGCAGTAGCTGAGCTGAGGCCAGTAAGGCGCCAGTCAAGTCTGACATATTCCCGATGCCTGCTCCTTCATGGAAAATAACGTTAGAATCTGGGAATGTCTTTGCAAGGCTGGCAAAGGGCAGTCAGGAACCTCGACCCTGCCTCTGGAATTTCTATCTTCTCAGCACATCTGGCGGTCTCGGTCAGGAGAAACTAACCCATTCCTTGCAAATATAGGCTTCCAAACACAGGCCGGTTGGCTGTCTCTTCTTGCCGAAGGAAGCTTGCTTATCCCACCTCCTGCGAACTCCGCTTCCCAGCCTGGGGGATAAGAGGTTCTTGGAGATCTTTTCTCAGAGGCTGTTTCCACGGAGCAGGGGCCGATCCCGGAGACCCACACGCGCAGGGGAAGGGAAAACCGCATGGATAAGTCTTTGCTCTCTAGGAGTGCTCTAGTGAACCTCACTCTATGGGGAATGTTCTTGGCTCCAACGGGGACATCTCTGTGTGTGAAGCTGCATAGCCAACATAGAGACACAGAGACCTGATTCTCTCTGTGCAGCTTTGACGCTGTCGTTCAAACAACAAATTGAGAAGTCACACAATGCTCTCCCTTACCACTGAGAGAGTTATCATTGCTGTAGCCCTTCGCAGTTTCTGGAAATCGGCACACAAACACTTCTCCAAGTAGGCCTGGGTTCAAGTTCAGATGAACATGCAATAGCGGAGCTGAGGCCAGTAAGGCACCAGTCAGGTGTCACACACTCTGGCAGCCTGCTCCTCCAGGGACAGTAAGGCCTCTATTTCCCTTCAGGAGGCTCGCTTGCCTTACTTCCTGTGAACAGCGTTTCCCAGCCTGGGCGGAAAGCAGTTCCTGGAGATCTTTTCTCAGGGGCTGTTTCCCCGGAGTTGGGGCGGACCTCGGGGACCCAACTCACAGGGGAAGGCAAAACCAAATGGACAGGTCTATGCTCTGTAGGAGATCTCTAGTGAACTGCCGGGGTCCAGCCCCAGCTGATCCAGGGTATTCGAAGCAGAGACGGCGTAGGCGAGGGTCAGGGAACAACTGCTTAATTAAACGTTAATTAAGGATATAAAGAGTAATAAAATGAGGATAGCTCAGTAGGAAAATTCAGTGGAGAAAAGAGGCTGAGTAGCTTGGTTTACGCGGGGGACCAATAAAACTTCAAGACAAGAAGCTTGCACCACTTACGTAGGCCGCAGGCGTCCTTCCGTTCTCCCGAAGGAGAGGAGACACTGAGGCCTCCCCGGTCGGATCTTAGAAGCCCAGGCAAAATTAGTAAGCTTGGTGGGTTCCGCGCTCCAGATGGAGACTCAACCAGAGTGAGAGAGAGAGAGAGAGACATGGGGAGACCAGTATTTCGAGAAACTGATCCCAATTCTTTATTTTCCATGGTCTACTTTTATACACTGAGATGTTATGCCAAAGTCACGTGGGGTCAGCAGTCCTGACTTTTATCAAAGTCAGGTGCTTCATACAAAAGTATACAGAGGTCTTAGGGGTGTTACATCATCTTCTGGCCGGGGGGCCTGCTGACAATTTACGACCCTCTCCTTGTGACAGCGGTCAGTCAACCAGGACACTTATTTCTCCAGGGGTGATTATTCTTAAAACAGACGCCACCCAAATAAAGTTACATTCCTATAGGGTGAGGGTGTAGTGGGTTTTAGTTAAGGAAAGAATTTACTTAGCCTAAGGTCTAACGTGATTTATATCAAAGGTTAATACTTATTTCTTCTATATATTCATTAATGTGTATAAGGGCAGGGGATGTGGAGACTTAGCAGTAAACATCAGCTCAACAAATGAAAAACCCTTCACCAATATGATTTCTAATCAGCCCATTATACTTATACTAATAATTTTCTAACTTTTCTAAGGAACCTGTTTTTAGAAGGTTTAAAGCATCTCGTGCCTCTCATGGTTGGGAGGCTGTGAGCAATCACATGTGGCCGGACAAGCCTGTCAGGCAGGCTAGAGAACCTTCAGAGGAGTTTGTAGGTTAAAACACTCTTGTCACACCCAGGGGTTTTTATCAACTGGAGCTCTAGGTTAACTCCTTCTCCGAAAGAGGTGGTGGGGGACAGCCCCCCGTAAAGTCAGAGCTGTAGGTGAGAGCACAAAGTAGTAAGGTAGGCAGGCTCTGGTTATGGGGGTAGATGCTCGAGGATTTCCAGGGGGACTCCTGAGGCTCGATCCCACCTTTGCGTATGTCGAGCCTCCTTCCTCATGACCTTTGCCATGGGCGGAGTGCCTCACTCTGGCCCCCAACAGTGAACCTCCTCTCTCAGGAACATTCTTGGCTCCTATCGAGACACCTCTGTGCGTGTAGCTACACACGCAACGTAGGGACAAAGGGAGCCAGATTCTTTCCGTGGGGTGCTGATGCTTTGTGGCAAAGCACCTGCTTGAGAATCCATCAGCTTACGCTTCCCTCGCCTTGACAGAGGTCTCATTGCTGTAGCCCTTGGCAGTTTGGAAAGAAGAGGACCCTTACCTTTCATAAAGTGGGCCCTTGTCCTAGTTTGAAAGGAAAGGCAAGAGCTGAGCTGAGGCCAATAAGGCGCCAGTCAAGTCTGACATATTCCCGAAGCCTGCTCCTTCGTGGAAAATAACGCTGTAATCTAGGAATGTCTCTGCAAGGCTGGCAAAGGGCAGTCAGGAGCCTGCACCCTGCCTCTGGAATTACCGACTTCTGAACAGATCTGGAGGTCTCCCTTAGGGGAAGCTAACCCATTCTTCCAAATAGAGGCTTCCAAACGCAGGCCGCTTGGCTGCCTCTTGCTCTCTGAAGGAGGCCTGCTTTTCCCGCCTCCTATGAACCCCACATCCCAGCCTCTGGGAAAAGCGGATCTTGAAGATCTTTTCTCAGGGGTTGTTTCCACGGAGCTGGGGCCGAGCCTGGAGCCCCAAACGCACAGGGGAAGAAAAACCACATGGACAAGTCTTTGCTCTCTAGGAGAGCTCTAGTGAACCTCACTCTGTCAGGAACGTACTTATTTCCTATGGAGACACCCCTGTCTGTGAAGCTGTGTACTGAACATGGAGACACAGAGTCTGATTCTCTCTGTGCAGCTTTGAAGCTGTCGTTCAAACAACAGCTTGAAAATCCATACAATGCTCTTCCTTACCCGTGACACAGTTCTCATTGCTATACCCCTTGGCAGTATTTAGAAATCCATACCCAAACCCTTCTCCTAGTAGGCCTGGGTCCTAGTTCGGAGGAACACGCAATGGCGGAGCTGAGGCCAGTAAGGCACCAGTCAGGTCTCACACACTCTGGCAGCCTGATCATCCAGGGAGACTAAGGCCTGTTGTGCCTTGCAGGAGGCTCGCTTGTGTTACCTCCTGTGAACTGCGTTTGCCAGCCTGGGGGAATAGCGGTCCCTGGAGATCTTTTCTCAGGGGCTGCTTCCCCTGTGCTGGGGCGGACCTCAGGGACCCAACTCACAGGGCAAGGCAAAACCATATGGACAGGTCTATGCTCTGTAGCAGACTTCTAGTGAACCTCATCTCTCAGGAACATTCTTGGCTCCTATAGAGACACTTCTGTGTGTGAAGCTGCGTACCTAATATAGGGGCACAGAAAGCCTGATTCTCTCAGTTCATTTTGACCCTGTCGTTCAGAAAACAGCTTGAGAATCCATAAAATGCTCTCCCTTACCGCTGAGAGAATTCTCACTGCTGTAGCCCTTGGCACTTTGTAGAAATCCGCACCCAAACGCTTCTCTAAACAGGCCTGGGTCCTAGTTTGGAGGAACAGGCAATGGTGGAACTGAGGCCAGTAAGGCAACAGTCAGGTTTCACACACTCTGGCAGCCTGCTCCTCCAGGGACAGTAAGGCCTCTTTTTCTCTGCAGGAGATTCGCTTGCCTTACTTCCTGTGAACAGCGTTTCCCAGCCTCAGCGAAGCGGTTCCTGGAGATCTTTTCTCAGGGACAGTTTCCCCGGAGGTGTGGCGGACCTCGGGGACCCAACTCACAGGGGAAGGAAAAACCACATGGACAGGTCTATGCTCTGTAGGAGAGGTTTAGTGAACCTAATCTCTCAGGAACATTCTTGGCTCCTATAGAGACAACTCTGTGTGTGAAGCTACACTCCCAACATGGGGAACAGGGATCTTGGTTCTCTCCGTGGGGTGCTGATGCTTTGTATTAAAGCACCTGCTTGAGAATCCATCCTCTTAGGCTTCCCTCGCCTTGACAGAGGTCTCATTGCTGTAGCCCTTGGCAGTTTCAAAGAAGAAGACCCTTACCCTTCATAAAGTAGGCCCTTGTCCTAGTTTGAATGGAAAGGCAATAGCTGAGCTGAGGCCAATAAGGAGCCAGTCCCCTCTGACACATTCCCGAAGCCTGCTCCTTCATGGAATATAACTCTAGAATGTTGGAATGTCTTTGCAAGGCTGGCAAAGGGCAGTCAGGAACCAGCACCCTGCCTCTGGAATTACCGACTTCTGAGCAGATCTGGAGGTCTCCTTTAGGAGAAGCTAAACCATTCCTTCCAAATAGAGGCTTCAAAACACAGGCAGGTTGGCTGCCTTTCGTGCTCGAAGGAGGCTTGCTTTTCTCTCCTCCTATGAACCCCAGTTCCCAGCCTCTGGGAAAAGTGTATCTTGAAGATCTTTTCTCAGGGGTTGTTTCCACGGAGCTGGGGCCGAGCCCGGGGCCCAAAGGCACAGGGGAAGGCAAGACCACATGGATAGGTCTATGCTCTGTAGCAGACCTCTAGTGAACCTCATCTCTCAGGAGCATTCTTGGCTCCTACAGAGACACCTCTGTGTGTGAAGCTGCGTACCTAACATAGGGGCAGAGAGAGCCTGATTCTCTCTGTTCATTTTGACGCTGTCATTCAGAAAACAGCTTGAGAATCCATAAAATGCTCTCCCTTACCACCAAGAGAATTCTCACTGCTGTAGCCCTTGGCACTTTGTAGAAATCTGCACCCAAACGCTTTTCCAAGTAGGCCTGGGTGCTAGCTCGGATGAACAGGCAATGGTGGAGCTGAGGCCAGTAAGGCAACAGTCAGGTTTCACACATTCTGGCAGCCTGCTCCTCCAGGGACTGTAAGGCCTCTTTTACTCTGCAGGAGATTCGCTTGCCTTACTTCATGTGAACAGCATTTCCCAGCCTCGGCGAAGCAGTTCCTGGAGATCTTTTCTCAGGGACAGTTTCCCCAGAGGTGTGGCGGACCTCGAGGACCCAACTCACAGGGGAAGGCAAAACCACATGGACAGGTCTATGCTCTGTAGTAGAGGTTTAGTGAACCTAATCTCTCAGGAACATTCTTGGCTCCTATAGAGACAACTCTGTGTGTGAAGCTACACTCCCAACATTGGTGCACAGGGAGCTTGATTCTCTCCGTGGGGTGCTGATGCTTTGTGGCAAAGCACCTGCTTGAGAATCCATCCTCTTAGGCTTCCCTCACCTTGACAGAGGTCTCATTGCTGTAGCCCTTGGCAGTTTGCAAAGAAGAAGACCCTTACCCTTCATAAAGTAGGGCCTTGTCCTAGTTTGAATGGAAAGGCAATAGCTGAGCTAAGGTCAATAAGGAGCCAGTCCCGTCTGACACATTCCCGAAGCCTGCTCCTTCATGGAAAATAACTCTAGAATCTAGGAATATCTTTGCAAGGCTAGCAAAGGGCAGTCAGGAACCAGTACCCTGCCTCTGGAATTACCGACTTCTGAGCAGATCTGGAGTCTCCTTTAGGAGAAGCTAACCCATTCCTTCCAAATAGAGGCTTCAAAACACAGGCAGGTGGGCTGCCTTTTCGTTCCCTATGGAGGCGTGCTTTTCTCTCCTCCTACGAATCCCGGTTCCCAGACACTGGGAAAAGTGGATCTTGAAGATATTTTCTCAGGGGTTGTTTCCACGGAGCTGGGGCTGAGCCTGGAGACCCAAAGGCACAGGGGAAGGCAAGACCACATGGACAAGCCTTTGCTCTTAATATAGCTCTAATGAACCTCACTCTGTCAGGATCTTTCTTGATTCCTACGGAGACACACCTGTGTGTGAAGCTGCGGGCACAGAGAGCCTGATTACCCCTGTGCAGCGCTGAGTCTGGGCGGCTAAACAATAGCTTGGGAATGCAGCCTGGGGCGCTTCCCTTCCCTCGGACAGAGCTCTCCTTGCGGTAGGCCTTGGTAGTTTGCATACAATGGGGCCCTAAGCCCTCTGCAAGTTGGCCTGGCTCCTAGGTCCAAAGGGCAGGCCAGAGCGGAGCTGAGGCTGTCAGGCTCCAGACACATCTCCCATACTCCTACATCCTGCTCCTACCCGGGCGTGAACGCTAGAAGCTGGGAAGGAACCTGGACCGTGCAGGGGCGGGGCGAACGCGGGCGGCGTGGGGCGGGGGTCGGCTTCTGGCGGGGGTGGGGGCGGGCTTCCCAGTTGTGCTCTCTGAGGTGGACACTGAGGCTGAAAACGCGCCGGGAGCGCACCCGGGACTGGGTAAACCCGGCCTGCGCGGGTCGAGATTCCGATGGCTTTGGGTGGGGGTCGGTCCCAGTTGTGCTCCCGGGGGTCGCCACTGCGGCTGGGAACGCGCCGGGAGCGCGGCAGGGGCGGGGCTAACCCTGGGGGCGCGGGGCGGGGATCGGCTCATGGGGGGGATGGGGAGGGGTTCCCAGTTGCGCTCTCGGGGGTTGCAACTGCGGCTGGGAACGCCCATTTCGTCTGCTCCTGGGTCCCCAAGGATCGCCATCCCGTGGGTGCAGTGGAGGGCTGCGGACCACAGGTAAGGGAACTGGGACTGTGTGGAGCAGGGAACCAAGTATTCCGCCGTCTGTTGGCACATTCTCGGAGCTCCCCAACCTGGCGGTCGCAGAAAGGCCTTGCCTTTGGGGTCAAGGCCTTTACCGCTCCACCCCTCTGCTGAAAAATCTCAGAGTCTGCGCGGTTCTTCCAAGCAGCCTAGTGTCCCCTGGAAGTCCAAGGGACAGAACACTGAACTCTGGCCGGCTGGCCCAGCCCTGCTTCTGGCACTTTGTAAGCCAGCGGGCCCTTGAGCACCTGCTGGGATGGGAAAGGGAAGGGTCCACGGATTGCACCCTAGAAACTTAGTAGGGTGCATGGATTTCAAACCCTGGTGGCCGCCCAGGCAGCAAAGAAGGGGGGAGGGCACCTTGCTGCCCTTTCATGGCAGAATCTGTGGCTGTCCTGATGCGTGGGCCTTTTCATGGGGACCTTGTGCAGTAAAAGTTTGGTGTTTTGGTACTGAATAATTAGAAATTGTAAATTTAAGTTTAAATTATGTGGTGGTGTAATTAAAAAACAAAACAAAACAAAACCAAGCTCCAAGTGTTTTGCAAATGGAGGTTTAAATATTGAAGGACTGTATTCCTTGCACTGTGGCATTCTATCAAGAAATGTGCAGGATTTTTTTTTTTTTTTTAAATGTTCGAAGTGAGGGAAACAGGAAACCCAGAGGTGCCCCTGTATTTTGGGGAAGGCCTTAGGAGGTCACTTGGAAATGCTGCTGGCTGTGCGGGAGCAGGGCAGATGGGCTGTGCAGGCTTGTCCTTTGCATGGATGTTCTTGTGTGTGGAAACCCAGCTCGGAGCCATCTCCTGATGTGTAAGAATTTCGCAGACAAACCTTGAGCTAAGCAATGCATTTTTTCCTAAGAAAATGTTTGTCTTAAGCGATGTAAATATCCTATGTATTTCCGCTAGACTCTGGCTTCAGGTCGGTTCCCCCAAAAGGCTCAGAAGCGATTTGAACAAAACAGCATATTTTCCTCCTAGCTTGTTCTCCATATCTATGTTAAGGAAATGATATATTTGCCTGCAATACTGCCTTTCTTCAAGATTCATGTCAATCAAGTTTTGGCCCGGGATGACTCACCTGCTGCCAATATTATCTCAATGCATGTCGTGGGGGAAGGGCCTGGTGCCATTCCCTGAAACAGTTCCTTTCTTTCCTTAGCTGACTGCTAGTGCCTGTAGAATATCTGGCTAAAGACCAGCAGGGGGTACTCTTACTACCCCCCCCACCCCGCCTCAAGTCTAAGTCAGCAGCTTTCTCTATCTCTTTAATACTTTAATAACACTTGATGACACAAAAGCTCTGAGCGATCAAATCATATCAAATCTTCATTTCAGATTGAAGATGCATTCCATGGTATTGCCATCTTAAGTCTTTCCATCGTTATGGAATATCTGTCCATGTATTCAGGATAGTTTTCAGCCAGGGTGTATAATTTCCAGTGTGCCAGTCTTGTCATCCTCGTTACATCCATGGCAAAGTGTTTTATTCATGTTGATATTATTGAAAGGGAATTTTTTAAAATTCCTTTTCAGATTATTATCTGCTAATGTATACAGATAAAACTGTGTAATCATTCATTTTTATCAGTTTGGACAGCTTGATAGTTGTCTTTAATTTCTTTACTTTCTGACACTTTAAGATTATCCTGGGACACATATGTAATGCCTCACCCCTAAACTCAGACATGTGTTCAAAGAACTTCTGTCCTTTTATTTATTTATTTATTTATTCTTTAACATTGAAATCGTTTTGACTATGCTGGGTGTTTGTTGCTAGATGGAAGTAGCTAGGACCTCTGGACTGCAGTCTCTCATCTCTTGCTGACCTCTTGTTGACCTCTGCAGATTCCTGGTAGGTGGGAGCTTGTTAGTTCCTTGTTCCTTATCAGAACCTCCTGTGGTAAGTGTTTTTCTCTTCTCTGTTGCCTGGTAAGGGTGGGTGGTCATGGGCATCCCAAAGTTGGCTAGAAGTCAATTATTTAGGCAGGCTTGTGCATAGATATGGGAGAAGGCAATGGCACCCCACTCCTGGAAAATCCCAAGGACAGAGGAGCCTGGTAGGCTGCAGTCCATGGGGTGGCTAAGAGTCGGACACCACTGAGCGACTTCATTTTCACTTTTCACTTTCATGCATAGGAGGAGGAAATGGCAACCCACTCCAGTGTTCTTGCCTAGAGAACCCCAGGGACTGTGGGGCCTGGTGGGCTGCCATCTATGGCGTGGCACAGGGTCGGCCTCAACTGAACCACTTAGCAGCTGCAGCAGCAGCAGCAGCAGTGCATAGATATCAAAGGGGATGAGAACAGTCAGGTAGGATCACATATGTCACCGTGAAACAATACTTCTCCTCTTAGCCAAAGCTAACAAAAGATTTCTGTTCTAGGTCAACCTAGAAGAGATCACTTAAGAGGTAAAGAAACTTAAACTCCATTAGCAAAGGCAGTTCAACATCTCAAGAAAACTTGTGCTAGGCACAAAACTCTTTTCTGGGGGCCTACTTTCCCTACAACCTCCTTATCCCATTCTGTACCCATTCCTTTGCTTCTCCCGTCCTGAAAATGCCACCTCTAAGACAGAACTACTTCGTTTTCCTTCTTAAAGTGTGATTGCATTCCATACATTCTTGTAAAAACAAGTCATACATTTCCCTTCAGCAACCAAGAACTCACTCTTATATTGGCATTTGATAGATTGGTGAGCATACCTATCAGTGATAATAGCGCCCACCCCGCTTCCTGCAAGAACAGAACAAAACAAAACAAAACAAAAAAATTGCTTTCTTACATTTAATATGTTCGGATGGTGCCAGTCACTATTCATGCAGAGTCAAAAATCTCTTTTGTTTCTGTGTAAAAGGGAGGTCCTTTCAAGTCGTGAATGTTTAAGAAGTTTCATTTATTTGGAAGTGACCTAGCTATTCAATACACTGTCGTCACTTAGTTTAGCACCAGGATAGAAACTCAGGTAACCAAAACACCTGGAGGAACGATTGTAAGTTCAGTTCAGTTCAGTTGCTCAGTCGAGTCTGACTCTTTGTGACCCCGTGGCCTGCAGGACGCCAGGCTTCCGTGTCCATCACCAACTCCAGGGGCTTGCTCAAACTCATGTCCATCGAGTCAGCGATGCCATCCAACCATCTTATCCTCTGTCATCCCCTTCTCCTCTGCCTTCCATCAAGACTATGAGAGGCAGATATTTTAGAGTATAATTATTGTTAAGAGTTTATCTAAAAGCTCATATCACATTTACATTTTTTACGTTGGTTGTTGCTGTTTCCAGGTACTTTCTTGCTGACAAGCTTGTGACACATATAACAATAGAGCAATTTTTACCTCAAAAGAAACCTAGGCACTATGAACATGTTGTGCTTAATGTTGTTGACTCTTAGACATGTCTATAGTGGAGGAGCAAAACCAAAAATACTAGATATTTAATATTGACTAGTTCCCAGTTCACGGGACTCTGACATTCATTTAGGTCAATGTTTTCTTGTATTTCCAGCAGTTTGATTTGGAAGAGCTGCCTTGTCTTGAGACCATTGAAATCAGAACTCAGAACTTGAGCAATATTATCAAAAAACACAAGGCTCACACTGACACATACCTTAATCCAGACAGACAGACAAGACATCTTCCAGTTTTCCGCCTGAGATTTAAAATATTTCTTTGAGCCGTTTTCCTGGGAAGTGGGGGGGGGGGGAGTGGGGGTGGCAGCGAGGCAGGCTTGGGTAACAAGCTAATTGTTGGTCATTGCATATGCAAAGAACCAGCTTTCCGGGTTCCAAGGAAAAAAGTTTCCTTGGTACCCAATTTTGTTTGGATCTATAGACTCTCATGGCCCTCCTAGGTCAGGACATCTTTCCTTTCTGTAGTCCTCGTTTTATCCCTAAATCATAGACAGCTTGGATTGTCTCTGTGGGGTGGATGTATTGTCCTCGTGTTTGACCTGGCGGCAGTAGCGAGGCCCGAGAGCCTCTCCTGGAACCGGGCGTGGGGACGGGGCTCACCAGGAGCCCCTGGTGGAAATGGGCAGTGCCCCGGGAGCGCGCTAGGGGCGGGGCGATCCCGGGCGGCGTGGGTCGGGGTTCTGGTCGGGAGGGGGTGGGGGGCGGTAACAGTTGTGCTCTCGGGGGTCCCCACTGCAGCTGGAAACGCTCTGGGAGTGCGGCAGGGGCGGGGTGAACCCGGGTGGCGCGGGGAGGGGTTTGGCTCCTGGCGGGGGTGGGGGAGGGCTTCCCAGTTGTGCTCTCGGTGGTGGCCACTGCGGCTGGAAACGCGCCGGGAGCGCACCCGGGGCGGGGTAAACCTGGGCTGCGCGGGTCGAGATTTAGATGGCTGTGGGTGGGGGTTCGGTCCCAGTTGTGCTCTCGGGGGTCGCCACTGCGGCTAGGAACGCCCATTTCCTACGCTCCTGTGTCCCCAAGGATCCACATCTAGTGGGTGCAGCGGAGGGCTGCGGGCCACAGGTCAGGGAACTGGGACTGCTTGGAGCAGGGAACCAAGTATTCCACCCTCTGTTGGCACATTCTCGGAGCTCCCCAACCTGGCGGTTGCAGAAAGGCCTCGCCCTTGGTGTCAAGGCCTTTACCGCTCCACCCCTTTGCTGAAAAATCTCAGTCTGCACGGTTTTCCCAAGCAGCCTAGTGTCCCCTGGAAGTCCAAGGGACAGAACACTGAACTCTGGCCGGCTGGCCCAGCCCTGCTTCTGGCACTTTGTAAGCCAGCGGGCCCTTGAGCACCTGCTGGGATGGGAAAGGGAAGGGTCCACGGATTGCACCCTAGAAACTTAGTAGGGTGCATGGATTTCAAACCCTGGTGGCCGCCCAGGCAGCAAAGAAGGGGGGGGAGGGCACCTTGCTGCCCTTTCATGGCAGAATCTGTGGCTGTCCTGATGCATGGGCCTTTTCATGGGGACCTTGTGCAATAAAAGTTTGGTGTTTTTGTACTGAATAATTAGAAATTGTAAAAAGTTTAAATTATGTGGTGGTGTAATTAAAAAACAAAACAAAACAAAACCAAGCCCCAAGTGTTTGGCACAGGGAGGTTTAAGTATTGAAGGCCTGTTTTCCTTGCACTGTGGCATTCTATCAAGAAGTGTGCAGGATTTTTTTTTTTTTAAGAAAAGTGTTCGAAGTGAGGGAAACAGGAAACCCAGAGGTGCCCCTGTATTTTGGGGAAGGCCTTAGGAGGTCACTTGGAAATGCTGCTGGCTGTGCGGGAGGGCGGCAGATGGGCTGTGCAGGCTTGTCCTTTGCATGGATGTTCTTGTGTGTGGAAACCCAGCTCGGAGCCATCTCCTGATGTGTAAGAATTTCGCAGACAAACCTTGAGCTAAGCAATGCATTTTTTCCTAAGAAAATGTTTGTCTTAAGCGATGTAAATATCCTATGTATTTCCGCTAGACTCTGGCTTCAGGTCGGTTCCCCCAAAAGGCTCAGAAGCAATTTGAACAAAACAGCATGTTTTCCTCCTAGCTTGTTCTCCTTATCTATGTTAAGGAAATGATATATTTGCCTGCAATACTGCCTTTCTTCAAGATTCATGTCAATCAAGTTTTGGCCCGGGATGACTCACCTGCTGCCAATATTATCTCAATGCATGTCGTGGGGGAAGGGCCTGGTGCCATTCCCTGAAACAGTTCCTTTCTTTCCTTAGCTGACTGCTAGTGCCTGTAGAATATCTGGCTAAAGACCAGCAGGGGGTACTCTTACTACCCCCCCCCCACCCCGCCTCAAGTCTAAGTCAGCAGCTTTCTCTATCTCTTTAATACTTTAATAACACTTGATGACACAAAAGCTCTGAGCGATCAAATCATATCAAATCTTCATTTCAGATTGAAGATGCATTCCATGGTATTGCCATCTTAAGTCTTTCCATCGTTATGGAATATCTGTCCATGTATTCAGGATAGTTTTCAGCCAGGGTATATAATTTCCAGTGTGCCAGTCTTGTCATCCTCGTTACATCCATGGCAAAGTGTTTTATTCATGTTGATATTATTGAAAGGGAATTTTTTAAAATTCCTTTTCAGATTATTATCTGCTAATGTATACAGATAAAACTGTGTAATCATTCATTTTTATCAGTTTGGACAGCTTGATAGTTGTCTTTAATTTCTTTACTTTCTGACACTTTAAGATTATCCTGGGACACATATGTAATGCCTCACCCCTAAACTCAGACATGTGTTCAAAGAACTTCTGTCCTTTTATTTATTTATTTATTTATTCTTTAACATTGAAATCGTTTTGACTATGCTGGGTGTTTGTTGCTAGATGGAAGTAGCTAGGACCTCTGGACTGCAGTCTCTCATCTCTTGCTGACCTCTTGTTGACCTCTGCAGATTCCTGGTAGGTGGGAGCTTGTTAGTTCCTTGTTCCTTATCAGAACCTCCTGTGGTAAGTGTTTTTCTCTTCTCTGTTGCCTGGTAAGGGTGGGTGGTCATGGGCATCCCAAAGTTGGCTAGAAGTCAATTATTTAGGCAGGCTTGTGCATAGATATGGGAGAAGGCAATGGCACCCCACTCCTGGAAAATCCCAAGGACAGAGGAGCCTGGTAGGCTGCAGTCCATGGGGTGGCTAAGAGTCGGACACCACTGAGCGACTTCATTTTCACTTTTCACTTTCATGCATAGGAGGAGGAAATGGCAACCCACTCCAGTGTTCTTGCCTAGAGAACCCCAGGGACTGTGGGGCCTGGTGGGCTGCCATCTATGGCGTGGCACAGGGTCGGCCTCAACTGAACCACTTAGCAGCTGCAGCAGCAGCAGCAGCAGTGCATAGATATCAAAGGGGATGAGAACAGTCAGGTAGGATCACATATGTCACCGTGAAACAATACTTCTCCTCTTAGCCAAAGCTAACAAAAGATTTCTGTTCTAGGTCAACCTAGAAGAGATCACTTAAGAGGTAAAGAAACTTAAACTCCATTAGCAAAGGCAGTTCAACATCTCAAGAAAACTTGTGCTAGGCACAAAACTCTTTTCTGGGGGCCTACTTTCCCTACAACCTCCTTATCCCATTCTGTACCCATTCCTTTGCTTCTCCCGTCCTGAAAATGCCACCTCTAAGACAGAACTACTTCGTTTTCCTTCTTAAAGTGTGATTGCATTCCATACATTCTTGTAAAAACAAGTCATACATTTCCCTTCAGCAACCAAGAACTCACTCTTATATTGGCATTTGATAGATTGGTGAGCATACCTATCAGTGATAATAGCGCCCACCCCGCTTCCTGCAAGAACAGAACAAAACAAAACAAAACAAAAAAATTGCTTTCTTACATTTAATATGTTCGGATGGTGCCAGTCACTATTCATGCAGAGTCAAAAATCTCTTTTGTTTCTGTGTAAAAGGGAGGTCCTTTCAAGTCGTGAATGTTTAAGAAGTTTCATTTATTTGGAAGTGACCTAGCTATTCAATACACTGTCGTCACTTAGTTTAGCACCAGGATAGAAACTCAGGTAACCAAAACACCTGGAGGAACGATTGTAAGTTCAGTTCAGTTCAGTTGCTCAGTCGAGTCTGACTCTTTGTGACCCCGTGGCCTGCAGGACGCCAGGCTTCCGTGTCCATCACCAACTCCAGGGGCTTGCTCAAACTCATGTCCATCGAGTCAGCGATGCCATCCAACCATCTTATCCTCTGTCATCCCCTTCTCCTCTGCCTTCCATCAAGACTATGAGAGGCAGATATTTTAGAGTATAATTATTGTTAAGAGTTTATCTAAAAGCTCATATCACATTTACATTTTTTACATTGGTTGTTGCTGTTTCCAGGTACTTTCTTGCTGACAAGCTTGTGACACATATAACAATAGAGCAATTTTTACCTCAAAAGAAACCTAGGCACTATGAACATGTTGTGCTTAATGTTGTTGACTCTTAGACATGTCTATAGTGGAGGAGCAAAACCAAAAATACTAGATATTTAATATTGACTAGTTCCCAGTTCACGGGACTCTGACATTCATTTAGGTCAATGTTTTCTTGTATTTCCAGCAGTTTGATTTGGAAGAGCTGCCTTGTCTTGAGACCATTGAAATCAGAACTCAGAACTTGAGCAATATTATCAAAAAACACAAGGCTCACACTGACACATACCTTAATCCAGACAGACAGACAAGACATCTTCCAGTTTTCCGCCTGAGATTTAAAATATTTCTTTGAGCCGTTTTCCTGGGGAGTGGGGGGGGGGAGTGGGGGTGGCAGCGAGGCAGGCTTGGGTAACAAGCTAATTGTTGGTCATTGCATATGCAAAGAACCAGCTTTCCGGGTTCCAAGGAAAAAAGTTTCCTTGGTACCCAATTTTGTTTGGATCTATAGACTCTCATGGCCCTCCTAGGTCAGGACATCTTTCCTTTCTGTAGTCCTCGTTTTATCCCTAAATCATAGACAGCTTGGATTGTCTCTGTGGGGTGGATGTATTGTCCTCGTGTTTGACCTGGCGGCAGTAGCGAGGCCCGAGAGCCTCTCCTGGAACCGGGCGTGGGGACGGGGCTCACCAGGAGCCCCTGGTGGAAATGGGCAGTGCCCCGGGAGCGCGCTAGGGGCGGGGCGATCCCGGGCGGCGTGGGTCGGGGTTCTGGTCGGGAGGGGGTGGGGGGCGGTAACAGTTGTGCTCTCGGGGGTCCCCACTGCAGCTGGAAACGCTCTGGGAGTGCGGCAGGGGCGGGGTGAACCCGGGTGGCGCGGGGAGGGGTTTGGCTCCTGGCGGGGGTGGGGGAGGGCTTCCCAGTTGTGCTCTCGGTGGTGGCCACTGCGGCTGGAAACGCGCCGGGAGCGCACCCGGGGCGGGGTAAACCTGGGCTGCGCGGGTCGAGATTTAGATGGCTGTGGGTGGGGGTTCGGTCCCAGTTGTGCTCTCGGGGGTCGCCACTGCGGCTAGGAATGCCCATTTCCTACGCTCCTGTGTCCCCAAGGATCCACATCTAGTGGGTGCAGCGGAGGGCTGCGGGCCACAGGTCAGGGAACTGGGACTGCTTGGAGCAGGGAACCAAGTATTCCACCCTCTGTTGGCACATTCTCGGAGCTCCCCAACCTGGCGGTTGCAGAAAGGCCTCGCCCTTGGTGTCAAGGCCTTTACCGCTCCACCCCTTTGCTGAAAAATCTCAGTCTGCACGGTTTTCCCAAGCAGCCTAGTGTCCCCTGGAAGTCCAAGGGACAGAACACTGAACTCTGGCCGGCTGGCCCAGCCCTGCTTCTGGCACTTTGTAAGCCAGCGGGCCCTTGAGCACCTGCTGGGATGGGAAAGGGAAGGGTCCACGGATTGCACCCTAGAAACTTAGTAGGGTGCATGGATTTCAAACCCTGGTGGCCGCCCAGGCAGCAAAGAAGGGGGGGGAGGGCACCTTGCTGCCCTTTCATGGCAGAATCTGTGGCTGTCCTGATGCATGGGCCTTTTCATGGGGACCTTGTGCAATAAAAGTTTGGTGTTTTTGTACTGAATAATTAGAAATTGTAAAAAGTTTAAATTATGTGGTGGTGTAATTAAAAAACAAAACAAAACAAAACCAAGCCCCAAGTGTTTGGCACAGGGAGGTTTAAGTATTGAAGGCCTGTTTTCCTTGCACTGTGGCATTCTATCAAGAAGTGTGCAGGATTTTTTTTTTTTTAAGAAAAGTGTTCGAAGTGAGGGAAACAGGAAACCCAGAGGTGCCCCTGTATTTTGGGGAAGGCCTTAGGAGGTCACTTGGAAATGCTGCTGGCTGTGCGGGAGGGCGGCAGATGGGCTGTGCAGGCTTGTCCTTTGCATGGATGTTCTTGTGTGTGGAAACCCAGCTCGGAGCCATCTCCTGATGTGTAAGAATTTCGCAGACAAACCTTGAGCTAAGCAATGCATTTTTTCCTAAGAAAATGTTTGTCTTAAGCGATGTAAATATCCTATGTATTTCCGCTAGACTCTGGCTTCAGGTCGGTTCCCCCAAAAGGCTCAGAAGCAATTTGAACAAAACAGCATGTTTTCCTCCTAGCTTGTTCTCCTTATCTATGTTAAGGAAATGATATATTTGCCTGCAATACTGCCTTTCTTCAAGATTCATGTCAATCAAGTTTTGGCCCGGGATGACTCACCTGCTGCCAATATTATCTCAATGCATGTCGTGGGGGAAGGGCCTGGTGCCATTCCCTGAAACAGTTCCTTTCTTTCCTTAGCTGACTGCTAGTGCCTGTAGAATATCTGGCTAAAGACCAGCAGGGGGTACTCTTACTACCCCCCCCCACCCCGCCTCAAGTCTAAGTCAGCAGCTTTCTCTATCTCTTTAATACTTTAATAACACTTGATGACACAAAAGCTCTGAGCGATCAAATCATATCAAATCTTCATTTCAGATTGAAGATGCATTCCATGGTATTGCCATCTTAAGTCTTTCCATCGTTATGGAATATCTGTCCATGTATTCAGGATAGTTTTCAGCCAGGGTGTATAATTTCCAGTGTGCCAGTCTTGTCATCCTCGTTACATCCATGGCAAAGTGTTTTATTCATGTTGATATTATTGAAAGGGAATTTTTTAAAATTCCTTTTCAGATTATTATCTGCTAATGTATACAGATAAAACTGTGTAATCATTCATTTTTATCAGTTTGGACAGCTTGATAGTTGTCTTTAATTTCTTTACTTTCTGACACTTTAAGATTATCCTGGGACACATATGTAATGCCTCACCCCTAAACTCAGACATGTGTTCAAAGAACTTCTGTCCTTTTATTTATTTATTTATTTATTCTTTAACATTGAAATCGTTTTGACTATGCTGGGTGTTTGTTGCTAGATGGAAGTAGCTAGGACCTCTGGACTGCAGTCTCTCATCTCTTGCTGACCTCTTGTTGACCTCTGCAGATTCCTGGTAGGTGGGAGCTTGTTAGTTCCTTGTTCCTTATCAGAACCTCCTGTGGTAAGTGTTTTTCTCTTCTCTGTTGCCTGGTAAGGGTGGGTGGTCATGGGCATCCCAAAGTTGGCTAGAAGTCAATTATTTAGGCAGGCTTGTGCATAGATATGGGAGAAGGCAATGGCACCCCACTCCTGGAAAATCCCAAGGACAGAGGAGCCTGGTAGGCTGCAGTCCATGGGGTGGCTAAGAGTCGGACACCACTGAGCGACTTCATTTTCACTTTTCACTTTCATGCATAGGAGGAGGAAATGGCAACCCACTCCAGTGTTCTTGCCTAGAGAACCCCAGGGACTGTGGGGCCTGGTGGGCTGCCATCTATGGCGTGGCACAGGGTCGGCCTCAACTGAACCACTTAGCAGCTGCAGCAGCAGCAGCAGCAGTGCATAGATATCAAAGGGGATGAGAACAGTCAGGTAGGATCACATATGTCACCGTGAAACAATACTTCTCCTCTTAGCCAAAGCTAACAAAAGATTTCTGTTCTAGGTCAACCTAGAAGAGATCACTTAAGAGGTAAAGAAACTTAAACTCCATTAGCAAAGGCAGTTCAACATCTCAAGAAAACTTGTGCTAGGCACAAAACTCTTTTCTGGGGGCCTACTTTCCCTACAACCTCCTTATCCCATTCTGTACCCATTCCTTTGCTTCTCCCGTCCTGAAAATGCCACCTCTAAGACAGAACTACTTCGTTTTCCTTCTTAAAGTGTGATTGCATTCCATACATTCTTGTAAAAACAAGTCATACATTTCCCTTCAGCAACCAAGAACTCACTCTTATATTGGCATTTGATAGATTGGTGAGCATACCTATCAGTGATAATAGCGCCCACCCCGCTTCCTGCAAGAACAGAACAAAACAAAACAAAACAAAAAAATTGCTTTCTTACATTTAATATGTTCGGATGGTGCCAGTCACTATTCATGCAGAGTCAAAAATCTCTTTTGTTTCTGTGTAAAAGGGAGGTCCTTTCAAGTCGTGAATGTTTAAGAAGTTTCATTTATTTGGAAGTGACCTAGCTATTCAATACACTGTCGTCACTTAGTTTAGCACCAGGATAGAAACTCAGGTAACCAAAACACCTGGAGGAACGATTGTAAGTTCAGTTCAGTTCAGTTGCTCAGTCGAGTCTGACTCTTTGTGACCCCGTGGCCTGCAGGACGCCAGGCTTCCGTGTCCATCACCAACTCCAGGGGCTTGCTCAAACTCATGTCCATCGAGTCAGCGATGCCATCCAACCATCTTATCCTCTGTCATCCCCTTCTCCTCTGCCTTCCATCAAGACTATGAGAGGCAGATATTTTAGAGTATAATTATTGTTAAGAGTTTATCTAAAAGCTCATATCACATTTACATTTTTTACATTGGTTGTTGCTGTTTCCAGGTACTTTCTTGCTGACAAGCTTGTGACACATATAACAATAGAGCAATTTTTACCTCAAAAGAAACCTAGGCACTATGAACATGTTGTGCTTAATGTTGTTGACTCTTAGACATGTCTATAGTGGAGGAGCAAAACCAAAAATACTAGATATTTAATATTGACTAGTTCCCAGTTCACGGGACTCTGACATTCATTTAGGTCAATGTTTTCTTGTATTTCCAGCAGTTTGATTTGGAAGAGCTGCCTTGTCTTGAGACCATTGAAATCAGAACTCAGAACTTGAGCAATATTATCAAAAAACACAAGGCTCACACTGACACATACCTTAATCCAGACAGACAGACAAGACATCTTCCAGTTTTCCGCCTGAGATTTAAAATATTTCTTTGAGCCGTTTTCCTGGGGAGTGGGGGGGGGGAGTGGGGGTGGCAGCGAGGCAGGCTTGGGTAACAAGCTAATTGTTGGTCATTGCATATGCAAAGAACCAGCTTTCCGGGTTCCAAGGAAAAAAGTTTCCTTGGTACCCAATTTTGTTTGGATCTATAGACTCTCATGGCCCTCCTAGGTCAGGACATCTTTCCTTTCTGTAGTCCTCGTTTTATCCCTAAATCATAGACAGCTTGGATTGTCTCTGTGGGGTGGATGTATTGTCCTCGTGTTTGACCTGGCGGCAGTAGCGAGGCCCGAGAGCCTCTCCTGGAACCGGGCGTGGGGACGGGGCTCACCAGGAGCCCCTGGTGGAAATGGGCAGTGCCCCGGGAGCGCGCTAGGGGCGGGGCGATCCCGGGCGGCGTGGGTCGGGGTTCTGGTCGGGAGGGGGTGGGGGGCGGTAACAGTTGTGCTCTCGGGGGTCCCCACTGCAGCTGGAAACGCTCTGGGAGTGCGGCAGGGGCGGGGTGAACCCGGGTGGCGCGGGGAGGGGTTTGGCTCCTGGCGGGGGTGGGGGAGGGCTTCCCAGTTGTGCTCTCGGTGGTGGCCACTGCGGCTGGAAACGCGCCGGGAGCGCACCCGGGGCGGGGTAAACCTGGGCTGCGCGGGTCGAGATTTAGATGGCTGTGGGTGGGGGTTCGGTCCCAGTTGTGCTCTCGGGGGTCGCCACTGCGGCTAGGAATGCCCATTTCCTACGCTCCTGTGTCCCCAAGGATCCACATCTAGTGGGTGCAGCGGAGGGCTGCGGGCCACAGGTCAGGGAACTGGGACTGCTTGGAGCAGGGAACCAAGTATTCCACCCTCTGTTGGCACATTCTCGGAGCTCCCCAACCTGGCGGTTGCAGAAAGGCCTCGCCCTTGGTGTCAAGGCCTTTACCGCTCCACCCCTTTGCTGAAAAATCTCAGTCTGCACGGTTTTCCCAAGCAGCCTAGTGTCCCCTGGAAGTCCAAGGGACAGAACACTGAACTCTGGCCGGCTGGCCCAGCCCTGCTTCTGGCACTTTGTAAGCCAGCGGGCCCTTGAGCACCTGCTGGGATGGGAAAGGGAAGGGTCCACGGATTGCACCCTAGAAACTTAGTAGGGTGCATGGATTTCAAACCCTGGTGGCCGCCCAGGCAGCAAAGAAGGGGGGGGAGGGCACCTTGCTGCCCTTTCATGGCAGAATCTGTGGCTGTCCTGATGCATGGGCCTTTTCATGGGGACCTTGTGCAATAAAAGTTTGGTGTTTTTGTACTGAATAATTAGAAATTGTAAAAAGTTTAAATTATGTGGTGGTGTAATTAAAAAACAAAACAAAACAAAACCAAGCCCCAAGTGTTTGGCACAGGGAGGTTTAAGTATTGAAGGCCTGTTTTCCTTGCACTGTGGCATTCTATCAAGAAGTGTGCAGGATTTTTTTTTTTTTAAGAAAAGTGTTCGAAGTGAGGGAAACAGGAAACCCAGAGGTGCCCCTGTATTTTGGGGAAGGCCTTAGGAGGTCACTTGGAAATGCTGCTGGCTGTGCGGGAGGGCGGCAGATGGGCTGTGCAGGCTTGTCCTTTGCATGGATGTTCTTGTGTGTGGAAACCCAGCTCGGAGCCATCTCCTGATGTGTAAGAATTTCGCAGACAAACCTTGAGCTAAGCAATGCATTTTTTCCTAAGAAAATGTTTGTCTTAAGCGATGTAAATATCCTATGTATTTCCGCTAGACTCTGGCTTCAGGTCGGTTCCCCCAAAAGGCTCAGAAGCAATTTGAACAAAACAGCATGTTTTCCTCCTAGCTTGTTCTCCTTATCTATGTTAAGGAAATGATATATTTGCCTGCAATACTGCCTTTCTTCAAGATTCATGTCAATCAAGTTTTGGCCCGGGATGACTCACCTGCTGCCAATATTATCTCAATGCATGTCGTGGGGGAAGGGCCTGGTGCCATTCCCTGAAACAGTTCCTTTCTTTCCTTAGCTGACTGCTAGTGCCTGTAGAATATCTGGCTAAAGACCAGCAGGGGGTACTCTTACTACCCCCCCCCACCCCGCCTCAAGTCTAAGTCAGCAGCTTTCTCTATCTCTTTAATACTTTAATAACACTTGATGACACAAAAGCTCTGAGCGATCAAATCATATCAAATCTTCATTTCAGATTGAAGATGCATTCCATGGTATTGCCATCTTAAGTCTTTCCATCGTTATGGAATATCTGTCCATGTATTCAGGATAGTTTTCAGCCAGGGTGTATAATTTCCAGTGTGCCAGTCTTGTCATCCTCGTTACATCCATGGCAAAGTGTTTTATTCATGTTGATATTATTGAAAGGGAATTTTTTAAAATTCCTTTTCAGATTATTATCTGCTAATGTATACAGATAAAACTGTGTAATCATTCATTTTTATCAGTTTGGACAGCTTGATAGTTGTCTTTAATTTCTTTACTTTCTGACACTTTAAGATTATCCTGGGACACATATGTAATGCCTCACCCCTAAACTCAGACATGTGTTCAAAGAACTTCTGTCCTTTTATTTATTTATTTATTTATTCTTTAACATTGAAATCGTTTTGACTATGCTGGGTGTTTGTTGCTAGATGGAAGTAGCTAGGACCTCTGGACTGCAGTCTCTCATCTCTTGCTGACCTCTTGTTGACCTCTGCAGATTCCTGGTAGGTGGGAGCTTGTTAGTTCCTTGTTCCTTATCAGAACCTCCTGTGGTAAGTGTTTTTCTCTTCTCTGTTGCCTGGTAAGGGTGGGTGGTCATGGGCATCCCAAAGTTGGCTAGAAGTCAATTATTTAGGCAGGCTTGTGCATAGATATGGGAGAAGGCAATGGCACCCCACTCCTGGAAAATCCCAAGGACAGAGGAGCCTGGTAGGCTGCAGTCCATGGGGTGGCTAAGAGTCGGACACCACTGAGCGACTTCATTTTCACTTTTCACTTTCATGCATAGGAGGAGGAAATGGCAACCCACTCCAGTGTTCTTGCCTAGAGAACCCCAGGGACTGTGGGGCCTGGTGGGCTGCCATCTATGGCGTGGCACAGGGTCGGCCTCAACTGAACCACTTAGCAGCTGCAGCAGCAGCAGCAGCAGTGCATAGATATCAAAGGGGATGAGAACAGTCAGGTAGGATCACATATGTCACCGTGAAACAATACTTCTCCTCTTAGCCAAAGCTAACAAAAGATTTCTGTTCTAGGTCAACCTAGAAGAGATCACTTAAGAGGTAAAGAAACTTAAACTCCATTAGCAAAGGCAGTTCAACATCTCAAGAAAACTTGTGCTAGGCACAAAACTCTTTTCTGGGGGCCTACTTTCCCTACAACCTCCTTATCCCATTCTGTACCCATTCCTTTGCTTCTCCCGTCCTGAAAATGCCACCTCTAAGACAGAACTACTTCGTTTTCCTTCTTAAAGTGTGATTGCATTCCATACATTCTTGTAAAAACAAGTCATACATTTCCCTTCAGCAACCAAGAACTCACTCTTATATTGGCATTTGATAGATTGGTGAGCATACCTATCAGTGATAATAGCGCCCACCCCGCTTCCTGCAAGAACAGAACAAAACAAAACAAAACAAAAAAATTGCTTTCTTACATTTAATATGTTCGGATGGTGCCAGTCACTATTCATGCAGAGTCAAAAATCTCTTTTGTTTCTGTGTAAAAGGGAGGTCCTTTCAAGTCGTGAATGTTTAAGAAGTTTCATTTATTTGGAAGTGACCTAGCTATTCAATACACTGTCGTCACTTAGTTTAGCACCAGGATAGAAACTCAGGTAACCAAAACACCTGGAGGAACGATTGTAAGTTCAGTTCAGTTCAGTTGCTCAGTCGAGTCTGACTCTTTGTGACCCCGTGGCCTGCAGGACGCCAGGCTTCCGTGTCCATCACCAACTCCAGGGGCTTGCTCAAACTCATGTCCATCGAGTCAGCGATGCCATCCAACCATCTTATCCTCTGTCATCCCCTTCTCCTCTGCCTTCCATCAAGACTATGAGAGGCAGATATTTTAGAGTATAATTATTGTTAAGAGTTTATCTAAAAGCTCATATCACATTTACATTTTTTACATTGGTTGTTGCTGTTTCCAGGTACTTTCTTGCTGACAAGCTTGTGACACATATAACAATAGAGCAATTTTTACCTCAAAAGAAACCTAGGCACTATGAACATGTTGTGCTTAATGTTGTTGACTCTTAGACATGTCTATAGTGGAGGAGCAAAACCAAAAATACTAGATATTTAATATTGACTAGTTCCCAGTTCACGGGACTCTGACATTCATTTAGGTCAATGTTTTCTTGTATTTCCAGCAGTTTGATTTGGAAGAGCTGCCTTGTCTTGAGACCATTGAAATCAGAACTCAGAACTTGAGCAATATTATCAAAAAACACAAGGCTCACACTGACACATACCTTAATCCAGACAGACAGACAAGACATCTTCCAGTTTTCCGCCTGAGATTTAAAATATTTCTTTGAGCCGTTTTCCTGGGGAGTGGGGGGGGGGAGTGGGGGTGGCAGCGAGGCAGGCTTGGGTAACAAGCTAATTGTTGGTCATTGCATATGCAAAGAACCAGCTTTCCGGGTTCCAAGGAAAAAAGTTTCCTTGGTACCCAATTTTGTTTGGATCTATAGACTCTCATGGCCCTCCTAGGTCAGGACATCTTTCCTTTCTGTAGTCCTCGTTTTATCCCTAAATCATAGACAGCTTGGATTGTCTCTGTGGGGTGGATGTATTGTCCTCGTGTTTGACCTGGCGGCAGTAGCGAGGCCCGAGAGCCTCTCCTGGAACCGGGCGTGGGGACGGGGCTCACCAGGAGCCCCTGGTGGAAATGGGCAGTGCCCCGGGAGCGCGCTAGGGGCGGGGCGATCCCGGGCGGCGTGGGTCGGGGTTCTGGTCGGGAGGGGGTGGGGGGCGGTAACAGTTGTGCTCTCGGGGGTCCCCACTGCAGCTGGAAACGCTCTGGGAGTGCGGCAGGGGCGGGGTGAACCCGGGTGGCGCGGGGAGGGGTTTGGCTCCTGGCGGGGGTGGGGGAGGGCTTCCCAGTTGTGCTCTCGGTGGTGGCCACTGCGGCTGGAAACGCGCCGGGAGCGCACCCGGGGCGGGGTAAACCTGGGCTGCGCGGGTCGAGATTTAGATGGCTGTGGGTGGGGGTTCGGTCCCAGTTGTGCTCTCGGGGGTCGCCACTGCGGCTAGGAACGCCCATTTCCTACGCTCCTGTGTCCCCAAGGATCCACATCTAGTGGGTGCAGCGGAGGGCTGCGGGCCACAGGTCAGGGAACTGGGACTGCTTGGAGCAGGGAACCAAGTATTCCACCCTCTGTTGGCACATTCTCGGAGCTCCCCAACCTGGCGGTTGCAGAAAGGCCTCGCCCTTGGTGTCAAGGCCTTTACCGCTCCACCCCTTTGCTGAAAAATCTCAGTCTGCACGGTTTTCCCAAGCAGCCTAGTGTCCCCTGGAAGTCCAAGGGACAGAACACTGAACTCTGGCCGGCTGGCCCAGCCCTGCTTCTGGCACTTTGTAAGCCAGCGGGCCCTTGAGCACCTGCTGGGATGGGAAAGGGAAGGGTCCACGGATTGCACCCTAGAAACTTAGTAGGGTGCATGGATTTCAAACCCTGGTGGCCGCCCAGGCAGCAAAGAAGGGGGGGGAGGGCACCTTGCTGCCCTTTCATGGCAGAATCTGTGGCTGTCCTGATGCATGGGCCTTTTCATGGGGACCTTGTGCAATAAAAGTTTGGTGTTTTTGTACTGAATAATTAGAAATTGTAAAAAGTTTAAATTATGTGGTGGTGTAATTAAAAAACAAAACAAAACAAAACCAAGCCCCAAGTGTTTGGCACAGGGAGGTTTAAGTATTGAAGGCCTGTTTTCCTTGCACTGTGGCATTCTATCAAGAAGTGTGCAGGATTTTTTTTTTTTTAAGAAAAGTGTTCGAAGTGAGGGAAACAGGAAACCCAGAGGTGCCCCTGTATTTTGGGGAAGGCCTTAGGAGGTCACTTGGAAATGCTGCTGGCTGTGCGGGAGGGCGGCAGATGGGCTGTGCAGGCTTGTCCTTTGCATGGATGTTCTTGTGTGTGGAAACCCAGCTCGGAGCCATCTCCTGATGTGTAAGAATTTCGCAGACAAACCTTGAGCTAAGCAATGCATTTTTTCCTAAGAAAATGTTTGTCTTAAGCGATGTAAATATCCTATGTATTTCCGCTAGACTCTGGCTTCAGGTCGGTTCCCCCAAAAGGCTCAGAAGCAATTTGAACAAAACAGCATGTTTTCCTCCTAGCTTGTTCTCCTTATCTATGTTAAGGAAATGATATATTTGCCTGCAATACTGCCTTTCTTCAAGATTCATGTCAATCAAGTTTTGGCCCGAGATGACTCACCTGCTGCCAATATTATCTCAATGCATGTCGTGGGGGAAGGGCCTGGTGCCATTCCCTGAAACAGTTCCTTTCTTTCCTTAGCTGACTGCTAGTGCCTGTAGAATATCTGGCTAAAGACCAGCAGGGGGTACTCTTACTACCCCCCCCACCCCGCCTCAAGTCTAAGTCAGCAGCTTTCTCTATCTCTTTAATACTTTAATAACACTTGATGACACAAAAGCTCTGAGCGATCAAATCATATCAAATCTTCATTTCAGATTGAAGATGCATTCCATGGTATTGCCATCTTAAGTCTTTCCATCGTTATGGAATATCTGTCCATGTATTCAGGATAGTTTTCAGCCAGGGTGTATAATTTCCAGTGTGCCAGTCTTGTCATCCTCGTTACATCCATGGCAAAGTGTTTTATTCATGTTGATATTATTGAAAGGGAATTTTTTAAAATTCCTTTTCAGATTATTATCTGCTAATGTATACAGATAAAACTGTGTAATCATTCATTTTTATCAGTTTGGACAGCTTGATAGTTGTCTTTAATTTCTTTACTTTCTGACACTTTAAGATTATCCTGGGACACATATGTAATGCCTCACCCCTAAACTCAGACATGTGTTCAAAGAACTTCTGTCCTTTTATTTATTTATTTATTTATTCTTTAACATTGAAATCGTTTTGACTATGCTGGGTGTTTGTTGCTAGATGGAAGTAGCTAGGACCTCTGGACTGCAGTCTCTCATCTCTTGCTGACCTCTTGTTGACCTCTGCAGATTCCTGGTAGGTGGGAGCTTGTTAGTTCCTTGTTCCTTATCAGAACCTCCTGTGGTAAGTGTTTTTCTCTTCTCTGTTGCCTGGTAAGGGTGGGTGGTCATGGGCATCCCAAAGTTGGCTAGAAGTCAATTATTTAGGCAGGCTTGTGCATAGATATGGGAGAAGGCAATGGCACCCCACTCCTGGAAAATCCCAAGGACAGAGGAGCCTGGTAGGCTGCAGTCCATGGGGTGGCTAAGAGTCGGACACCACTGAGCGACTTCATTTTCACTTTTCACTTTCATGCATAGGAGGAGGAAATGGCAACCCACTCCAGTGTTCTTGCCTAGAGAACCCCAGGGACTGTGGGGCCTGGTGGGCTGCCATCTATGGCGTGGCACAGGGTCGGCCTCAACTGAACCACTTAGCAGCTGCAGCAGCAGCAGCAGCAGTGCATAGATATCAAAGGGGATGAGAACAGTCAGGTAGGATCACATATGTCACCGTGAAACAATACTTCTCCTCTTAGCCAAAGCTAACAAAAGATTTCTGTTCTAGGTCAACCTAGAAGAGATCACTTAAGAGGTAAAGAAACTTAAACTCCATTAGCAAAGGCAGTTCAACATCTCAAGAAAACTTGTGCTAGGCACAAAACTCTTTTCTGGGGGCCTACTTTCCCTACAACCTCCTTATCCCATTCTGTACCCATTCCTTTGCTTCTCCCGTCCTGAAAATGCCACCTCTAAGACAGAACTACTTCGTTTTCCTTCTTAAAGTGTGATTGCATTCCATACATTCTTGTAAAAACAAGTCATACATTTCCCTTCAGCAACCAAGAACTCACTCTTATATTGGCATTTGATAGATTGGTGAGCATACCTATCAGTGATAATAGCGCCCACCCCGCTTCCTGCAAGAACAGAACAAAACAAAACAAAACAAAAAAATTGCTTTCTTACATTTAATATGTTCGGATGGTGCCAGTCACTATTCATGCAGAGTCAAAAATCTCTTTTGTTTCTGTGTAAAAGGGAGGTCCTTTCAAGTCGTGAATGTTTAAGAAGTTTCATTTATTTGGAAGTGACCTAGCTATTCAATACACTGTCGTCACTTAGTTTAGCACCAGGATAGAAACTCAGGTAACCAAAACACCTGGAGGAACGATTGTAAGTTCAGTTCAGTTCAGTTGCTCAGTCGAGTCTGACTCTTTGTGACCCCGTGGCCTGCAGGACGCCAGGCTTCCGTGTCCATCACCAACTCCAGGGGCTTGCTCAAACTCATGTCCATCGAGTCAGTGATGCCATCCAACCATCTTATCCTCTGTCATCCCCTTCTCCTCTGCCTTCCATCAAGACTATGAGAGGCAGATATTTTAGAGTATAATTATTGTTAAGAGTTTATCTAAAAGCTCATATCACATTTACATTTTTTACATTGGTTGTTGCTGTTTCCAGGTACTTTCTTGCTGACAAGCTTGTGACACATATAACAATAGAGCAATTTTTACCTCAAAAGAAACCTAGGCACTATGAACATGTTGTGCTTAATGTTGTTGACTCTTAGACATGTCTATAGTGGAGGAGCAAAACCAAAAATACTAGATATTTAATATTGACTAGTTCCCAGTTCACGGGACTCTGACATTCATTTAGGTCAATGTTTTCTTGTATTTCCAGCAGTTTGATTTGGAAGAGCTGCCTTGTCTTGAGACCATTGAAATCAGAACTCAGAACTTGAGCAATATTATCAAAAAACACAAGGCTCACACTGACACATACCTTAATCCAGACAGACAGACAAGACATCTTCCAGTTTTCCGCCTGAGATTTAAAATATTTCTTTGAGCCGTTTTCCTGGGGAGTGGGGGGGGGGGAGTGGGGGTGGCAGCGAGGCAGGCTTGGGTAACAAGCTAATTGTTGGTCATTGCATATGCAAAGAACCAGCTTTCCGGGTTCCAAGGAAAAAAGTTTCCTTGGTACCCAATTTTGTTTGGATCTATAGACTCTCATGGCCCTCCTAGGTCAGGACATCTTTCCTTTCTGTAGTCCTCGTTTTATCCCTAAATCATAGACAGCTTGGATTGTCTCTGTGGGGTGGATGTATTGTCCTCGTGTTTGACCTGGCGGCAGTAGCGAGGCCCGAGAGCCTCTCCTGGAACCGGGCGTGGGGACGGGGCTCACCAGGAGCCCCTGGTGGAAATGGGCAGTGCCCCGGGAGCGCGCTAGGGGCGGGGCGATCCCGGGCGGCGTGGGTCGGGGTTCTGGTCGGGAGGGGGTGGGGGGCGGTAACAGTTGTGCTCTCGGGGGTCCCCACTGCAGCTGGAAACGCTCTGGGAGTGCGGCAGGGGCGGGGTGAACCCGGGTGGCGCGGGGAGGGGTTTGGCTCCTGGCGGGGGTGGGGGAGGGCTTCCCAGTTGTGCTCTCGGTGGTGGCCACTGCGGCTGGAAACGCGCCGGGAGCGCACCCGGGGCGGGGTAAACCTGGGCTGCGCGGGTCGAGATTTAGATGGCTGTGGGTGGGGGTTCGGTCCCAGTTGTGCTCTCGGGGGTCGCCACTGCGGCTAGGAACGCCCATTTCCTACGCTCCTGTGTCCCCAAGGATCCACATCTAGTGGGTGCAGCGGAGGGCTGCGGGCCACAGGTCAGGGAACTGGGACTGCTTGGAGCAGGGAACCAAGTATTCCACCCTCTGTTGGCACATTCTCGGAGCTCCCCAACCTGGCGGTTGCAGAAAGGCCTCGCCCTTGGTGTCAAGGCCTTTACCGCTCCACCCCTTTGCTGAAAAATCTCAGTCTGCACGGTTTTCCCAAGCAGCCTAGTGTCCCCTGGAAGTCCAAGGGACAGAACACTGAACTCTGGCCGGCTGGCCCAGCCCTGCTTCTGGCACTTTGTAAGCCAGCGGGCCCTTGAGCACCTGCTGGGATGGGAAAGGGAAGGGTCCACGGATTGCACCCTAGAAACTTAGTAGGGTGCATGGATTTCAAACCCTGGTGGCCGCCCAGGCAGCAAAGAAGGGGGGGGAGGGCACCTTGCTGCCCTTTCATGGCAGAATCTGTGGCTGTCCTGATGCATGGGCCTTTTCATGGGGACCTTGTGCAATAAAAGTTTGGTGTTTTTGTACTGAATAATTAGAAATTGTAAAAAGTTTAAATTATGTGGTGGTGTAATTAAAAAACAAAACAAAACAAAACCAAGCCCCAAGTGTTTGGCACAGGGAGGTTTAAGTATTGAAGGCCTGTTTTCCTTGCACTGTGGCATTCTATCAAGAAGTGTGCAGGATTTTTTTTTTTTTAAGAAAAGTGTTCGAAGTGAGGGAAACAGGAAACCCAGAGGTGCCCCTGTATTTTGGGGAAGGCCTTAGGAGGTCACTTGGAAATGCTGCTGGCTGTGCGGGAGGGCGGCAGATGGGCTGTGCAGGCTTGTCCTTTGCATGGATGTTCTTGTGTGTGGAAACCCAGCTCGGAGCCATCTCCTGATGTGTAAGAATTTCGCAGACAAACCTTGAGCTAAGCAATGCATTTGTTTCTGAGGAAATGTTTGTCTTAAGCGATGTAAATATCCTATGTATATCTGCTGGACTCTGGCTTCAGGTCGGTTCCCCCAATAGGCTCAGAAGCGACTTGAACAAAACAGTATGTTTTCCTCGTACCTTGTTCTCCTAATCTATGTTAAGGAAATGATATATTTGCCTGGAATACTGCCTTTCTTCAAGATTCATGTCAATCAGTTTTTGGCCCAGGATGACTCACCTGCTGCCAATGTGACCTCAAGGCATGTCGTGGGGGAGGGGCCTGGTGCCATTCCCTGAGACAGTGCCTTTCTTTCCTTAGCTGACTGCTAGTGCCTGTAGAATATCTGGCTAGAGACCAGCAGGGTGTACACCCCGCCTCAAGTCTAAGTGAGCAGCTTTCTCTATCTCATTTATATTTTAATAACAATTGATGACACAAAAGCTCTGAGCGATCAAATCATATCAAATCTTCATTTCAGATTGAAGATGCATTCCATGGTATTGCCATCTTAAGTCTTTCCATTGTTATGGAATACCTGTCCATGTATTCAGGATAGTTTTCAGCCAGGGTGTATAAGTTCCAGTGTGCCAGTCTTGTCATCCTCGTTACATCCATGGCAAAGTGTTGTATTCATGTTGACATTATTGAAAGGGAATTGTTTTTAATTCCTTTTCAGATTATTATCTGGTAATATATACAGAAAAAACTGTGTAATCTTTCGTTTTTATCAGTTTGGACAGCTTGATAGTTGTCTTTAATTTCTTTCCTTTCTCATACTTTAAGATTTTCCGGACACCGTACATGTACTGCCTCACCCCTAATCTCAGTCATGTGTTCAAAGAACTTCTGTCCTTTATTTGTTTACTTATTTTTTGCAACATTGAATTCGTTTTGACTATGCTGGGTCTCTGCTGCAAGATGGAAGTTTCTAGGACCTCTGGACTGCAGTCTTCCATCTCTTACTGACCTCTTTTTGACCTCTGCAGAATCCTGGTTGGCGGGAGCTTGTTAGTTCCTCGTTCCTTACCAGGACCTCCTGTGGTAAGTGTTTTTCTCTTCTCTGTTGCCTTGTAAGGGTGGATGGTCATTGGCATCCCAAAGCTAGCTAGAAGTCAATTATTTAGGCAGGCTTGTGCATAGATATGGGAGAAGGCAATGGCACCCCACTCCAGTACTCTTGCGTGGAAAATCCCATGGATGGAGGAGCCTGGTAGGCTGCAGTCCATGGGGTCGCTAAGTGTCGGACACCACTGAGCGACTTCACGTTCACTTTTCACTTTCATGCATGGGAGGAGAAAATGGCAACCCACTCCAGTGTTCTTGCCTAGAGAACCCCAGGGACTGCGGGGCCTCGTGGGCTGCCATCTATGGGGTCGCACAGAGTCGGACACGACTGAAACGACTTAGCAGCAGCAGCGGCGGCAGCAGCAGCAGAAGCAGTGCATCGATATCAAAAGGGCTGCAAACAGTCAGGAAGGATCACATATGTCACCGTGAAACACTACTTCTCCACTTAGCCAAAGCTAACCAAAGATTTCTGTTCTAGGTCAACCTAGAAGAGATCACTTAAGAGGTAAAGAAACTTAAACTCCATTAGCAAAGGCAGTTCGACATCTCAAGAAAACTTGTGCTAGGCACAGAACTCTTTTCTGGGGGTCCACTTTCCCTACAACCTCCTTATCCCATTCTGTACCCATTCCTTTGCTTCTCCCATCCTGAAACGGCCACCTGTAAGACAGAACTACTTTGTTTTCCTTCCTCAAGTGCCATTGCATTCCACATACTTTCTTGTAATAACAAGTCATACATTTCCCTTCAGCAACCAAGAACTGACTTTTATATTGGCATTCGCTATAGCCCGCCCCCCTCCCCCCACCCCCAAGAACAGAACAAAACAAAACAAAACAATTGCTTTCTTACATTTAACATGTCAGGATGGTGCCAGACACTATTCATGGAGAGTCAAAAATCTCTTTTGTTTCTGTGTAAAAGGGAGGTCCTTTCAAGTCGTGAATGTTTCAGAACTTTCATTTATTTGGAAATGACCTAGCTATTCAATACACTGTCGTCACAAGGATAGAAACTCGGGTAAGCAAAACACCTGGAGAAACGTTTGTTAGTTCAGTTCAGTTCAGTTGCTCAGTCGTGTCTGACTCTTTGGGACCCCGTGGCCTGAAGGACGCCAGGCTTCCGTGTCCGTCACCAGCTCCAGGGGCTTGCTCAAACTCATGTCCATCGAGTCAGTGATGCCATCCAACCATCTTATCCTCTGTCATCCCCTTCTCCTCTGCCTTCCATCAAGACTATGAGAGGCAGATATTTTAGAGTATAATTATTGTAAAGAGTTTGTCTAAAAGCTCATATCACATTTACATTTTTTACTGTTGTTGTTGTCGTTTCCAGGTAGTTTCTTGCTGACAAGCTTGTGACAGATATAACAATAGAGCAATTTTTACCTCAAAAGAAACCTAGGCACTATGAACATGTTGTGCTTAATGTTGTTGACTCTTAGACATGTCTATAATGGAGGAGCAAAACCAAAAACACTAGATATTTAATATTGACCAGTTCCCAGTTCACGGGACTCTGACATTCATTTAGGTCAATGTTTTCTTGTATTTCCAGCAGTTTGATTTGGAAGGGCTGCCTTGTCTTGAGACCATTGAAATCAGAACACAGAACTTGAGCAATATTATCAAAAAACACAGGGCTCACACTGACACATACCTTAATCCAAACAGACAGACAAGACATCTTCCAGGTTTCCGCCTGAGATTTAAAATATTTCTTTGAGCCAGTCTTCTGGGGAGTGGGGGGATGGGGGTGGCAGTAAGGCAGGCTTGGGTAACAAGCTAATTGTTGGTCATTGCATATGCAAAGAACCAGCTTTCCGGGTTCCAAGGAAAAAAGTTTCCTTGGTAACCAACTTTGTCTGGTTCTATAGAATATCATGGCCCTCCTAGGTCAGGTCATCTTGCCTTTCTGTAGTCCTCGTTTTATCCCTAAATCATAGACAGCTTGGATTGTCTCTGTGGGGTGTATGTATTGTCCTCATGTTTGACCTGGCGGCAGCAGCGAGGCCCGAGAGCCTCTCCTGGAACCGGGCGTGGGGACGGGGCTCACGGAGAGCCACTGGTGAAGGTGGGCAGCGCCCCTGGAGCGCGGCAGGGGCGGGGCGAACCCGGGCGGCGCAGGGCGGGTGTCGCCTCCTGGCCGGTGTTGGGGAGGGCTTCCCAGTTGTGCTCTCGGAGATGGCCACTGCAGCTGGAAACCCGCCGGGAGCGGAGCCAGGGTGGGGTAAACCTGGGCTGCACAGGTCGAGATTCCGCTCGCTGTGGGTGGGGGGTCGGTCCCTGTTGTGCTCCCGGGGGTCGCCAATATGGCTGGGAACCCGCCGGGAGCCCGGCAGGGCCGGGGCGAAACCTGGCGGCGCGGGGCGGGGTGGGGTTCCGTTTGCATTGGGGGTCGGCTTCTGGCGGGGGTGGGGGAGGGCTTTCCAGATGTGCTGTTGGGGGTCGCCATTGCGGCTGGGAATGCCCATTTCGTGAACTCCTGGATCCCCAAGGATCGGCATCCATTGGCCACAGCGGAGGGGTGCGGAACACAGGTAAGGGAACGGGGACTGCGTGGAGCAGGGAACCATGTATTCCGCCCTGTGTTGGCACAGTCTCAGAGCTCCCCAACCTGGCGGTCGCAGAAAGGCCTCGTCTTTGGGGTCAAGGCCTTTACCGCTCCACCCCTCTGCTGAAAAACCTCAGGGTCTGCGCGGTTTTGCCAAGCAGCCTAGTGTCCGCTGGAAGTCCAAGGGACAGAACCCTGAATTCTGGCAGGCTGGCCCAGCCCTGCTTCTGGCACTTTGTAGGCCAGCGGGCCCTGGAGCACCTGCTAGGATGGGAAAGGGAAGGGTACGCGAATTGCACCCTGGTGGCCGCCGAGGCAGCAAAGAAGGGGGGAGGGCACCTTACTGCCCTTTAATGACAGACAGAATATGTGGCTGTCCTGCTGCGTGGGCCTTTTCATGGGGACCTTGTGCAATAAAAGTTTACCGGTGAACTTAGGGAACATCCCAGTGTGCTTCTGACAGATGAGGGATGCTGTGGAGTTGGCGGGGCCTCTCAGGACTCCGCTGGGTTTGGCGCAATGGAAGAGGGCCTCATCTCCAGGGAAGGCAGGAACCTCAGGCTTCCTCTCCGTTTCAGACTCCGACCGCAAGGTCCCTGCAGAGTTGGGACAGGAGAGTCAGGAATCGTCTTGTCTGAGGAAGGGAACTCCGCTTGCCTCTCGAGGTGCTCAGGTGGTCTCAGGCCCCTTGTTGAGCTGTGTGTGGAACCTGCGGGTGTTTCCGGAAATGCACGACGGTGACAGTGCCCCTTCGTGTTGTGCCTTCACCCACTGGGTTGCCTTCGAAGAGGTGTCCGGGCCTCGGGTTCTTTGCAAGAGCGGACAGGGAAATCGGGGTCTTTCGGCATGTGGGACCACCCACGGGGCTAGTCTCAAATTTCCTAGTGAGGCCGGCTTCATCCTGAGGTGTGCTGGGAAGGCCGGGGACCCTTCCAGACAACGCAGGGGGATCGACTCTCCTGTCGCCATCAGGAGGGGAGAAGGGGCTCAGATGAAGTGGGGATGGAACCCTCGGTGTTACCCTCGAGGGAAAACGGCGTGTGGGGGACTTTTGGGGGTTGCATGAAAGGAGTCAGGTACCGTTTCGCACTTCAGGACAGAACCTGGGACTTCCCTTGAGACGCCGTAGCGGGCAAGGGCCTCATCTTGCGAAGACGTTGGGACCATGTGGATTTTCTCGAGTTGCGGCGGGATTCTAGAGTACGACGGGGATTTCAGGCTTCCTCTTGTGTTGGCCCCGGGAAGCCTAATCTTCCATTCGAGTTGCGAGGGAAAGCTGAGGGTTGCATTCGAGTCACTGCAATGCCAAAGAGACCTCATCTAGGCCTGTGTCCGGGACTTAATGTTCCTCTCAAGGGAAGACAGGGATCTCAGGGTGGCGTTCCAGACTCCCCCGGGGAGTCAGGCCTCGCCTCGAGGGCAAGCCAAGGATGCCGCTCTCCTCTCAAGTCGAGACGCAGATCTCTTGGAGCCCACTGAGTGGCCTCAAGGGAGTCAGGCCTTCTCTTCAGTTTGGAGAGAGGACTCGGGATTGTGCTCTGGGTCAGGCAGGAAAAGAAGGCCCTCACCTCGCGAGGATGGGGGCTTCTCAGGGGTTTCCTCGAGCTGCGGAGCCTGTGGGGGTTTTCTCACGAGGCAAGACGAGGATCTCAGGGAGCCTCTCTTGCGGTGCCAGGGAAGTCAGGTCTCTGTGCGCGTGGCGAGGGGGAGCGCGTCATGGCTCTCCAGTCAGGGGAGAAGACTAGGGCCTCCAGACGCGTTGAAGAAGGACACTCGAGGTCTTTCTGGGGTTGCGGCAGGAAAGCCTCGTTTCCCTCGACTTCTGCCGGGGACCTGAGGGAACTTCCCATGGTGCCTCTGATAGGTGAGGGATGCTGTGGAGTTGGCGGGGCCTCTCGGGACTCCGCTGGGCTTGGCGCAATGGAAGAGGGCCTCATCTCGAGGGGAGACAGGAAACTTAGGCTTCCTCTCCTTTTTGGACTCCAACCACAGGGTCCCTGCAGAGTTGGGACAGGAGAGTCAGGCCTCGTCTTGTCTGAGGAAGGGAACTCCGCTTGCCTCTCGAATTGCTCAGGGTGTCTCACGCACCTCGTCGAGCTGTGTGTGGAAACCGCGGGTTTTTCTGGACGACGCACGGAGGTGTCAGTGCCCCTTCGAATGGTAACTTCACCCACAGGGTTGCCTTCGAAGAGGTGTCCGGGCATGGGGTTCTTATCCAGAGCGGACTGGGAAATCGGGGTCGTTCGGCATGTGGCACAACCCACGGGGCTCATCTCGAATTTCCTCGGGAGGCCGGCCTCATCCTGAGGTGTGCCGGGAAAGCCGGGAACCCCTTCCAGAATACGCAGGAGAATCGACTCTCCTGTCGTGATGAGGAGGGGAGAAGGGGCTCAGTTGAAGGGGTGCCTGGACCTTCGGTGTTCCCCTCGAGGGAACCCGGCATGTCTGGGAAATTTTGGAGGTCGCATGAAGGGTGTCAGGTACCGTTTCGCAACTCAGGACGGAACGTGAGACTTCCCTTGAGACGCCGTAGCGGGCAAGGGCCCCATCTTGCGAAGACGTTGGGACCACGTGGTTTTTCTCGAGTTGCGGCGGGATTCTCGAGTTACGACAGGGATTTCAGGCTTACTCTTGGGTTGGCCCTGGGAAGCCCCATCTTCCATTCGAGTTGCGAGGGAAAGCTGGGGGTTGCGCTCGAGTCACTGCAGAGCCCAAGAGACCTCATCTAGGCGTGTGTCCAGGACCTAGTAGTACTCTCAAGGGAAGACAGGGATCCCGGGGTTGCACTCCAGAGTCCCCCGTGGAGTCAGGCCTCGCCTCGAGGGGAAGCAAAGGACTCCGCTCTTCTCTTGAGCCACGACTCGGATCTCTTGGAGCCCTCTGAGTGGCCTCAAGGGAGTCAAGCCTAATCTTCAGTTTGGAGAGAGGACTCGGGATTGCTCTCCAGGAAACGCAGGAAAAGAAGGCCCTCAGCTCGCGAGGACGGGGGCTTCTCAGGGGTTTCCTCGAGCTGCGGCGTCCGTGGGGCTTTTCTCACGAGGCACGACGAGGTTCTCAGGGAGCCTCTCGTGCGGCGCCAGGGAAGTCAGGTCTCCATGAGCGTGGCGAGGGGGAGCGCGTCATTGTTCTCGAGTCCTGGGAGGGGACTAGGGCATCAAGGCGTGTAGAAGAAGGACTCTCGAGGTCTTTCTCGGCTTGCGGCGGGAAACCCTCGTTTCCCTCGACTTCTCCCGGTGACCTGAGGGAACTTCCCAGGGTTCCTCTTAGAGGTGAGGGATGCTGTGGAGTTGGTTGGCCATCTCAGGACTCCTCTGGGTTTGGCGCAATCGAAGAGGGCCTCATCTCGAAGGGAGACAGGACCTCAGGCTTCCTCTCCTTTTTGTACTCCGACAGCAGTGTCCCTGCAGCGTTGGGGCAGGAGAGTCAGGCCTCGTCTTGTCTGAGGAAGGGAACTCCGCTTGCCTCTCGAGTTGCTCAGGGAGTCTCAGTCCCCTCGTGGAGCTGTGTGTGGAAACCGCGGGTGTTTCCCGACGATGCACGGGAGTGTCAGTGCCCCTTCGTGTTGTTCCTTCACTCACAGGGTGGCCTTCGAAGAGGTGTCCGGGCATCGGGTTCTCCTCAACTGCGGACCGGGAAATCAGGGTCGTTCAACATGGGGCACCAGCCACGGGGCTTGTCTCGAATTTCCTCGCGAGGCCGGCCTCATCCCGAGGGGCGCCGTGCAGGCCGGGAACCCCTTCCAGACCACGCAGGGGAATCAACTCTCCTGTCGCGAACAGGAGAGGAGTAGGAGCTCAGAGGAAGTGGTGCCGGGACTCTCGGTGTTCCGCTCAACGGAATCCGGCATGTCGGGGAACTTTTGGATGTCGCATGAAGGGCGTCAGGTACCATGTCTCACTTCACGACGGAACATGGGACTTCCCTTGAGACGCCGTACCGGGCAAGGGCCTCATCTTGCGAAGACGTTGAAACCACGTGGTTTTTCTCGAGTTGCGGCGGGATTCTCGAGCTTCGACGAGGATTTCAGGCTTCCTCTTGGGTTGGCCTTGGGAAACCCCATCTCCCATTCAAGTAGCGAGGGAAATCTGGGGGTAGCGCTCGAGTCACTGCAGGGCCAAAGAGACCTCATCAAGGCGTGTGTCCGGGACCTAATGTTCCTCTCCAGGGAAGGCAGGGATCTCGGGGTTGCATTCCAGGATCTCCCTGGGTGTCAGGCCTCGTCTCGAGGGGAAGCAAAGGACTCTGCTGTCCTCCCGAGTCGCGACGCGGATCTCTTGGAGCCCCCTAGTGGCGTCAATGGAGTCAAGCCTCCTCTTCATTTTGGAGAGAGGGCTCGGGATTGTTCTCCAGGCCATGCAGGAAAAGAAGGCCCTTCACCTCGTGAGGACGGGGGCGTCTCAGGGGTTTCCTAGAACTGCGGCACCCGTGGGGGTTTTCTCGCGAGGCACGGCGAGGATCTCAGGGAGCCTCTCGTGCGGCGCCAGGGAAGTCAGGTCTCCCTGCGAGTAGCGAGGAGGAGCGCGTTGTGACTCTCGAGTAATGGGAGGGGACTAGGGCCTCAAGACGCGTTGAAGAGGGACTCACGAGGTCTTTCTCGGGTTGTGGCGGGAAAAAGTCGTTTCCCTCGTCTTCTGCCGGGGACCTTAGGGAACTTCCCAGGGTGTCTCTGAGAGTTGAGGGATACTGTGGAGTTGATGGTGCCTCTCGGGACTCCGCTGGGTTTGTCGCAATGGAAGAGGGGCTCATCTCGAGGGGAGGCAGGAACCTCACACTTCCTCTCTGTTTCGGACTCCGACATCAGGGTGCCTGCAAAGTTGGGACAGGAGAGTCAGGCTACGTCTTTTCTGAGGAATGGAACTCCGCTTGCCTCTCGAGTTATTCATGGGGTTTCAGGCCCCTTGTCAAACTGTGTGTGGAATCTGCAGGTTTTTCCAGACGATACACGGGGGTGTCAGTGACCCTTCGTTTTGTGTCTTCATCCACAGGGTTGCCTTTGGAGAGGTGTCCGGGCATCGGGTTCTTATGAAGAGCGGACCGGACCGGGATATCGGGGTCGTTCAGCATTTAGCACCACCCACGTGGGTTGTCTCGAATTTCCTCATGAAACCGGCCTCATCCTGAAGTGTGCAGCGAAGGTCATGAAACTCTTCCAGACAAAGCAGAGGAATCGACCCTCCTGTGGCGATCAGGAGGGGAGAAGTGGCTCAGATGAAGTGCTGCTGGGAACCTCGGTGTTTCCCTCAAGTGAGACAGGTATGTCGGGTAACTTTTGGGGTCGCATAAAGCGTTCCAAGTACCGTTTCACTCTTCAAAATGGAACGTTGGACTTCTCTTGGTGTGCTCCAGCGGGCATGGGCCTCATCTTGGAATGACTGCGGAACCACTTGGTTTTTCTCTAGTTGCGGTGGGATATTTGAGTTACCACAGGGAATTCATGCTTCCTCTTGTGTTGGCCCACAAAAGTCTTATCTTCCATTCGAGATTTGAGGAAGAGCTGGAGGTGCACTCTAGTCACTGAAGGCAAAAGAGACCCCACCAAGGCTTGTGTGCAGGACCTAATGTTCATGTCAAGGCTAAAAAGAAATCTCGGGGTTGCATTCCAGACTCACCTTGGAGTCAGGCCTCGTCTCGAGGGGAAGCAAAGGACTCTGCTCTCCTCTCGAGTCGGACGGGTATGTCTTGGAGCCCACTGAGTGGCTTAAAGGGAGTCAAACCTCCTCTGGTGTTTGGAGGGAGGACACGGGATTGCTCTCCAGGCAATGCAGGAAATGAAGGCCCTCATCTCCCAATGACTGGGGCGTCTCGTAGGTTTTCTCGAGCTGTGGCGCTAGTGTGGGGTTTCTCACGAAGTAAGACTGGGAGCTCAGTGAGCCTCTCACGTGGTGCCAGGGAAGTCAGGTCTCTATGCACGTGGTGAGAGGGAGCCCGTCATTGTTCTCGAGTCATGGTAGGGGAATTGGGCCTGAAGACGTGTTAAAGAAGGACTCTCGAGGTCTTTCCTGGGTTGCAGCCGGAAACCCTGGGTTCCATAGACTTGTGCCAGTGACCTCAGGAAGCTTCTCAGCGTGCCTCTGAGAAGTCAGGGTCACTGTGGAGTTGGGAGGGGCCTCTCGGAACTCCACTGGGTTTGGTGCAATGGAAGAGGGCCTCATGACAAGTTGAGGCAGGAACCTCAGGGTTCCTCTCCTGGCTTCGAATGCACCGGATCTGACTCGGATCGCAGAGTCCCTGCAGAGTTGGGACAGGAGAGTCAGGCCTCGTCTTGTGTGGAGGAATGGAACTCCGCTTGACTCTCGCGTTGTTCATGGGGTGACATGCCACTTGTTGATTTGTATGTGGAACTTGCGGGTTTTTCTGGACGATGCACCGGGGTGTCACTGCCCCTTCGTGTTGTGCCTTGATCCACAGGATTGCCTTCGAGTTGGGTTCTGCCATCGGGTTCTTATCAAGAGCGGACCAGGGAATCGGGGTCTTTTGGCATGCCGCACCACCCACGAGGCTATGTCTCGAATTTCCTCGTGAGACTGGCCTCATCTTGATGTGCGCCAGGAAGGTCGGGAACGCCTTCCAGACAAAGCAGGGGAATCGAACCTCCTGTCGCGATCAAGAGGGGAGAAGAGTCTCAGATGAAGTGGTGCCGGGAACCTCGGTGTTCTCCTCAAGTGAGAATGGTATGTTGGGGAACTTTTGGGGTCGCATCAAGGGTTCCAAGTAACTTTTCGCTCTTCAATAAGGAACGTGGGACTTCTCTTGAGACGCTGTAGCGGGCAAGGGCCTCATCTTTCGATGACGGGGGAACCACGTGGTTTTTCTTGAGTTGCGGCGGGATTCTCGAGTTACGACGGGGAATTCAGGCTTCCTGTTCAACTGGCCCAGGGAAGTCCAGTTTTCATTCGAATTGTGAGTTAGAACTGGGGATTGCTCTCAAGACACTGCAGGGCCAAATAGACCTCATCTAGGCTTGTGTCCAGGACCTAATGTTCCTCTGCTGGGGCGACAGCGATCTCGGCATTGCATTCTCGACTCACCCTAGGAATCAGGCCTCGTCTCGAGGGGAAGCCAAGGACACCGCTCTCCTCTCGAGTCCCGACGGGTATATCTTGGAGCTCACTGTGTGGCCTAAAATGAGTCAAGCCTCCTGTGGAGTTTGGAGAGAGGACTCAGGATTGCTCTCCAGGCCATACAGCAAAAGAAGGCCCTCATCTCGTGAGGACTGGGGCGTCTCGTGGGTATTCTCGAGCTGCGGCTCCAGTGTGGTGTTGCTCACGAGGTATAATGGGGAGCTCAGGGAGCCTCTCCTGTGGCGCCAGGGAAGTCAGGTTTCTATGCGCGTGGCTAGGGGGAGCGCGTCATTGCTCTCGAGTCATGGTAGGGGAATCACACCTCAAGACGCGTTGAAGAAGGACTCTCGAGGTCTTTTACGGGTTGGGGCAGGAAACCCTTGGTTCCCTCGACTTGTGCCGGTGATCTCAGGAAGGTCTAAGGGTGCCTCTGAGAAGTCAGGGATACTGTGCTTGGGAGGGGCCTCTCGGGACTCCACTGGGTTTGGTGCAATGGAAGAGGGCCTCATCTCGATTGGAGGCAGGAAACTCATGTTTCCTCTCCTGACTTCTCCTGCGCCAGATCTGACTCGGATCGCAGTTTCGCTGCAGAGTTCGAACAGGAGAGTCAGGCCTCGTCTTGTGTGGAGGAATGGAACTCTGCTTGCCTCTCCAGTTGTTCCGGGAGTCTCAGGCCCCTTGTCGAGCTGTGTGTAGACCCTGCGGGTTTTTCCAGATGATGCACGTGGGTGTCAGTGCCCCTTCGTGTTGTGCCTTCACTCACAGGGTTGCCTTCAAAGAGGTGTCCGGGCATCGGGTTCTTATCAAGAGCGGACCGGAAAATCGGTGTCGTTCGGCACGTGGCACCTCACACATGGCTAGTCTCGAATTTCCTCCTGAGACCGGCCTCATCCTGAGGTGCACCAGAAAGGCCGGGAACCCCTTCCAGAGAAAGCAGGGGAATCGCCTCTCCTGTCGTGATCAGGAGGGGAGAAGGGGCTCAGATGAAGTGGTGCCGGGACCCTTGGTGTTCCCCTCGAGGGAACTCAGCGTGTCGGGGAACTTTTGCGGTCGCATCAAGGGTGTCAAGTACCATTTCGCACTTAAGGACAGAACATGGGACTTCCCTGGAGACGCCGGGAATTTCGGTGTTCCCCTGGAGTGAGACCGGTATGTTGGGGAACTTTGGGGTCGCATCAAGGGTGCCAAGTAGCATTTCGAACTTTAAGATGGGATGTGGGACTTCTCTTGAGACTCTAGCTGGCAAGGGCCTCATATTGCGATGAAGGGGGAACCACATGGTTTTTAAGACTTGAGGCTGAATTCTCGAATTACGATGGGAAATTCAGACTTCCTCATGTGTTGACCGTGGGAAGCCCAATCTTCCATTCAAATTGTGAGGGAGAGATGGAGGTTGCTCTCGATCACTGTAGGGCAAAATAGACCTCATCTAGGCTTGTGTCTAGGACATAATGTTCCACTCCAGGGGCGACAGGGATCTCGGGGTTGCATTCCAAACTCACCCGGGGAGTCAGGCCTCGTCTCCAGGGAAGCAAAGGACTCCGCTCTCCTCTCGAGTCGCACCGGGTATTTCTTGGACCCAACTGAGTGGCCTAAAGGGAGTCAATCCTCCTGTGAAGTTTGGAGAGAGGAACAGGGATTGCTCTCCAGGTCAGGCAGGAAAAGAAGGCCCCCATCTCTCCTTGACGGGGGCATCTTGTGGTTTTTCTCGAACTGCGGCGCCACTGTGGGTTTTCTCACGAGGTACGATGGGGTACTCAGGGAGCCTCTTGTGTGGTACTAGGGAAGTCAGTTTTCCTGCTTGTGGCGAGGGGAGCGCGTCCTTGCTCTGGAGTCATGGTAGGGGAATCGGGCATCAAGAGACGTTGAAAAAGGACTCTCCAAGTCTTTCTCGGGTTACTTCAGGAAACTCTGGGTTCCCTCGACTTGTGCCAGTGACCTCAGGTAGCTTCTCAGGGAGCCTCTGAGAATTCAGGGATACTGTGGTGTTGGGAGGGGTCTCTCGGGACACCACTGAGTTTGGTTCAATGGAAGAGGGCCTCTTCTCTAGTTGAGGCAGGAACCTCAGGGTTCCTCTCCATTTCTGACTCCGATCACAGGGTCCCTGAAGAGTTGGGCCAGGAGGGTAAGGCCTCGTCTTGTGTGAAGGAATGCAACTTCACTTGCCTCTCGAGTTGTTCACGGGGTGACAGTCCACATTTGGAGCTGTGAGTGGAATCGGCGGGTTTTTCCAGACGATGCATGGGGATGTCAGTGTCCCTTCGTGTTGTGCCTTCATCCACAGGGTTGCCTTCGAAGAGATGTCCGGGCGTCAGGTTCTTATCTAGAGTGGACCGGGAATTCGGGATCTTTCAACATGTGGCACCAACCATGAGGCTACTTTTTGAATTTCCTCATGAGACCGGCCTCATCCGGAGGTTGGCGGGGAATGTCGGGAACCCCTTGCAGACAAAGCATGGGAGTCGACCCTCCTGTAGCGATCAGGAGGGGTGAAGGGGCTCACAGGAAGTGGTGCCATGAACTTTGGTGTTTCCCTCGAGTGAGACCGGTATGTCAGGGAACTTTGGGGGTCGCATCAAGGGTGCCAAGTACCGTTTTGTACTTCAGGATGGAACGTGGGACTTCTCTTGATACGCTGTAGCGGCCAAGGGCCTCATCTTGCGATGACGGGGGAGCCACGTGGTTTTTCTCTAGTTGCGGCGGGATTCTCGAGTTACGACGGGGATTTCAGGCTTCCTCTTGTGTTGGGCCAGGGAAGTCCAATCATCCATTCGAGTTGCGAGGGAGAGCTGGGGGTTGCACTCGAGTCACTGCAGGGCAAAGGAGACCTCATCTAGGCTTGTGTCCAGGACCTATTGTTCCTCTCCAAGGGCCACAGGGATCTCAGGTTTGCATTCCAGGCTCACCCAGGGAGTCAGGCCTCGTGTCGAAGGGAAGCAAAGGACTCCGCTCTCCTTTCGAGTTGTGACGGGCACCTCTTGGAGCCCACTTTGTGGCCTAAAGGGAGTCAAGCCTCCTGTGAAGTTTGGAGAGAGGACTTGGGACTGCTCTCCAGGCCATGCAGGAAAAGATGGCCCTCATCTCGCGATGACGGAGGGGTCTTGTGTGTTTTCTCGAGCTGCGGCGCCAGTGTGAGGTTTCACACGAGGTACGACAGGGAGCTCAGGGAGCCTCTCCTGTGGTGCCAGGGAAGTCAGGTCTCCATGTGCGAGGCGAGGGGGAGCGCGTTATTGCTCTCGAGCCATGGTAGGGGAATCTGACCTCAAGACACATTGAAGAAGGACTCTCGAGGTCTTTCTTCGGTTGTGGCAGGAAACCCTTATTTCCCTCGACGTTTGCCGGTGGCCACAAGGAGCTTCTCAGAATGCCTATGAGAAGTCAGAGATACTGTGGAGATGGGAGTGGCCTCTCGGGACTCCACTGGGTTTGTTTTAATGGAAGAGGGCCTCATCTTGGGTTGAGGCAGGAACCTCAGGTTCCCTCTCCATTTCTGACTCAGATCGAAGCGTGCCTGCAGAGTTGGGATTGGATACTCAGGCCTCGTCTTGTCTGAGGAAGGGAACTCCGCTTGCCTCTCTCGTTGTTTAAGGGGTGACAGGCCAGTTGTGGAGCTGTATGTGGATCCTGTGGGATTTTCCGGACGATGAACAGGGTTGCCAGTGCCCCCTCGTGTAGTGCCTTCATCCACAGGGTTGCCTTAGAAGAGGTGTCCGGGCATCGGGTTCTTATCAAGAGCAAGACCGAGAAATCGGGGTCTTTCGGCACGTGGCACCAACACGAGGCTACGTCTCGAATTTCTTCGTGAGACTGGCCTCATCCTGAGGTGCGCCATGAAGGTCGGGAACCCCTTCTAGACAAAGCAGGGGAATCGACCTTCCTGCCGTGATCAGGAGGGGAGAAGGGGCTCAAGTGAAGTGGTGCCAGGAACTTCGGTGTTCCCTTGGAGTGAGACCGGTATATTGGGGAACTTTTGGGGTTGCATCAAGGGTGCCAAGTAGCATTTCGAACTTTATGAAGAAACATGGGACTTCTCTTGAGACTCTGTAGCGGGCAAAGGCCTCATATTGTGATGAATGGGGAACCACGTGGTTTTTAAGAGTTGCGGCGGGATTCTCGAGTTACAACGGGAAATTGAGACTTCCTCTTGTGTTGGCCCAGTGAAGACCAATCTTCCATTCGAATTGCGAGGGAGAGATGGGTGTTGCTCTCGAGTCACTGTAGGGCAAAATAGACCTCATCTAGGCTTTTGTCCAGGACATAATGTTCCTCTCCAGGGGCAACAGGGATCTCGGGGTTTCATTCCAGACTCACCCGAGGTAAGGCCTCATCTCGAGGGGAAACAAAGTACTCTGCTCTCCTCTCAAGTCGCGACAGGTATCTCTTGGAGCCCATTGAGTGGCCTAAAGGGAGTAAAGCCTCCTGTGAAGTTTGGAGAAAGGACCAGGGATTGCTTTCCAGGTCAGGCAGGAAAAGAAGTCCCCAATCTCGCGATGACAGTGGCGTCTCGTGGGTTTTCCCGAGCTGTGGCGCCAGTGTGGGGTTTCTCACGAGGTATGACGGGGAGCTCAGGGAGCCTCTCATGTGGCGCCAGGGAAGTAAGGTGTCCATGCGCATGGCGAGGGGGAGCGTGTCATTGCTCTCGAGTCATGGTAGGGGAATCCGGCCTCAAGACGCGTTGAAGACGGACTCTTGAGGTCTTTCTCAGGTTGCGACAGGATACCCTGTGTTCCCTCGACTTGTGCCGGTGACCTCAGGGAGTTGCTCAGGGTGCCTCTGAGAAGACACTGATACTGTGGTGTTGGGAGGGGCCTCTCGGGACTCCACTGCGTTTGGTGCAATGGAAGATTGCCGGGAGCCAGCGAGAGACATTCCACTCGTGACAAATGTCATGAGGAAATAGTCTCGGCATACGCAAAGGCGGGATCGAGCCTCCGGGAGTTCCCCCGTATATTCTTCAGCATCTACCCCCAAAAACCAAAGTCTGCCTTCTTTATTGCTTTGTTCTCTCACCTCTGACATTACTGGGGATGTCCCCCACCACCATCTCACTCTCTCTGTCAAAGAGCTAACTTACAGCTCCAACTAATAATGTTCCTAGGCAATTAGTTGTGTTTAAATCCAAACCCCTCAGATGGTTTTCTAACTCGCCTGACAAGTTTACCCGGTCTCCTACAGCTATGCATACGATTGTGTACAGTCTCCCAGCCTCGAGACGCACGGGAAGTTTAAGATATTCAAATAGCTTAGAGCCTCTCAGAGAGTTAGAAACTGTCAGAATAAAACTAGTAAAAGATTTCATTGATGAACCAATGCTTTTTGCCAAGTTTCCACATCCCCTGAATTGTATCCTTGAATGTGTGCTAATTAATATAGTTGGTATGTAGAAAAAATAAGTAGTGGCCTTGATGTTGGTAACTTTAGACCCTTAAGGTAATAAATTCTTTTCTTTGTTGTAAACCCATTACACATCCTCCCTATAGGAATGCAATTTTATCTTCGAAAGATGGCGCCAAACCTTAAACAATTACTCTTAGAGAAAATAACTCTTATGGTTGATAACTCTTTGTCAAGAGTCATAAAATGTTAATAGGTCTTCTGGCCAGAAGATGATGTAAATCATCTAAACCATTTTTATATGATAAATCTGCAGAAAAGAAACCCTGGTTTTTGATAAGGATTAAAGACTGCTGACTTTGCATCCCCTATTATCCTCTATATGTAACTTAGGGTATTAAAACCTGTGTTGAAAATAAAGCTACGGGCCTTGCTCACCAACGCTTGGTCTCCCCATGTCATTATTCCCCTCAATTTTCAGATGAGTGTCCATCTGGAGCGTGGATATCCTCTGCGACCATTTATTTGCCTGGGCTTCGAAGACCCACTTGATAAGGTGTCTAAGGTGGGGCACCTTCCTCTATTCTAGAGGGCACTTGCAGCCTCCGTGGTCAGAGCTAACCTGGTGTCACGGGTTATATTGATTTTCCGCGTAAACCAAGCTACTCAGCTGCTTTTCTCCACTGAATTTTCCTACTGAGCTATCCTCATTCTATTACTCTTTATATCTTTGATGAATAAATAAATATATAAATAGGTCGCCTACTCCATCTTCCCTTCGAATACCCTGGATCAGCTGGGGCTGGCCCTCTGCAGGTGGCGCCCGAGACAGGCATTTCGAAGGTAAATCCCCAACCCCATTCCCCCAGTGTTCAGTTGTTGGGACAGATAGGATCCCACTTAGGGGGCTGCAGATCCCCCTGTAGAATAGACAGGGCGAGAGGAGTGGGAAGTGTTGAAGAGTTAGAGAGAAAAAACGGTTTCTAAAAAGGCTGACAAAAAAGGCCTAATCTTTAGATAGCTAAAAGCAAAATCTTTTACTATCCTTAAGTTTCTGACATGGGCAACACTGAATCAAATGAAAGACAGCTCTTTATAGGAGTAATTTTACAGTTATTAAGTAAAAGAAGAATCAAGGTTAAAAAATCTTCCATTCAATCATTTTTTACATTTGTACAAGACCACTGCCCTTGGTTTCTACAACAAGGCACTGTTAACCTAGATATCTTGAAAAAACTAGGAAAACAGCTAAGAGCTTATTGTGCTCAGCAAGGTTTGGAAAAAATCCCTACTTACACCTTTCCTCTGTGGAATATGACTAGAGATGTTTTAGATCCAGCTCATGAATTTGAAAAGGTACCTGTTAAAGAGGAAAGTAAAGTTGGAAAACTACCTGTTAAACAAAAAAGCAAATCTGAAAAGGTACCTGTTATAAAGAAAAGTGAAAATGAAGAGGCTATACCTAGCTATCGACAGCTAAATGAATGGCTAGCCGCTATGACTGCCAATGAGCATGTCAAAGATAGGGATGAAAAGAAAGATCAGCTCTCCCCTCAATTTGAAAAAGGTTTAGAGGAAACAGCAGCTCGATGCCATTCTAATGAGGATTTTTTTTTTAAGCTAAAGATGCTCCTAAAAGTTTAAGAAAACATCCCTAATCAGACCATCCGCTCCTAGGAGGTTGAGGGAAACATCCCCGATCAGACAGTTCGTAAGATTTAGTTACCAAACAGTTAAAGGATCTCCGGAACAGAAGAGGAAAACTTCGGAACGCTCCCATCCCCCTATGCCTCCTCCTCCATGTCGGGGTAAAGGGCCACCGCTAGGAGTTTCCCGGAGAAGGATTTTCTCTAGTCCCAAGGATGAACTTGATCCTCACCTTGAGGCTTCTTTTCTAGTCCCCTCTGCAGTTTAGCCAGGGTAAAGAGGTTACAAAATAAATAAAAATATTCTCTAAAATTAAAAAAAAAATTAAAAATGGATTTCTCTGCATCTAAGAATAGACAAATATTTATTGACTGTGGAATATGATTAGAAATGTCCTGGACCTCCGTCACGAGGCTGTTAAATAGACTATGGGGGAGGCTATAGAGGTGGATGGTGGTGAGTCTCCATTTACTGCACAGATCATATTTTCTGCCATTGAAAAAAAAAAAGGAGGGAGAAAGTGGTCTACCTCCCGAGGAAGGAGAGGGCTTACAGGACGCTGCGGCCGAGAGCCCTGGCGAGCTCCCTCCCCCTCTGCGCAAATCTTTAAAAAACTTATCCACCACTTTCTGATTTAAGGCGACTGCCACCGCCTTCGATTGTGCCTCCCAGGACCCAGGAGTTCCCCACTTTGCCCCCAAAGCCTCCCAAAGTGTTGCCTAAGACTGAGGAAGATAAAAAGTTTTTTAAACAAAGGAGCTTTTAGTACACAATATTCAGAGCGTGCTCCTTGGAGAAAACTCCCTCAGGGGGGTCTCACCCAGGCTAGGAGAAAAGCGAAAAGGCAAGGAGATTTAATAACAATATTAACCCCTGATGTGCCGCTTACTCCAATTCCAACCGGAGTGGCTGGCCCCCTATCTGAGGACATTGTAAGATTTGTCCTGGGGCGTAGCTTGCTTTCTTTTAAAAAAAAATTAAATAAAAAAAAAAGAAAGAAAAGAAATTTCGCTGGTGCATGGTGTAGTAGATTCTGATGATATTGAGAAATTAAAGTCTTGATCTCACTGCCTATCAAAACTGTACAAATTAATAAAGGTCAAAGAGTAACACAGCTTTTATTTTTACCTTACTATCAGACAAGGAAAAACTTGACTTCTCAATCTAAGAGCCACAAAACATTTGGATCTAGTGATCTAGCCTTTTGGGTGCAGGAAATTACAGTTCCAAGGCCTTTAAAAGATCTTTTAATTCAAGAGAATAAAACGCCAGGGCTATTAGACACAGGAACAGACGTCTCTTAACATTGCTGGGAAAGACTGGCCCAGCTCCTGGCCAACACATAATACTGAAAATGAGTTGGTGGGATTAGAGAAAGTGGTATGTGGGGTGGAGATGCTGTACAGGTGGTACATTTAACAATACTTTATATATTGTTATAAATACATAATATAAATGTATTTGCCTAATTACAGTTTGCCTAATTAGGTATGGGTATAAATAAAATATAATAAAGATATACCTAATTCTATTTATAGATCTATACTTAATTAATTTGTATATAAATTAATATGCATACTATATACACACACATATATATATACTGTATAATTAAATATATATGGCAGTAATATAATGTGTGTGTGGCTGATATTAATTGGTATGGATTGATGTGCTGTGATGATATATGTTCTATATACTGTATAATTATAAATGTGTGACATGTATTATTACAGTATATTGGCTTGTGTTGGTTGGTATTAGCTGTGTATGTGTTGTATTGTTGTAATATATATTAATTAATATATTAATTATAAAGATTAATTCAAGTATATTGATTTATATATATTATATGTCAATAACTTTATACTTGTTGCCATATATAAATACATATATAAATGCATTTTGCATTTAGGTATATCTGTATACCTGTATACCAAAATGAGATAAGGAGGTTATACATTTATTACTTAAATTTATACAGAGACCTAAACTAAACATTAGACCTAAATTAACATATCCATAGGGAAACAGCTAGACAAATAGTGAAGTTATGTTCCAATTGTAATTAATCACTTAAACGTAAACACACAGGGGCAGACTACAATGATGAGACACTAGATGCCTGAATTACAGGCTACGACTCGGCCCCTGGTCAAGTAAAAAGGCCTCCTTACGGGAGAGTGAAAAAGGCCAGATGTGTTGCTAACTTGTGGGAGGGGGTATGCTTGTATATTTCTACAGAATGCAGATTCTCCGGTTTGGATCTCAGACAAATTCGTCATGTCACATTCCCCAAAGACCAGGTTCGCGGCGCGCGCACTCGCTCGCTCCCCCTCCCCCAGCCAGCTCTCGCCTCCGTGCCACCAGCAGCGCCTCTCACCCACCTCTCTGCACCCCGTGACCTAGAGCAAAGAAGTCTGTGCAGCGAGTGAGGGCCAGAGAGGAAAGCGCGCCCGCGGAGTGCCGTCCAGACCAGCATGGCCCCACCGGCGAGAAGGGACCGCCCTGAGCCCAAGCGGTGGCGGCTAGCCCTAAACCACGAACCCTGCCCCTCCGCCCACCATAGGCGCCTTGGCCCACAGCCTGCCGCTCGCGTTCTGCCTCCTGATGCTGGGGACACTGCTCCCCCGGGCTGACGCCTACAGCTGCTCCCTGGTTCATCTTGTTTAAACCCTCAATATAATGTTTGCTCCTTTGTAATGCTACAACATCCACCTTATCTTATGATGTAACCACTTATTGAATTATGGTCTTGCTGTATTACAACAACTACAGGATTTAATGCAAACACGACGGTTTGTGGGCTTAATTATCTTGGGAACAGCAGCTTTGATAAGTGCAATCACTTCTGTTACTGTGGCAGCAATATCATTGACTCAACAAGTACATACTGCTCAATATGTTGATTCTATGTCCAAAAATGTTTCTTTAACATTGGCAACACAGGAAGCTATAGAGAGAAAATTAGAAATGAGGGTAGACGCCCTAGAGGAAGCAGTAATACATATTGGGACTGAATTGCAGGCTTTAAAGGTGAAAATGGCATTGTCTTGTCATGCTGACTATCGGTGGATATGTGTAACACCCCTGAAAGTAAATGAGACAGATTTTGAATGGGAAAAGATTAAAAACCATATGTCAGGTATCTGGAACAGCTCTGACATTGGTTGAGACGTAGGGAAACTTCACTATCAAATAGCAACCATGGAGCACTCCCGATTAGATTTTACTGCTGCGGGAACAGCAAATGATTTCTTCCATACTTTCCCTAACTACATCTCAGGAAAGAATATTCTGTCTAATGTCTTTAGCTATGCTGCGGTGGCTGCTTTAATTCTGCTTCTCATAATCATTCTTCCTTGTATTGTCAGGATTCTTCGGCAGAGTATTCAGAGGCTCGCGACTGAGCTACATCTGGCTGTTTTAAGAAATAAAAAACGGGGAGATGCCGGGAGCCGGCGAGAGACATTCCACTCGTGACAAAGGTCATGAGGAAGGAGGCTGGGCATACACAAAGGCGGGATCGAGCCTCGGGAGTCCTCCCGGATATTCTTGAGCATCTACACCCCAAAACCGGAGTCTGCCTACTTTATTGCTTTGTGCTCTCACCTCTGACTTTACTGGGGGCTGTCCCCCACCACCATCTCACTCTCTCTGTCAAAGAGCTAACTTACAGCTCCAATTAATAAAGTTCCTGGGCAATTAGGAGTGTTTAAATCCAAACACGTCAGATGGCTCTCTAACTCGCCTGACAAGTTTACCCGGTCTCCTACAGCAATGCATACAATTGTTTACAGTCTCCGAGCCTCGAGAGGCACGGGAAGCTTAAGATATTCAAATAGCTTAGAGCCTCTCAGAGAGTTAGAAACTGTCAGAATAAAACTAGTAAAATATTTCATTGATGAACCAATGCTTGTTGCCAAGTTTCCACATCCCCTGAATTGTATCCTTGAATGTGTATTAATTAATATAGTTGGTATGTAGAAGAAATAAGTAGTGGCCTTGGTGTTACTAACTTTAGACCCTTAAGGTAATAAATTATTTCCTATGTTGTAAGCCCATTACACATCTGCCCTATAGGAATGCAATTTTATCTTCGAAAGATGGGGCCAAACCTTAAAATAATTACTCTTAGAGAAAATAAGTCTTACGGTTGATAAGTCTTTGTCAAGAGTCATAAAATGTTAATAGGTCTTCTGGCTAGAAGATGATGTAAATCACCTAAACCATTTGTATACAATACATTTGCAGGACAGAAACTCTGGTTTTTGATAAGGATCAAAGGCTGCTGTTTTTGCATCCCCATTATCCTCTATGTGTAACTTAGGGTATAAAAACCCCTGTTGAAAATAAAGCTACGGGCCTTGATTGCCAACGCTTAGTCTCCTAATGTCATTCTTCCCCTCAATTTTCAGATGAGTGTCCATCTGGAGCGCGGATATCCTCTGCGACCATTTATTTGCCTGGGCTTCGAAGACCACTTGAGAAGGTGTCTAAGGTGGGGCACTTTTCGCTATTCGAGAGGGAGCCTGCGGCCTCCGTGGTCAGAGCTAACCTGGTGTCACGGGTTATACTGATTTTCTGCATAAACCAAGCTACTCAGCTTCTTTTCTCCACTAAATTTTCCTACTGAGCTATCCTCATTCTATTACTCTTTATATCTTCGATAAATAAATCAATAGGTCGCCTACTCTGTCTCCCCTTCGAAAACCCTGGACCAGCCGAGGCTGGACCTTGTCAGAAGAGGGCCTCCTCTCGATTTGAAGCAGGAACCTCAGGGTTGCTCTCCATTTCTGACTCTGAACACAGAGTCCCTACAGAGTTAGGACAGGAGAGTCAGGCCTCGTCTTGTGTGGAGGAATGGAACTCCACTGGACTCTCGAGTTGTTTACCGGATAACAGGCCACTTGTCGAGCTGTGTGTGGAACCTGCGGTTTTATCCGGACGATGCATGGGGGTGTCAGTTCCCCTTCGTTTTTTGCCTTCATACACAGGGTTGCCTTCGAAGAGGTATCCAGCCTTCAGATTCTTATCAAGAGCAGACCAGGAAATCAGTGTCTTTCGGCATGTGGCACCACCCACAAGCCTACGTCTCGAATTTCTTCTTGAGACGGACCTCAACCTGAGGTGCACCAGGAAGGTCGGTAACCCTTTCAGACAAAGCAAGTGAATCGACCCTCTTGTCCCGATCAGGAGGGGAGAAGGGGCTCACATGAAGTGGTGCCGGGAACCTCGATGTTCCCCTCGAGTAAAACTGGGATGTCGGGGAACTTTTGGAGTCACATCAAAGGTGCTAAGTACCGTTTCAAACTTCAAGACGGAACGTGAGACTTCTCTTGAGACGCTGTACCTGGCAAGGGCCTCATCTTGTGGTGACGGGTTAACCACGTCGTTTTTCTCGAGTTGTGGCGGGATTCTCGAGTTAGGTCAGGAAATTCAGGCTTCCTCTTGTGTTGGCCCAGGGAAGTCCAGTCTTCCATTCGAGTTGCGAGGGAGAGCTAGGGATTGCTCTTGAGTTACTGCAGGGCAAAAGTGACCTTATCTAGGCTTGTGTCCAGGACATAATGTTCGTCTCCAGGGGGGACAGGGATCTCAGTTTGCTTTCCTGATGCACCCGGGGAGTCAGTCCTTGTCTCGAGGGGAAGCGAAGGACTCCGCTCTCCTCTCGAGTTGCGACGGGTATCTCTTGGAGCCCACTGAGTGGCCTAAAGGGAGTCAAGCCTCCTTTGGAGTTTGGAGAGAGGATTCGGGATTGCTCTCCAGGCCATGCAGGAAAAGAAGGCCATCATCTCGCGATGAAGGGGGCGTCTCGTGGGTTTTCTCGAGCTGCAGCGCCAGTGTGGGGTTTCTCATGAGGTACTACGGGGAGCTCAGGGAGCCTCTCATGTGGCGCTTGGGAAGTCAGGTCTCCATGCGCATTGCGAGGGGGAGCGCGTCATTGCTCTAGAGTCATGGAAGGTGTATCGGGCGTCAAGAACCGTTAAAGAAGGACTTTCAAGGTGTTTCTTGGGTCACGGCAGTAAACCCTGGGTTCCCTCAACTAGTGCCGGTGGCCTCAGGGAGCTTCTCAGTGTGCCTCTGAGAAGTCAAGGATACCCTGGAGTTGGGAGGGCCCTCTCGGGACTCCACTGGGTTTGGTGCAATAGAAGAGGGCCTCATCTCGAGTGGAGGCAGGAACCTCAGGGTTCGTCTCCATTTCTGACTCTGATCGCAGGGTCCCTGCAGAGTTGGGACAGGAGAGTCAGGCCTCGTCTTTTAAGGAGGAATGGAACTCCGCTTGCCTCTCGAGTTATTCACGGGGTGACAGGCAACTTGTCGAACTGTGTTTGGAATCTGCGGGTTTTTCCGGACGATGCACGAGGGTGTCAGTGCCCCTTCGTGTTGTGCCTTCTTCCACAGGGTTGCCTTTCAAGAGGTGTCGGGCATCGGGTTCTTATCAAGAGTGGACCGGGGAATCGGGGTCTTTCAGCATGTGTTACCACCCATGAAGCTATGTCTCAAATATTCTCGTTAGACCGGCCTCATCCTGAGGTGCGCCGGGAAGGTTGGGAACCCCTTCCAGACAAAGCACGGGAGTCGACCCTCCAGTCGCAATCAGGAGGGGAGAAGTGGCTCAGATGAAGTCGTACCGGGAACCTCGGTGTTCCCCTCGAGAGAGACCAGGGTGTCGGGGAACTTTTGGAATCGCATCAAGGGTGCCAAGTTTTCACACAAACACTTCAAGAAGAAACCTGGGACTTCTCTTTAGACGCTGTAGCGGGCAAGGGCCTCATCTTGCGATGATGGGGTAACCATGTGGTTTTTCTCGAGTTTTGGCGGGATTCTCGAGTTACGATGGGGAATTCAGGCTTCCTCTTGTGTTGGCCCAGGGAAGTCCAATCTTCCATTGGAGTTGCGAGAGAGAGCTAGGGATTGCTCTCGAGTCACTTCAGGGCAAAAGCGACCTCATCTAAGCTTGTGTCCAGGACCTAATGTTCCTCTCCAGGGGCGACAGAGATCTCGGGGTTGCATTTTAGACGCACCCGAGGAGTCAGACCTCATCTCGAGAGGAAGGAAAGGACTCTGCTCTGCTCTCGAGTCCCGACGGGTATTTCTTGGAGACCACTGAGTGGCCTAAAAGGAGTCAAGCCTCCTGTGGATTTTTTTTTTAATTTAATTTTATTTTTAAACTTTACATAATTGTATTAGTTTTTCCAAATATCAAAATGAATCCGCCTCAGGTATACATGTGCTCCCCATCCTGAACCCTCCTCCCTCCTCCCCCCCATAGCATCCCTCTGGGTCGTCCCAGTGCACTAGCCCCAAGCATCCAGTGTCATGCATCAAACCTGGACTGGCAACTCTTTTCATACATGATATTTTACATGTTTCAATGCCATTCTCCCAAATCTTCCCACCTTCTCCCTCTCCCACAGAGTCCATAAGACTCTTCTATACATCAGTGTCTCTTTTGCTGTCTCGTACTCAGGGTTGTTGTTACCGTCTTTCAAAGTTCCATATATATGCGTTAGTATACTGTATTGGTGTTTTTCTTTCTGGCTTACTTCACTCTGTATAATAGGCTCCAGTTTCATCCACCTCATTAGAACTGATTCATTCTATTCTTTTTAATGGCGGAGTAATACTCCATTGTGTATATGTACCACAGCTTTCTTATCCATTCATCTGCTGATGGACATCTAGGTTGCTTCCATGTCCTGGCTATTAGAAACAGTGCTGCGATGAACATTGGGGTACACGTGTCTCTTTCCCTTCTGGTTTCCTCAGTGTGTATGGCCAGCAGTGGGATTGCTGGATCATAAGGCAGTTCTATTTCCAGTTGTTTAAGGAATCTCCACACTGTTCTCTATAGTGGCTGTACTAGTTTACATTCCCACCAACAGTGTAAGAGGGTTCCCTTTTCTCCACACCCTCTCCAGCATTTATTATTTGTAGACTTTTGGATTGCAGCCATTCTGACTGGCGTGAAATGGTACCTCATAGTGGTTTTGATTTGCATTTCTATGATAATGAGTGATTTTGAGCATCTTTTCATGTGTTTGTTAGCCATCTGTATGTCTGCTTTGGAGAAATGTCTATTTAGTTCTTTGGCCCATTTTTTGATTGGGTCATCTATTTCTCTGGAGTTGAGCTGTAGGTGTTGCTTGTATATTTTTGAGATTAGTTGTTTGTCAGTTGCTTCATTTCCTCTTATTTTCTCCCATTCCGAAGGCTGTCTTTTCACCTTGCTAATAGTTTGCTTTGATGTGCAGAAGCTTTTAAGGTTAATTAGGTCCCATTTGTTTATTTTTGTTTTTATTTCCAATATTCTGGGAGGTGGGTCATAGAGGATCCTGCTGTGATGTATTTCAGAGAGTGTTTTGCCTATGTTCTCCTCTAGGAGTTTTATAGTTTCTGGTCTTACGTTTAGATCTTTAATCCATTTTGAGTTTATTTTTGTGTATTGTGTTAGAAAGTGTTCTAGTTTCATTCTTTTACAAGTGGTTGACCAGATTTCCCAGCACCACTTGTTAAAGAGATTGTCTTTAATCCATTGTATATTTTTGCCTCCTTTGTCAAAGATAAGGTGTCCATATGTGTGTGGATTTATCTCTGGGCTTTCTATTTTGTTCCACTAATCTATATTTCTGTCTTTGTGCCAGTACCATACTGTCTTGATAACTGTGGCTTTGTAGCGGAGCCTGAAATCAGGTAGGTTGATTCCTCCAGTTCCATTCTTCTTTCTCAAGTTTGCTTTGGCTATTCGAGGTTTTTTGTATTTCCATACAAATTGTGAAATTATTTGTTCTAGCTCTGTGAAGAATACTGTTGGTAGCTTGATAGGGATTGCATTGAATCTATAAATTGCCTTGGGTAGTATACTCATTTTCACTATATTGATTCTTCCAATCCATGAACATGGTATATTTCTCCACCTATTAGTGTCCTCTTTGATTTCTTTCACCAGTGTTTTATAGTTTTCTATATATAGGTCTTTAGTTTCTTTAGGTAGGTATATTCCTAAGTATTTTATTCTTTCCGTTGCAATGGTGAATGAAATTGTTTCCTTAATTTCTCTTTCTGTTTTCTCATTATTAGTGTATAGGAATTCAAGGGATTTCTGTGTGTTGATTTTATATCCTGCAACTTTACTATAGTCATTGACTAGTTCTAGTAATTTTCTGGTGGAGTCTTTAGGGTTTTCTATGTAGAGGATCATGTCATCTGCAAACAGTGAGAGTTTTACTTCTTCTTTTCCAATTTGGATTCCTTTTGTTTCTTTTTCTGCTCTGATTGCTGTGGCCAAAACTTCCAAAGCTATGTTGAATAGTAATGGTGAAAGTGGGCACCCTTGTCTAGTTCCTGACTTTAGAGGAAATGCTTTCAATTTTTCACCATTGAGGATAATGTTTGCTGTGGGTTTGTCATATATAGCTTTTATTATGTTGAGGTATGTTCCTTCTATTCCTGCTTTCTGGAGAGTTTTTATCATAAATGGATGTTGAATTTTGTCAAAGGCTTTCTCTGCATCTATTGAGAAAATCATATGGTTTTTATTTTTCAATTTGTTAAGGTGGTGTATTATATTGATTGATTTGCGGATATTGAAGAATCCTTGCATCCCTGGGATAAAGCCCACTTGGTCATGGTGTATGATCTTTTTAATGTGTTGTTGGATTCTGATTGCTAGAATTTTGTTAAGGATTTTTGCATCTATGTCATCAGTGATATTGGCCTGTAGTTTTCTTTTTTTGTGGGATCTTTGTCAGGTTTTGGTATTAGGCTGATGGTGGCCTCATAGAATGAGTTTGGAAGTTTACCTTCCTCTGCAATTTTCTGGAAGAATTTGAGCAGGATAGGTGTTAGCTCTTCTCTAAATTTTTCGTAGAATTCAGCTGTGAAGCCGTCTGGACCTGGGCTTTTGTTGGCTGGAAGATTTTTGGTTACAGTTTCAATTTCCGTGCTTGTGATGGGTCTGTTAAGATTTTCTATTTCTTCCCTGGTCCAGTTTTGGAAAGTTGTACTTTTCTAAGAATTTGTCCATTTCTTCCACGTTGTCCATTTTATTGGCATATAATTGTTGATAGTAGTCTCTTATGATCCTTTGTATTTCTGTGTTTTCTGTTGTGATCTCTCCATTTTCATTTCTAATTTTATTGATTTGATTTTTCTCCCTTTGTTTCTTGATGAGTCTGGCTAATGGTTTGTCAATTTTATTTATCGTTTCAAAGAACCAGCTTTTGGTTTTGTTGATTTTTGCTATGGTCTCTTTTGTTTCTTTTGCATTTATTTCTGCTCTAATTTTTAAGATTTCTTTCCTTCTACTAACCCTGGGGTTCTTCATTTCTTCCTTTTCTAGTTGCTTTAGGTGTAGAGTTAGTTTATTTATTTGACTTTTTTCTTGTTTCTTGAGGTGTGCCTGTATTGCTATGAACTTTCCCCTTAGGACTGCTTTTACCGTGTCCCACAAGTTTTGGGTTGTTGTGTTTTCATTTTCATCCGTTTCTATGCAAATTTTGATTTCTTTTTTGATTTCTTCTGTGATTTGTTGGTTATTCAGCAGCGTGTTGTTCAGCCTCCATATGTTGGAATTTTTAATAGTTTTTCTCCTGTAATTGAGATCTAATCTTACTGCATTGTGGTCAGAAAAGATGCTTGGAATGATTTCTATTTTTTTGAATTTACCAATGCTAGCTTTATGGCCCAGGATGTGATCTATCCTGGAGAAGGTTCCATGTGCACTTTAGAAAAAGGTGAAATTCATTGTTTTGGGATGAAATGTCCTATAGATATCAATTAGGTCTAACTGGTCTATTGTATCATTTAACGTTTGTGTTTCCTTGTTAAATTTCTGTTTAGTTGATCTATCCATAGGTGTGAGTGGGGTATTAAAATCTCCAACTATTATTGTGTTAGTGTTAATTTCTCCTTTCATACTTGTTAGCATTTGTCTTACATACTGTGGTGCTCCCACGTTGGGTGCATATATATTTATAATTGTTATATCTTCTTCTTGGATTGATCCTTTGATCATTACGTAGTGACCTTCTTTGTCTCTTTTCACAGCCTTTGTTTTAAAGTCTATTTTATCTGATATGAGTATCGCTACTCCTGCTTTCTTTTGGTCCCTATTTGCATGGAAAATCTTTTTCCAGCCCTTCACTTTCAGTCTGTATGTATCCCCTGTTTTGAGGTGGGTCTCTTGTAGACAACATATGTAGGGGTCTTGTTTTTGTATCCATTCAGCCAGTCTTTGTCTTTTGGTTGGAGCATTCAACCCATTTACGTTTAAGGTAATTACTGATAAGTATGATCCCATTGCCATTTACTTTATTGTTTGGGGTTTGAATTTATACACCGTTTTTGTGTTTCCTGTTTAGTATTTGTTGGAGAGCTGGTTTGGTGGTGCAGAATTCTCTCAGCTTTGGCTTGTCTGAAAAGCTTTTGATTTCTCATTCATACTTGAATGAGATCCTTGCTGGGTACAATAATCTGGGCTGTAGGTTATTTTCTTTCATCATTTTAAGTATGTCTTGCCATTCCCTCCTTGCTTGAAGAGTTTCTATTGAAAGATCAGCTGTTATCCTTATGGCAATTCCCTTGTGTGTTATTTGTTGTTTTTCCCTTGCTGCTTTTCATATTTGTTCTTTGTGTTTGATTTTTGTTAATGTGATTAATATGTGTCTTGGGGGGTTTCGCCTTGGCTTTATCCTGTTTGGGACTCTCTGGGTTTCTTGGACTTGAGTGAGTATTTCCTTCCCCATTTTAGGGAAGTTTTCAACTATTATCTCCTCAAGTATTTTCTCACGGTCTTTCTTTTTGTCTTCTTCTTCTGGGACCCCTATGATTCGAATGTTGTAGCGTTTAATATTGTCCTGGAGGTCTCTGAGATTGTGCTCATTTCTTTTAATTCGTTTTTCATTTATCCTCTCTGATTCATTTATTTCTACCATTCTATCTTCGAATTCACTAATCCTATCTTCTGCCTCTGTTATTCTACTATTTGTTGCCTCCAGAGTGTTTTTAATTTCATTTATTGCATTATTCATTATATATTGACTCTTTTTTTATTTCTTCTAGGTCCTTGTTAAACCTTTCTTGCATCTTCTCAATCCTTGTCTCCAGGCTATTTATCTGTGATTCCATTTTAATTTCAAGATTTTAGATCCATTTCACTCTCCTTATTCGGAATTCTTTATCAGGTAGATTCCCTATCTCTTCCTCTTTTGTTTGGTTTGGTGGGCATTTATCCTGTTCCTTTATCTGCTGGGTATTCCTCTGTCTCATCTTGTTTAAATTGCTGAGTTTGGGGTGTCCTTTCTGTATTCTGGCAGTTTGTGGAGTTCTTTACTGTGGCATTTCCTCGCTGTGTGTGGGTTTGTACAGGTGTCTTGTCAAGGTTTCCTGGTTAGGGAAGCTTGTGTCCATGTTCTGGTGGGTGGAGCTGTATTTCTTCTCTCTGGAGTGCAATGAAGTGTCCAGTAATGAGTTATGAGATGTCTGTGGTTTTGGGGTGACTTTGGGCAGCCTGTATCTTGAAGCTCAGGGCTGCGTTCCTTTGTTGCTGGAGAATGTGCTTGGTATGTCTTGCCCTGGAACTTGTTGGCCCTTGTGTGGTGCTTGATTTCAGTGTGGGTATGGAGGCATTTGATGAGCTCCTGTCAATTAATGTTCCTTGGAGTCAGGAGTTCCCTGGAGTCAGGGTTTGGACTTAAGCCTCCTGCTTCCAGTTATCTGTCTTACTTTTACAGTAGTTTCAAAACTTCTCCTTCTATACAGCACCATTGATAAAACATCTACGTTAAAGAAGAAAAGTTTCTCTACTGTGAGGGCCACTCAGAAAGGTTCACAGCGTTACATGGAGAAGAGAAGAGGGAGGAGGGAGTTAGAGGTGACCCAAATGAGATCAGGTGGAATCAATAGTGGAGAGAGTGGGCTGGCCAGTAGTCACTTCCTTATGTGCACTCCACAACTGGACCGCTCAGAGATGTTCACAGAGTTATACAGAGATGAGAAGAAGGAGGAAGGAGACAGAGGTGGCCAGAAGGATAAAAGGGGGGAATGAAAAGGAGGGAGACAGATCCAGCCAGTAATCAGTTCCCTAAGTGTTCTCCACCGTCTGGAATACACAGAAATTCACAGAGTTGGGTAGAGTAGAGAGGGGTTAGGGAGGAGACACAGGCGACCTGGTGGAGAAAAAGAAGAGTCCAAAGGGAGAGAGAGCAGTCAAGCCAGTAATCTCGCTCCCTAGTGAAAAATGGGTACTGAAGATTGGGTTCTAAAAGGTACAAAATTGGTAACAAATACATAAAAGCAAAAATTAAAAATCTAGAGTAGAGTTTGGAATTTCAAAAATACGATGTTAAAGAAAAGAAGAAGGAAAAGAAAGAGAGAAAAAACGAACAAAGAAAAACAAACAAGGTCGCAAAAATTATCAAGAAAATACAGGTACAAAATTGATAACTAATACCAAAAAGCAAAAATTAAAAATCTAGAGTAGAGTTTGGAATTTCAAAAATACAATGTTAAAGAAAAGAAGAAAAAACAAAACAAAACAAAAAAAACAAGTTCAAAAATTATATATATATATATATATATATATGAAGTTTGCTGAAGAAGAAAAAAATAGGGTCTTTTTTTTGCAAAGTAATAGGTTATAAAAGTGAAAATTAAATGAACAATAGAGAACTTAAAATTAAAAAAAATTAAAAAAAAGTAAGAATGATCATAAAAATATATCTAGGACTTTCTCTGGTTTTGTTGTGAGTATCGTGGGTTCGGTTCATTTTTGGCTAGTTCCTTGGTCCGACTTATATTTCTCAAGATCTATAGGCGCCTTCCTATGTAGTCCTAGTAACCACAGGGTTTTAATCTATTGCCTGTAGCTTCCAAGGCGTTTCCCTCTGTTATAGCTTCTTTTGTTTGCTGGTCTCTTCAGTGTCTGGTTTACGCCCTGACACAAAGGGGACGGTGGAGGACACTTTTTTTTTTTAGGCTCACTTGTTCAGTTGCGCTGTGGGGAGGGAGGGAGGGAGTGATGCTGCAAACAAATAACACTGGCGTGCGCTCGCAGTGCCTCAGCCACACTGGGTCTGCCCCAGCTCACGGCGCGTGTAGCCTTCCTGCCCACACTGCTCGGGCTCTAGGTTGTTCCACCGGGAACAATCCGAGGCTGGCCCTGGGCTGCATGCACCTCCCAGGTCCAAGCCGCTCAGGTTCAGGCACTCGGGTAGTCCTCAGAGGCACAGACTCGGTTGGGCCTGCGTTTTGTGCTCTTTCCAGGTCCGAGCAGCTCAGGTGATGAGGTGTTTGGCGAGCGCCAATGTTGTGACTTATCGCCTCCCCGCCACTCGGTTATCTGGGTGTAAAACTGGCGCACCTTCTCAGGCAGATGTTGACCGTCCAGATCCCCAAGAAGTTTTAGTTAGCAAAGAAGCCTGCTTACAGTTTTATAGATAATGTCTCTCTGGGGCTGCGATTGCCCCCTTCCGGCTCTGGCTGCCTGTCACCGGAGGGGGAAGGTCTGCAGCCGGCTATCTCTGTTCAGTCCTTTTTTCCGTGCGCGGGCCTGGCGGTGTCTTAGGTTAGGGCTGGCTTTTTGCGTGGTAGATATCCCAGAGTCTGGTTTGCTAGCCCAAGTTATTTCGTTCAGATAGTGCTCAGGGTATTCAGGCCAGATTTTTACACTAAGCGATGCAGCCCACGCTGCGCCTCCCTGCCCAGCCCCTGCTTGCTAATGGTGTGAGCAGGCGTCTGCACTGCTTCGCGGCTGGGGGAGTTACCGTAGGGCTTGCAATCTGCGAGTTTTAATTGTTTATTTATTTTTATCCCCTTTATGTTGCCCTTTGTGCTTCCAAAGCTTGGCAAAGATTTGGCAGTGAAAAGCTTTCCTGGTGTTTGGAAACTTTTCTCTTTTTAAGACTATCTTCCCGGGACGGAAATCCCTCCCTCCCTCTTTTGTCTCTTTTTTTGTCTTTTATACTTTTTCCTACCTACTTTCCAAGAGTTGGGTTCTTTTCTGGGTGCCTGATGTCCTCTGGCAGCATTCATGAGTTGTATTGTGGAATTTACTCGACGTTTAAATGCTCTTTTGATGAAATTGTTTGGGGGGGAAAGAGTTCTCCCCGTCCTACTCCTCAGCAATCTTGGCTCCTCTCTTGTGGAGTTTGGAGAGAGCACGCGGGATTGCTCTCCAGGCCATGCAGGAAAAGAAGGCCCTCATCTCGCGATGTCGGGGGAGTCTCGTGGTTTTTCTGGAGCTGCAGTGCCAGTGTGGGGTTTCTCACAAGGTACGACCGGGAGCTCAGGGAGCCTCTCGTGTGGTGTCAGGGAAGTCAAGTCTCCATACGAGTGGCGAGGGGGCGCACGTCATTGCTCTCGAGTCATGGTAGTGGAATCAGGGCTCAACGCAATGAAAAAGGACGCTCGAGGTCTTTCTCGGGTTGCGGCAGGAAACCCTGGGTTCCCTCGACTTGTGCCTGTGACCTCAGGTAGCTTCTCAGGGTGCCTCTGAGAAGTCAGGGTAAACTATGGAGCTGGGAGAGGCCTCTCGGGACTCCACTGGGTTTGCTGCAATGGAAGAGGGCCTAATCTCGAGATCAGGAAGGAACCTCAGGGTTCCTCTCCATTTCTGACTCAGATTGCAGGGTCCCTGCAGAGTTGGGACAGGAGAGTCAGGCGTCGTCTTGTGTGGAGGAATGGAACTCCGCTTGCCTCTCGAGTTGTTCAAGGAGTGACAGGCCACTTGTCGAGCTGTGTGTGGAACCTGCGGTTTTTTCCAGACAATGCACGGGGGTGTCAGTGCCCCTTCGTGATGTGCTTTCATCCACAGGGTTGCCTTCGAAGTGGTGTGCGGGCATCGGGTTCTTATCAAGAGCGGACCAGGAAATCGGGGTCTTTTGGAATGCGGCACCACACACGAGGCTACGTCTCGAATTTCCTCGTGAGACGGGCCTCATGCTGAGGTGCCCCTGGAAGGTCGGGAAAGCCTTCCAGACAAAGCAGGTTAATCGACCCTACTGTCGCGATCAGGAGGGGAGAAGGGGCTCAGATGAAGTGGTGCCGGGAACCTCGGTGTTCCCCTTGAGTGAGACCGGTATGTCAGGGAACTTTTGGGGTCTCACGAAGCTTGCCAAATACTGTTTCAAACTTCAAGATGAAACGTGGGACTTCTCTTGAGACGATGTGGCGGGCAAGGGCCTCATCTTGTGATGAAGGGGAAACCACGTGGTTTTTTTCGAGTTGCGATGGGATTGTTGACTTACGACGGGGAATTCAGGCTTCCTCTTCTGTTGGCCCAGGGAAGTCCATTCTTTCATTCGAGTTGCAAGGGAGAGCTGGGTGGGAATTGCTCTCGAGTCACGGCAGGTCAAAATAGACCTCATCTAGGCTTGTGTCCAGGACCTAATGTTCCTCTCCAGGGGCGATAGGGATCACGGGGACGCATTCCAGACTCACCCAGTGAGTCAGGCCTCGGCTCGAGGGGAAGCAAAGGATTCTGATATCCTCCTGGGTCGCGATAGGTATCTCTTGGAGCCCACTGAGTGGCCTCCAGGGAGTCAAGCCTCCTGTGGAGTTGGAGAGAGGACTCGGGATTGCTCTCCAGGCCATACAGGAAAGAAGGCCCTCAGCTCGCAATGACGGGGGCGTCTTGTGGGTTTTCTCGAGTTGGAGCGCAAGTATGAGTTTTCTCACGAGGTACGACGGGGAGCTCAGGGAGCCTCTCGTGTGGCGCCAGGAAAGTCAGGTGTCTCTGCGTGTGATGAGGAGGAGCCCATAAATGCTCTCGAGTCATGGTAGGGAAATCGGGACTCAAGACGCGTTGAAGAAGGAGTCTCGAGGTCTTTCTCAGGTTGCGGCAGGAAACCCTGGGTTCCCTCGACTTGTACCGGTGACCTCAGGGAGCTTCTCAGGGTGCCTCTGAGAAGTCAGGCATACTGTGGACTTGGGAGGCGCTCTCGGAACTCCACTGGGTTTGGTGCAATGGCAAATTTTCTCATCTCGAGTTGAGGCAGGAACCTAAGGGTTCCTCTCCATTTAAAACTCCGACCACAGGGTCCCTGAAGAGTTGGGACAGGAGAGTCAGGCCTCGTCTTGTGTGGAGGAATGGAACTCCACTTGCCTCTCGAGTTGTTCACAGGATAACAGACCATTTGTCGAGCTGTGAGTGGAACCTTCGGTTTTTTCCGTAAGATGCATGAGGGGGTCAGTGCCCCTTCGTGTTGTGCCTTCATCCACAGGGTTGCCTTCAAAGAGGTGTCCGGACATCGGGTTCTTATCAATAGCAGAGCAGGAAATCGGGGTCTTTCAGAACGTGGCACCATCCATGAGGCTACGTCTCGAATTTCTTCGTTAGACTGGTGTCATCCTGAGGTGCGCCATGAAGATCGGGAACCCTTTCCAGACAAAGCAGGGGAATCGACCATCTTGTCGCGATCAGGAGGAGTGAAAGGGCTCAGTTGAAGTCGTGCCGGGAACCTCGGTGTTCCCCTCGAGTGGGACCGGTGTGTCGGGAAACTTTTGGGGTCACTTCAAGGGTGCCAAGTACCGTTTTGCACTTCAATACGGACTTGGGGCTTCTCTTGACACCCTGTAGAGGGCAAGGGCCTCATCTTGGGATGACGGGGGAATCACATGGTTTTTCTCAAGGTGCAGCGGGATTCTCGAGTTACGACGGGGAATTCAGGCTTCCTCTTGTGTTGGCCCAGGGAAGTCCAATATTCCATTCGAGTTTCGAGGGAGAGCTGGGGTTTGCTCTTGAGTCACTGCCGGGCAAAAGAGACCTCATCTAGGCTTGTGTCCAGGACCTAATATTCCTCTCCAGGGCCGACAGCGATCTCGGGGTTGCATTCCAGACGCATCCTGGGAGTCAGAGCTCGACTCGAGGGGAAGCAAAGGACCCCGCTCTCCTCTTGAGTCACCACAGGTGTCTCTTGGAGCCCACTGAGTGGCCTAAAGGGAGTCAAGCCCCCTGTGGAGTTTGGAGAGAGGACTCGGGATTGCTCTCCAGGCCATGCAGGAAAAGAGGACCCTCATCTCGCGATGACAGGGGCGTCTTGTTGGTTTTCTCGAGCTGTGGTGCCAGTGTGCGGTTTCTGACGAGGTGCGACGGGAAGCTCAGGGAGCCTTTCGTGTGGCACCAGGGAATTCAGGTCTCCATGCGCATGGCAAGGGGGAGCGCGTCATTGCTCTCGAGATATGATACGGGAATCGGGCCTCAAGACACGTTAAAGCAGGACTCTCAAGGTCTTTCTCGGGTTGCGGCAGGAAACCCTGGGTTCCGTCGACTTCTGCCGGTGACCTTAGGGAGCTTCTCAGGGTGCCTCTGAGAAGTCAGGCATACTGTGGATTTGGGACGGGCCTCTCGGGACTCCACTGGTTTTGTGGCAATGGAAAAGGGCCTCATCTTGAGTGTAGGCAGGAACCTCAGGCTTCCTCTTCATTTCTGACTCGGTGCGCAAGGTCCCTAGAGTTGTGACAGGAGAGTCAGGCATCGTCTTGTGTGGAGGAATGGAACTCCGCTTGCTTCTCGAGTTGTTCACGAGGTGACAGACCACTTGTGGAGCTGTGTGAGGATCCTGCGGGTTTTTCCGGAAGATGCACGGGGTGTCAGTGCCCCTACGTGTTGTGCCTTCATCCACAGGCTTGCCTTCGAAGAGGTGTCCAGGAGTCTGGTTTTGATCAAAAGTGGACCATGGAATCGGGGTCTTTCGGCATGTAGTATGGCCCTCGAGGCTACCTCTCGAATTTCCTCGTGAGACCGGCCTCATCCTGAGGTGCGCCGGGAAGGTCCGGAACCCCTTCCAGACAAAGCAGGGTAATCGACCCTCCCGTCGCGATCAGGAGGGGATAAGGGGCTCAGAACAAGCGGTGCACCGAACCTTGGTGTTCCCCTCGAGTGAGAGCAGGGTGTCGGGGAACTTTTGTGCTAACATCAAGGTTGCCAATTATCGTTTTAAACTTCAAGATGGAACGTAGGGCTTCTACTGAGATGCTGTAGCTGGCAAGGGCCTCATCTTGCGATGACGGGGGAACCACGTGGTTTTCCTCGAGTTTCAGTGGGATTTTCGAATTACGATGGGGAATTCAGGTTTCCTCTTGTGTTGTCCCAGGGAAGTCCATTCTTCCATTCGAGGTGAGAGGGAGAGCAGGGGATTGCTCTCGAGTCACTTCAGGGCAAATGAGACCTCATCTATGCTTGTGTCTAGGACCTAATGTTACTCTCCAGGGGCGACAGGGATCTCGGGGTTGCATTCCAGACTCACCTGAGGAGTCAGGCCTGGTATATAGGGGAAGCAAAGAATTCCGCTCTCCTCTCGAGTCCCAACGGGTATCTCTTGGAGCCCACAGAGTGGCCTAAAGGGAGTCAGGCCTCCAGTGGAGTTTGAAGAGAGGCCTCGAGATTGCTCTCCAGGCCATGCAGGAAAAGAAGGCCTTCATCTCGCGATGACGGAGGCGTCTCGTGGGTTTTCTGGAGCTGGGGAGCCAGTGTGGGATTTCTCACGAGGTATGACGGGGAGCTCAGGGAGCCTCTCATGTGGCGCCAGGGAAGTCAAGTCTCCATGCGAGTGGCGAGGGGGAACGCGTCATTGCTCTCGAGTCATGATAGGGGAATCGGGATTCAAGATGCGTTGAAGGAGGATTTTCGAGGTCTTTCTTGGGTTGCGTCAGGAAACCCTGTGTTCCCTCGACTTGTGCCAGTGACCTCAGGGAGCTTCTAAGGGTGCCTCTGAGAAGTCGCGATACTGTGTATTTTGGAGGGGCCTCTCGGGCCTCCACTGTTTTTGGTGTAATGGAAGAGGGCCTCATCTCGAGTGGAGTCAGGAACCTCAGGGTTCCTCTCCATTTCGGACTCCGATCGCAGGGTCCCTTCAGAGTTGGGACCGGAGAGTCAGGCCTCGTCTTGAGTGGAGGAATGGAACTCTGCTTGCCTCTCGAGTTGTTCATGGGATGACAGGCCTCTTGTCGAGCTGTGTGTGGAACCTGCGGCTTTTACCGAATGATGCACGGGAGTGTCAGTGACCCTTCGTTTTGTGCCTTCGTCCACAGGGTTGCCTTCGAAGAGGTGTCCGGGCATCGGGTTCTTCTCAAGAGTGGGCCGGGAAATCGGGGTATTTCGGCATGTGACACCACCCACGACGCTATGTCTCGAATTTACTCGTGAGACCGGCCTCATCCTTAGGTGCGCCGGGAATGTGGGGAACCCCTTCCAAACAAAGCAGGGGAATAGACCCTCCTGTCTCGAACAGGAGGGGAGAAGGTGCTCAGATGAAGTGGTGCGGGAACCTCGGTGTTCCTGTCGAGTGAGACCGGCGTGTCCGGGAACATTTGGTGTCGCATCAAGGGTGCAAAGTACTGTTTCGCACTTCAAGACGGAATGTGGTTCTTTTCTTGAGACGCCATAGCAGCAAGGGCCTCACCTTGGGATGACGTTGGAAACACGTGGTTTTTCTCGAGTTGCGGCGGGATTCTCGAGTTACGAAGGGGATTTCTGGCTTCCTCTTGTGTTGGCCCAGGGAAGCCCAATCTTCCATTCGAGTTGCGAGGGAGAGCTGGGGGTTGCGCTCGAGTCACTGCAGGGCAAAAGAAACCTCATCCAGGCTTGTGTCTAGGACCTAATGTTCCTCTCAAGGGATGACTGGGATCTTGGGGTTGCATTCTAGACTCACCCAGGAGTCAGGCGTCCTCTCGAGGGGAAACAAAGGACTTCTCTCTCTTCTCGAGTCGCGACGGGTATTTCTTGGAGCCCACTGAGTGGACTAAAGGGAGTCAAGCCTCCTCTGGAGTTTGGAGAGAGGACTCGGGATTGCACTCCAGGACATGCAGGAAAAGAAGGCCCTCATCTCACGATGACAGGGGGGGTCTCGGTGGTTTTACCGAGCTGCAGCGCCTGTGTTGGTTTCTCAGGAGGTACGACGGGGACCTCAGGGAGCCTCTTGTGTGGCGCCAGGGAAGTTAGGTCTCGATGCGTGTGGCGAGGGGGAGCGCGTCATTGCTCTCGAGTCATGGTAGGGGAATCAGGCCTCTAGACGCGTTGAAGGACTCTCAAGATCTCTCTCGGGTCTTGGCAAGAATACCTGGGTTCCCTCGACTTGTGCCGGTGACCTCAAGGAGATTCTCCGGGTGCCTCTGAGAAGTCAGGGATACTGTGGATTTGGGAAAGACCTCTCGGGACTCCACTGGGTTTGGTGAAATGGAAGGGGGCCTCATCTCGAGGGGAGGCAGGAACCTCAGGGTTCCTCTCCATTTCTGATTCCGATCGCAGCCCCCTGCATAGTTGGGAGAGGTGAGTCAGGCCTTGTCTTGTGTGCAGGAATGGACCTCCGCTTGCCTCTCGAGTTGTTCACTGGGTGACAGGCACTTGTTGAGCTGTATGAGTAACCTGCGGTCTTTTCCGGACGATGCACGGGGGTGTCAGTGCCCCTTCGTGTTGTGCCTTCATCCACACTATCTTCGAATAGGTGTCTGGGCATCGCACTCTTATCAAGAGCGGATCGGGAAATCGCGGTCTTTCGGCATGTGGCACCACCATTGAGGCTACGTCTCGAATTTCCTCGTGAGACAGCCTCATCTGAGGTGCGTGGAGAAGGTCGGGAAGCCCTTGCAGACAAAGCAGGGGAATTGACCCTCCTTTCGCGATCAGGAGGGGAGAAGGGGCTCAGATGAAGTGGTGCCAGGAACCTCGGTGTTCCCCTCTAGTGCGACCCGTATGTCGGGGAACTTTTGGGGTAGCATTAAGTGTGCCAAATATCATTTCGCACTTGAAGACAGAACGTGGGACTACTCTTGAGATGCTGGAGCGGGCAAGGGCCTCATCTTGCAATGACTGGGGAACCACGTGGTTTTTCTCAAGTTGAGGCGGAATTCTCGAATTACTACTGGGAATTCAGGCTTCCTCTTGTGTTGGCCCAGGGAGGTCCAATCTTCCATTCGGGTTGCGAGGGAAAGCTGGGGAGTGCTCTCGAGTTACTGCAGGGCAAAAGCGGCCTCATCTAGCCTTGTGTTCAGGACCCAATGATCCTCTCCAAGGGCGACAGGGATCTCGGGTTTGCATTACAGACTCACCCGGGGAGTTAGGCCTCGTCTCGAGGGGAAGCAAAGGACTCGGCTATCCTCTCGAGTTGCGACGCGTATCTCTTGGAGCCCACTGAGTGGTCTAAAGGGAGTCAACCCTCCTCTTCAGTTTGGAGAGAGGACTCGGGATTGCTCTTCAGGCCATGCAGGAAAAGAAGGCCCACATCTCGAGATGACGGGGGCGTCTCGTGGGTTTTCTCGAGCTGCGGCGCCAGTGTGGGGTTTCTCACGAGGTACGACGGGGAGTTCAGGTAGCCTCTCGTGTGGCAACAGGGAAGTCAGGTCTCCATGGGCGGGGCAAGGGGGAGCGCGTCATTGCTCTCAAGTCAGGGTAGGGGAATCGGGCCTCATGACGGGTTGAAAAAGAACTCTCGATGTCTTTCTAGGGTTGCGGCAGGAAACCCTGGGTTCCCTTGACTTGTGCCGGTGACCTCAGGGAGCGTCTCAGCGTGCCTCTGAGAAGTCAGGGATACGGTGGATTTGGGAGAGGCCTCTCGGGACTCCTCTGGGTTTGGTGCAATGGAAGTGGGCCTCATCTCGAGTTGAGGCAGGAACCTCAGGGTTCTGCTCCTGACTTCCTGGAGGCCGGATCTGACTCAGATCGCAGGGTCCCTGTTGAGTTTGCTCAGGAGTGTCAGGTCTCGTGTTCTGCGGAGGAATGGAACTCCGCTTACATCTCAAGTTGTTCAAGGATAACACCACTTTTCGTGATGTGTGTGGAACCTGCGGGTTTTTCGGAGATGCACGGGGGCATCAGTGCTCCTTCCTGTTGTGCCTTCATCCACAGGGTTGCCTTCAAAGAGGTGTCCGGGCATCGTGTTCTCCTCAAGTGCGGACCGGGAAATTGGGGTCTTTCAGCATGTTGCACCACCCACTAGGCTACGTCTCAAATTTTCTCGTGAGACCGGCCTCATCCTGAGGCGCGAAGGAAAGTCCGGGAACCCTTTCCATACAAAGCAGGGGAATCGACCCTACTTTCGGGATCAGGAGGAGAGAAAGGGCTCAGATGAAGTAGTGCCGGGAACCTCGGTGCTCTCCTTGAGTGAAAGTCGGGTAACTTTTCTGGTTGCATCAAGGGTGCCAAGTACCGTTTCGCACTTCAAGACGGAACCTGGGACTTCTCTTGAGATGCTGTAGTGGGCAAGGGCCTCATCTAGCGCTGACGGGGGACCCACATGTTTTTTCTCGAGTTGCGGCAGGATTCTTGAGTTACGATGGGGAATACAGGTTTCCTCTTGTGTTGGCCCAGGGAAGTCCAATCTTCCATTCGAGTTGCAAGTGAGAGCTGGAGATTGCTCTCGAGTCACTGCAGGGCAAAATAGAGCTCATCTAGGTTTGTGTCCAGGACCGAGATTTTCTCTCCAGGGGCGACAGGGATCTCGGGGTTGCATTCCAGACTCACCCGGGGAGTCAGGCCTCGTCTCGAAGGGAATGAATGGACTCCGCTCTCCTCTCGAGTCGCTACGGGTATCCCTTGGAGCCCAAGAGTGGCCTAAATGGAGTTAAGCCTCCTGTGGAGTTTGGAGAGAGGACTCGGGATTGCTCTCTAGGCCATACAGGAAAAGAAGGCCCTCATCTCGCGATGACGGGGGCGTCTCGTGGGTTTTCTCAAGGTGCAGTGCCTGGTTGGGGTTTCTCACGAGATAGGACGGGGAGCTCAGGGAGACTCCTGTGGTGCCACGGAAGTCAGGTCTCCATGGACGTGGCGTGGGGGAGCGCCTCATTGCTCTCGAGTCATGGTAGGGGAATCAAGCCTCAAGAAGCTTCGAAGAAGAACTCTCGAGGTCTTTCTCGGGGTGTGGCAGGAAACCCTGGGTTCCCTCGACTTGTGCCCATGACCTCAGGGAGCTTAGCGGGGTTCCTCTGAGAAGTCAGGGGCACTGTGGAGTTGAGAGGGGCTTCTCGGGACATCACAGGGACTGGTGCAATTGAAGAGGACCTAATCTCGGATTGAGGCAGTAACGTCAGGGTTCCTCTCCATTTCTAACTCGGATAGCAGGGTCCCTGCAGAGTTGGGACAGGAGAGTCAGACCTCGTCTTGTGTGGAGTAATGGAACTCCGCTTGCCTCTCGAGTTGTTCACGGGATGACAGGCCACCTGTCGAGTTGTATGTGGAACCTGCAGTTTTGGGGGACGATGCACAGGGGTGTCAGTGCCCCTTCGTGTTGTGCCTTCATCCACAGGGTTACCTTCGAAGAGGTGACCGGGCATCGGGATCTTATCAATAGCGGACCAGGAAATCGGGGTCTTTCGGCATGTGGCACAACCCACGAGGCTACGTCTCGACTTCCCTCGTGAGACTGGCCTCATCCTGAGGTTCGCCGGGAAGTCTGGGAACCCCTTCCAGACAAAGCAGGGGAATCGACCCTCCTGTCGCCATCAGGAGGGGAGAAGAGGCTCAGCTGAAGCGGTGCTGGGAACCTCCATGTTCTCCTCGAGTGAGACCGGGGTGTCAGGGAAATTTGGGGGTCGCATCAAGGGTGCCAAGTACCGTTTCACACTTCAAGACGGAACATGGGACTTCCCTGGAGACGCTATAGCTGACAGGGGCCTCATATTTCGATGACGGAGGAGCCACGTTGTTTTTCTCCAGTTGCCGCGGGATTCTCGAATTACAATGGGGAATACAGGCTTCCTCTTGTGTTGGCCCAGGGAAGTCCAATCATCCATTCGAGTTGCGAGGGAGAGCTGGGGATTGCACTTGAGTCAATGCAGGACAAAAAAGACCTCATTTAGGCTTGTGTCCAGGACCGAGTTTTCCTCTACAGGGGCAACACGGATCTCGGGATCCCATTCCAGACTCACCCAAGTAGGCAGGCCTCGGCTCGAGGGGAAGCAACGGACTCTGCTCTCCTCTAGAGTAGCGACGTGTATCTCTTGGAGGCTACTGAGTGGCCTAAAGGGAGTCAGGCCTCCAGTGGAGTTTGGAGAGTGGACTCGGGATTGCTCTCTAGGTCATGTAGGAAAAGAAGGCCCTCATCTTACGATGATGGGGGCGTCTCGTGAGTTTTCTCGAGCGGCGGTGCCAGTGTGGGGTTTTCATGAGGTAGGACGGGGAGCGCAGGGAGCCTCTCGTGTGGCGCCAGGGAAGTTAGGTTTCAATGGGCGTGGCGAGGGGAATGCGTCATTGCTCTCCAGTCATGGTAGGGTATCGGGCCTCAAGACGCGGTAAAGAAGGACTCTCAAGGTCTTTCTCAGAATGCAGCAGGAAACCCTGGGTTCACTCGACTTGTGCCAGTGACCTCAGAGAGCTTCTGAGGGTGCCTCTGAGAATCAGGGATACTGTGGAGTTTTAGGGGCCTCTCGGGACTCCACTGGGTATGGCACAATGGAAGAGGGCCTCATTTCGAGTTGATGCAGGAACGTCAGGTTTCATCTACATTTCTGACTCCGATCGCACAGTCCCTGCAGAGTTGGGAAAGGAGAGTCAGGCCTTCTCTTGTGTGGAGGAACGGAACTCCGCATGCCTCTCTAGTTCTTCAAGGGATGACAGGACACTTGTCGATCTGTGTTTGGAATCTGCGTGTTTTTCCGTACTATGCATGGGGATGTCAGTACCCCTTCGTGTTGTGCATTCATCCACAGGTTTGCTTTCGAAGAGGTGTCCTGGCATCGGGTTCTTCTTAAGAGCGGACCGGGAAATCGGGGTCTTTCCGCATGTGGCACCACCCACCAGGCTACGTCTCGAATTTCCTAGTGAGACCGGCCTCATCCTGAGGTGCGCTGGGAAGGTCGGAACCCCTTGCAGACAAAGCAGGGGAATCGACCCTCCTGTCTCGATCAGGAGGGGAGAAGGGGCACAGATGAGGTGATGCCGGGAACCTCGGTGTTCCCCTCCAGTGAGACCAGTGTGTTGGGGAACTTTTGGGGTCGCATCAAAGGTGCCAAGTACCGTATCGCACTTCAAGATGGAACGTAAGACTTCTTTTGAGACGCTGTAGCGGCAATGGCCGCATCTTGCGATGAAGAGGGAACGATGTGGTTTTTCTCGAGTTGTGGCGGGATTCTTGAGTTACAACGGGAAATTCAGGCTTCCTCTTCTGTTGGCCCAGGGAAGTCCAGTCTTCCATTCGAGTTGCGAGGGAGAGTTGGGGATTGCTCTCGAGTCACTGCAGGAAAAAAGAGACCTCATCTAGGCTTGTGTCCAGGACCTAATGTTTCTCTCCAGGGGCGACAGGGATCTCCGGTTCACATATCAGACACACCCGAGGAGTCAGGCCTCGCCTCGAGGGGAAGGAAAAGACTCCGCTCTCCTCTCGAGTCACGACGGGTATGTCTTGGAGTCCACTGAGTGACCAAAAGGGAGTCAAGCCTACTGTGGAGTTTGGAGAGAGGACTCGGGATTCCTCTCCAGGCCATGCAGGAAAAGAAGGCCCTCATCCCGCGATGACAGGGGCGTATGGTGAGTTTTCTCAAGCTGCGGCGTCAGTGTGGGGTTTCTCACGAGGTACGACAGGGAGCTCAGGGAGCCTCTCTTATGGCGCCAGGGAAGTCAGGTCTCCATGTGCGTGGCGAGGGGGTGCGTGTCATTTCTATAGAGCCATGGAAGCAGATTCGGGCTTCAAGACACGTTGAAGTAGGACTCTCGATGTCTTTTTCCCATTGTGGCAGGAAACCCTGGGTTCCCTCGACGTGTGCCGGTGACCTCATGGAGCTTCTCCGGGTGCCTCTGAGAAGTCAGGGGTACTGTGGAGTTGGGAGGGGCCTCTCTGGACTCCACTGGGTTTGGTGCAATGGATGAGAGCCTCATCTCGAGTGGAGGCAGGAACCTCATGTTTCCTCTCCTGGGTTTCCTGTCTCTGGTACTGACTCGGATCGCAGTTTCCCTGCAGAGTTGGTACAGAAAATCAGGTCTCGTCTTGTGTGGAGGAATGGAACTCCACTTGCCTGTCGAGTTGTTCACGGGGTGACAGACCACTTGTTGAACTGTGTTTGTAACCTGCGGGTTTTTCTGGACGATGCACGGGGGTGTCAGTGCCCCTTCGTGTTGTGCTTTCATCCACAGGTTTTCCTTCGTAAAGGTGTCAGGGCATCACGTTCTTATCAAGAGCAGACCGGGAAATCGGGGTCTTTCGGCTTGTGGCACCACCCACGAGGCTATGTCTCGAATTTCCTCATGAGACCTGCCTCATCCTTAGGCGCGCTGGAAGGGTCGGGAACGCCTTCCAGACATAGCAGGGGAATCGACACTCCTGTCGCGATCACGAGGGCAGAAGGAGCTCAGATGAAGTGGTTCCGGGAACCTCGGTGTTCCTTTCGAGTGAGACCGGTATGTCGGGGAATTTTGAGATTGCATCAAGGGTGCCAAGTACCGTTTCGCACTTCAAGACAGAAAGTGGGACTTCTCTTGAGTCGCTGTAGTGGGCAAGGGCCTCATCTAGCGCTGATGGGGGAACCACGTGGATTTTCTCGAGTTTCGGCGGGATTCTCGAGTTACGATGTCGAATTCAGGCTTCCAATTGTATTGGCCCAGGGAAGTCCAATCTTCAATTCGATTTGCGAGGGAGAGCTGGCGATTGCGCTCTAGTAACTGCAGTGCAAAATAGACCTCATCTAGGCTTGTGTCCAGGACCGAGTTTTCCCCTCCAGGTGTGACAGGAACTCGGGGTTGCATTCCAGACTCACACGGGGAGTCAGGCCTCGTCTCGAGGGGAAGCAAAGGACTCTGCTCTCCCTTCAGGTCCTGACAGGTATCTCTTGGAGCCAACTGAGAGGCCTAAAGGGAGTCAAGCCTCCTGTGGAGTCTGGAGAGAGGACTCGGTTTTGCTCTCCATGCCAGGCAGGAAACAAGTCCCTCATCTCGTGATGACGGGGGCGTATCGTGGGTTTTCTCGAGCTGCGGTGCCTGAATGGGGTTTCCGAAGAGGTACGATGGGGAGCTCAGGGAGACTCTCTTCAGGAGTCAGGGAAGTCAGGTCTCCATGCGCATGGCGATGGGGAGCGGGTCTTTGCTCTCGAGTCATGGTAGGGGAATCGGGCCTCAAGACGCGCCGAAGGACTCTCAAGGTCTTTCTCGGGTCGCAGCAGGAAACCCTGGGTTCCCTGGACTTGAGCCGGTGACCTCAGGTAGATTCTCAAGGTGCCTCGGAGAATTCAGGGATACTGTGGAGTTGGGAGGGGCCTCTCGCGACTCATCTGGGTTTGGTGAAATGGAAGAGGGCCTCACCTCGAGGGGAGACAGGAACCTCATGATTCCTCTCCATTTCGGACTCTGACAGCAGGGTCCCTGCAGAGTTGGGACAGGAGAGTCAGGCCTCGTCTTGTCTGAGGAAGGGAACCCCGCTGGCCTCTCGAGTTGCTCAGGGGGTCTCAGGCACCTCGTCGAGATGCGTGTGGAACCCACGGGTATTTGCGGACGATGCACGGGGGTGGCAGTGCCCCTTCGTGTTGTGCCTTCACCCACAGGGTTGCCTTCGAAGAGGGGTCCGGGCCTCGGGTCCTTCTCAAGAGCGGACCGGGGAATCGGGGGCGTTCGGCATGTGGCCCCACCCACGTGGCTCGTCTCGAATTTCCTCGTGAGACCGGCCTCATCCTGAGGTGCGCTGGGAACGCTGGGAACCCCTTCCAGACCACGCAGGGGAATCGCCTCTCCTATCGCGATCAGGAGGGGAGAAGGGGCTCAGAGGAAGCGGTGCCGGGACCCTCGGTGTTCCCCTCGGGGGACCCCGGCGTGTCGGTGGACTTTTGGGGGTCGCAGGAAGGCTGTCAGGGACCGTTTCGCCCTTCAGGGCGGAACAGGGGACTTCCCTTGAGACGCCGTCGCGGGCAAGCGCCTCATCTTGCCAAGAAGTGGGAACCACGTGGTTTTTCTCGAGTTGCGGCGGCATTCTCGAGTTACGACGGGAATCTCAGCCTTCCCCTTGGGTTGGCCCTGGGAAGCCCAATCTTCCCCTCGGGTTGCGAGGGAAAGCTGGGGGTTGCGCTCGAGTCACTGCAGGGCCGAAGAGACCTCACCTAGGCGTGGTTCCGGGACCTAATATTCCTCTCCAGGGAAGGCAGGGATCTCGGGGTTGCATTCCAGGCTCCCCCGGGGAGTCAGGCCTCGTCGCGAACGGAAGCCAAGGACTCCGCTCTCCTCTCGAGTCGCGACGCGGGTCTCTTGAAGTGCCCTGAGCGGCCTCAAGGGAGTCCAGCCTCTTGTTCCGTTTGGAGAGAGGACCCGGGATTGCTCTCCAGGCCATGCAGGAAAAGAAGGCCCTCAGCTCGCGAGGACGGGAGCGTCTCAGGGGTTTCCTCGAGCTGCGGCGCCCGTGGGGGTTTTGTCCCGAGGCACGACGAGGATATAAGGAAGCCTCTCGTGCGGCGCCAGGGAAGTCAGGTCCCCATGCGGGTGGCGAGGGGCAGCGCGTCCTGGCTCTCGAGTCACGGGAGGGGACTAGGGCCTCGAGACGCGTTGAAGAAGGACTCTCGAGGTCTTTCTCGGGGGGCGGCGGGAAACCCTCGTGTCCCTCGCCTTCTGCCGGGGACCTTAGGGAACTTCCCAGGGTGCCTCTGAGAGGCGAGGGACCTGTGGAGGTGGCGGGCCCCTCGGGACTCCGCTGGGTCTGGCGCAACGGAAGAGGGCCTCACCTCGAGGGGAGGCAGGAACTTCAGGCTTCCTCTCCGTTTCGGAATCCGACCGCAGGGTCCCTGCAGAGTTGGGACAGGAGAGTCAGGCCTCGTCTTGTCTGAGGAAGGGAACCCCGCTGGCCTCTCGAGTTGCTCAGGGGGTCTCAGGCCCCTCGTCGAGCTGTGTGTGGAACCCGCGGCTCTTTGCGGACGATGCACGGGGGTGGCAGTGCCCCTTCGTGTTGTGCCTTCACCCACAGGGTTGCCTTCGAAGAGGGGTCCGGGCCTCGGGTCCTTCTCAAGAGCGGACCGGGGAATCGGGGGCGTTCGGCATGTGGCCCTTCCCACGTGGTTCGTCTCGAATTTCCTCGTGAGACCGGCCTCATCCTGAGGTGCGCCGGGAAGGCCGGGAACCCCTTCCAGACCACGCAGGGGAATCGCCTCTCCTGTTGCGATCAGGAGGGGAGAAGGGGCTCAGAGGAAGCGGTGCCGGGACCCTCGGTTTTCCCCTCGGGGGACCCCGGCGTGTCGGGGGACTTTTGGGGGTCGCAGGAAGGCTGTCAGGGACCGTTTCGCCCTTCAGGGTGGAACAGGGGACTTCCCTTGAGACGCCGTCGCGGGCAAGGGCCTCAACTTGCCAAGAGGTGGGAACCACGTGGTTTTTCTCGAGTTGCGGCGGCATTCTCGAGTTACGACGGGGATCTCAGCCTTCCCCTTGGGTTGGCCCTGGGAAGCCCAAACTTCCCCTCGGGTTGCGAGGGACAGCTGGGGGTTGCTCTCGAGTCACTGCAGGGCCAAAGAGACCTCACCTAGGCGTTTTTCCGGGACCTAATTTTCCTCTCCAGGGAAGGCAGGGATCTCGGGGTTGCATTCCAGGCTCCCCCGGGGAGTCAGGCCTCGTCTCGAGGGGAAGCCAAGGACTCCGCTCTCCTCTCGAGTCGCGACGCGGGTCTCTTGGAGCCCCCTGAGCGGCCTCAAGGGAGTCCAGCCTCCTCTTCCGTTTGGAGAGAGGACCCGGGATTGCTCTTCAGGCCATGCAGGAAAAGAAGGCCCTCAGCTCTCGTGGACGGGGGCGTCTCAGGGGTTTCCTCGAGCTGCGGCGCCCGTGGGGGTTTTCTCCCGAGGCACGACGAGGATCTCAGGGAGCCTCTCGTGCGGCGCCAGGGAAGTCAGGTCTCCATGTGCGTGGCGAGGGGGAGCGCGTCCTGGCTCTAGAGTCACGGGAGGGGACTAGGGCCTCGAGACGCGTTGAAGAAGGACTCTCGAGGTCTTTCTCGGGGGGCGGCGGGAAACCCTCGTGTCCCTCGCCTTCTGCCGGGGACCTTAGGGAACTTCCCAGGGTGCCTCTGAGAGGCGAGGGATCCTGTGGATGTGGCGGGGCCCCTCGGGACTCCGCTGGGTCTGGCGCAACGGAAGAGGGCCTCACCTCGAGGGGAGGCAGGAACCTCAGGCTTCCTCTCCGTTTCGGACTCGGACCGCAGGGTCCCTGCAGAGTTGGGACAGGAGAGTCAGGCCTCGTCTTGTCTGAGGAAGGGAACCCCGCTGGCCTCTCGAGTTGCTCAGGGAGTCTCAGGCCCCTCGTCGAGCTGTGTGTGGAACCCGCGGGTCTTTGCGGACGATGCACGGGGGTGGCAGTGCCCCTTCGTGTTGTGCCTTCACCCACAGGGTTGCCTTCGAAGAGGGGTCCGGGCCTCGGGTCCTTCTCAAGAGCGGACCGGGGAATCGGGGGCGTTCGGCATGTGGCCCTTCCCACGTGGTTCGTCTCGAATTTCCTCGTGAGACCGGCCTCATCCTGAGGTGCGCCGGGAAGGCCGGGAACCCCTTCCAGACCACGCAGGGGAATCGCCTCTCCTGTCGCGATCAGGAGGGCAGAAGGGGCTCAGAGGAAGCGGTGCCGGGACCCTCGGTGTTCCCCTCGGGGGACCCCGGCGTGTCGGGGGACTTTTGGGGGTCGCAGGAAGGCTGCCAGGGACCGTTTCGCCCTTCAGGGCGGAACAGGGACTTCCCTTGAGAAGCCGTGCTGGGCAAGGGCCTCATCTTGCCAAGACGTGGGAACCACGTGGTTTTTCTCGAGTTGCGGCGGCATTCTCGAGTTACGACGGGGATCTCAGCCTTCCCCTTGGGTTGGCCCTGGGAAGCCCAAACTTCTCCTCGGGTTGCGAGGGAAAGCTGGGGGTTGCGCTCGAGTCACTGCCGGGCCGAAGAGACCTCACCTAGGCGTGTGTCCGGGACATATTATTCCTCTCCAGGGAAGGCAGGGATCTCGTGGTTGCATTCCAGGCTCCCCCGGGGAGTCAGGCCTCGTCTCGAGGGGAAGCCAAGGACTCCGATCTCCTCTCAAGTCGCGACGCGGGTCTCTTGGAGCCCCCTGAGTGGCCTCAAGGGAGTCCAGCCTCCTCTTCACTTTTGAGAGAGTACTCGTGATTGCTCTCCAGGCCAGGCAGGAAAAGAAGGCCCTCACCTCGCGAGGACGGGGGCATCTCAGGGGTTTCCTCGAGCTGCGGCACCCGTGGGGGTTTTCTCCCGAGGCACGACGAGGATCTCAGGGAGCCTCTCGTGCGGCGCCAGGAAAGTCATGTCTCCATGCACGTGGCGAGAAGGAGCGCGTCATTGTTCTCGAGTCATTGGAGGGGCCTAGGGCCTCAAGACGCGTGAAGAAGGACTCTCGATTTCTTTCTCAGGTTGCAGCATGAAACCCTCGTTTCCCCCGACTTCTGCCGGGGACCTGAGGGAACTTCCCAGGGTGCCTCTGAGAGGTGAGGGACGCTGTGGAGTTGGTGGGGCCTCTCGGGACTCCACTGGGTTTGTCGCAATCGAAGAGGGCCTCATCTCGAGTGGAGGCAGGAACCTCAGGCTTCCTCTCCAATTCTGACTCTGATCGTAGTGTCCCTGCAGAGTTGGGACAGGAGAGTCAGGCTATGTCTTTTCTGAGGAATGGAACTCCGCTTGCCTCTCGAGTTGTACATGGGGTTTCAGGCCCCTTGTCAAACTGTGTGTGGAATCTGCAGGTTTTTCCAGACGACGCATGGGGTTGTCAGTGACCTTTCGTTTTGTGTCTTCCTCCACAGGGTTGCCTTGGAAGAGGTGTCCGGGCATCGGGTTCTTATGAAGAGCGGACTGGGAAATCGGGGTCGTTCAGCATTTGGCACCACCCACGTGGCTAGTCTCGAATTTCCTCATGAAACCGGCCTCATCCTGAGGTGTGCCGCGAAGGTCATTAAACCCTTCCAGACAAAGCAGAGGAATCGACCCTCCTGTGGCGATCAGGAGGGGAGAAGTGGTTCAGATTAAGTGCTGCTGGGAACCTCGGTGTTTCCCTCAAGTGAGACAGGTATGTCGGGTAACATTTGGGGTCGCATAACGCGTTCCAAGTACCGTTTCGCTCTTCAAATTGGAACGTGGGACTTCTCTTGGGGTGCTCCAGCGGGCAAGGGCCTCATCTTGGAATGACTGGGGAACCACTTGGTTTTTCTCTAGTTGCGGTGGGATATTTGAGTTACCACAGGGAATTCATGCTTCCTCTTGTGTTGGCCCACAAAAGTCTTATCTTCCATTCAAGATTCGAGGAAGAGCTGGAGGTGCGCTCTAGTCACTGAAGGCAAAAGAGACCCCACCAAGGCTTGTGTGCAGGATCTAATGTTCATGTCAAGGGGCGACAGGAATCTCGGGGTTGCATTCCAGACTCACCCTGGAGTCAGGCCTCGTCTCGAGGGGAAGCAAAGGCCTCTGCTCTCCTCTCGAGTCAGACGGGTATGTCTTGGAGCCCACTGAGTGGCTTAAAGGGAGTCAAACCTCCTCTGGTGTTTGGAGGGAGGACACGGGATTGCTCTCCAGGCAATGCAGGAAATGAAGGCCCTCATCTCCCGATGACTGGGGCGTCTCGTAGGTTTTCTCGAGCTGTGGCGCTAGTGTGGGGTTTCTCACGAAGTAAGACTAGGAGTTCAGTGAGCCTCTCATGTGGTGCCAGGGCAGTCAGGTTTCTATGCGCGTGGCTAGGGGGAGCGCGTCATTGCTCTCGAGTCATGGTAGGGGAATCGCACCTCAAGACTCGTTGAAGAAGGACTCTCGAGGTCTTTTACGGGTTGGGGCAGGAAACCCTTGGTTCCCTCGACTTGTGCCGGTGATCTCAGGAAGGTCTAAGGGTGCCTCTGAGAAGTCAGGGATACTGTGCAGTTGGGAGGGGCCTCTCGGGACTCCACTGGGTTCGGTGCAATGGAAGAGGGCCTCATCTCGAGTGGAGGCAGGAAACTCATGTTTCCTCTCCTGACTTCCCCTGGGCCAGATCTGACTTGGATCGCAGTTTCGCTGCAGAGTTCGAACAGGAGAGTCAGGCCTCGTCTTGTGTGGAGGAATGGAACTCTGCTTGCCTCTCCAGTTGTTCACGGGGTGACAGGTCACTTCTCGAGCTGTGTGTGGTACCTGCGGGTTTCTCCGGACGATACCCAGGGGTGTCAGTGCCCCTAAGTGTTGTGCCTTCATCAAAAGGGTTATCTTCAAAGAGGTGTCCGGGCATCAGGATCTTATCAAGAGCGGACCGGGAAATCGGGGTCTTTCGGCATGTGTCACCATCCACGTGGCTATGTCTGGAATATCCTCGTGAGACCGGCCTCATCCTGAGATGCACCGGGAAAGGCGGGAACCCCTTCAAGACAAAACAGGGGAATCGACCCTCCTGTCGCGATGAGGAGGGGAGAAGGGGCCCAGATGTAGTGGTGCCGGGAACCTCGGTGTTCTCCTCGAGTCAGACTGGTGTGTCGAGGAACTTTTGAGGGCGCATCAAGGGTGCCAATACCGTTTCGCACTTCAAGACGGAACGTGGGACTTCTCTTGAGACGCTGTAGGGGGCAAGGGCCTCATCTTGGGATGACGGGGGAACCACGTGGCGTTTCTCGAGTTGTGGCGGGATTCTCGAGTTTATACGGGGAATACAGTCTTCCTCATGTGTTGAGCCAGGGAAGTCCTATCTTCCATTCGAGTTTAAAGGCAGAGCTGGGGATTGCTCTCGAGTCACTGCAGGGCAAAATAGACCTCATCTAGGCTTGTGTCCAGGACTTAATGTTCGTCCCTAGGGGCGACAGGGATCTTGGGGTTGCATACCAGACTCACCCGGGGAATCAGGCCTCGTCTCGAGGGGAAGCAAAGAACTCCGCTGTCCTTTTGAGTCGCGATGGGTATCTCTTGGAGCCCACTGTGTGCCCTAAAGGGAGTCAAGCCTCCTGTGGTGTTTGGATAGAGGACTCGGGATTCCTCTCCAGGCCATGCAGGAAAAGAAGGCCCTCATCTCGCGATGATGGCGGCGTCTCGTGGGTTTTCTAGACTGCTGCGCTAGTGCCAGGTTTCTGACGAGGTACGAGAGGGAGCTCAGGGAGCCTCTCGTGTGGCGCCAGGGAAGTCAGGTCCCCATGAGATGGCTAGGTGGAGCTCGTCATTGCTCTCGAGTCATGGTAGGGTAATCGGGCCTCAAGACGGGTTGAAGAAGGACTCTCGAGGTCTTTCTCGGGTCACTGTATAAAACCCAGGGTTCCCTTGACTTGTGCCTGCGACCTCAGGGAGCTTCTCAGAGTGCCTCTGAGAAGTCAGGGATACTGTGCAGTTTGGAGGGGCCTCTCGAGACTCCTCTGCATTTGGTGGAATGTAAGAGGGACTCATCTCGAGTTGAAGCAGGAACCTCAGTGTTCCTCTCTATTTCTGACTCAGATCGCAAGGTCCCTGCATGTTGGTACAGGAGAGTCAGGCCTCGTCTTTTCTGGATGATGGGACTCCTCTTGCCTCTCGAGTTGTTCTCGAGGTGACAGGCCACTTGTCGAGCTGTGTGTGTAACCTGCCCGTTTTTCCGGATGATGCACAGGTGTGTCAGTGCCCCTTCGTGTTGTACCTTCATACTCAAGGCTGCCTTCCAAGAGGTGTCCGAGCATCGGATTCTTATCAAGAGCGGACCGGGAAATTGGAGTCTTTCAGCAAGTGGCACCACCCACAAAGCTACGTATCGAATTTCCCCATGAGACCGGCCTCATCCTGAGTTGTGCAGGGAAGGTCGGGCCCCCTTGCAGACAAAGCAGGGGAATCGACCCACCGGTCACGATCAGGAGGGGAGAAGGGGCTTAAATGAAGTGGTGCCGGGAACCTCGGTGTTCCCCTTGAGTGAGACCGGCGTGTTGGGGGACTTTTGGGGTCGCATCAAGGGTGCCAAGTACCGTTTCGCATTTCAAGATGGAACCTGGGACATCTTTTGAAACGCTGTAGCGGGCAAGGGCCTCATCTTGCGATGACGGGAGAACCACGTGGTTTTGCTCGAGTTGCGGCGGGATTCTCGAGTTATGACCGGGAATTTAGGCTTCCTCTTGTTGGCCTTGAAATCCAATCTTCCATTCGGGTTGCGAGGGGGAGCTGGGGATTGCGCTAGAGTCACTGCAGGGCAAAAGAGACTTAATCTAGGCTTGTGTCCAGGATCTAACGTTGCTCTCCAGGGGCGACAGGGATCTCGGGTTTGCATTCCAGACTCATCCGGGGAGTCAGTTCTCACCTCGAGGGTAAGCAAAGAATTCCGCTCTCGTCTCGAGTCGCAATGGGTATCTCTTGGAGCCCACTGTGTGTACTAAAGGGAGTCAAGCCTCCTGTGGAGTTTGGAGAGAGGACTCGGGATTGGACTCCAGGCCATGCAGGAAAAGAAGGCCCTCATCTCCAGATGACGGTGGCGTCTCGTGGGTTTTCTCGATCTGCTGCGCCAGTGTGGGGTGTCTCATGAAGTACCACGGGGATCTCAGGGAGCCTCTTGTGTGGCGCCAGGAAAATCCAGTATTCCATTCGAGTTGCAAGTTAGAACTGGGGATTGCTCTCCAGTCACTGCAGGGCAAAATAGACACCATCTACGCTTGTGTCCAGGACCTAGTGTTCCACTACTGGGCCGACAGGGATCTCAGGGTTGCATTCTCGACTCACCCGGAGAGTCAGGCCTCGTCTTGAGGGGAAAAAAAGGACTCCGCTCTCCTGTCGAGTCGCGACGGGTATCTCTTGGAGCCCACTGCGTGGCGTAAAGGGAGTGAAGCCTCCTATGGAGTTTGGAGAGATGACTCGGGATTGTTTTCCTGGCCATGCAGGAAAAAAGGCCTTCATCTCGCGATGACGGGGGCGTCTCGTGGGTTTTCTCCAGCTGCGGCGCCAGTATCAGATTTCTCACGAGGTATGACGGGGAGCTCAGAGAGCCTCTCGTGTGGTGCTAGGGACGTCAGGTCTCCGTGCGTGTGGTGAAGGGGAGTGCGTGATTGCTCTCGAGTCATAGTAGGCGAATCGGGCCTCAAGACGCACTGAAGAAGGACTCTTGAGGTCTTTCTCGGGTTGCGGCAGGGAACCCTGGGTTCCCTTGATTTGTGTCGGTGACCTCAGGCAACTTCTAAGGGTGCCTCTGAGAAGTCAGGGACACTGTGGATTTGGGAGGGGCCCTTCGTTACTCAACTGGGTTTGGTGCAATCGAAGAGGGCCTCATCTCGAATGGAGGCAGGAACGTCAGGGGTCCTCTCCATTTCTGACTCGGGTCGCAGGGTACCTGCAGAGTTTGGAGAAGAGAGTCACGCCTCGTCTTCTGTGGAGGAATGGATTTCCCCTTGCCTTTCGAGTTGTTCACGGAGTGACAGGCCACTTCTTGAGCTGAGTGTGGAACCTGCGGGTTTTTCCGGACGATGCACGGGGGTGTCAGTGCCGCTTCGTGTTGTGCCTTCATCCACAGGGTTGCCTTCAAAGAGGTTTCCGGGCATCGGGTTCTTTTCAAGAGCTTACCGGAAAATTGGGGTCTTTCAGCATGTGGTACCACCCACGAGGCTACGTCTCGAATTTCCTCGGGAGACCGGCCTCATCCTGAGGTGCGCCGGGAAGCTCGGGAACCCCTTGCAGACAAAGCAGGGGAATCGACCCACTGCTCGCGATCAGAAGGGGAGAAGGGGCTCAGATGAAGTGGTGCCGGGAACCTCGGTGGTCCCCTCGAGTGAGACCGGTATGTCACGGCACTTTTGAGGTCGCATCAAGGGTGCCAAGTACAGTTTCGCACTTCAAGACGGAACGTGGGAATTCTCTGGAGATGCTGTAGCGGGCAAGGGCCTCATATTGCGATGACGAGGGAAACACGTGGTTTTTCTCGAGTTGAGGCGGGATTCTCGAGTTACAACGGGGAATTCAGGCTTCCTCTTGTGTTGGCCCAGGAAGTCCAATCTTCCATTCAACTTGTCAGAGAGAGCTGTGGGTTGCTCTCGAGTCACTTCAGGGCAAAGAGTCCTCATCTAGGCTTGGGTCCAGGACGTAATGTTCCTCTCCAGGGGCGACAGGGATATCGGGGTCGCATTCCAGTCTCACCCGGTGGGTCAAGCCTCGTCTCGAGTGGAAGCAAAGGACTCCAATATCCTCTCGAGTCGGGACGCGTAACTCTTGGAGCCCAATGAGTGGCCTAAAGGGAGTCAAGCGTCCTGTGTAGCTTGGACAGAAGGTTCACGCTTGATCTGCATACCATGCATTTAAAGATGGCCCTCCTCTCGTAATGACGGGGGTGTCTCATGGGTTTTCTCGAGCTGCGGCGCCAGTGTGGGGTTTCTCACGAGATATGATGGGGAGTTCAGGGATCCTCTTGTGCAGCGCCAGAGAAGCCTGACTCCATGCGTGTGGCCAGGCAGATCGCGTCATTGCTCTCGCGTCATGGGAGGGACTACGGCCTCAAGAGGCATTTAAGAAGGACTCTCAAGGTCTTTCTTGGGCTGGGGCGGGAAACACTCGTTTCCCTCGACCTCTACAGGGGACCTTAGGGAACTTCCCAGGTGCCTCTGAGAGGTGAGGGATACTGAGGAGTTAGAGGGGCCTCTCGGGACTCTACTAGGTTTGACGAAATGAAAGAGGGCCTCATCTCGATTGGAGGCAGGAACCTCAGGCTTCCTCTCCATTTCTGACTCCGACCGCAGGGTCCCTGCAGAGTTGGGACAGGAGAGTCAGGCCTCGTCTTGTCTGAGTAACGGAACTCTGCTTGCCTCTCGAGTCGTTCAGGGGGTCTCAGGGCCCTTGACAAGCTGTGTGTGGAACCTGCGGGTGTTTCCAGAAGATGCATGGGGGTGTCAGTGCCCCTTCGTTTTGTGCCTTCCCCCACAGGGTTGCCTTCAAAGAGGTGTCCGGGCATCGGGTTCATTTCAAGAGCGGACCGGGAAATCGGGGTCATTCTGCATGTGGCACCACCCACGTGGCTCATCTCGAATTTCCTCGTGAGACCAGCATCATCCTGAGGTGCGCCGGGAAGGCCGGGAACCCCTTCCACACAAAGTAGGGGAATCGATTCTCCTGTCACGATCAGGAGGGGAGATGGGTCTCAGATGAAGTGGTGCCGGGACCCTCGGTGTTCCACTCGAGGGAACCCGGCGTTTCAGGGAACTTTAGGGGTCACATCAAGGGAGCCAAGTACCGTTTCCCACTTCAGGACGGAACATGGGACTTCCCTGGAGACGCTGTAGCGGGCAAGGGCCTCATCCTGTGAAGACGTTGGAACCACGTCGTTTTTCTTGAGTTGCATCGGGATTCTCGAAAACGACAGGAATTTCAGGTCTCTCTTGGGTTGGCCCTGGGAAGCCCAATCTTCAATTCGAGTTGCGATGGAAAGCTGGGGGTTCTACTCGAGTCACTACAGGGCCAAAGAGACCTCATCGAGGCTTGTGTCCAGGACCTAATATTCCTCTCAAGGGAAGACAGGGATCACGGGTTTCCATTCCAGACTCCCCCGGGGAGTCAGGACTCGCCTGGAGGGGAAGCAAAGGACTCTGCTTTCCTCTCAAGTCGCGACATGGATCTCTTGGAGCCCACTGAGTGGACTCAAGGGTGTCGAGCCTCCTCTTCAGTTTCGAGAGAGGACTCGGGATTGCTCTCCAGGCCAGGCAGGAAAAGAAGGCCCTCATCTCGCGATGACGGGGGCGTCTCATGGGTTTCCTCAGGCTGCTGCGCCCATGGGGGTTTTCCCACGAGGCACGACGAGGACCTCAGGGAGCCTCTCGTGCGGTGCCAGGGAAGTCAGGTCTCCATGCGCATGGTGAGGGGGAGCTGGTCATCACTCTCGAGTCATGGGAAACGGCTACGTCCTCAAGAGGCGTTGAAGAAGTACTCTCGAGGTCTTTCTCGGGTGGCGGCGGGAAACCCTCGTTTCCCTCGACTTCTGCAGGGGACCTTAGGGAACTTCCCAGGGTGCCTCTGAGAGGTGAGGGATGCTGTGTAGTTGGCAGGGCCTCTCGGGACTCTGCTGGGTTCGGCGCAATGGAAGAGGGCCTCATCTCGAGGGGAGGCAGGAACCTCAGGCTTCCTCTCCGATTCTAACTCCGACTGCACGGTCCCTGCAGTGTTGGGACAGGAGAGTCATGCCTCGTCTTGTCTGAGGAATGGAATTCTGGTTGCCTCTCGAGTTGTTCCGGGAGTCTCAGGCCCCTTGTCGAGCTGTGTGTAGACCCTGCGGGTTTTTCCGGATGATGCACGGGGGTGTCAGTGCCCCTTCGTGTTGTGCCTTCACCCACAGGGTTGCCTTCGAAGAGGTGTCCGGGCATCGGGTTCTTATCAAGAGCGGACCGGAAAATCGGGGTCGTCCGGCACGTGGCACCTCACACGTGGCTAGTCTCGAATTTCCTCCTGAGACTGGCCTCATCCTGAGGTGCACCAGGAAGGCCGGGAACCCCTTCCAGACCACGCAGGGCAATCGACTCTCCTGTCGCGATCAGGAAGGGAGAAGGGGCTCAGATGAAGTGGTGCCGGGACCCTCGGTGTTCCCCTCGAGGGAACCCAGCGTGTCGGGGAACTTTTGCGGTCGCATCAAGGGTGTCAAGTACCGTTTCGCACTTAAGGACGGAACATGGGACTTCCCTGGAGACGCCGGGAACTTCGGTGTTCCCCTGGAGTGAGACCGGTATTTTGGGGAACTTTGGGGTCGCATCAAGGGTGCCAAGTAGCATTTCGAACTTTAAGATGGAACGTGGGACTTCTCTTGAAACTCTAGCTGGCAAGGGCCTCAGATTGCGATGAAGGGGGAACCACATGGTTTTTAAGACTTGAGGCTGAATTCTCGAATTACGATGGGAAATTTAGACTTCCTCTTGTGTTGACCGTGGGAAGACCAATCTTCCATTCAAATTGTGAGGGAGAGATGGAGGTTGCTTTCGAGTCACTGTAGGACAAAATAGACCTCATCTAGGCTTGTGTCTAGGACATAATGTTCCACTCCAGGGGCGACAGGGATCTCGGGGTTGCATTCCAAACTCACCCGTGGAGTCAGGCCTCGTCTCCAGGGAAGCAAAGGACTCCGCTCTCCTCTCGAGTCGCACCGGGTATTTCTTGGACCCAACTGAGTGGCCTAAAGGGAGTCAATCCTCCTGTGAAGTTTGGAGAGAGGACCAGGGATTGCTCTCCAGGTCAGGCAGGAAAAGAAGGCCCCCATCTCTCCTTGACGGGGGCATCTTGTGGTTTTTCTCGAACTGCGGCGCCACTGTGGGTTTTCTCACGAGGTACGATGGGGTACTCAGGGAGCCTCTTGTGTGGTACTAGGGAAGTCAGTTTTCCTGCTTGTGGCGAGGGGAGCGCGTCCTTGCTCTGGAGTCATGGTAGGGGAATCGGGCATCAAGAGACGTTGAAAAAGGTCTCTCCAAGTCTTTCTCGGGTTACTTCAGGAAACTCTGGGTTCCCTCGACTTGTGCCAGTGACCTCAGGTAGCTTCTCAGGGAGCCTCTGAGAATTCAGGCATACTGTGGTGTTGGGAGGGGCCTCTCGGGACACCACTGAGTTTGGTTCAATGGAAGAGGGCCTCTTCTCTAGTTGAGGCAGGAACCTCAGGGTTCCTCTCCATTTCTGACTCCAATTGCAGGGTCCCTGAAGAGTTGGGACAGGAGAGTAAGGCCTCGTCTTGTGTGAAGGAATGCAACTTCACTTGCCTCTCGAGTTGTTCACGAGGTGACAGTCCACATTTGGAGCTGTGAGTGGAATCTGCGGGTTTTTCCAGACGATGCATGGGGATGTCAGTGTCCCTCGTGTTGTGCCTTCATCCACAGGGTTGCCTTCGAAGAGATGTCCGGGCGTCAGGTTCTTATCTAGAGTGGACCGGGAATTCGGGATCTTTCAGCATATGGCACCAACCATGAGGCTACTTTTCGAATTTCCTCATGAGACCGGCCTCATCCGGAGGTTCGCGGGGAACGTCGGGAACCCCTTGCAGACAAAACATGGGAATCGACCCTTCTGTCGCGATCAGGAGGGGTGAAGGGGCTCACAGGAAGTGGTGCCGTGAACTTTGGTGTTTCCCTCGAGTGAGACCGGTATGTCAGGGAACTTTGGGGGTCGCATAAAGGGTGCCAAGTACCGTTTTGTACTTCAGGATGGAACGTGGGACTTCTCTTGATACGCTGTAGCGGCCAAGGGCCTCATCTTGCGATGACGGGGGAGCCACGTGGTTTTTCTCGAGTTGCGGTGGGATTCTCGAGTTACGACGGGGATTTCAGGCTTCCTCTTGTGTTGGGCCAGGGAAGTCCAATCATCCATTCGAGTTGCGAGGGAGAGCTGGGGGTTGCCCTCGAGTCACTGCAGGGCAAAGGAGACCTCATCTAGGCTTGTGTCCAGGACCTAATGTTCCTCTCCAAGGGCCACAGGGATCTCAGGTTTGCATTCCAGACTCACCCAGGGAGTCAGGCCTCATGTCGAAGGGAAGCAAAGGACTCCACTCTCCTTTCGAGTCGCGACGGGCACCTCTTGGAGCCCACTTTGTGGCCTAAAGGGAGTCAAGCCTCCTGTGAAGTTTGGAGAGAGGACTTGGGACTGCTCTCCAGGCCATGAAGGAAAAGATGGCCCTCATCTCGCGATGACGGAGGGATCTTGTGGGTTTTCTCGAGCTGCGGCGCCAGTGTGGGGTTTCACACGAGGTACAACGGGGAGCTCAGGGAGCCTCTCGTGTGGCGCCAGGGAAGTCAGGTCTCCATGTGCGTGGCGAGGGGGAGCGCATTATTGCTCTCGAGCTATGGTAGGGGAATCTGACCTCAAGACACATTGAAGAAGGACTCTCGAGGTCTTTCTTCAGTAGTGGCAGGAAACCCTTATTTCCCTCGACTTTTGCCGGTGGCCTCAAGGAGCTTCTCAGAATGCCTATGAGAAGTCAGGTATACTGTGGAGATGGGAGGGGCCTCTCGGGACTCCACTGGGTTTGTTTTAATGGAAGAGGGCCTCATCTCGGGTTGAGGCAGGAACCTCAGGTTTCCTCTCCATTTCTGACTCAGATCGAAGCGTGCCTGCAGAGTTGGGATTGGATACTCAGGCCTCATCTTGTCTGAGGAAGGGAACTCCGCTTTCCTCTCTCATTGTTTAAGGGGTGACAGGCCAGTTGTGGAGCTGTATGTGGATCCTGCGGGGTTTTCCGGACGATGAACAGGGTTGCCAGTGCCCCCTCGTGTAGTGCCTTCATCCACAGGGTTGCCTTAGAAGAGGTGTCCGGGCATCGGGTTCTTATCAAGAGCAAGACCGAGAAATCGGGGTCTTTTGGCACGTGGCACCAACACGAGGCTACGTCTTGAATTTCTTCGTGAGACTGGCCTCATCCTGAGGTGCGCCATGAAGGTCGGGAACCCCTTCTAGACAAAGCAGGGGGATTGACCTTCCTGCCGTGATCAGGAGCGGAGAAGGGGCTCAAATGAAGTGGTGCCAGGAACTTCGGTGTTCCCTTGGAGTGAGACCGGTATATTGGGGAACTTTTGGGGTCGCATCAAGGGTGCCAAGTAGCATTTCGAACTTTATGACGAAACATGGGACTTCTCTTGAGACTCTGTAGCGGGCAAAGGCCTCATATTGCGATGAATGGGGAACCAGGTGGTTTTTAAGAGTTGCGGCGGGATTCTCGAGTTACAACGGGAAATTCAGACTTCCTCTTGTGTTGGCCCAATGAAGACCAATCTTCCATTCGAATTGCGAGGGAGAGATGGGTGTTGCTCTCGAGTCACTGTGGGGCAAAATAGACCTCATCTAGGCTTTTGTCCAGGACATAATGTTCCTCTCCAGGGGCAACAGGGATCTCGGGGTTGCATTCCAGACTCACCCGAGGTAAGGCCTCGTCTCGAGGGGAAACAAAGTACTCTGCTCTCCTCTCAAGTTGCGACAGGTATCTCTTGGAGCCCATTGAGTGGCCTAAAAGGAGTAAAGCCTCCTGTGAAGTTTAGAGAAAAGACCAGGGATTGCTCTCCAGGTCAGGCAGGAAAAGAAGCCCCCAATCTCGCGATGACGGTGGGTTTTCCCGAGCTGCGGCGCCAGTGTGGGGTTTCTCACGAGGTATGACAGGGAGCTCAGGGAGCCTCTCATGTGGCGCCAGGGAAGTCAGTTGTCCATGCGCATGGCGAGGGGGAGCGTGTCATTGCTCTCGAGTCATGGTAGGGGAATCCGTCCTCAAGACGCGTTGAAGACGGACTCTTGAGGTCTTTCTCGGGTTGCGGCAGGATACCCTGTGTTCCCTCGACTTGTGCCGGTGACCTCAGGGAGTTGCTCAGGGTGCCTCTGAGAAGACACTGATACTGTGGAGTTGGGAGGGGCCTCTAGGGACTCCACTGGGTGTGGTATAATACAAGAGGGCCTCATCTCGTGTTGAGGAAGGAACCTCAGGCTTCCTCTCCATTTCAGACTCCGATCTCAGGATTCCTGCAGAGTTGGGACAGGAGAGTCAGGCCTCGTATTCTGTGGAGAAATGAAACTTAGCTTGCCTCTCGAGTTGTTCACGAGGTAACAGGTCACTTGTCGAGCTGTATGTGGAACCTGCAGAATTTTCCAAAAGATGCACGGGTGTTCAGGGTCCCTCCTTGTTGTGCCTTCATCCTACGGGATGCATTTCAAGAAGTGTACGGGCATCGGGTTCTTATTAATACCTGACCGGGAAATGGGGTCTTTCCGCATGTGGCACCACCCACGAGGCTACATCTCCAATTTCCTCGTGAGACAGGCCTCATCCTGATGTGCGCTGTGAAGATCGGTAACCCCTTCCACACAATGCAGGAAAAAAGACACTCCTGTTGCAATCAGGAGGGGAGAAGGGGCTCAAATGATGTGGTGCGGGGAACATGGGTGTTACCCTAAAGTGAGGCCTGTATGTTGGGGAACTTTGGGGGTGCCATCATGGGTGCCAAGTACCGTTTTGCACTTCAGTAGGAACGTGGGACTTCTTTTGAGACGCTGTGGCGGGCAAGGGCCTCATGCTGCGAAGACGATGGAACCACGTAGTTTTTTTCGAGTTGCGGCGGGATTCTCGAGTTACGACGGGGATTTCAGGCTTCCTCTTGTGTTAGCCCTGGGAAGCCCAAACTTCCCTTCGAGTTGCGAGGGAAAGCTGGATGTTGTGCTCGAATCACTGCAAGGCCAAAGAGACCTCATCTAGGCGTGTGTCCAGGACCTAATAGTCCTCTCAAGGGAAGACAAGGATCTCGGGATTGCACTCCAGACTCCCCCGGGGAGTCAGGCCTCGCCTCGAGGGGAAGCAAAGGACTGCGCTCTCCTCTCGAGTCGCGACGCGGTTCTCTTGGCGCCCCCTGAGTGGCCTCAAGGGAGTCCAGCCTCCTCTTCCGTTTGGAGAGAGGACCCGGGATTGCTCTCCAGGCCATGCAGGAAAAGAAGGCCCTCAGCTCGCGAGGACGGGGGCGTCTCAGGGGTTTCCTCCAGCTGCGGCGCCCGTGGGGGTTTTCTCCCGAGGCACGACGAGGATCTCAGGGAGCCTCTCGTGCGGCGCCAGGGAAGTCAGGTCTCCATGCACGTGGCGAGGGGGAGCGCGTCCTGGCTCTCGAGTCACGGGAGGGGACTAGGGCCTCGAGACGCGTTGAAGAAGGACTCTCGAGGTCTTTCTCGGGGGGCGGCGGGAAACCCTCGTTTCCCTCGCCTTCTGCCGGGGACCTTAGGGAACTTCCCAGGGTGCCTCTGAGAGGCGAGGGATCATGTGAGGTGGCGGGGACCCTCGGGATTCCGCTGGGTCTGGCGCAACGGAAGAGGGCCTCACCTCGAGGGGAGGCAGGAACTTCGGGCTTCCTCTCCGTTTCGGATTCCGACCGCAGGGTCCCTGCAGTGTTGGGACAGGAGAGTCAGGCCTCGTCTTGTCTGCGGAAGGGAACCCCGCTGGCCTCTCGAGTTGCTCAGGGGTTCTCAGGCCCCCCGTCTAGCTGTGTGTGGAACCCGCGGGTCTTTGCGGACGATGCACGGGGGTGGCAGTGCCCCTTCGTGTTGTGCCTTCACCCACAGGGTTGCCTTCGAAGAGGGGTCCTTCTCAAGAGTGGACCGGGGAATCGGGGGCGTTCGGCATGTGGCCCCACCCACGTGGCTCGTCTCGAATTTCCTCGTGAGACCGGCCTCATCCTGAGGTGCGCCGGGAAGGCCGGGAACCCCTTCCAGACCACGCAGGGGAATCGAATCTCCTGTCGCGATCAGGAGGGGAGAAGGGGCTCAGATGAAGCAGTGCCAGGACCCTCGGTGTTCCCCTCGAGGGAACCCGCCGTGTCGGGGAACTTTTGGGGGTCGCAGAAAGGCTTTCAGGGACCGTTTCGCCCTTCAGGGCGGAACAGGGGACTTCCCTTGAGACGCCGTCGCGGGCAAGGGCCTCATCTTGCCAAGAGGTGGGAACCGCGTGGTTTTCTCTAGTTGCGGCGGGATTCTCGAGTTACGACGGGTATCTCAGGCTTCCCCTTGGGTTGGCCCTGGGAAGCCCAATCTTCCCCTCGAGTTGCGAGGGAAAGCTGGGGGTTGCGCTCGGGTCTCTGCAGGGCCGAAGAGACCTCACCTAGGCGTGTGTCCGGGACTTAATATTCCTCTCCAGGGAAGGCAGGGATCTCGGGGTTGCATTCCAGGCTCCCCTGGGGAGTCAGGCCTCGTCTCGAGGGGAAGCCAAGGACTCCGCTCTCCTCTCGAGTCGCGACGCGGATCTCTTGGAGCCCCCTGAGCGGCTTCAAGGGAGTCCAGCCTCCTCTTCAGTTTGGAGAGAGGACTCGTGATTGGTCTCCAGGCCATGCAGGAAAATAAGGCCCTAATCTCGCGATGACCGGGGTGTCTCATGTGTTTCCTCGAGCTGCCGCGCAGTGTGGGTTTCCTCACGAGGTACGATGAGGAACTCATGGAGCCTCTCGTGCAGTGCCAGGTTAGTCAGGTCTCCATGCGCGTGGCGAGGGGGAGCGTGTCATGGCTCTCGAGTCATGGTAGGGGAATCGCGACTCAACAAATTTTGAAGCACTCTCGAGGTCTTTCTCGAGTCACGGCAGAAAACCCATGGTTCCCTCGACTTGTGTCTGTGACCTCCGGGAGCTTCTCGTTGTGCCTCTGAGAACTCAGGGATACTGTGTAGTTTGTAGGGGCCTCTCGGGACTCCACTGGTTGTGGTGCAATGGAAGAGGACTTCATCTCGAGTGGACGCAGGAACCTCAGGCTTCCTCTCCGTTTCTGACTCGGATCCCATGGTCCCTGCAGAGTAGGGACAAGAGAGTCACACCTAGTCTTCTGTTGAGGAATGGACCTTCGTTTGCCTTTCGAGTTGTTTACAGGGTGACAGGCCACTTGTCGAAATGTCTGTGGGACCTGCGGGTTTTTCTGGACGATGCACGCGGGTGTTAGTGCCCCTTCGTGTTGTGCCTTCATCCACAGGTTTTCCTTCAAAGAGGTGTGCTGGCATCGGGTTCTTTTCAAGAGTGGACCGTGAAATTGGGGTCTTTCGACATGTGGCACCACCCACGAGGCTACGTCTCGAACTTCCTCATGAGACCGGCCTCATCCTGAGGTGTGCCCGGAAGGTCGGGAACCCCTTGCAGACAGAGAAGGGGAGTCGACCCTCCTGTCGCAATCAGGAGAGTAGAAGGGGCTCAGATGAAATGGTGCCGGGAACCTCGGTGTTCCCCTTGAATGAGTCTGGTATGTCGCGGAACTTTTGGGGTCGCATCAAGGGTGCCAAGTACCGTTTCGCACTTCAGGATGGAACGTGGGACTTCTCTTGAGATGCTGTAGCGGACAAAGGGCCTCATCTTGCGATGACGAGGGAAGCACGTGGTTTTTCTCGAGTTGCGGTGGGATTCTCGAGTTACGACGGGGAATTCAGGCTTCCTCTTGTGTTGGCCCAGGAAGTCTAATCTTCCATTCGAGTTGCCAGGGAGAGCTGGGGATTGGGCTCCATTCACTGAAGGGCAAACTAGACCTCATCTAGGCTTGTATCCAGGACTTAATGTTCCTCTCCATAGGCGACAGGGATTTGGGGTTGCATTCCATAATCACCCGGGGAGTCAGGCCTCATCTCGAGGGGAAGCAAAGGACTCCAATCTCTTCTCGAGTCGCGACAGGTATCTCTTGGAGCCCACTGATGGTCTTTGCTCTGTAGGAGAGCTCTAGTGTTCATAAGCCTGTACATAAGTGAACACAGACATTCTGTGTGCATGTTGCTGCATACCCAAAATAGGGCCACAAGGAGCCTCATGCTCTCCAAGCGGCGCGGAAGCTGTGCAGCCACGCAGCAGCTGAAGAATCCAACCAATTGCTCTTTTCTTACCTCTGACAGAGCTCGCATTGCCGTAGCCCTTGGCAGTTTGAAAACACTGGACCCTAACCCCTCTCAAAGTAGGCCTGGGTTCTAGTTCGAATAGAAAGTCAATAGCGGAGCTGAGGACAGGAACGCGGCAGTCATTTATCACACGCTCCTGCAGCCTGCTACTACAGGGACACTAACGCTAGAAGCTAGGAATGTCTTTGCAAGGTGCGCAAAGGACAAGGGAGAACCTCGACCCTGACTCTAGTATTTCAGTCCCCTGAGCAGATCTGAGGTTCTCCCGCTGTAGAAGCTAGCCCATTCCTTTCAAATACAGGCTTCCTAACACAGGGCCAGTTGGCTGCTTGCTCTTCCACGAAGCAGGCTTCCTTAACTTGCAAACTGCGAATTCCGCTTAACAGCCTGGAGGAAAATCGCTTCTTGGAAGATTTTTTTCAGAGGCTGTATCCCCTGAGCTGGGGCCAAGCTAGGGGACCCATACTGACAAGGGAAGGCAAAACCACATCCAATGTCTTTGCTCTGGAGGACAGCTTTGGTGAGCCTAAGTTTTTCAGGAATATTTCTGGCTCCAACAGAGTCAAATTCTGTGTGTGAAGCTGCACAGCCAAAATAGGGGAACAGAGAGCCTGATTCTCTCTGTGTAGCTTTGAAGCTGTCATTCAAACAACAGCTTGAGAATCCATACAATGCTCTCCCTTACTGCTAAGAGAATTCTCATTGCTGTCGTCCTTGACAGTTTGTAGAAATCCGCACCCTAACCCTTCTCCAAGTAGGCCTGGGTCCTAGCTCGGAATAACAGGCAACGGCGGAGCTGAGGCCAGTAAGGCACAAGTGAGGTCTCACACACTCTTGCAGCCTGATCGTCCAGGAGCAGTAAGGCCTTTTTTTCCCTGCAGGAGGCTCGCTTGCCTTGCCTCCTGTGAACTGCATTTCCCAGCCTGGGCACAAAGCTGTTCCTGGAGATTTTTTCTCAGGGGCTGTTTCCCTGGAGCTGGGTCAGACCTCGGGGGCCCAACTCACAGGGGAAGACAAAACCACATGGACAGGTCTATGCTCTGTAGGAGAGCTCTAGTGAACCTCATCTCTCAGGAACATTCTTGGCTTCTACAGAGACACCTCTGTGCATGAAGCTACACACCCAACATAGTGGCAAAGGGAGTCTGATTCTCTCCGTGGGTGCTGATGCTTTGTGGCAAAGCACCTGCTAAGAATCCATCCGCATAGGCTTCCCTCACCTTGACAGAGGTCTCATTGCTGTAGTCCTTGGCAGTTTGGAAAGAAGCTGACCCTTACCCTTCACCAAGTAGGCCCTTGTCCTTGTTTGAATGGAAAGGCAGTAGCTGAGCTGAGGCCAGTAAGGCGCCAGTCAAATCTGACATATTCCCGATGCCTGCTCCTTCATGGAAAATAACGTCAGAATCTGGGAATGTCTTTGCAAGGCTGGCAAAGGGCAGTCAGGAACCTCGACCCTGCCTCTGGAATTTCTATCTTCTCAGCACATCTGGCGGTCTCGGTCAGGAGAAACTAACCCATTCCTTGCAAATATAGGCTTCCAAACACAGGCCGGTTGGCTGTCTCTTCTTGCCGAAGGAAGCTTGCTTATCCCACCTCCTGTGAACTCCACTTCCCAGCCTGGGTGATAAGAGGTTCTTGGAGATCTTTTCTCAGAGGCTGTTTCCAAGGAGCAGGGGCTGATCCCAGAGACCCACATGCACAGGGGAAGGGAAAACCGCATGGATAAGTCTTTGCTCTCTAGGAGTGCTCTAGTGAACTTCAGTCTATGGGGAATGTTCTTGGCTCCAACGGGGACATCTCTGTGTGGGAAGCTGCATTGACAACATAGAGACACAGAGACCTGATTCTCTCTGTGCAGCTTTGACGCTGTTGTTCAAACAACAAATTGAGAATCCACACAATGCTCTCCCTTACCACTGAGAGAGTTATCATTGCTGTAGCCCTTCGCAGTTTCTGGAATTCAGCACACAAACACTTCTCCAAGTAGGCCTGGGTTCAAGTTCAGATGAACATGCAATAGCGGAGCTGAGGCCAGTAAGGCACCAGTCAGGTGTCACACACTCTGGCTGCCTGCTCCTCCAGGGACAGTAAGGCCTCTATTTCCCTTCAGGAGGCTCGCTTGCCTTACTTCCTGTGAACAGCATTTCCCAGCCTGGGCGGAAAGCAGTTCCTGGAGATCTTTTCTCAGGGGCTGTTTCCCCAGAGTTGGGGCGGACCTCGGGGACCCAACTCACAGGGGAAGGCAAAACCAAATGGACAGGTCTATGCTCTGTAGGAGATCTCTAGTGAACTGCCGGGGTCCAGCCCCAGCTGATCCAGGGTATTCGAAGCAGAGACGGCATAGGCGAGGGTCAGGGAACAACTGCTTAATTAAACGTTAATTAAGGATATAAAGAGTAATAAAATGAGGATAGCTCAGTAGGAAAAGTCAGTGGAGAAAAGAGGCTGAGTAGCTTGGTTTACGCGAGGGACCAATAAAACTTCAAGACAAGAAGCTTGCACCACTTACGTAGGCCGCAGGCCTCCTTCCGTTCTCCCGAAGGAGAGGAGACACTGAGGCCTCCCCGGTCGGATCTTAGAAGCCCAGGCAAAATTAGTAAGCTTGGTGGGTTCCGCGCTCCAGATGGAGACTCAACCAGAGTGAGAGAGAGAGAGAGACATGGGGAGACCAGTATTTCGAGAAACTGATCCCAATTCTTTATTTTCCATGGTCTACTTTTATACACTGAGATGTTATGCAAAAGTCACGTGGGGTCAGCAGTCCTGACTTTTATCAAAGTCAGGTGCTTCATACAAAAGTATACAGAGGTCTTAGGGGTGTTACATCATCTTCTGGCCGGGGGGCCTGCTGACAATTTACGACCCTCTCCTTGTGACAGCGGTCAGTCAACCAGGACACTTATTTCTCCAGGGGTGATTATTCTTAAAACAGACGCCACCCAAATAAAGTTACATTCCTATAGGGTGAGGGTGTAGTGGGTTTTAGTTAAGGAAAGAATTTACTTAGCCTAAGGTCTAACGTGATTTATATCAAAGGTTAATACTTATTTCTTCTATATATTCATTAATGTGTATAAGGGCAGGGGATGTGGAGACTTAGCAGTAAACATCAGCTCAACAAATGAAAAACCCTTCACCAATATGATTTCTAATCAGCCCATTATACTTATACTAATAATTTTCTAACTTTTCTAAGGAACCTGTTTTTAGAAGGTTTAAAGCATCTCGTGCCTCTCATGGTTGGGAGGCTGTGAGCAATCACATGTGGCCGAACAAGCCTGTCAGGCAGGCTAGAGAACCTTCAGAGGAGTTTGTAGGTTAAAACACTCTTGTCACACCCAGGGGTTTTTATCAACTGGAGCTCTAGGTTAACTCCTTCTCCGAAAGAGGTGGTGGGGGACAGCCCCCCGTAAAGTCAGAGGTGTAGGTGAGAGCACAAAGTAGTAAGGGAGGCAGGCTCTGATTATGGGGGTAGATGCTCGAGGATTTCCAGGGGGACTCCTGAGGCTCGATCCCACCTTTGCGTATGTCGAGCCTCCTTCCTCATGACCTTTGCCATGGGCGGAGTGCCTCACTCTGGCCCCCAACAGTGAACCTCCTCTCTCAGGAACATTCTTGGCTCCTATTGAGACACCTCTGTGCGTGTAGCTACACACGCAACGTAGGGGCAAAGGGAGCCAGATTCTTTCCGTGGGTGCTGATGCTTTGTGGCAAAGCACCTGCTTGAGAATCCATCAGCTTACGCTTCCCTCGCCTTGACAGAGGTCTCATTGCTGTAGCCCTTGGCAGTTTGGAAAGAAGAGGACCCTTACCTTTCATAAAGTGGGCCCTTGTCCTAGTTTGAAAGGAAAGGCAAGAGCTGAGCTGAGGCCAATAAGGCGCCAGTCAAGTCTGACATATTCCCGAAGCCTGCTCCTTCATGGAAAATAACGCTGTAATCTAGGAATGTCTCTGCAAGGCTGGCAAAGGGCAGTCAGGAGCTTGCACCCTGCCTCTGGAATTACCGACTTCTGAACAGATCTGGAGGTCTCCCTTAGGGGAAGCTAACCGATTCTTCCAAATAGAGGCTTCCAAACGCAGGCCGCTTGGCTGCCTCTTGCTCTCTGAAGGAGGCCTGCTTTCCCGCCTCCTATGAACCCCACATCCCAGCCTCTGGGAAAAGCGGATCTTGAAGATCTTTTCTCAGGGGTTGTTTCCACGGAGCTGCGGCCGAGCCTGGAGCCCCAAACGCACAGGGGAAGAAAAACCACATGGACAAGTCTTTGCTCTCTAGGAGAGCTCTAGTGAACTTCACTCTGTCAGGAACGTTGTTGTTTCCTATGGAGACACCCCTGTCTGTGAAGCTGTGTACTGAACATGGAGACACAGAGTCTGATTCTCTCTGTGCAGCTTTGAAGCTGTCGTTCAAACAACAGCTTGAAAATCCATACAATGCTCTTCCTAACCCGTGACACAGTTCTCATTGCTATACCCCTTGGCAGTATTTAGAAATCCATACCCAAACCCTTCTCCTAGTAGGCCTGGGTCCTAGTTCGGAGAAACACGCAATGGCGGAGCTGAGGCCAGTAAGGCACCAGTCAGGTCTCACACACTCTGGCAGCCTGATCGTCCAGGGAGACTAAAGCCTGTTGTGCCTTGCAGGAGGCTCGCTTGTGTTACCTCCTGTGAACTGCGTTTGCCAGCCTGGGGGAATAGCGGTCCCTGGAGATCTTTTCTCAGGGGCTCCTTCCCCTGAGCTGGGGCGGACCTCAGGGACCCAACTCACAGGGCAAGGCAAAACCATATGGACAGGTCTATGCTCTGTAGCAGACTTCTAGTGAACCTCATCTCTCAGGAACATTCTTGGCTCCTATAGAGACACTTCTGTGTGTGAAGCTGTGTACCTAACATAGGGGCACAGAGAGCCTGATTCTCTCAGTTCATTTTGACCCTGTCGTTCAGAAAACAGCTTGAGAATCCATAAAATGCTCTCCCTTACCGCTGAGAGAATTCTCACTGCTGTAGCCCTTGGCACTTTGTCGAAATCCGCACCCAAACGCTTCTCCAAATAGGCCTGGGTCCTAGTTCGGAGGAACAGGCAATGGTGGAACTGAGGCCAGAAAGGCAACAGTCAGGTTTCACACACTCTGGCAGCCTGCTCCTCCAGGGACAGTAAGGCCTCTTTTTCTCTGCAGGAGATTCGCTTGACTTACTTCATGTGAACAGCGTTTCCCAGCCTCAGCGAAGCGGTTCCTGGAGATCTTTTCTCAGGGACAGTTTCCCCGGAGGTGTGGCGGACCTCGGGGACCCAACTCACAGGGGAAGGAAAAACCACATGGACAGGTCTATGCTCTGTAGGAGAGGTTTAGTGAACCTAATCTCTCAGGAACATTCTTGGCTCCTATAGAGACAACTCTGTGTGTGAAGCTACACTCCCAACATTGGGGAACAGGGATCTTGGTTCTCTAGGTGGGGTGCTGATGCTTTGTAGTAAAGCACCTGCTTGAGAATCCATCCTCTTAGGCTTCCCTCGCCTTGACAGAGGTCTCATTGCTGTAGCCCTTGGCAGTTTCAAAGAAGAAGACCCTTACCTTTCATAAAGTAGGCCCTTGTCCTAGTTTGAATGGAAAGGCAATGGTTGAGCTGAGGCCAATAAGGAGCCAGTCCCCTCTGGCACATTCCCGAAGCCTGCTCCTTCATGGAATATAACTCTAGAATCTTGGAATGTCTTTGCAAGGCTGGCAAATGGCAGTCAGGAACCAGCACCCTGCCTCTGGAATTACCGACTTCTGAGCAGATCTGGAGGTCTCCTTTAGGAGAAGCTAACCCATTCCTTCCAAATAGAGGCTTCAAAACACAGGCAGGTTGGCTGCCTTTCATGCCCGAAGGAGGCTTGCTTTTCTCTCCTCCTATGAACCCCAGTTCCCAGCCTCTGGGAAAAGCGTATCTTGAAGATATTTTCTTAGGGGTTGTTTCCACGGAGCTGGGGCCGAGCCCAGGGCCCAAAGGCACAGGGGAAGGCAAGACCACATGGACAGGTCTATGCTCTGTAGCAGACCTCTAGTGAACCTCATCTCTCAGGAGCATTCTTGGCTCCTATAGAGACACCTCTGTGTGTGAAGCTGCGTACCTAACATAGGGGCAGAGAGAGCCTGATTCTCTCTGTTCATTTTGACGCTGTCATTCAGAAAACAGCTTGAGAATCCATAAAATGCTCTCCCTTACCACCGAGAGAATTCTCACTGCTGTAGCCCTTGGCACTTTGTAGAAATCTGCACCCAAACGCTTTTCCAAGTAGGCCTGGGTGCTAGCTCGGATGAGCAGGCAATGGTGGAGCTGAGCCCAGTAAGGCAACAGTCAGGTTTCACACATTCTGGCAGCCTGCTCCTCCAGGGACTGTAAGGCCTCTTTTACTCTGCAGGAGATTCGCTTGCCTTACTTCATGTGAACAGCATTTCCCAGCCTCGGCGAAGCGGTTCCTGGAGATCTTTTCTCAGGGACAGTTTCCCCGGAGGTGTGGCGGACCTCGAGGACCCAACTCACAGGGGAAGGCAAAACCACATGGACAGGTCTATGCTCTGTAGGAGAGGTTTAGTGAACCTAATCTCTCAGGAACATTCTTGGCTCCTATAGAGACAACTCTGTGTGTGAAGCTACACTCCCAACATTGGTGCACAGGGAGCTTGATTCTCTCCGTGGGGTGCTGATGCTTTGTGGCAAAGCACCTGCTTGAGAATCCATCCTCTTAGGCTTCCCTCACCTTGACAGAGGTCTCATTGCTGTAGCCCTTGGCAGTTAGCAAAGAAGAAGACCCTTACCCTTCATAAACTAGGGCCTTGTCCTAGTTTGAATGGAAAGGCAATAGCTGAGCTGAGGTCAATAAGGAGCCAGTCCCGTCTGACACATTCCCGAAGCCTGCTCCTTCATGGAAAATAACTCTAGAATCTAGGAATATCTTTGCAAGGCTAGCAAAGGGCAGTCAGGAACCAGTACCCTGCCTCTGGAATTACCGACTTCTGAGCAGATCTGGAGGTCTCCTTTAGGAGAAGCTAACCCATTCCTTCCAAATAGAGGCTTCAAAACACAGGCAGGTGGGCTGCCTTTTTGTTCCCGATGGAGGCGTGCTTTTCTCTCCTCCTACGAATCCCGGTTCCCAGACACTGGGAAAAGTGGATCTTGAAGATATTTTCTCAGGGGTTGTTTCCACGGAGCTGGGGCCGAGCCTGGAGACCCAAAGGCACAGGGGAAGGCAAGACCACATGGACAAGCCTTTGCTCTTTAGTATAGCTCTAATGAACCTCACTCTGTCAGGATCTTTCTTGATTCCTACGGAGACACACCTGTGTGTGAAGCTGCGGGCACAGAGAGCCTGATTACCCCTGTGCAGCGCTGAGTCTGGGCGGCTAAACAACAGCTTGGGAATGCAGCCTGGGGCGTTTCCCTTCCCTCGGACAGAGCCCTCCTTGCGGTAGGCCTTGGTAGTTTGCATACAATGGGGCCCTAAGCCCTCTGCAAGTTGGCCTGGCTCCTAGGTCCAAAGGGCAGGCCAGAGCGGAGCTGAGGCTGTCAGGCTCCAGACACATCTCCCATACTCCTACATCCTGCTCCTACCTGGGCGTGAACGCTAGAAGCTGGGAAGGTACCTGGACCGTGCAGGGGCGGGGCGAACGCGGGCGGCGTGGGGCGGGGGTCGGCTTCTGGCGGGGGTGGGGGCGGGCTTCCCAGTTGTGCTCTCGGAGGTGGACACTGAGGCTGAAAACACGCCGGGAGCGCACCCGGGACTGGGTAAACCCGGGCTGCGCGGGTCGAGATTCCGATGGCTTTGGGTGGGGGTCGGTCCCAGTTGTGCTCCCGGGGGTCGCCACTGCGGCTGGGAACGCGCCGGGAGCGCACCCGGGGCGGGGCTAACCCTGGGGGCGCGGGGCGGGGGTCGGCTCATGGGGGGGATGGGGAGGGGTTCCCAGTTGCGCTCTCGGGGGTTGCAACTGCGGCTGGGAACGCCCATTTCGTCCGCTCCTGGGTCCCCAAGGATCGCCATCCCGTGGGTGCAGTGGAGGGCTGCGGACCACAGGTAAGGGAACTGGGACTGTGTGGAGCAGGGAACCAAGTATTCCGCCGTCTGTTGGCACATTCTCGGAGCTCCCCAACCTGGCGGTCGCAGAAAGGCCTTGCCTTTGGGGTCAAGGCCTTTACCACTCCAGCCCTCTGCTGAAAAATCTCAGAGTCTGCGCGGTTCTTCCAAGCAGCCTAGTGTCCGCTGGAAGTCCAAGGGACAGAACACTGAACTCTGGCCGGCTGGCCCAGCCCTCTTCTGGCACTTTGTAAGCCAGCGGGCCCTTGAGCACCTGCTGGGATGGGAAAGGGAAGGGTCCATGGATTGCACCCTAGAAACTTAGTAGGGTGCATGGATTTCAAACCCTGGTGGCCGCCCAGGCAGCAAAGAAGGGGGGAGGGCACCTTGCTGCCCTTTCATGGCAGAATCTGTGGTTGTCCAGCTGCGTGGGCCTTTTCATGAGGACCCTGTGCAATAAAAGTTTGGTGTTTTGGAACTGAATAATTAGAACGTGTAAAAGCTTTAAATTATGTGGTGGTGTAATTAAAAAACAAAACAAAACAAAACCAAGCTCCAAGTGTTGTGCAAATGGAGGTTTAAATATTGAAGGACTGTATTCCTTGCACTGTGGCATTCTATCAAGAAGTGTGCAGGATTTTTTTTTTTTTAAGAAAAGTGTTCGAAGTGCTTGAAACAGGAAACCCAGAGGTGCCCCTGTATTTTGGGGAAGGCCTTAGGAGGTCACTTGGAAATGCTGCTGGCTGTGCGGGAGGGGGGCAGATGGGCTGTGCAGGCTTGTCCTTTGCATGGATGTTCTTGTGTGTGGAAACCCAGCTCGGAGCCATCTCCTGATGTGTAAGAATTTCGCAGACAAACCTTGAGCTAAGCAATGCATTTTTTCCTAAGAAAATGTTTGTCTTAAGCGATGTAAATATCCTATGTATTTCCGCTAGACTCTGGCTTCAGGTCGGTTCCCCCAAAAGGCTCAGAAGCGATTTGAACAAAACAGCATGTTTTCCTCCTAGCTTGTTCTCCTTATCTATGTTAAGGAAATGATATATTTGCCTGCAATACTGCCTTTCTTCAAGATTCATGTCAATCAAGTTTTGGCCCGGGATGACTCACCTGCTGCCAATATTATCTCAATGCATGTCGTGGGGGAGGGGCCTGGTGCCATTCCCTGAAACAGTTCCTTTCTTTCCTTAGCTGACTGCTAGTGCCTGTAGAATATCTGGCTAAAGACCAGCAGGGGGTACTCTTACTACCCCCCCCCACCCCGCCTCGAGTCTAAGTCAGCAGCTTTCTCTATCTCTTTAATACTTTAATAACACTTGATGACACAAAAGCTCTGAGCGATCAAATCATATCAAATCTTCATTTCAGATTGAAGATGCATTCCATGGTATTGCCATCTTAAGTCTTTCCATCGTTATGGAATATCTGTCCATGTATTCAGGATAGTTTTCAGCCAGGGTGTATAATTTCCAGTGTGCCAGTCTTGTCATCCTCGTTACATCCATGGCAAAGTGTTTTATTCATGTTGATATTATTGAAAGGGAATTTTTTAAAATTCCTTTTCAGATTATTATCTGCTAATGTATACAGATAAAACTGTGTAATCATTCATTTTTATCAGTTTGGACAGCTTGATAGTTGTCTTTAATTTCTTTACTTTCTGACACTTTAAGATTATCCTGGGACACATATGTAATGCCTCACCCCTAAATTCAGACATGTGTTCAAAGAACTTCTGTCCTTTTATTTATTTATTCTTTAACATTGAAATCGTTTTGACTATGCTGGGTGTTTCTTGCTAGATGGAAGTAGCTAGGACCTCTGGACTGCAGTCTCTCATCTCTTGCTGACCTCTTGTTGACCTCTGCAGATTCCTGGTAGGTGGGAGCTTGTTAGTTCCTTGTTCCTTATCAGAACCTCCTGTGGTAAGTGTTTTTCTCTTCTCTGTTGCCTGGTAAGGGTGGGTGGTCATGGGCATCCCAAAGTTGGCTAGAAGTCAATTATTTAGGCAGGCTTGCACATAGATATGGGAGAAGGCAATGGCACCCCACTCCTGGAAAATCCCAAGGACGGAGGAGCCTGGTAGGCTGCAGTCCATGGGGTGGCTAAGAGTCGGACACCACTGAGCGACTTCATTTTCACTTTTCACTTTCATGCATAGGAGGAGGAAATGGCAACCCACTCCAGTGTTCTTGCCTAGAGAACCCCAGGGACTGCGGGGCCTTGTGGGCTGCCATCTATGGCGTGGCACAGGGTCGGCCTCAACTGAACCACTTAGCAGCTGCAGCAGCAGCAGCAGCAGTGCATAGATATCAAAGGGGATGAGAACAGTCAGGTAGGATCACATATGTCACCGTGAAACAATACTTCTCCTCTTAGCCAAAGCTAACAAAAGATTTCTGTTCTAGGTCAACCTAGAAGAGATCACTTAAGAGGTAAAGAAACTTAAACTGCATTAGCAAAGGCAGTTCAACATCTCAAGAAAACTTGTGCTAGGCACAAAACTCTTTTCTGGGGGCCTACTTTCCCTACAACCTCCTTATCCCATTCTGTACCCATTCCTTTGCTTCTCCCGTCCTGAAAATGCCACCTGTAAGACAGAACTACTTCGTTTTCCTTCTTAAAGTGTGATTGCATTCCATACATTCTTGTAATAACAAGTCATACATTTCCCTTCAGCAACGAAGAACTGACTCTTATATTGGCATTTGATAGATTGGTGAGCATACCTATCAGTGATAATAGCGCCCACCCCGCTTCCTGCAAGAACAGAACAAAACAAAACAAAGCAAAAAAATTGCTTTCTTACATTTAATATGTTCGGATGGTGCCAGTCACTATTCATGCAGAGTCAAAAATCTCTTTTGTTTCTGTGTAAAAGGGAGGTCCTTTCAAGTCGTGAATGTTTAAGAAGTTTCATTTATTTGGAAGTGACCTAGCTATTCAATACACTGTCGTCACTTAGTTTAGCACCAGGATAGAAACTCAGGTAACCAAAACACCTGGAGGAACGATTGTAAGTTCAGTTCAGTTCAGTTGCTCAGTCGAGTCTGACTCTTTGGGACCCCGTGGCCTGCAGGACGCCAGGCTTCCGTGTCCATCACCAACTCCAGGGGCTTGCTCAAACTCATGTCCATCGAGTCAGTGATGCCATCCAACCATCTTATCCTCTGTCATCCCCTTCTCCTCTGCCTTCAATCAAGACTATGAGAGGCAGATATTTTAGAGTATAATTATTGTTAAGAGTTTATCTAAAAGCTCATATCACATTTACATTTTTTACATTGGTTGTTGCTGTTTCCAGGTACTTTCTTGCTGACAAGCTTGTGACACATATAACAATAGAGCAATTTTTACCTCAAAAGAAACCTAGGCACTATGAACATGTTGTGCTTAATTTTGTTGACTCTTAGACATGTCTATAGTGGAGGAGCAAAACCAAAAATACTAGATATTTAATATTGACTAGTTCCCAGTTCACGGGACTCTGACATTCATTTAGGTCAATGTTTTCTTGTATTTCCAGCAGTTTGATTTGGAAGGGCTGCCTTGTCTTGAGACCATTGAAATCAGAACTCAGAACTTGAGCAATATTATCAAAAAACACAAGGCTCACACTGACACATACCTTAATCCAGACAGACAGACAAGACATCTTCCAGTTTTCCGCCTGAGATTTAAAATATTTCTTTGAGCCGTTTTCCTGGGGAGTGGGGGTGGCAGCGAGGCAGGCTTGGGTAACAAGCTAATTGTTGGTCATTGCATATGCAAAGAACCAGCTTTCCGGGTTCCAAGGAAAAAAGTTTCCTTGGTACCCAATTTTGTTTGGATCTATAGACTCTCATGGCCCTCCTAGGTCAGGACATCTTTCCTTTCTGTAGTCCTCGTTTTATCCCTAAATCATAGACAGCTTGGATTGTCTCTGTGGAGTGGATGTATTGTCCTCGTGTTTGACCTGGCGGCAGTAGCGAGGTCCGAGAGCCTCTCCTGGAACCGGGCGTGGGGACGGGGCTCACCAGGAGCCCCTGGTGGAAGTGGGCAACGCCCCGGGAGCGCGCCAGGGGCGGGGCGATCCCGGGAGGCGCGGGTCGGGGTTCTGGTCGGGAGGGGGTGGGGGGCGGTAACAGTTGTGCTCTCGGGGGTCCCCACTGCAGCTGGAAACGCGCTGGGAGTGCGGCAGGGGCGGGGTGAACCCGGGTGGCGCGGGGCAGGGTTTGGCTCCTGGCGGGGGTGGGGGAGGGCTTCCCAGTTGTGCTCTCGGTGGTGGCCACTGAGGCTGGAAACACGCCGGGAGCGCACCCGGGGCGGGGTAAACCTGGGCTGCGCGGGTCGAGATTTAGATGGCTGTGCGTAGGGGTTCGGTCCCAGTTGTGCTCTCGGGGGTCGCCACTGCGGCTAGGAACGCCCATTTCCTACGCTCCTGTGTCCCCAAGGATCCACATCTAGTGGGTGCAGCGGAGGGCTGCGGGCCACAGGTCAGGGAACTGGGACTGCTTGGAGCAGGGAACCAAGTATTCCACCCTCTGTTGGCACATTCTCGGAGCTCCCCAACCTGGCGGTTGCAGAAAGGCCTCGCCCTTGGTGTCAAGGCCTTTACCACTCCACCCCTTTGCTGAAAAATCTCAGTCTGCACGGTTTTCCCAAGCAGCCTAGTGTCCCCTGGAGGTCCAAGGGACAGAACCCTGAACTCTGGCCGGCTGGCCCAGCCCTGCTTCTGGCACTTTGTAAGCCAGCGGGCCCTTGAGCACCTGCTGGGATGGGAAAGGGAAGGGTCCACGGATTGCACCCTAGAAACTTTGTAGGGTGCATGGATTTCAAACCCTGGTGGCCGCCCAGGCAGCAAAGAAGGGGGGAGGGCACCTTGCTGCCCTTTCATGGCAGAATCTGTGGCTGTCCTGATGCGTGGGCCTTTTCATGGGGACCTTGTGTAATAAAAGTTTGGTGTTTTGGTACTGAATAATTAGAAATTGTAAAAAGTTTAAATTATGTGGTGGTGTAATTAAAAAACAAAACAAAACAAAACCAAGCCCCAAGTGTTTGGCACAGGGAGGTTTAAGTATTGAAGGCCTGTTTTCCTTGCACTGTTGCATTCTATCAAGAAGTGTGCAGGATTTTTTTTTTTTTTTTAAGAAAAGTGTTCGAACTGAGGGAAACAGGAAACCCAGAGGTGCCCCTGTATTTTGGGGAAGGCCTTAGGAGGTCACTTGGAAATGCTGCTGGCTGTGGGGGAGGGGGGCAGATGGGCTGTGCAGGCTTGTCCTTTGCATGCATGTTCTTGTGTGTGGAAACCCAACTCGGAGCCATCTCCTGATGTGTAAGAATTTCGCAGACAAACCTTGAGCTAAGCAATGCATTTTTTCCTAAGAAAATGTTTGTCTTAAGCGATGTAAATATCCTATGTATATCTGCTGGACTCTGGCTTCAGGTCGGTTCCTCCAATAGGCTGAGAAGCGACTTGAACAAAACAGTATGTTTTCCTCGTACCTTGTTCTCCTAATCTATGTTAAGGAAATGATATATTTGCCTGGAATACTGCCTTTCTTCAAGATTCATGTCAATCAGTTTTTGGCCCAGGATGACTCACCTGCTGCCAATGTGACCTCAAGGCATGTCGTGGGGGAGGGGCCTGGTGCCATTCCCTGAGACAGTGCCTTTCTTTCCTTAGCTGACTGCTAGTGCCTGTAGAATATCTGGCTAGAGACCAGCAGGGCGTCCACCCCGCCTCAAGTCTAAGTCAGCAGCTTTCTCTATCTCAGTTATACTTTAATAACAATTGATGACACAAAAGCTCTGAGCGATCAAATCATATCAAATCTTCATTTCAGATTGAAGATGCATTCCATGGTATTGCCATCTTAAGTCTTTCCATTGTTATGGAATACCTGTCCATGTATTCAGGATAGTTTTCAGCCAGGGTGTATAAGTTCCAGTGTGCCAGTCTTGTCATCCTCGTTACATCCATGGCAAAATGTTGTATTCATGTTGACATTATTGAAAGGGAATTTTTTTAAATTCCTTTTCAGATTATTATCTGGTAGTATATACAGAAAAAACTGTGTAATCTTTCGTTTTTATCAGTTTGGACAGCTTGATAGTTGTCTTTAATTTCTTTCCTTTCTCATACTTTAAGATTTTCCGGGCACCGTACATGTACTGCCTCACCCCTAATCTCAGTCATGTGTTCAAAGGACTTCTGTCCTTTATTTGTTTACTTATTTTTTGCAACATTGAATTCGTTTTGACTATGCTGTGTCTCTGCTGCAAGATGGAAGTCGCTAGGACCTCTGGACTGCAGTCTTCCATCTCTTACTGACCTCTTGTTGACCTCTGCAGAATCCTGGTTGGCGGGAGCTTGTTAGTTCCTCGTTCCTTACCAGGACCTCCTGTGGTAAGTGTTTTTCTCTTCTCTGTTGCCTGGTAAGGGTGGATGGTCATTGGCATCCCAAAGCTAGCTAGAAGTCAATTATTTAGGCAGGCTTGGGCATAGATATGGGAGAAGGCAATGGCACCCCACTCCAGTACTCTTGCGTGGAAAATCCCATGGATGGAGGAGCCTGGTAGGCTGCAGTCCATGGGGTCGCTAAGAGTCGGACACCACTGAGCGACTTCACGTTCACTTTTCACTTTCATGCATGGGAGGAGGAAATGGCAACCCACTCCAGTGTTCTTGCCTAGAGAACCCCAGGGACTGCGGGGCCTCGTGGGCTGCCGTCTATGGGGTCGCACAGAGTCGGACACGACTGAAACGACTTAGCAGCAGCAGCGGCGGCAGCAGCAGCAGAAGCAGTGCATCGATATCAAAAGGGCTGCAAACAGTCAGGAAGGATCACATATGTCACCGTGAAACACTACTTCTCCACTTAGCCAAAGCTAACAAAAGATTTCTGTTCTAGGTCAACCTAGAAGAGATCACTTAAGAGGTAAAGAAACTTAAACTCCATTAGCAAAGGCAGTTCGACATCTCAAGAAAACTTGTGCTAGGCACAGAACTCTTTTCTTGGGGTCCACTTTCCCTACAACCTCCTTATCCCATTCTGTACCCATTCCTTTGTTTCTCCCATCCTGAAACGGCCACCTGTAAGACAGAACTACTTTGTTTTCCTTCCTCAAGTGCCATTGCATTCCACATACTTTCTTGTAATAACAAGTCATACATTTCCCTTCAGCAACCAAGAACTGACTTTTATATTGGCATTCGCTATAGCCCGCCCCACTCCCCCCACCCCCAAGAACAGAACAGAACAAAACAAAACAATTGCTTTCTTACATTTAACATGTCAGGATGGTGCCAGACACTATTCATGGAGAGTCAAAAATCTCTTTTGTTTCTGTGTAAAAGGGAGGTCCTTTCAAGTCGTGAATGTTTCAGAACTTTCATTTATTTGGAAATGACCTAGCTATTCAATACACTGTCGTCACAAGGATAGAAACTCGGGTAAGCAAAACACCTGGAGAAACGTTTGTTAGTTCAGTTCAGTTCAGTTGCTCAGTCGTGTCTGACTCTTTGGGACCCCGTGGCCTGAAGGACGCCAGGCTTCCGTGTCCGTCACCAGCTCCAGGGGCTTGCTCAAACTCATGTCCATCGAGTCAGTGATGCCATCCAACCATCTTATCCTCTGTCATCCCCTTCTCCTCTACCTTCCATCAAGACTATGAGAGGCAGATATTTTAGAGTATAATTATTGTAAAGAGTTTGTCTAAAAGCTCATATCACATTTACATTTTTTACTGTTGTTGTTGTCGTTTCCAGGTAGTTTCTTGCTGACAAGCTTGTGACAGATATAACAATAGAGCAATTTTTACCTCAAAAGAAACCTAGGCACTATGAACATGTTGTGCTTAATGTTGTTGACTCTTAGACATGTCTATAATGGAGGAGCAAAACCAAAAATACTAGATATTTAATATTGACTAGTTCCCAGTTCACGGGACTCTGACATTCATTTAGGTCAATGTTTTCTTGTATTTCCAGCAGTTTGATTTGGAAGGGCTGCCTTGTCTTGAGACCATTGAAATCAGAACACAGAACTTGAGCAATATTATCAAAAAACACAGGGCTCACACTGACACATACCTTAATCCAAACAGACAGACAAGACATCTTCCAGGTTTCCGCCTGAGATTTAAAATATTTCTTTGAGCCAGTCTTCTGGGGAGTGGGGGGTTGGGGGTGGAAGTAAGGCAGGCTTGGGTAACAAGCTAATTGTTGGTCATTGCATATGCAAAGAACCAGCTTTCCGGGTTCCAAGGAAAAAAGTTTCCTTGGTAACCAACTTTGTCTGGTTCTATAGAATATCATGGCCCTCCTAGGTCAGGTCATCTTGCCTTTCTGTAGTCCTCGTTTTATCCCTAAATCATAGACAGCTTGGATTGTCTCTGTGGGGTGTATGTATTGTCCTCATGTTTGACCTGGCGGCAGCAGCGAGGTCCGAGAGCCTCTCCTGGAACCGGGCGTGGGGACGGGGCTCACCGAGAGCCGCTGGTGAAGGTGGGCAGCACCCCTGGAGCGCGGCAGGGGCGGGGCGAACCCGGGCGGCGCAGGGCGGGTGTAGGCTCCTGGCGGGGGTAGGGGAGGGCTTCCCAGTTGTGCTCTCGGAGATGGCCACTGCAGCTGGAAACGCGCCGGGAGCGCAGCCAGGGTGGGGTAAACCTGGGCTGCACAGGTCGAGATTCCGCTCGCTGTGGGTGGGGGGTCGGTCCCTGTTGTGCTCCCGGGGGTCGCCAATATGGCTGGGAACCCGCCGGGAGCCCGGCAGGGCCGGGACGAAACCTGGCGGCACGGGGCGGGGTGGGGTTCCGTTCGCAGTGGGGGTCCGCTCCTGGCGGGGGTGGGGGAGGGCTTTCCAGATGTGCTGTTGGGGGTCGCCATTGCGGCTGGGAATGCCCATTTCGTGAACTCCTGGATCCCCAAGGATTGGCATCCATTGGCCACAGCGGAGGGGTGCGGAACACAGGTAAGGGAACGGGGACTGCCTGGAGCAGGGAACCATGTATTCCGCCCTGTGTTGGCACAGTCTCAGAGCTCCCCAACCTGGCGGTCGCAGAAAGGCCTCGTCTTTGGGGTCAAGGCCTTTACCGCTCCACCCCTCTGCTGAAAAACCTCAGAGTCTGCGCGGTTTTCCCAAGCAGCCTAGTGTCCGCTGGAAGTCCAAGGGACAGAACCCTGAATTCTGGCCGGCTGGCCCAGCCCTGCTTCTGGCACTTTGTAGGCCAGCGGGCCCTGGAGCACCTGCTAGGATGGGAAAGGGAAGGGTACGCGAATTGCACCCTCGTGGCCGCCGAGGCAGCAAAGAAGAGGGGAGGGCACCTTACTGCCCTTTAATAGCAGACAGAATCTGTGGCTGTCTTGCTGCGTGGGCCTTTTCATGGGGACCTTGTGCAATAAAAGTTTACCGGTGACCTTAGGGAACTTCCCAGTGTGCTTCTGACAGATGAGGGATGCTGTGGAGTTGGCGGGGCCTCTCAGGACTCCGCTGGGTTTGGCGCAATGGAAGAGGGCCTCATCTCCAGGGAAGGCAGGAACCTCAGGCTTCCTCTCCGTTTCGGACTCCGACCGCAGGGTCCCTGCAGAGTTGGGACAGGAGAGTCAGGAATCGTCTTGTCTGAGGAAGGGAACTCCGCTTGCCTCTCGAGGTGCTCAGGGGGTCTCAGGCCCCTTGTTGAGCTGTGTGTGGAACCTGCGGGTGTTTCCGGAAATGCACGACGGTGACAGTGCCCCTTCGTGTTGTGCCTTCACCCACTGGGTTGCCTTCGAAGAGGTGTCCGGGCCTCGGGTTCTTTTCAAGAGCAGACAGGGAAATCGGGGTCTTTCGGCATGTGGGACCACCCACGGGGCTAGTCTCAAATTTCCTAGTGAGGCCGGCTTCATCCTGAGGTGTGCTGGGAAGGCCGGGGACCCTTCCAGACAACGCAGGGGGATCGACTCTCCTGTCGCCATCAGGAGGGGAGAAGGGGCTCAGATGAAGTGGGGACGGAACCCTCGGTGTTACCCTCGAGGGAAACCGGCGTGTGGGGGACTTTTGGGGTTTGCATGAAAGGAGTCAGGTACCGTTTCGCACTTCAGGACAGAACCTGGGACTTCCCTTGAGACGCCGTAGCGGGCAAGGGCCTCATCTTGCGAAGACGTTGAAACCACGTGGTTTTTCTCGAGTTGCGGCAGGATTCTCGAGTTTCGATGAGGATTTCAGGCTTCCTCTTGGGTGGCCTTGGGAAGCCCCATCTCCCATTCAAGTAGCGAGGGAAATTTGGGGGTAGCGCTCGAGTCACTGCAGGGCCAAAGAGACCTCATCAAGGCGTGTGTCCGGGAACTAATATTCCTCTCCAGGGAAGGCAGGGATCTCGGGGTTGCATTTCAGGCTCCCTCGGGGAGTCAGGCCTCGTCTCGAGGGGAAGCAAAGGACTCCGCTCTCCTCTCGAGTGGCGACGCGGATCTCTTGGAGCCCACTGAGTGGCCTCAAGGGAGTCCAGCCTCCTCTTCAGTTTGGAGAGAGGACCCGGGTTTGCTCTCCAGGCCATGCAGGAATAGAAGGCCCTCAGCTCGCCAGGACAGGGGCGTCTCAGGGGTTTCCTCGAGCTGCGGCGCCCGTGGGGGTTTTCTCCCGAGGCAAGACGAGGATCTCAGGGAGCCTCTCGTGCGGCGCCAGGGAAGTCAGGTCTCCATGCGCGTGGCGAGGGGAGCGCGTCATGGCTCTCGAGTCACGGGAGGGGACTAGGGCCTCGAGACGTATTGAAGAAGGACTCTTGAGGTCTTTCTCGGGTGGCGGCGGGAAACCCTCGTTTCCCTCGCCTTCTGCCGGGGATCTTAGGGAACTTCCCAGGGTGCCTCTGAGAGGCGAGGGATCCTGTGGAGTTGGCGGGGCCTCTCGGGACTCCGCTGGGTCTGGAGCAATGGAAGAGGGCCTCACCTCGAGGGGAGGCAGGAACCTCAGGCTTCCTCTCCGTTTCGGCTACGACCACAGGGTCCCTGCAGCGTTGGGGCAGGAAAGTCAGGCCTCGTCTTGTCTGAGGAAGGGAACTCCGCTTGCCTCTCGAGTTGCTCAGGGAGTCTCAGTCCCCTCGTGGAGCTGTGTGTGGAAACCGCGGGTGTTTCCGGACGATGCACGGGAGTGTCAGTGCCCCTTCGTGTTGTTCCTTCACTCACAGGGTGGCCTTCGAAGAGGTGTCCGGGCATCGGGTTCTCCTCAACTGCGGACCGGGAAATCAGGGTCGTTCAACATGGGGCACCAGCCACGGGGCTTGTCTCGAATTTCCTCGCGAGGCCGGCCTCATCCCGAGGGGCGCCGTGCAGGCCGGGAACCCCTTCCAGACCACGCAGGGGAATCAACTCTCCTGTCGCGAACAGGAGAGGAGTAGGAGCTCAGAGGAAGTGGTGCCGGGACTCTCGGTGTTCCCCTCAAGGGAACCCGGCATGTCGGGGAACTTTTGGATGTCGCATGAAGGGTGTCAGGTACCGTGTCTCACTTCACGACGGAACATGGGACTTCCCTTGAGACGCCGTACCGGGCAAGGGCCTCATCTTGCGAAGACGTTGAAACCACGTGGTTTTTCTCGAGTTGCGGCAGGATTCTCGAGTTTCGATGAGGATTTCAGGCTTCCTCTTGGGTTGGCCTTGGAAAGCCCCATCTCCCATTCAAGTAGCGAGGGAAATCTGGGGGTAGCGCTCGAGTCACTGCAGGGCCAAAGAGACCGCATCAAGGCGTGTGTCCGGGAACTAATATTCCTCTCCAGGGAAGGCAGGGACCTCGGGGTTGCATTTCAGGCTCCCTCGGGGAGTCAGGCCTCGTCTCGAGGGGAAGCAAAGGACTCCGCTCTCCTCTCGAGTGGCGACGCGGATCTCTTGGAGCCCACTGAGTGGCCTCAAGGGAGTCCAGCCTCCTCTTCAGTTTGGAGAGAGGACCCGGGACTGCTCTCCAGGCCATGCAGGAATAGAAGGCCCTCAGCTCCCCAGGACGGGGGCGTCTCAGGGGTTTCCTCGAGCTGCGGCGCCCGTGGGGGTTTTCTCCCGAGGCAAGACGAGGATCTCAGGGAGCCTCTCGTGCGGCGCCAGGGAAGTCAGGTCTCCATGCGCGTGGCGAGGGGGAGCGCGTCATGGCTCTCGAGTCACGGGAGGGGACTAGGGCCTCGAGACGCATTGAAGAAGGACTCTCGAAGTCTTTCTCGGGGGGCGGCGGGAAACCCTCGTTTCCCTCGCCTTCTGCTGGGGATCTTAGGGAACTTCCCAGGGTGCCTCTGAGAGGCAAGGGATCCTGTGGAGTTGGCGGGGCCTCTCGGGACTCCGCTGGGTCTGGCGCAACGGAAGAGGGCCTCACCTCGAGGGGAGGCAGGAACCTCAGGCTTCCTCTCCGTTTCGGCTCCGACCACAGGGTCCCTGCAGAGTTGGGACAGGATCGTCAGGCCTCGTCTTGTCTGAGGAAGGGAACCCCGCTTGCCTCTCGAGTTGTCAGGGGTTTTCAGGCCCCTGGGCGAGCTGTGTGTGGAACCCGCGGGTCTTTCCGGATGATGCACGGGGGTGTCAGTGCCCCTTCGTGTTGTGCCTTCACCCACAGGTTTGCCTTCCAAGAGGGGTCCGGGCCTCGGGTCCTTCTCAAAAGCGGACCGGGGAATAGGGGGCATTTGGCATGTGGCACCACCCACGTGGCTCGTCTCGAATTTCCTCGTGAGACCGGCCTCATCCTGAGGTGCACCGGGAAGGCCGGGAACCCCTTCTGAACCACGCAGGGGAATCGACTCTCCTGTCGTGATCAGGAGGGGAGAACGGGCTCAGATGAAGCTGTGCCGGGACTCTTGGTGTTCCCTCGAGGGTACCCGGCGTGTCGGGGAGCTTTTGGGGGTCGCACGAAGGGTGTCAGGTACTGTTTCGCACTTCAGGGCGGAACATGGGACTTCCCCTGAGACGCTGTAATGGGCAAGGGCCTCATCTTGCGAAGACGTTGGAACCACGTGTTTTTTCTCGACTTGCGGCGGGATTCTCGAGTGACGATGGGGATTACAGGCTTCCTCCTCTTTTGGCCCTGGGAAGCCCAGTCTTCCATTCGATTGGCGAGGGAAAGCTGGGGGTTGCGCTCGAGTCACTGCAGGGCCAAAGAGACCTCATCTAGGCTTGTGTCCAGGACCTAGTGTTCCTCTCCAGGGAAGGCAGGGATCTCGGGGTTGCATTCCAGGATCCCCCTGGGTGTCAGGCCTCGTCTCGAGGAGAAGCAAAGGACTCCGCTGTCCTCCCGAGTCGCGACGCGGATATCTTGGAGCCCCCTAGTGGCGTCAATGGAGTCAAGCCTCCTCTTCATTTTGGAGAGAGGGCTCGGGATTGTTCTCCAGGCCATGCAGGAAAAGAAGGCCCTTCACCTCGCGAGGACGGGGACGTCTCAGGGGTTTCCTCGAGCTGCGGCGCCCGTGGGGGTTTTCTCGCGAGGCACAGCGAGGATCTCAGGGAGCCTCTCGTGCGGCGCCAGGGAAGTCAGGTCTCCATGCGCGTAGCGAGGAGGAGAGCGTTGTGGCTCTCGAGTAATGGGAGGGGACTAGGGCCTCAAGACGCGTTGAAGAGGGACTCTCGAGGTCTTTCTCGGGTTGTGGCGGAAAAAAGTCGTTTCCCTCGCCTTCTGCCGGGGACCTTAGGGAACTTCCCAGGGTGTCTCTGAGAGTTGAGGGATACTGTGGAGTTGGCGGTGCCTCTCGGGACTCCGCTGGGTTTGTCGCAATGGTAGAGGGGCTCATCTCGAGGGGAGGCAGGAACCTCAGACTTCCTCTCTGTTTCGGACTCCGACATCAGGGTCCCTGCAGAGTTGGGACAGGAGAGTCAGGCTACGTCTTTTCTGAGGAGTGGAACTCCGCTTGCCTCTCGAGTTGTTCATGGGGTTTCAGGCCCCTTGTCAAACTGTGTGTGGAATCTGCAGGTTTTTCCAGACGATGCACGGGGGTGTCAGTGACCCTTCGTTTTTTGTCTTCATCCACAGGGTTGCCTTCGAAGAGGTGTCCGGGCATCGGGTTCTTATGAAGAGCGGACCGGGATATCGGGGTCGTTCAGCATTTGGCACCACCCACGTGGGTTGTCTCGAATTTCCTCATGAAACCGGCCTCATCCTGAAGTGTGCCGCGAAGGTCATGAAACTCTTCCAGACAAAACATTGGAATCGACCCTCCTGTGGCGATCAGGAGGGGAGAAGTGGCTCAGATGAAGTGCTGCTGGGAACCTCGGTGTTTCCCTCAAGTGAGACAGGTATGTCGGGTAACTTTTGGGGTCGCATAAAGCGTTCCAAGTACCGTTTCGCTCTTCAAAATGGAACGGTGGACTTCTCTTGGGGTGCTCCAGCAGGCATGGGCCTCATCTTGGAATGACTGCGGAACCACTTGGTTTTTCTCGAGTTGCGGTGGGATATTTGAGTTACCACAGGGAATTCATGCTTCCTCTTGTGTTGGCCCACAAAAGTCTTATCTTCCATTCGAGATTCGAGGAAGAGCTGGAGGTGCGCTCTAGTCACTGAAGGCAAAAGAGACCCCACCAAGGCTTGTGTGCAGGACCTAATGTTCATGTCAAGGCTCGACAGAAATCTCGGGGTTGCATTCCAGACTCACCTTGGAGTCAGGCCTCGTCTCGAGGGGAAGCAAAGGACTCTGCTCTCCTCTCGAGTCAGACGGGTATGTCTTGGAGCCCACTGAGTGGCTTAAAGGGAGTCAATCCTCCTCTGGTGTTTGGAGGGAGGACACGGGATTGCTCTCCAGGGAATGCAGGAAATGAAGGCCCTCATCTCCCGATGACTGGGGCGTCTCATAGGTTTTCTCGAGCTGTGGCGCTAGTCTGGGGTTTCTCACGAAGTAAGACTGGGAGCTCAGTGAGCCTCTCACGTGGTGCCAGGGCAGTCAGGTCTCTATGCACGTGGTGAGAGGGAGCCCGTCATTGTTCTCGAGTCATGGTAGGGGAATTGGGCCTGAAGACGTGTTAAAGAAGGACTCTCGAGGTCTTTCCTGGGTTGCAGCAGGAAACCCTGGGTTCCATCGACTTGTGCCAGTGACCTCAGGAAGCTTCTCAGCGTGCCTCTGAGAAGTCAGGGTCACTGTGGAGTTGGGAGGGGCCTCTCGGAACTCCACTGGGTTTGGTGCGATGGAAGAGGGCCTCATGACAAGTTGAGGCAGGAACCTCAGGGTTCCTCTCCTGGCTTCGAATGCGCCGGATCTGACTTGGATCGCAGAGTCCCTGCAGAGTTGGGACAGGAGAGTCAGGCCTCGTCTTGTGTGGAGGAATGGAACTCCGCTTGACTCTCGCGTTGTTCATGGGGTGACAGGCCACTTGTCGATTTGTATGTGGAACTTGCGGGTTTTTCTGGACGATGCACTGGGGTGTCACTGCCCCTTTGTGTTGTGCCTTGATCCACAGGATTGCCTTCGAGTTGGGTTCTGCCATCGGGTTCTTATCAAGAGGGGACCAGGGAATTGGGGTCTTTTGGCATGCCGCACCACCCACGAGGCTATGTCTCGAATTTCCTCGTGAGACTGGCCTCATCTTGATGTGCGCCAGGAAGGGCGGGAATGCCTTCCAGACAAAGCAGGGGAATCGAACCTCCTGTCGCGATCAAGAGGGGAGAAGAGTCTCAGATGAAGTGGTGACGGGAACCTCGGTGTTCTCCTCAAGTGAGACTGGTATGTCGGGGAACTTTTGGGGTCGCATCAAGGGTTCCAAGTAACTTTTCGCTCTTCAATACGGAATGTGGGACTTCTCTTGAGACGCTGTAGCGGGCAAGGGCCTCATCTTTCGATGACGGGGGAACCACGTGGTTTTTCTTGAGTTGTGGCGGGATTCTCGAGTTACGACAGGGAATTCAGGCTTCCTCTTCAACTGGCCCAGGGAAGTCCAGTTTTCATTCGAATTGCGAGTTAGAACTGGGGATTGCTCTCGAGACACTGCAGGGCCAAATAGACCTCATCTAGGCTTGTGTCCATGACCTAATGTTTCTCTGCTGGGGAGACAGCGATCTCGGCATTGCATTCTCGACTCACCCGGGGAATCAGGCCTCATCTCGAGGGGAAGCCAAGGACACCGCTCTCCTGTCAAGTCGCGACGGGTATATCTTGGAGCTCACTGTGTGGCCTAAAATGAGTCAAGCCTCCTGTGGAGTTTGGAGAGAGGACTCAGGATTGCTCTCCAGGCCATACAGCAAAAGAAGGCCCTCATCTCGTGAGGACTGGGGCGTCTCGTGGGTATTCTCGAGCTGCGGCTCCAGTGTGGTGTTGCTCACGAGGTATAATGGGGAGCTCAGGGAGCCTCTCCTGTGGCGCCAGGGAAGTCAGGTTTCTATGCGCGTGGCTAGGGGGAGCGCGTCATTGCTCTCGAGTCATGGTAGGGGAATCGCACCTCAAGACGTGTTGAAGAAGGACTCTCGAGGTCTTTTACGGGTTGGGGCAGGAAACCCTTTGTTCCCTCGACTTGTGCCGGTGATCTCAGGAAGGTCTAAGGGTGCCTCTGAGAAGTCAGGGATACTGTGCAGTTGGGAGGGGCCTCTCGGGACTCCACTGGGTTCGGTGCAATGGAAGAGGGCCTCATCTCGAGTGGAGGCAGGAAACTCATGTTTCCTCTCCTGACTTCCCCTGGGCCAGATCTGACTCGGATCGCAGTTTCGCTGCAGAGTTCGAACAGGAGAGTCAGGCCTCGTCTTGTGTGGAGGAATGGAACTCTGCTTGCCTCTCCAGTTGTTCACGGGGTGACAGGTCACTTCTCGAGCTGTGTGTGGTACCTGCGGTTTTCTCCGGACGATACCCGGGGGTGTCAGTGCCCCTTCGTGTTGTGCCTTCATCAAAAGGGTTATCTTCAAGAGGTGTCCGGGCATTGGGATCTTATCAAGAGCGGACCGGGAAATCTGGGTTTTTCGGCATGTGTCACCATCCACGTGGCTATGTCTCGAATATCCTCATGAGACCGGCCTCATCCTGAGATGCACCGGGAAAGGTGGGAACCCCTTCAAGACAAAACAGGGGAATCGACCCTCCTGTCGCGATCAGGAGGGGAGAAGGGGCCCAGATGTAGTGGTGCCGGGAACCTCGGTGTTCTCCTCGAGTCAGACCAGTGTGTCGAGGAACTTTTGAGGTGGCACCAAGGGTGCCAATACCGTTTCGCACTTCAAGACGGAAAGTGGGACTTCTCTTGAGACGCTGTAGGGGGCAAGGGCCTCATCTTGCGATGACGGGGGAACCACGTAGTGTTTCTCGAGTTGTGGCGGGATTCTCGAGTTTCCACGGGGAATACAGTCTTCCTCATGTGTTGGCCCAGGGAAGTCCTATCTTCCATTCGAGTTTCAAGGGAGAGCTGTGGATTGCCCTCGAGTCACTGCAAGGCAAAATAGACCTCATCTAGGCTTGTGTCCAGGACTTAATGTTCATCCCTAGGGGCGACAGGGATCTCGGGCTTGCATACCAGACTCACCCGGGGAATCAGGCCTCGTCTCGAGGGGAAGCAAAGAACTCCGCTGTCCTTTTGAGTCGCGATGGGTATCTCTTGGAGCCCACTGTGTGCCCTAAAGGGAGTCAAGCCTCCTGTGCTGTTTGGATAGAGGACTCGGGATTCCTCTCCAGGCCATGCAGGAAAAGAAGGCCCTCATCTCGCGATGACGGCGGCCTCTTGTGGGTTTTCTAGACTGCCGCGCTAATGCCGGGTTTCTGACGAGGTACGAGAGGGAGCTCAGGGAGCCTCTCGTGTGGCGCCAGGGAAGTCAGGTCCCCATGAGATGGCTAGGGGGAGCTCGTCATTGCTCTCGAGTCATGGTAGGGTAATCGGGCCTCAAGACGGGTTGAAGAAGGACTCTTGAGGTCTTTCTCGGGTCACTACATAAAACCCAGGGTTCCCTTGACTTGTGCCTGCGACCTCAGGGAGCTTCTCAGAGTGCCTCTGAGAAGTCAGGGATACTGTGCAGTTTGGAGGGGCCTCTCGAGACTCCTCTGCATTTGGTGGAATGTAAGAGGGACTCATTTCGAGTTGAAGCAGGAACCTCAGTGTTCCTCTCCATTTCTGACTCAGATCGCAAGGTCCCTGCATGTTGGTACAGGAGAGTCAGGCCTCGTCTTTTCTGGAGGATGGGACTCCTCTTGCCTCTCGAGTTGTTCTCGAGGTGACAGGCCACTTGTCGAGCTGTGTGTGTAACCTGACCGTTTTCCCGGATGATGCACAGGTGTGTTAGTGCCCCTTCGTGTTGTACCTTCATACTCAAGGCTGCCTTCCAAGAGGTGTCCGAGCATCGGATTCTTATCAAGAGCGGACCGGGAAATTGGAGTCTTTCAGCAAGTGGCACCACCCACAAAGCTACGTATCGAATTTCCCCATGAGACCGGCCTCATCCTGAGTTGTGCAGGGAAGGTCGGGCCCCCTTGCAGACAAAGCAGGGGAATCGACCCACCGGTCACGATCAGGAGGGGAGAAGGGGCTTAAATGAAGTGGTGCCGGGAACCTCGGTGTTCCCCTTGAGTGAGACCGGCGTGTTGGGGGACTTTTGGGGTCGCATCAAGGGTGCCAAATACCGTTTCGCATTTCAAGACGGAACCTGGGACATCTTTTGAAACGCTGTAGCGGGCAAGGGCCTCATCTTGCGATGACGGGAGAACCACGTGGTTTTGCTCGAGTTGCGGCGAGATTCTCGAGTTATGACCGGGAATTTAGGCTTCCTCTTGTTGGCCTTGAAATCCAATCTTCCATTCGGGTTGCAAGGGGGAGCTGGGGATTGCGCTAGAGTCACTGCAGGGCAAAAGAGACCTAATCTAGGCTTGTGTCCAGGATCTAACGTTGCTCTCCAGGGGCGACAGGGATCTCGGGGTTGCATTCCAGACTCACCTGAGGAGTCAGGCCTGGTATATAGGGGAAGCAAAGAATTCCGCTCTCCTCTCGAGTCCCAACGGGTATCTCATGGAGCCCACAGAGTGGCCTAAAGGGAGTCAGGCCTCCTGTGGAGTTTGAAGAGAGGCCTCGAGATTGCTCTCCAGGCCATGCAGGAAAAGAAGGTCTTCATCTCGCGATGACGGAGGCGTCTCGTGGGTTTTCTGGAGCTGGGGAGCCAGTGTGGGATTTCTCACGAGGTATGACGGGGAGCTCAGGGAGCCTCTCGTGTGGTGCCAGGGAAGTCAAGTCTCCATGCGAGTGGCGAGGGGGAACGCGTCATTGCTCTCGAGTCATGGTAGGGGAATCGGGATTCAAGATGCGTTGAAGGAGGATTTTCGAGGTCTTTCTTGGGTTGCGTCAGGAAACCCTGTGTTCCCTCGACTTGTGCCAGTGACCTCAGGGAGCTTCTAAGGGTGCCTCTGAGAAGTCGCGATACTGTGGATTTGGGAGGGGCCTCTCGGGCCTCCACTGTTTTTGGTGTAATGGAAGAGGGCCTCATCTCGAGTGGAGTCAGGAACCTCAGGGTTCCTCTCCATTTCGGACTCTGATCGCAGGGTCCCTTCAGAGTTGGGACCGGAGAGTCAGGCCTCGTCTTGAGTGGAGGAATGGAACTCTGCTTGCCTCTCGAGTTGTTCATGGGATGACAGGCCTCTTGTCGAGCTCTGTGTGGAACCTGCGGCTTTTACCGAATGATGCACGGGAGTGTCAGTGACCCTTCGTTTTGTGCCTTCGTCCACAGGGTTGCCTTCGAAGAGGTGTCCGGGCATCGGGTTCTTCTCAAGAGTGGGCCGGGAAATCGGGGTATTTCGGCATGTGACACCAACCACGACGCTATGTCTCGAATTTACTCGTGAGACCGGCCTCATCCTTAGGTGCGCCGGGAATGTGGGGAACCCCTTCCAAACAAAGCAGGGGAATAGACCCTCCTGTCTCGAACAGGAGGGGAGAAGGTGCTCAGATGAAGTGGTGCGGGAACCTCGGTGTTCCTGTCGAGTGAGACCGGCGTGTCCGGGAACATTTGGTGTCACATCAAGGGTGCAAAGTACCGTTTCCCACTTCAAGACGGAACGTGGTTCTTTTCTTGAGACGCCATAGCAGCAAGGGCCTCATCTTGAGATGACGTTGGAAACACGTGGTTTTTCTCGAGTTGCGGCAGGATTCTCGAGTTACGAAGGGGATTTCTGGCTTCCTCTTGTGTTGGCCCAGGGAAGCCCAATCTTCCATTCGAGTTGCGAGGGAGAGCTGGGGGTTGCGCTCGAGTCACTGCAGGGCAAAAGAAACCTCATCCAGGCTTGTGTCTAGGACCTAATGTTCCTCTCAAGGGATGACTGGGATCTTGGGGTTGCATTCTAGACTCACCCAGGAGTCAGGAATCCTCTCGAGGGGAAACAAAGGACTTCTCTCTCTTCTTGAGTCGCGACGGTATTTCTTGGAGCCCACTGAGTGGACTAAAGGGAGTCAAGCCTCCTCTTCCGTTTGGAGAGAGGACCCGGGATTGCTCTCCAGGCCATGCAGGAAAAGAAGGCCCTCAGCTCGCGAGGACGGGGGCGTCTCAGGGGTTTCCTCGAGCTGCGGCGCCCGTGGGGGTTTCCTCCCGAGACACGACGAGGATCTCAGGGAGCATCTTGTGCGGCGCCAGGGAAGTCAGGTCTCCACGCTCGTGGTGAGGGGGAGCGCGTCATGGCTCTCGAGTCACGGCAGGGGACTAGGGCCTAGAGACGCGTTGAAGAAGGACTCTCGAGGTCTTTGTCGGGGGGCGGCGGGAAACCCTCGTTTCCCTCGCCTTCTGCCGGGGACCTTAGGGAACTTCCTAGGGAGCCTCTGAGAGGCGAGGGATCCTGTGGAGGTGGCGGGGCCCCTCGGGACTCCGCTGGGTCTGGCGCAACAGAAGAGGTCCTCATCTCGTGGGGAGGCAAGAACCTCAGGCTTCCTCTCCGTTTCGGACTCCGACCGCAGGGTCCCTGCAGAGTTGGGACAGGAGAGTCAGGCTATGTCTTTTCTGAGGAAAGGAACTCCGCTTGCCTCTCGAGTTGTTCATGGGGTTTCAGGCCCCTTGTCAAACTGTGTGTGGAATCTGCAGGTTTTTGCAGATGATGCATGGGGGTGTCAGTGACCCTTCGTTTTGTGTCTTCATCCACAGGGTTGCCTTCGAAGAGGTGTCCGGGCATCGTGTTCTTATGAAGAGCGGACTGGGAAATCGGGGTCGTTCAGCATTTGGCACCACCCACGTGGCTAGTCTCGAATTTCCTCATGAAACCGGCCTCATCCTGAGGTGTGCCGCGAAGGTCATGAAACCCTTCCAGACAAAGCAGAGGAATCGACCCTCCTGTGGCGATCAGGAGGGGAGAAGTGGCTCAGTTGATGTGCTGCTGGGAACCTCAGTGTTTCCCTCAAGTGAGACAGGTATGTCGGGTAACTTTTGGGGTCGCATAACGCGTTCCAAGTACCGTTTCGCTCTTCAAATTGGAACATGGGACTTCTCTTGGGGTGCTCCAGCGGGCAAGGGCCTCATCTTGGAATGACTGCGGAACCACTTGGTTTTTCTCGAGTTGCGGTGGGATATTTGAGTTACCACAGGGAATTCATGCTTCCTCTTGTGTTGGCCCACAAAAGTCTTATCTTCCATTCGAGATTCGAGGAAGAGCTGGAGGTGCGCTCTAGTCACTGAAGGCAAAAGAGACCCCACCTAGGCTTGTGTGCAGGACCTAATGTTCATGTCAAGGGGCGACAGGAATCTCGGGGTTGCATTCCAGACTCACCCTGGAGTCAGGCCTCTTCTCGAGGGGAAGCAAAGGACTCTGCTCTCCTCTAGAGTCAGACGGGTATGTCTTGGAGCCCACTGAGTGGCTTAAAGGGAGTCAAACCTCCTCTGGTGTTTGGAGGGAGGACACGGGATTGCTCTCCAGGCAATGCAGGAAATGAAGGCCCTCATCTCCCAATGACTGGGGCGTCTCGTAGGTTTTCTCGAGCTGTGGCGCTAGTGTGGGGTTTCTCACGAAGTAAGACTGGGAGCTCAGTGAGCCTCTCATGTGGTGCCAGGGCAGTCAGGTCTCCATGCGCGTGGTGAGGGGGAGCGCGTCCTGGCTCTCGAGTCACGGGAGGGGACTAGGGCCTCGAGACGCGTTGAAGAAGGACTCTCGAGGTCTTTCTCGGGGGGCGGCGGGAAACCCTCATTTCCGTCGCCTTCTGCCGGGGACCTGAGGGAACCTCACAGGGTGCCTCTGAGAGGCGAGGGATCCTGTGGAGGTGGCGGGGCCCCTCGGGACTCCGCTGGGTCTGGCGCAACGGAAGAGGGCCTCACCTCGAGGGGAGGCAGGAACCTCAGGCTTCCTCTCCGTTTCGGACTCCGACCGCAGGGTCCCTGCAGAGTTGGGACAGGAGAGTCAGGCCTCATCTTGTCTGAGGAAGGGAACCCCGCTGGCCTCTCGAGTTGCTCAGGGGGTCTCAGGCCCCTCGTCGAGCAGTGTGTGGAACCCGCGGGTCTTTTCGGACGATGCACGGCGGTGGCAGTGCCCCTTCGTGTTGTGCCTGCACCCACAGGGTTGCCTTCGAAGAGGGGTCCAGGCCTCGGGTCCTTTTCAAGGGAGGACCGGGGAATCGGGGGCGTTCGGCATGTGGCCCCACCCACATGGCTCGTCTCGAATTTCCTCGTGAGACCGGCCTCATCCTGAGGTTCGCCGGGAAGGCCGGGAACAACTTCTAGACCACGCGGGGGAATCGCCTCTCCTGTCGCGATCAGGAGGGGAGAAGGGGCTCAGAGGAAGCGGTGCCGGGACCCTCGGTGTTCCCCTCGGGGGAACTCGGCGTGTCTGGGGACTTTTGGGGGTCGCAGGAAGGCTGTCAGGGACCGTTTCGCCCTTCAGGGCGGAACAGGGGACTTCCCTTGAGACGCCGTCGCAGGCAAGGGCCTCATCTTGCCAAGAGTTGGGAACCACGTGGTTTTTCTCGAGTTGCGGCGGCATTCTCGAGTTACGGCGCGGATCTCAGCCTTCCCCTTGGGTTGGCCCTGGGAAGCCCAATCTTCCCCTCGGGTTGCGAGGAAAAGCTGGGGGTTGCGCTCGAGTCACTGCAGGGCCGAAGAGACCTCACCTAGGCGTGTGTCCGGGACCTAATATTCCTCTCCAGGGAAGGCAGGGATCTCGGGGTTGCATTCCAGGCTACCCCGGGGAGTCAGGCCTCGTCTCGAGGGGAAGCCAAGGATTCCGCTCTCCTCTCGAGTCGCGACGCGGGTCTCTTGGAGCCCCCTGAGCGGCCTCAAGGGAGTCCAGCCTCCTCTTCCGTTTGGAGAGTGGACCCGGGATTGCACTCCAGGCCATGCAGGAAAAGAAGGCCCTCAGCTGGCGAGGACGGGGGCGTCTCAGGGGTTTCCTCGAGCTGCGGCGCCCGTGGGGGTTTTCTCCCGAGGCACGACGAGGATCTCAGGGAGCCTCTCGTTCGGCGCCAGGGAAGTCAGGACTCAATGCGCGTGGCGAGGGGGAGCGCGTCCTGGCTCTCGTGACACGGGAGGGTACTAGGGCCTCGAGACGCATTGAAGAAGGACTCTAGAGGTCTTTCTCGGGGGGCGGCGGGAAACCCTCGTTTCCCTCGCCTTCTGCCGGGGACCTTAGGGAACTTCCCAGGGTGCCTCTGAGAGGCGAGGGATCCTGTGGAGGTGGCGGGGCCCCTCGGGACTCCGCTGGGTCTGGCGCAACGGAAGAGGGCCTCACCTCGAGGGGAGGCAGGAACCTCAGGCTTCCTCTCCGTTTCGGACTCCGACCGCAGGGTCCCTGCAGAGTTGGGACAGGAGAGTCAGGCCTCGTCTTGTCTGAGGAAGGGAACCCCGCTGGCCTCTCGAGTTGCTCAGGGGCTCTCAGGCCCCTCGTCGAGCTGTGTGTGGAACCCGCGGGTCTTTGCGGACGATGCACGGGGGTGGCAGTGCCCCTTCGTGTTGCGCCTTCACCCACAGGGTTGCCTTCGAAGAGGGGTCCGGGCCTCGGGTTCTTCTCAAGAGCGGACCGGGGAATCGGGGGCGTTCGGCATGTGGCCCCACCCACGTGGCTCGTCTCGAATTTCCTCGTGAGACCGGCCTCATCCTGAGGTGCACCGGGAAGGCCGGGAACCCCTTCGAGACCACGCAGAGGAATCGCCTCTCCTGTCGCGATCAGGAGGGGAGAAGGGGCTCAGAGGAAGCAGTGCCGGGACCCTCGGTGTTCCCCTCGGGGGAACCCGGCGTGTCGGGGGACTTTTGGTGGTCGCAGGACGGCTGTCAGGGACCGTTTCGCCCTTCAGGGCGGAACAGAGGACTTCCCTTGAGACGCCGTCGCGGGCAAGGGCCTCATCTTGCCAAGAGGTGGGACCCACGTGGTTTTTCTCGAGTTGCGGCGGCATTCTCGAGTTACGACGGGGATCTCAGCCTTCCCCTTGGGTTGGCCCTGGGAAGCCCAATCTTCCCCTCGAGTTGCGAGGGAAAGCTGAGGGTTGCACTCGAGTCACTGCAGGGCCGAAGAGACCTCACCTAAGCGTGTGTCTGGGACCTAATTTTCTTCTCCAGGGAAGGCAGGGTTCTCAGGGTTGCATTCCAGGCTCCCCCGGGGAGTCAGGCCTCGTCTCGAGGGGAAGCCAAGGACTCCGCTCTCCTCTCGAGTCGCGACGCGGGTCTCTTGGAGCCCCCTGAGCAGCCTCAAGGGAGTCCAGCCTCCTCTTCCGTTTGGAGAGAGGACCCGGGATTGCTCTCCAGGCCCTGCAGGAAAAGAAGGCCCTCAGCTCGCGAGGATGGGGGTGTCTCAGGGGTTTCCTCGAGCTGCGGCGCCCGTGGGGGTTTTCTCCCGAGGCACGACGAGGATCTCAGGGAGCCTCTCGTGCGGTGCCAGGGAAGTCAGGTTTCCATGCGCGTGGTGAGAGGGAGCCCGTCATTGTTCTCGAGTCACGGTAGGGGAATTGGGCCTGAAAACGTGTTAAAGAAGGACTCTCGAGGTCTTTCTTGGGTTACAGCAGGAAACCCTGGGTTCCATCGACTTGTGCCAGTGACCTCAGGAAGCTTCTCAGCGTGCCTCTGAGAAGTCAGGGTCACTGTGGAGTTGGGAGGGGCCTCTCGGAACTCCACCCGGTTTGGTGCAATGGAAGAGGGCCTCATGACAAGTTGAGGCAGGAACCACAGGGTTCCTCTCCTGGCTTCGAATGCACCGGATCTGATTCGGATCACAGAGTCCCTGCAGAGGTGGGACAGGAGAGTCAGGCCTCGTCTTGTGTGGAGGAATGGAACTCCGCTTAATTCTCGCGTTGTTCATGGGGTGACAGGCCACTTGTCGTTTTGTATGTGGAACTTGCGGGTTTTTCTGGACGATGCACTGGGGTGTCCCTGCCCCTTCGTGTTGTGCCTTGTTCCACAGGATTGCCTTCGAGTTGGGTTCTGCCATCGGGTTCTTATCAAGAGCGGACCAGGGAATCGGGGTCTTTTGGCATGCCGCACCACCCACGAGGCTATGTCTCGAATTTCCTCGTGAGACTGGCCTCATCTTGATGTGTGCCAGGAAGGTCGGGAACGCCTTCCAGACAAAGCAGGGGAATCGAACCTCCTGTCGCGATCAAGAGGGGAGAAGAGTCTCAGATGAAGTGGTGCCGGGAACCTCGGTGTTCTCCTCAAGTGAGACTGGTATGTCGGGGAACTTTTGGGGTCGCATCAAGGGTTCCAAGTAACTTTTCGCTCTTCAATACGGAACGTGGGACTTCTCTTGAGACGCTGTAGCGGGCAAGGGCCTCATCTTTCGATGACGGGGGAACCACGTGGTTTTTCTTGAGTTGGGGCGGGATTCTCGAGTTACAACCGGGAATTCAGGCTTCCTCTTCAACTGGCCCAGGGAAGTCCAGTTTGCATTCGAATTGCGAGTTAGAACTGGGGATTGCTCTCGAGACACTGCAGGGCCAAATAGACCTCATCTAGGCTTGTGTCCAGGACCTAATGTTCCTCTGCTGGGGCGAAAGCGATCTCAGCATTGCATTCTCGACTCACCCGGGGAGTCAGGCCTCGTCTCGAGGGGAAGCCAAGGACACCGCTCTCCTGTCAAGTCGCGACGGGTATATCTTGGAGCTCACTGTGTGGCCTAAAATGAGTCAAGCCTCCTGTGGAGTTTGGAGAGAGGACTCAGGATTGCTCTCCAGGCCATACAGCAAAAGAAGGCCCTCATCTCGTGAGGACTGGGGCGTCTCGTGGGTATTCTCGAGCTGTGGCTCCAGTGTGGTGTTGCTCACGAGGTATAATGGGGAGCTCAGGGAGCCTCTCCTGTGGCGCCAGGGAAGTCAGGTTTCTATGCGCGTGGCTAGGGGGAGCGTGTCATTGCTCTCGAGTCATGGTAGGGGAATCGCACCTCAAGACGTGTTGAAGAAGGACTCTCGAGGTCTTTTACGGGTTGGGGCAGGAAACCCTTGGTTCCCTCGACTTGTGCCGGTGATCTCAGGAAGGTCTAAGGGTGCCTCTGAGAAGTCAGGGATACTGAGCAGTTGGGAGGGGTCTCTCGGGACTCCACTGGGTTCGGTGCAATGGAAGAGGGCCTCATCTCGAGTGGAGGCAGGAAACTCATATTTCCTCTCCTGACTTCCCCTGGGCCAGATCTGACTCAGATCGCAGTTTCGCTGCAGAGTTCGAACAGGAGAGTCAGGCCTCGTCTTGTGTGGAGGAATGGAACTCTGCTTGCCTCTCCAGTTGTTCACGGGGTGACAGGTCACTTCTCGAGCTGTGTGTGGTAACTGCGGGTTTCTCCGGACGATACCCAGGGGTGTCAGTGCCCCTTCGTGTTGTGCCTTCATCAAAAGGGTTATCTTCAAAGAGGTGTCCTGGCATCAGGATCTTATCAAGAGCAGACCGGGAAATCGGGGTCTTTCGGCATGTGTCACCATCCACGTGGCTATGTCTCGAATATCCTCGTGAGACCGGCCTCATCCTGAGATGCACCGGGAAAGGCGGGAACCCCTTCAAGACAAAACAGGGGAATCGACCCTCCTGTCGCGATCAGGAGGGGAGAAGGGGCCCAGATGTAGTGGTGCCGGGAACCTCGGTGTTCTCCTCGAGTCAGACTGGTGTGTCGAGGAACTTTTGAGGTCGCATCAAGGGTGACAATACCGTTTCGCACTTCAAGACGGAACGTGGGACTTCTCTTGAGACGCTGTAGGGGGCAACGGCCTCATCTTGGGATGACGGGGGAACCACGTGGCGTTTCTCGAGTTGTGGCGGGGTTCTCGAGTTTCGACGGGGAATACAGTCTTCCTCATGTGTTGGGCCAGGGAAGTCCTATCTTCCATTCGAGTTTAAAGGGAGAGCTGGGGATTGCCCTCGAGTCACTGCAGGGCAAAATAGACCTCATCTAGGCTTGTGTCCAGGACTTAATGCTCGTCCCTAGGGGCGACAGGGATCTTGGGGTTGCATACCAGACTCACCTGGGGAATCAGGCCTCGTCTCGAGGGGAAGCAAAGAACTCTGCTGTCCTTTTGAGTCGCGATGGGTATCTCTTGGAGCCTACTGTGTGCCCTAAAGGGAGTCAAGCCTCCTGTGGTGTTTGGATAGAGGACTCGAGATTCCTCTCCAGGCCATGCAGGAAAAGAAGGCCCTCATCTCGCGATGATGGCGGCGTCTCGTGGGTTTTCTAGACTGCTGCGCTAGTGCCGGGTTTCTGACGAGGTACGAGAGGGAGCTCAGGGAGCCTCTCGTGTGGCTCCAGGGAAGTCAGGTCCCCATGAGATGGCTAGGGGGAGCTCGTCATTGCTCTCGAGTCATGGTAGGGTAATCGGGCCTCAAGACGGGTTGAAGAAGGACTCTCGAGGTCTTTCTCGGGTCACTGCATAAAACCCAGGGTTCCCTTGACTTGTGCCTGCCACCTCAGGGAGCTTCTCAGAGTGCCTCTGAGAAGTCAGGGATACTGTGCTGTTTGGAGGGGCCTCTCGAGACTCCTCTGCATTTGGTGGAATGTAAGAGGGACTCATCTCGAGTTGAAGCAGGAACCTCAGTGTTCCTCTCCATTTCTGACTCAGATCGCAAGGTCCCTGCATGTTGGTACAGGAGAGTCAGGCCTCGTCTTTTCTGGAGGATGGGACTCCTCTTGCCTCTCGAGTTGTTCTCGAGGTGACAGGCCACTTGTCAAGCTGTGTGTGTAACCTGCCCGTTTTTCCGGATGATGCACAGGTGTGTTAGTGCCCCTTCGTGTTGTACCTTCATACTCAAGGCTGCCTTCCAAGAGGTGTCCGAGCATCGGATTCTTATCAAGAGCGGACCGGGAAATTGGAGTCTTTCAGCAAGTGGCACCACCCTCAAAGCTACGTATAGAATTTCCCCATGAGACCGGCCTCATCCTGAGCTGTGCAGGGAAGGTCGGGCCCCCTTGCAGACAAAGCAGGGGAATCGACCCACCGGTCACGATCAGGAGGGGAGAAGGGGCTTAAATGAAGTGGTGCCGGGAACCTCGGTGTTCCCCTTGAGTGAGACCGGCGTGTTGGGGGACTTTTGGGGTCGCATCAAGGGTGCCAAGTACCGTTTCGCATTTCAAGACGGAACCTGGGACATCTTTTGAAACGCTGTAGCGGGCAAGGGCCTCATCTTGCGATGACGGGAGAACCACGTGGTTTTGCTCGAGTTGCGGCGGGATTCTCGAGTTATGACCGGGAATTTAGGCTTCCTCTTGTTGGCCTTGAAATCCAGTCTTCCATTCGGGTTGTGAGGGGGAGCTGGGGATTGCGCTAGAGTCACTGCAGGGCAAAAGAGACCTAATCTAGGCTTGTATCCAGGATCTAACGTTGCTCTCCAGGGGCGACAGGGATCTCGGGTTTGCATTCCAGACTCATCCGGGGAGTCAGTTCTCACCTCGAGGGTAAGCAAAGAATTCTGCTCTCGTCTCGAGTCGCGATGGGTATCTCTTGGAGCCCACTGTGTGTACTAAAGGGAGTCAAGCCTCCTGTGGAGTTTGGAGAGAGGACTCGGGATTGGACTCCAGGCCATGCAGCAAAAGAAGGCCCTCATCTCGAGATGACGGTGGCGTCTCGTGGGTTTTCTCGAGCTGCGGCGCCAGTGTGGGGTGTCTCATGAAGTACCACGGGGATCTCAGGGAGCCTCTTGTGTGGCGCCAGGAAAATCCAGTATTCCATTCGAGTTGCAAGTTAGAACTGGGGATTGCTCTCCAGTCACTGCAGGGCAAAATAGACACCATCTACGCTTGTGTCCAGGACCTAGTGTTCCACTACTGGGCCGACAGGGATCTCAGGGTTGCATTCTCGACTCACCCGGAGAGTCAGGCCTCGTCTTGAGGGGAAAAAAAGGACTCCGCTCTCCTGTCGAGTCACGACGGGTATCTCTTGGAGCCCACTGCGTGGCGTAAAGGGAGTGAAGCCTCCTATGGAGTTTGGAGAGATGACTCGGGATTGTTTTCCTGGCCATGCAGGAAAAAAGGCCCTCATCTCGCGATGACGGGGGCATCTCGTGGGTTTTCTCCAGCTGCGGCGCCAGTATCAGATTTCTCACGAAGTACAATGGGGAGCTCAGAGAGCCTCTCGTGTGGTGCTAGGGACGTCAGGTCTCCGTGCGTGTGGTGAAGGGGAGTGCGTGATTGCTCTCGAGTCATAGTAGGCGAATCGGGCCTCAAGAGGCATTGAAGAAGGACTCTTGAGGTCTTTCTCGGGTTGCGGCAGGGAACCCTGGGTTCCCTTGATTTGTGTCGGTGACCTAAGGCAACTTCTAAGGGTGCCTCTGAGAAGTCAGGGACACTGTGGATTTGGGAGGGGCCCTTCGTTACTCAACTGGGTTTGGTGCAATCGAAGAGGGCCTCATCTCGAATGGAGGCAGGAACGTCAGGGGTCCTCTCCATTTCTGACTCGGGTCGCAGGGTACCTGAAGAGTATGGAGAAGAGAGTCACGCCTCGTCTTCTGTGGAGGAATGGATTTCCCCTTGCCTTTCGAGTTGTTCACGGAGTGACAGGCCTCTTGTTGAGATGAGTGTGGAACCTGCGGGTTTTTCCGGACGATGCACGGGGGTGTCAGTGCCCCTTCGTGTTGTGCCTTCATCCACAGGGTTGCCTTCAAAGAGGTTTCCGGGCATCGGGTTCTTTTCAAGAGCGTACCGGAAAATTGGGGTCTTTCAGCATGTGGTACCACCCACGAGGCTACGTCTCGAATTTCCTCGGGAGACCGGCCTCATCCTGAGGTGCGCCGGGAAGCTCGGGAACCCCTTGCAGACAAAGCAGGGGAATCGACCCACCGCTCGCGATCAGAAGGGGAGAAGGGGCTCAGATGAAGTGGTGCCGGGAACCTCGGTGGTCCCCTCGAGTGAGACCGGTATGTCACGGCACTTTTGAGGTCGCATCAAGGGTGCCAAGTACAGTTTCGCACTTCAAGACGGAACGTGGGAATTCTCTGGAGATGCTGTAGCGGGCAAGGGCTTCATATTGCGATGACGAGGGAAACACGTGGTTTTTCTCGAGTTGAGGCGGGATTCTCGAGTTACAACGGGGAATTCAGGCTTCCTCTTGTGTTGGCCCAGGAAGTCCAATCTTCCATTCAACTTGTCAGAGACAGGTGGGGGTTGCTCTCGAGTCACTTCAGGGCAAAGAGTCCTCATCTAGGCTTGGGTCCAGGACGTAATGTTCCTCTCCAGGGGCGACAGGGATATCGGGGTCGCATTCCAGTCTCACCCGGTGGGTCAAGCCTCGTCTCGAGTGGAAGCAAAGGACTCCACTATCCTCTCGAGTCGGGACGCGTAACTCTTGGAGCCCAATGAGTGGCCTAAAGGGAGTGAAGCGTCCTGTGTAGCTTGGACAGAAGGTTCACACTTGATCTGCATACCATGCAGTTAAAGATGGCCCTCCTCTCGTGATGACGGGGGCGTCTCATGGGTTTTCTCGAGCTGCGGCGCCAGTGTGGGGTTTTTCACGAGATATGATGGGGAGTTCAGGGATCCTCTTGTGCAGCGCCAGAGAAGCCTGACTCCATGCGTGTGGCCAGGCAGATCGCGTCATTGCTCTGGAGTCATGGGAGGGACTAGGGCCTCAACAGGCATTTAAGAAGGACTCTCAAGGTCTTTCTTGGGTTGGGGCGGGAAACACTCATTTCCCTCGACCTCTACAGGGGACCTTAGGGAACTTCCCAGGTGCCTCTGAGAGGTGAGGGATACTGAGGAGTTAGAGGGGTCTCTCGGGACTCCACTAGGTTTGACGAAATGAAAGAGGGCCTCATCTCGATTGGAGGCAGGAACCTTATGCTTCCTCTCCATTTCTGACTCCGACCACAGGGTCCCTGCAGAGTTGGGACAGGAGAGTCAGGCCTCGTCTTGTCTGAGTAACGGAACTCTGCTTGCCTCTCGAGTCGTTCAGGGGGTCTCAGGTCCCTTGACAAGCTGTGTGTGGAACCTGCGGGTGTTTCCAGAAGATGCATGGGGGTGTCAGTGCCCCTTCGTTTTGTGCCTTCCCCCACAGGATTTCCTTCAAAGAGGTGTCCGGGCATCGGGTTCATTTCAAGAGCGGACCGGGAAATCGGGGTCATTCGGCATGTGGCACCACCCACGTGGCTCATCTAGAAATTTCCTCCTGAGACCAGCATCATCCTGAGGTGCGCCGGGAAGGCCGGAAACACCTTCCACACAAAGAAGGGGAATGGACTCTCCTGTCGCGATCAGGAGGGGAGATGGGGCTCAGATGAAGTGGGGCCGGGACTCTAGGTGTTCCCCTCGAGGGAACCCGGCGTTTCAGGGAACTTTAGGGGTCGCATCAAGGGAGCCAAGTACCGTTTCCCACTTCAGGACGGAACACGGGACTTCCCTGGAGACGCTGTAGCGGCCAAGGGCCTCATCCTGTGAAGACGTTGGAACCACGTCGTTTTTCTCGAGTTGCATCGGGATTCTCGAAAACGACAGGAATTTCAGGCTTCCTCTTGGGTTGGCCCTGGGAAGCCCAATCTTCAATTCGAGTTGCGATGGAAAGCTGGGGGTTCTGCTCGAGTCACTACAGGGCCAAAGAGACCTCATCGAGGCGTGTGTCCAGGACCTAATATTCCTCCCAAGGGAAGATAGGGATCACGGGTTTCCATTCCAGACTCCCCCGGGGGGTCAGGACTCGCCTGGGGGGGAAGCAAAGGACTCCGCTTTCCTCTCAAGTCGCGACACGGATCTCTTGGAGCCCACTGAGTGGACTCAAGGGTGTCGAGCCTCCTCTTCAGTTTGGAGAGAGGACTCAGGATTGCTCTCCAGGCCAGGCAGGAAAAGAAGGCCCTCATCTCGCGATGACGGGGGCGTCTCATGGGTTTCCTCAGGCTGCTGCGCCCATGGGGGTTTTCTCACGAGGCACGACGAGGACCTCAGGGAGCCTCTCGTGCGGCGCCAGGGAAGTCAGGTCTCCATGCGCATGGCGAGGGGGAGCTGGTCATCACTCTAGAGTCATGGGAAACGGCTAGGTCCTCAAGAGGCGTTGAAGAAGGACTCTCGAGGTCTTTCTCGGGTTGCGGTGGGAAACCCTCGTTTCCCTCGACTTCTGCAGGGGACCTTAGGGAACTTCCCACGGTGCCTCTGAGAGGTGAGGGATGCTGTGTAGTTGGCAGGGTCTCTCGGGACTCTGCTGGGTTCGGCGCAATGGAAGAGGGCCTCATCTCGAGGGGAGGCAGGAACCTCAGGCTTCCTCTCGGTTTCGGACTCCGACTGCACGGTCCCTGCAGTGTTGGGACAGGAGAGTCATGCCTCGTCTTGTCTGAGGAATGGAATTCTGGTTGCCTCTCGAGTTGTTCCGGGAGTCTCAGGCCCCTTGTCGAGCTGTGTGTAGACCCTGCGGGTTTTCCCGGATGATGCACGAGGGTGTCAGTGCCCCTTCGTGTTGTGCCTTCACCCACACGGTTGCCTTCGAAGAGGTGTCCGGGCATCAGGTTCATTTCAAGAGCGGACCGGAAAATCGGAGTCGTTCGGCACGTGGCACCTCACACGTGGCTAGTCTCGAGTTTCCTCCTGAGACCGGCCTCATCCTGAGGTGCGCCAGGAAGGCCGGGAACCCCTTCCAGACAAAGCAGGGAATCGACTCTCCTGTCGCGATCAGGAGGGGAGAAGGGGCTCAGATGAAGTGGTGCCGGGACCCTCGGTGTTCCCCTCGAGGGAACCCAGCGTGTCGGGGAACTTTTGCGGTCGCATCAAGGCTGTCAAGTACCGTTTCGCCCTTCAGGGCGGAACATGGGTCTTCCCTGGAGACACCGGGAACTTCGGTGTTCCCCCGGAGTGAGACCGGTATGTTGGGGAACTTTGGGGTCGCATCAAGGGTGCCAAGTAGCATTTCGAACTTTAAGATGGAACGTGGGACTTCTCTTGAGACTCTAGCTGGCAAGGGCCTCATATTGCGATGAAGGGGGAACCACATGGTTTTTAAGACTTGAGGCTGAATTCTCGAATTACGATGGGAAATTTAGACTTCCTCTTGTGTTGACCGTGGGAAGACCAATCTTCCATTCAAATTGTGAGGGAGAGATGGAGGTTGCTCTCGAGTCACTGTAGGGCAAAATAGACCTCATCTAGGCTTGTGTCTAGGACATAATGTTCCACTCCAGGGGCGACAGGGATCTCGGGGTTGCATTCCAAACTCACCCGTGGAGTCAGGCCTCGTCTCGAGGGAAGCAAAGGACTCCGCTCTCCTCTCGAGTCGCACCGGGTATTTCTTGGACCCAACTGAGTGGCCTAAAGGGAGTCAATACTCCTGTGAAGTTTGGAGAGAGGACCAAGAATTGCTCTCCATGTCAGGCAGGAAAAGAAGGCCCCCATCTCTCCTTGACGGGGGCATCTTGTGGTTTTTCTCGAACTGCGGCGCCAGTGTGGGTTTTCTCACGAGGTACGATGGGGTACTCAGGGAGCCTCTTGTGTGATACTAGGGAAGTCAGTTTTCCTAATTGTGGCGAGGGGAGCGCGTCCTTGCTCTGGAGTCATGGTAGGGGAATCGGGCATCAAGAGACGTTGAAAAAGGACTCTCCAAGTCTTTCTCGGGTTACTTCAGGAAACTCTGGGTTCCCTCGACTTGTGCCAGTGACCTCAGGTAGCTTCTCAGGGAGCCTCTGAGAATTCAGGGATACTGTGGTGTTGGGAGGGGCCTCTCGGGACACCACTGAGTTTGGTTCAATGGAAGAGGGCCTCTTCTCTAGTTGAGGCAGGAACCTCAGGGTTCCTCTCCATTTCTGACTCCAATTGCAGGGTCCCTGAAGAGTTGGGACAGGAGAGTAAGGCCTCGTCTTGTGTGAAGGAATGCAACTTCACTTGCCTCTCGAGCTGTTCACGAGGTGACAGTCCACAGTTGGAGCTGTGAGTGGAATCTGCGGGTTTTTCCAGACGATGCATGGGGATGTCAGTGTCCCTTCGTGTTGTGCCTTCATCCACAGGGTTGCCTTCGAAGAGATGTCCGGGCGTCAGGTTCTTATCTAGAGTGCACCGGGAATTCGGGATCTTTCAGCATATGGCACCAACCATGAGGCTACTTTTCGAATTTCCTCATGAGACCGGCCTCATCCGGAGGTTCGCGGGGAACGTCGGGAACCCCTTGCAGACAAAACATGGGAATCGACCCTTCTGTCGCGATCAGGAGGGGTGAAGGGGCTCACAGGAAGTGGTGCCGTGAACTTTGGTGTTTCCCTCGAGTGAGACCGGTATGTCAGGGAACTTTGGGGGTCGCATCAAGGGTGCCAAGTACCGTTTTGTACTTCAGGATGGAACGTGGGACTTCTCTTGATACGCTGTAGCGGCCAAGGGCCTCATCTTGCGATGACGGGGGCGCCACGTGGTTTTTCTCGAGTTGCGGCGGGATTCTCGAGTTACGACGGGGATTTCAGGCTTCCTCTTGTGTTGGGCCAGGGAAGTCCAATCATCCATTCGAGTTGCGAGCGAGAGCTGGGGGTTGCGCTCGAGTCACTGCAGGGCAAAGGAGACCTCATCTAGGCTTGTGTCCAGGACCTAATGTTCCTCTCCAAGGGCCACAGGGATCTCAGGTTTGCATTCCAGACTCACCCAGGGAGTCAGGCCTCATGTCGAAGGGAAGCAAAGGACTCCGCTCTCCTTTCGAGTCGCGACGGGCACCTCTTGGAGCCCACTTTGTGGCCTAAAGGGAGTCAAGCCTCCTGTGAAGTTTGGAGAGAGGACTTGGGACTGCTCTCCAGGCCATGCAGGAAAAGATGGCCCTCATCTCGCGATGACGGAGGGATCTTGTGGGTTTTCTCGAGCTGCGGCGCCAGTGTGGGGTTTCACACGAGGTACGACGGGGAGCTCAGGGAGCCTCTCGTGTGGCGCCAGGGAAGTCAGGTCTCCATGTGCGTGGCGAGGGGGAGCGCATTATTGCTCTCGAGCTATGGTAGGGGAATCTGACCTCAAGACACATTGAAGAAGGACTCTCGAGGTCTTTCTTCGGTTGTGGCAGGAAACCCTTATTTCCCTCGACTTTTGCCGGTGGCCTCAAGGAGCTTCTCAGAATGCCTATGAGAAGTCAGGGATACTGTGGAGATGGGAGTGGCCTCTCGGGACTCCACTGGGTTTGTTTTAATGGAAGAGGGCCCCATCTCGGGTTGAGGCAGGAACCTCAGGTTTCCTCTCCATTTCTGACTCAGATCGAAGCGTGCCTGCAGAGTTGGGATTGGATATTCAGGCCTCGTCTTGTCTGAGGAAGGGAACTCCGCTTTCCTCTCTCATTGTTTAAGGGGTGACAGGCCAGTTGTGGAGCTGTATGTGGATCCTGCGGGGTTTTCCGGATGATGAACAGGGTTGCCAGTGCCCCCTCGTGTAGTGCCTTCATCCACAGGGTTGCCTTAGAAGAGGTGTCCGGGCATCGGGTTCTTATCAAGAGCAAGACCGAGAAATCGGGGTCTTTTGGCACGTGGCACCAACACGAGGCTACGTCTCGAATTTCTTCGTGAGACTGGCCTCATCCTGAGGTGCGCCATGAAGGTCGGGAACCCCTTCTAGACAAAGCAGGGGGATCGACCTTCCTGCCGTGATCAGGAGCGGAGAAGGGGCTCAAATGAAGTGGTGCCAGGAACTTCGGTGTTCCCTTGGAGTGAGACCGGTATATTGGGGAACTTTTGGGGTCGCATCAAGGGTGCCAAGTAGCATTTCGAACTTTATGATGAAACATGGGACTTCTTTTGAGACTCTGTAGCGGGCAAAGGCCTCATATTGCGATGAATGGGGAACCACGTGGTTTTTAAGAGTTGCGGTGGGATTCTCGAGTTACAACGGGAAATTCAGACTTCCTCTTGTGTTGGCCCAATGAAGACCAATCTTCCATTCGAATTGCGAGGGAGAGATGGGTGTTGCTCTCGAGTCACTGTGGGGCAAAATAGACCTCATCTAGGCTTTTGTCCAGGACATAATGTTCCTCTCCAGGGGCAACAGGGATCTCGGGGTTGCATTCCAGACTCACCCGAGGTAAGGCCTCGTCTCGAGGGGAAACAAAGTACTCTGCTCTCCTCTCAAGTCGCGACAGGTATCTCTTGGAGCCCATTGAGTGGCCTAAAGGGAGTAAAGCCTCCTGTGAAGTTTGGAGAAAAGACCAGGGATTGCTCTCCAGGTCAGGCAGGAAAAGAAGTCCCCAATCTCGCGATGACGGTGGGTTTTCCCGAGCTGCGGCGCCAGTGTGGGGTTTCTCACGAGGTATGACGGGGAGCTCAGGGAGCCTCTCATGTGGCGCCAGGGAAGTCAGGTGTCCATGCGCATGGCGAGGGGGAGCGTGTCATTGCTCTCGAGTCATGGTAGGGGAATCCGTCCTCAAGACGCGTTGAAGACGGACTCTTGAGGTCTTTCTCGGGTTGCGGCAGGATACCCTGTGTTCCCTCGACTTGTGCCGGTGACCTCAGGGAGTTGCTCGGGGTGCCTCTGAGAAGACACTGATAGTGTGGAGTTGGGAGGGGCCTCTAGGGACTCCACTGGGTGTGGTATAATACAAGAGGGCCTCATCTCGTGTTGAGGAAGGAACCTCAGGGTTCCTCTCCATTTCAGGCTCTGATCTCAGGATTCCTGCAGAGTTGGGACAGGAGAGTCAGGCCTCGTATTCTTTGGAGAAATGAAACTTAGCTTGCCTCTCGAGTTGTTCACGAGGTAACAGGTCACTTGTCGAGCTGTATGTGGAACCTGCAGAATTTTCCAAAAGATGCACGGGTGTTCAGGGTCCCTCCTTGTTGTGCCTTCATCCTACGGGATGCATTCCAAGAAGTGTACGGGCATCGGGTTCTTATTAATAGCTGACCGGGAAATGGGGTCTTTCCGCATGTGGCACCACCCACGAGGCTACATCTCCAATTTCCTCGTGAGACAGGCCTCATCCTGATGTGCGCTGGGAAGATCGGTAACCCCTTCCACACAAAGCAGGAAAAAAGACACTCCTGTTGCAATCAGGAGGGGAGAAGGGGCTCAAATGATGTGGTGCGGGGAACATGGGTGTTACCCTCCAGTGAGGCCTGTATGTTGGGGAACTTTGGGGGTGCCATCATGGGTGCCAAGTACCGTTTTGCACTTCAGTAGGAACGTGGGACTTCTTTTGAGACGCTGTGGCGGGCAAGGGCCTCATGCTGCGAAGACGATGGAACCACGTGGTTTTTTCGAGTTGCGGCGGGATTCTCGAGTTACGACGTGGATTTCAGGCTTCCTCTTGTGTTGGCCCTGGGAAGCCCAAACTTCCCTTCGAGTTGCGAGGGAAAGCTGGATGTTGTGCTCGAATCACTGCAAGGCCAAAGAGACCTCATCTAGGCGTGTGTCCAGGACCTAATAGTCCTCTCAAGGGAAGACAAGGATCTCGGGATTGCACTCCAGACTCCCCCGGGGAGTCAGGCCTCGCCTCGAGGGGAACCAAAGGACTGCGCTCTCCTCTCGAGCCGCGACGCGGATCTCTTGGAGCCCACTGAGTCGCCTCAAGGGAATCCATTCTATTCTTCAGTTTGGAGAGAGGACTCGGGATTGCTCTCCAGGCCAGGCAGGAAAAGAAGCCCCTCAGCTCTCGAGAACGGGGGCGTCTCAGGGGTTTCCTCGAGCTGCGGCGCCCGTGGGGGTTTTCTCCCGAGGCACGACGAGGATCTCAGGGAGCCTCTCGTGCGGCGCCAGGGAAGCCAGGTCTGCATGCGCGAGGCGAGGGGGAGCCCATCATTGCTCTCTAGTCCAGAGAGGGGACAAGGGCCTCAAGACACTTTGAAGAAGGACTATCGAGGTCTTTCTCGAGTGGCGGCGGGAAACCCTTATTTCCCTCGACTTCTGCCGGGGACCTGAGGGAACTTCCCAGGGTGCCTCTGAGAGGTGAGGGATGCTGTGGAGTTAGCGGGGCCTCTCGGGACCCCGCTGGGGTTGGCTCAATGGAAGAGGGCCTCATCTCGAGGGGAGGCAGGAACCTCAGGCTTCCTCTCTGTTTCTGACTACGACCCTCCGACCTCAGGGTCCCTGCAGAGTTGGGAGAGGAGAGTTAGGCCTCGTCTTGTCTGAGGAAGGGAACTCCGCTTGCCTCTCGAGTTGCTCAGGGGGTCTCAGGCCCCTCTTCGAGCTGTGTGTGGAACCCACGGGTGTTTCTGGACGATGCACGGGAGTGTCAGTGCCCCTTCGTGTTGTGCCTTCACCCACAGGGTTGCCTTCGAAGAGGGGTCCGTGCAACGGGTTCTTCTCAAGACTGGACCGGGAAATCGAGTTCGATCGGCATGTGGCACCACCCCCGTGGCTCATCTCGAATTTCTTCGTGTGGACGGCCTCATCTTGAGATGCGCCGGGAAGGCCGAGAATCCCTTCCAGACCACGCAGGGGAATCGACACTCCTGTCGCGATCAGGAGGGGAGAAGGGGCTCAGATGAAGTGGTGTCGGGACCCTCGGTGTTTCCCTCGAGGGAACCCGGTGTGTCGGGGAACTTCTGGGGGTCGCATGAAACGTGTCAGGTACTGTTTCGCACTTCAGGACGGAAACTGGGACTTCCCTTGAGACGCCATAGCGGGCAAGAGGCTCATCTTGCAAAGACGTTGGAACCATGTGGTTTTCCTCGAGTTGCGGCGGGATTCTCGAGTTACGACGGGGATCTCAGCCTTCCCCTTGGGTTGGCCCTTGGAAGCCCAATCTTGCCCTCGGGTTGCGAGGGAAAGCTGGGGGTTGCGCTCGAGTCACTGCAGGGCCGAAGAGACCTCACCTATGCGTGTGTCTGGGACCTAATATTCCTCTCCAGGGAAGGCAGGGATCTCAGGATTGCATTCCAGGCTCCCCCGGGGAGTCAGGCCTCGTCTCGAGGGGAAGCCAAGGACTCCGCTCTCCTCTCGAGTCGCGACGCGGGTCTCTTGGAGCCCCCTGAGAGGCCTCAAGGGAGTCCAGCTTCCTCTTCCGTTTGGAGAGAGGACCCGGGATTGCTCTCCAGGCCATGCAGGAAAAGAAGGCCCTCAGCTCGCGAGGACGTGGGCGTCTCAGGGGTTTCCTCGAGCTGCGGCGCCCGTGGGGGTTTTCTCCCGAGGCACGACGACGATCTCAGGGAGCCTCTCGTGTGGTGCCAGGGAAGTCAGGTCTCCATGCGCGTGGCGAGGGGGAGCGCGTCCTGGCTCTCGAGTCACGGGAGGGGACTAGGGCCTCGAGACGCGTTGAAGGACTCTCGAGGTCTTTCTCGGGGGGCGGCGGGAAAGCCTCGTTTCCCTCGCCTTCTGCTGGGGACCTTAGGGAACTTCCCAGGGTGCCTCTGAGAGGCGAGGGATCTTGTGGAGGTGGCGGGGCCCCTCGAGACTCCGCTGGGTTTGGCGCAACGGAAGAGGGCCTCACCTCGAGGGGAGGCAGGAACCTCAGGCTTCCTCTCCGTTTCGGACTCCGACCGCAGGGTCCCTGCAGAGTTGGGACAGGAGAGTCAGGCCTCGTCTTGTCTGAGGAAGGGAAACCCGCTGGCCTCTCGAGTTGCTCAGGGGGTCTCAGGCCCCTCGTCGAGCTGTGTGTGGAACCCGCGGGTCTTTGCGGACGATGCCCGGGGGTGGCAGTGCCCCTTCGTGTTGTGCCTTCACCCACAGGGTTGCCTTCGAAGAGGGGTCCGGTCCTCGGGTCCTTCTCAAGAGCGGACCGGGGAATCGGGGGCGTTCGGCATGTGGCCCCACCCACGTGGCTCGTCTCGAATTTCCTCGTGAGACCGGCCTCATCCTGAGCTGCGCCGGGAAGCCCGGGAACCCCTTCCAGACCATGCAGGGGAATCGCCTCGCCTGTCGCGATCAGGAGGGGAGAAAGGGCTCAGAGGAAGCAATGCCGGGACCCTCGGTGTTCCCCTCGGGGGACCCCGGCGTGTCGGGGGATTTTGGGGGTCGCAGGAAGGCTTTCAGGGACCGTTTCGCCCTTCAGGGCGGAACAGGGGACTTCCCTTGAGACGCCGTCGCGGGAAAGGGCCTCATCTTGACAAGAGGTGGGAACCACGTGGTTTTTCTCGAGTTGCGGCGGCATTCTCGAGTTACGACGGGTATCTCAGCCTTCCCATTGGGTTGGCCCTGGGAAGCCCAATTTTCCCCTCGGGTTGAGAGGGAAAGCTGGGGGTGGCGCTCGAGTCACTGCAGGGCCGAAGAGACCTCACCTAGGCGTGTGTTCGGGACCTAATGTTCCTCTCCAGGGAAGGCAGGGATTTCGGTCTTGCATTCCAGGCTACCCCGGGGAGTCAGGCCTCGTCTCGGGGGAAGCCAATGACTCCGCTCTCCTCTCGATTCGCGACGCGCTCTCTTAGAGCCCCCTGAGCGGCCTCAAGGGAGTCCAGCCTCCTCTTCCGTTTGGAGAGAGGACCCGGGATTGCTCTCCAGGCCATGCAGGAAAAGAAGGCCCTCAGCTGGCGAGGACGGGGGCGTCTCAGGGGTTTCCTCGAGCTGCGGCGCCCGTGGGGGTTTTCTCCCGAGGCACGACGAGGATCTCAGGGAGCCTCTCGTGCGGCGCCAGGGAAGTCAGGTCTCCATGCGCGTGGCGAGGGGGAGCGCGTCCTGGCTCTCGAGTCACGGGAGGGGACTAGGGCCTCGAGACGCGTTGAAGAAGGACTCTCGAGGTCTTTGCGGGGGGCGGCGGGAAACCCTCGTGTCCCTCGCCTTCTTCCGGGGACCTTAGGGAACTTCCCAGGGTGCCTCTGAGAGGCGAGGGATCCTGTGGAGGTGGCGGGGCCCCTCGGGACTCCGCTGGGTCTGGCGCAACGGAAGAGGGCCTCACCTCGAGGGGAGGCAGGAACCTCAGGCTTCCTCTCCGTTTCGGACTCCGACCGCAGGGTCCCTGCAGAGTTGGGACAGGAGAGTCAGGCCTCGTCTTGTCTGAGGAAGGGAACCCCGCTGGCCTCTCGTGTTGCTCAGGGGGTCTCAGGCCCCTCGTCGAGCTGTGTGTGGAACCCGCGGGTCTTTGCGGACCATGCACGGGGGTGGCAGTGTCCCTTCCTGTTGTGCTTTCACCCACAGGGTTGCCTTCGAAGAGGGGTCCGGGCCTCGGGTCCTTCTCAAGAGCGGACCGGGGAATCGGGGGCGTTCAGCATGTGGCCCCACCCACGTGGCTCGTCTCGAATTTCCTCGTGAGACCGGCCTCATCCTGAGGTGCGCCGGGAAGGCCGGGAACCCCTTCCAGACCACGCAGGGGAATCGCCTCTCCTGTCGCGATCAGGAGGGGAGAAGGGGCTCAGAGGAAGCGGTGCCGGGACCCTCGGTGTTCCCCTCGGGGGACCCCGGCTTGTCGGGGGACTTTTGGAGGTCGCAGGAAGGCTGTCAGGGACCGTTTCTCCCTTCAGGGCGGAACAGGGGACTTCCCTTGAGACGCCGTCGCGGGCAAGGGCCTCATCTTGCCAAGAGGTGGGAACCACGTGGTTTTTCTCGAGTTGCGGCGGCATTCTCGAGTTACGACGGGGATCTCAGCCTTCCCCTTGGGTTGGACCTGGGAAGCCCAATCTTCCCCTCGGGTTGCGAGGGAAAGCTGGGGGTTGCGCTCGAGTCACTGTAGGGCCGAAGAGACCTCACCTAGGCGTGTGTCCGGGACCTAATGTTCCTCTCCAGGGAAGGCAGGGATCTCGGGGTTGCATTCCAGGCTCCCCCGGGGAGTCAGGCCTTGTCTCGAGGGGAAGCCAAGGACTCCGCTCTCCTCTCGAGTCGCGACGCGGGTCTCTTGGAGCCCCCTGAGCGGCCTCAAGGGAGTCCAGCCTCCTCTTCCGTTTGGAGAGAGGACCCGGGATTGCTCTCCAGGCCATGCAGGAAAAGAAGGCCCTCAGCTCGCGAGGACTGGGGAGTCTCAGGGGTTTCCTCGAGCTGCGGCGCCCGTGGGGGTTTTCTCCCGAGGCACGACGAGGATCTCAGGGAGCCTCTCGTGCGGCGCCAGGGAAGTCAGGTCTCCATGCGCGTGGCGAGGGGGAGCGCGTCCTGGCTCTCGAGTCACGGGAGGGGACTAGGGCCTCGAGACGCGTTGAAGAAGGACTCTCGAGGTCTTTCTCGGGGGGCGGCGTGAAACCCTCGTGTCCCTTGCCTTCTGCCTGGGACCTTAGGGAACTTCCCAGGGTGCCTCTGAGAGGCGAGGGATCCTGTGGAGGTGGCGGGGCCCCTCGGGACTCCGCTGGGTCTGGCGCAACGGAAGAGGGCCTCACCTCGAGGGGAGGCAGGAACCTCAGGCTTCCTCTCCGTTTCGGACTCCGACCGCAGGGTCCCTGCAGAGTTGGGACAGGAGAGTCAGGCCTCGTCTTGTCTGAGGAAGGGAACCCCGCTGGCCTCTCGTGTTGCTCAGGGGGTCTCAGGCCCCTCGTCGAGCTGTGTGTGGAACCCGCGGGTCTTTGCGGACCATGCACGGGGGTGGCAGTGTCCCTTCCTGTTGTGCTTTCACCCACAGGGTTGCCTTCGAAGAGGGGTCCGGGCCTCGGGTCCTTCTCAAGAGCGGACCGGGGAATCGGGGGCGTTCAGCATGTGGCCCCACCCACGTGGCTCGTCTCGAATTTCCTCGTGAGACCGGCCTCATCCTGAGGTGCGCCGGGAAGGCCGGGAACCCCTTCCAGACCACGCAGGGGAATCGCCTCTCCTGTCGCGATCAGGAGGGGAGAAGGGGCTCAGAGGAAGCGGTGCCGGGACCCTCGGTGTTCCCCTCGGGGGACCCCGGCTTGTCGGGGGACTTTTGGGGGTCGCAGGAAGGCTGTCAGGGACCGTTTCTCCCTTCAGGGCGGAACAGGGGACTTCCCTTGAGACGCCGTCGCGGGCAAGGGCCTCATCTTGCCAAGAGGTGGGAACCACGTGGTTTTTCTCGAGTTGCGGCGGCATTCTCGAATTACGACGGGGATCTCAGCCTTCCCCTTGGGTTGGACCTGGGAAGCCCAATCTTCCCCTCGGGTTGCGAGGGAAAGCTGGGGGTTGCGCTCGAGTCACTGTAGGGCCGAAGAGACCTCACCTAGGCGTGTGTCCGGGACCTAATGTTCCTCTCCAGGGAAGGCAGGGATCTCGGGGTTGCATTCCAGGCTCCCCCGGGGAGTCAGGCCTTGTCTCGAGGGGAAGCCAAGGACTCCGCTCTCCTCTCGAGTCGCGACGCGGGTCTCTTGGAGCCCCCTGAGCGGCCTCAAGGGAGTCCAGCCTCCTCTTCCGTTTGGAGAGAGGACCCGGGATTGCTCTCCAGGCCATGCAGGAAAAGAAGGCCCTCAGCTCGCGAGGACTGGGGAGTCTCAGGGGTTTCCTCGAGCTGCGGCGCCCGTGGGGGTTTTCTCCCGAGGCACGACGAGGATCTCAGGGAGCCTCTCGTGCGGCGCCAGGGAAGTCAGGTCTCCATGCGCGTGGCGAGGGGGAGCGCGTCCTGGCTCTCGAGTCACGGGAGGGGACTAGGGCCTCGAGACGCGTTGAAGAAGGACTCTCGAGGTCTTTCTCGGGGGGCGGCGTGAAACCCTCGTGTCCCTTGCCTTCTGCCTGGGACCTTAGGGAACTTCCCAGGGTGCCTCTGAGAGGCGAGGGATCCTGTGGAGGTGGCGGGGCCCCTCGGGACTCCGCTGGGTCTGGCGCAACGGAAGAGGGCCTCACCTCGAGGAGAGGCAGGAACCTCAGGCTTCCTCTCCATTTCGGACTGCGACCGCAGGGTCCCTGCAGAGTTGGGCCAGGAGAGTCAGGCCTCGTCTTGTCTGAGGAAGGGAACCCCGCTGGCCTCTCGAGTTGCTCAGGGGGTCTCAGGCCCCCCATCGAGCTGTGTGTGGAACCCGCGGGTCTTTGCGGACGATGCACGGTGGTGGCAGTGCCCCTTCGTGTTGTGCATTCACCCACAGTGTTGCCTTCGAAGATGGGTCCGGGCCTCGGGTTCTTCTCAAGAGCGAACCGGGGAATCGGGGGCGTTCGGCATGTGGCCCCACACACGTGGCTCGTCTCCAATTTCCTCGTGAGACCGGCCTCATCCTGAGGTGCGCCGGGAAGGCCGGGAACCCCTTCCAGACCACGCAGGGGAATCGCCTCTCCTGTCGCGATCAGGAGGGGAGAAGGGGCTCAGAGGAAGCGGTGCCGGGACCCTCGGTGTTCCCCTCGGGGGAACCCGGTGTGTCGGGGGACATTTGGGGGTCGCAGGAAGGCTGTCAGGGACCGTTTCGCCCTTCAGGGCGGAACAGTGGACTTCCCTTGAGACGCCGTCGCGGGCAAGGGCCTCATCTTGCCAATAGGTGGGAACCACGTAGTTTTTCTCGAGTTGCGGCGAATTCTCGAGTTACGACGGGCATCTCAGCCTTCCCCTTGGGTTGGCCCTGAGAAGCCCAATCTTCCCATCGGGTTGCGAGGGAAAGCTGGGGGTTGCGCTCGAGTCACTGCATGGCCGAAGAGACCTCACCTAGGCGTGTGTCCGGGACCTAATATTCCTCTCCAGGGAAGGCAGGGATCTCGGGGTTGCATTCCAGGCTCCCCCGGGGAGTCAGTCCTCGTCTCAAGTTGAAGCCAAGGACTCAGCTCTCCTCTCGAGTCGTGACGCGGGTCTCTTGGAGCCCCCTGAGCGGCCTCAACGGAGTCCAGCCTCCTCTTCCGTTTGGAGAGAGGACCCGGGATTGCTCTCCAGGCCATGCAGGAAAAGAAGGCCCTCAGCTCGTGAGGACGGGGGCGTCTCAGGTGTTTCCTCGAGCTGCGGCGCCCGTGGGGGTTTTCTCCCGAGGCACGACGAGGATCTCAGGGAGCCTCTCGTGCGGCGCCATGGAAGTCAGGTCTCCATGCGCGTGGCAAGGGGGAGCGCGTCCTGGCTCTCGAGTCACGGGAGGGGACTAGGGCCTTGAGACGCATTGAAGAAGGACTCTCGAGGTCTTTCTCGGGGGGCGGCGGGAAACCCTCGTTTCCCTCGCCTTCTGCCGGGGACCTTAGGGAACTTCCCAGGGTGCGTCTGAGAGGCGAGGGATCCTGTGGAGGTGCCGGGGCCCCTCGGGACTCCGCTGGGTCTGGCGCAACGGAAGAGGGCCTCACCTCGAGGGGAGGCAGGAACCTCAGGCTTCCTCTCCGTTTCGGACTCCGACCGCAGGGTCCCTGCAGAGTTGGGACAGGAGAGTCAGGCCTCGTCTTGTCTGAGGAAGGGAACCCCGCTGGCCTCTCGAGTTGCTCAGGGGGTCTCAGGCCCCTCGTCGAGCTGTGTGTGGAACCCGTGGGTCTTTGCGGACGATGCACGGGGGTGGCAGTGCCCCTTCGTGTTGTGCCTTCACCCACAGGGTTGCCTTCGAAGAGGGGTCCGGGCCTCGTGTCCTTCTCAAGGGCGGACCGGGGAATCGGGGGCGTTCGACATGTGGCCCCACCCACGTGGCTCGTCTCGAATATCCTCGTGAGAACGGCCTCATCCTGAGGTCCGCCGGGAAGTCCGGGGACCCCTTCCAGGCCACGCAGGGGAATCGCCTCTCCTGTCGCGATCAGGAGGGGAGAAGGGGCTCAGAGGAAGCGGTGCCGGGACCCTCGGTGTTCGCCTCGGGGGAACCCGGCGTGTCGGGGGACTTTTGGGGGTCGCAGGAAGGCTGTCAGGGACCGTTTCGCCCTTCAGGGCGGAACAAGGGACTTCCCTTAGACGCCGTCGCGGGCAAGGGCCTCATCTTGACAAGAGGTGGGAACCACGTGGATTTTCTCGAGTTGCAGCAGCATTCTCGAGCTACGAAGGGGATCTCAGGCTTCCCCTTTGGTTGGCCCTGGGAAGCCCAATCTTCCCCTCGGGTTGCGAGGGAAAGCTGGGGGTTGCGCTCGAGTCACTGCAGGGCCGAAGAGACCTCACCTAGGCGTGTGTCCGGGACCTAATTTTCCTCTCCAGGGAAGGCAGGGATCTCGGGGTTGCATTCCAGGCTCCCCCGGGGAGTCAGGCCTCTTCTCGAGGGGAAGCCAAGGATTCCGCTCCCCTCTCGAGTCGCGACGCGGGTCTCTTGCAGCCCCCTGAGCGGCCTCAAGGGAGTCCAGCCTCCTCTTCCGTTTGGAGAGAGGACCCGGGATTGCTCTCCATGCCATGCAGGAAAAGAAGGCCCTCAGCTCACGAGGACGGCGGCGTCTCAGGGGTTTCCTCGAGCTGGGGCGCCCGTTTGGATTTTCTCCCGAGGCACGACGAGGATCTCAGGGAGCCTCTCGTGCGGCGCCAGGGAAGTCAGGTCTCCATGCGCGTGGCGATGGGGAGCGCGTCATGGCTCTCGAGTCACGGGAGGGGTCTAGGGCCTCGAGACGCGTTGAAGAAGGACTCTCGAGTTCTTTCTCGGGCGGCGCCGGGAAAACCTCGTTTCCCTCGCTTTCTTCCGGGGACCTTAGGGAACTTCCCAGGGTGCCTCTGAGAGGCGAGGGATCCTGTGGAGGTGGCGGGGCCCCTCGGGACTCCGCTGGGTCTGGCGCAACGGAAGAGGGCCTCACCTCGAGGGGAGGCAGGAACCTCAGGCTTCCTCTCCGTTTCGGACTCCGACCGCAGGGTCCCTGCAGAGTTGGGACAGGAGAGTCAGGCCTCGTCTTGTCTGAGTAAGGGAACCCCGCTGGCCTCTCGAGTTGCTCATGGGGTCTCAGGCCCATCGTCGAGCTGAGTGTGGAACCCGCGGGTCTTTGCGGATGATGCACGGGGGTGGCAGTGCCCGTTCGTGTTGTGCCTTCACCCACAGGGTTGCCTTCGAAGAGGGGTCCGGGCCACGGGTCCTTTTCAAGAGCGGACCGGGGAATGGGTGTCGTTCGGCATGTGACCCCACCCACGTGGCTCGTCTCGAATTTCCTCGTGAGACCGGCCTCATCCTTAGGTGCCCCGGGAAGCCCGGGAACCCCTTCCAGACCACGCAGGGGAATCGACTCTCCTTTCGCGATCAGGAGGGGAGAAGGGGCTCAGAGGAAGCGGTGCCGGGACCCTCGGTGTTCCCCTCGAGGGAACCCGGCGTGTCGGGGAACTTTTGGGGGTCGCATGAAGGCTGGCAGGATCCTTTCCGCCCTTCAGGGCGGAAGAGGGGACTTCCCTTGAGACGCCGTCGCGGGCAAGGGTCTCATCTTGCCAAGAGTTGGGAACCACGTTCTTTTCTCGAGTTGCGGCAGGATTCACGAGTTACAATGGGGATCTCAGCCTTCCTCTTGGGTTGGCCCTGGGATGCCCAATCTTCCCCTCGAGTTGCAAGGGAAATCTGGGGGTTGCGCTCGAGTCACTGCAGGGCCGAAGAGACCTCACCTAGGCGTGTGTCCAGGACCTACTATTCCTCTCCAGGGAAAGCAGGCATCTCGGGGTTGCATTCCAGGCTCCCCCGGGGAGTCAGACCTCGTCTCGAGGGGAAGCCAAGGACTCCGCTCTCCTCTCGAGTCGCGACAAGGTTCTGTTGGAGCCCCCTGAGCGGCCTCAACGGAGTCCAGCCTGCTCTTCAGTTGGGAGAGAGGACTCGTGATTGGTCTCCAGGCCATGCGGGAATATAAGGCCCTCATCTCGCGATGACCGGGGTGTCTCATGTGTTTCCTCGAGCTGCCGCGGCAGTGTGGGTTTCCTCACGAGGTACGATGAGGATCTCAGGGAGCCTCTAGTGCAGTGCCAGGTTAGTCAGGTCTCCATGCGCGTGAAGAGGGGGCGCGTGTCATGGCTCTCGAGTCATGGTAGGGGAATCGCGACTCAACACATTTTGAAGCACTCTCGAGGTCTTTCTCGAATCATGGCAGAAAACCCAGGGTTCCCTCGACTTGTGCCTGTGACCTCAGGGAGCTTCTCATTGTGCCTCTGAGAACTCAGGGATACTGTGGAGTTGGTAGGGGCCTCTCGGGACTCCACTGGGTGTGGTGCAATGGAAGAGGGCCTCATCTCTAGTGGACGCAGGAACCTCAGGCTTCCTCTCCGTTTCTGACTCGGATCCCATGGTCCCTGCAGAGTAGGGACAAGAGAGTCACACCTAGTCTTCTGTTGAGGAATGGACCTTCGTTTGCCTTTCGAGTTGTTTACAGGGTGACAGGCCACTTGTCGAAATGTCTGTGGGACCTGCGGGTTTTTCTGGACGATGCACGCGGGTGTCAGTGCCCCTTCGTGTTGTGCCTTCATCCACAGGTTTTCCTTCAAAGAGGTGTGCTGGCATCGGGTTCTTTTCAAGAGTGGACCGTGAAATTGGGGTCTTTCGGCATGTGGCACCACCCACGAGGCTACGTCTCGAACTTCCTCATGAGACCGGCCACATCCTGAGGTGTGCCCGGAAGGTCGGGAACCCCTTGCAGACAGAGAAGGGGAGTCGACCCTCCTGTCGCAATCAGGAGAGGAGAAGGGGTCAGATGAAGTGGTGCCGGGAACCTCGGTGTTCCCCTTGAGTGAGTCTGGTATGTCGCGGAACTTTTGGGGTCGCATCAAGGGTGCCAAGTACCGTTTCGCACTTCAGGATGGAACGTGGGACTTCTCTTGAGATGCTGTAGCGGACAAAGGGCCTCATCTTGCGATGACGAGGGAAGCACGTGGATTTTCTCGAGTTTCGGTAGGATTCTCGAGTTACGACGGGGAATTCAGGCTTCCTCTTGTGTTGGCCCAGGAAGTCTAATCTTCCATTCGAATTGCCAGGGAGAGCTGTGGATTGGGCTCCATTCACTGAAGGGCAAACTAGACCTCATCTAGGCTTGTATCCAGGACTTAATGTTCCTCTCCATAGGCGACAGGGATTTGGGGTTGCATTCCATACTCACCCCGGGAGTCAGGCCTCATCTCGAGGGGAAGCAAAGGACTCCACTCTCTTCTCGAGCCGCGACAGGTATCTCTTGGAGCCCACTGAGTGGTCTTTGCTCTGTAGGAGAGCTCTAGTGTACATAAGCCTGTACATAAGTGAACACAGACATTCTGTGTGCATGTTGCTGCGTACCCAAAATAGGGCCACAAGGAGCCTCATGCTCTCCATGCAGCGCGGAAGCTGTGCAGCCACGCAGCAGCTGAAAAATCCAACCAATTGCTCTTTTCTTACCTCTGACAGAGCTCGCATTGCCGTAGCCCTTGGCAGTTTGGAAACACTGGACCCTAACCCCTCTCAAAGTAGGCCTGGGTTCTAGTTCGAATAGAAAGTCAATAGCGGAGCTGAGGACAGGAACGCGGCAGTCATTTATCACACGCTCCTGCAGCCTGCTACTACAGGGACACTAACGCTAGAAGCTAGGAATGTCTTTGCAAGGTGCGCAAAGGACAAGGGAGAACCTCGACCCTGACTCTAGTATTTCAGTCCCCTGAGCAGATCTGAGGTTCTCCCGCTGTAGAAGCTAACCCATTCCTTTCAAATACAGGCTTCCTAACACAGGGCCAGTTGGCTGCTTGCTCTTCCACGAAGCAGGCTTCCTTAACTTGCAAACTGCGAATTCCGCTTAACAGCCTGGAGGAAAAATCGCTTCTTGGAAGATTTTTTTCAGAGGCTGTATCCCCGGAGCTGGGGCCAAGCTAGGGGAACCATACTGGCAAGGGAAGGCAAAACCACATCCAATGTCTTTGCTCTGGAGGACAGCTTTGGTGAGCCTAAGTCTTTCAGGAATATTTCTGGCTCCAACAGAGTCAAATTCTGTGTGTGAAGCTGCACAGCCAAAATAGGGGAACAGAGATCCTGATTCTCTCTGTGTAGCTTTGAAGCTGTCATTCAAACAACAGCTTGAGAATCCATACAATGCTCTCCCTTACTGCTAAGAGAATTCTCATTGCTGTAGTCCTTGACAGTTTGTAGAAATCCGCACCCTAACCCTTCTCCAAGTAGGCCTGGGTCCTAGCTCGGAACAACAGGCAACGGCGGAGCTGAGGCCAGTAAGGCACAAGTGAGGTCTCACACACTCTTGCAGCCTGATCGTCCAGGAGCAGTAAGGCCTCTTTTTCCCTGCAGGAGGCTCGCTTGCCTTGCCTCCTGTGAACTGCATTTCCCAGCCTGGGCGCAAAGCTGTTCCTGGAGATTTTTTCTCAGGGGCTGTTTCCCTGGAGCTGGGTCGGACCTCGGGGGCCCAACTCACAGGGGAAGACAAAACCACATGGACAGGTCTATGCTCTGTAGGAGAGCTCTAGTGAACCTCATCTCTCAGGAACATTCTTGGCTTCTACAGAGACACCTCTGTGCATGAAGCTACACACCCAACATAGTGGCAAAGGGAGTCTGATTCTCTCCGTGGGTGCTGATGCTTTGTGGCAAAGCACCTGCTAAGAATCCATCCGCATAGGCTTCCCTCACCTTGACAGAGGTCTCATTGCTGTAGTCCTTGGCAGTTTGGAAAGAAGCAGACCCTTACTCTTCACCAAGTAGGCCCTGGTCCTTGTTTGAATGGAAAGGCAGTAGCTGAGCTGAGGCCAGTAAGGCGCCAGTCAAGTCTGACTTATTCCCGATGCCTGCTCCTTCATGGAAAATAACGTTAGAATCTGGGAATGTCTTTGCAAGGCTGGCAAAGGGCAGTCAGGAACCTCGACCCTGCCTCTGGAATTTCTATCTTCTAAGCACATCTGGTGGTCTCGGTCAGGAGAAACTAACCCATTCCTTGCAAATATAGGCTTCCAAACACAGGCCGGTTGGCTGTCTCTTCTTGCCGAAGGAAGCTTGCTTATCCCACCTCCTGCGAACTCTGCTTCCCAGCCTGGGGGATAAGAGGTTCTTGGAGATCTTTTCTCAGAGGCTGTTTCCACGGAGCAGGGGCCGATCCCGGAGACCCACACGCACAGGGGAAGGGAAAACCGCATGGATAAGTCTTTGCTTTCTAGGAGTGCTCTAGTGAACCTCAGTCTATGCGGAATGTTCTTGGCTCCAACGGGGACATCTCTGTGTGGGAAGCTGCATAGCCAACATAGAGACACAGAGACCTGATTCTCTCTGTGCAGCTTTGACGCTGTCGTTCAAACAACAAATTGAGAATCCACACAATGCTCTCCCTTACCACTGAGAGAGTTATCATTGCTGTAGCCCTTCGCAGTTTCTGGAAATCGGCACACAAACACTTCTCCAAGTAGGCCTGGGTTCAAGTTCAGATGAACATGCAATAGCGGAGCTGAGGACAGTAAGGCACCAGTCAGGTGTCACACACTCTGGCAGCCTGCTCCTCCAGGGACAGTAAGGCCTGTTGTGCCTTGCAGGAGGCTCGCTTGTGTTACCTCCTGTGAACTGCGTTTGCCAGCCTGGGGGAATAGCGGTCCCTGGAGATCTTTTCTCAGGGGCTCCTTCCCCTGAGCTGGGGCGGACCTCAGGGACCCAACTCACAGGGCAAGGCAAAACCATATGGACAGGTCTATGCTCTGTAGCAGACTTCTAGTGCACCTCATCTCTCAGGAACATTCTTGGCTCCTATAGAGACACTTCTGTGTGTGAAGCTGCGTACCTAACATAGGGGCACAGAGAGCCTGATTTTCTCAGTTCATTTTGACCCTGTCGTTCAGAAAACAGCTTGAGAATCCATAAAATGCTCTCCCTTACCGCTGAGAGAATTCTCACTGCTGTAGCCCTTGGCACTTTGTAGAAATCCGCAGCCAAACGCTTCTCCAAATAGGCCTGGGTCCTAGTTCGGAGGAACAGGCAATGGTGGAACTGAGGCCAGCAAGGCAACAGTCAGGTTTCACACACTCTGGCAGCCTGCTCCTCCAGGGACAGTAAGGCCTCTTTTTCTCTGCAGGAGATTCGCTTGCCTTACTTCCTGTGAACAGCGTTTCCCAGCCTCAGTGAAGCCGTTCCAGGAGATCTTTTCTCAGGGACAGTTTCCCCGGAGGTGTGGTGGACCTCGGGGACCCAACTCACAGGGGAAGGAAAAACCACATGGACAGGTCTATGCTCTGTAGGAGAGGTTTAGTGAACCTAATCTCTCAGGAACATTCTTGGCTCCTATAGAGACAACTCTGTGTGTGAAGCTACACTCCCAACATTGGGGAACAGGGATCTTGGTTCTCTCCGTGGGGTGCTGATGCTTTGTAGCAAAGCACCTGCTTGAGAATCCGTCCTCTTAGGCTTCCCTCACCTTGACAGAGGTCTCATTGCTGTAGCCCTTGGCAGTTTCAAAGAAGAAGACCCTTACACTTCATAAAGTAGGCCCTTGTCCTAGTTTGAATGGAAAGGCAATAGCTGAGCTGAGGCCAATAAGGAGCCAGTCCCCTCTGACACATTCCCGAAGCCTGCTCCTTCATGGAATATAACTCTAGAATCTTGGAATGTCTTTGCAAGGCTGGCAAAGGGCAGTCAGGAACCAGCACCCTGCCTCTGGAATTACCGACTTCTGAGCAGATCTGGAGGTCTCCTTTAGGAGAAGCTAACCCATTCCTTCCAAATAGAGGCTTCAAAACACAGGCAGGTTGGCTGCATTTCGTGCCCGAAGGAGGCTTGCTTTTCTCTCCTCCTATGAACTCCAGTTCCCAGCCTCTGGGAAAATCGTATCTTGAAGATATTTTCTCAGGGCTTGTTTCCACGGAGCTGGGGCCGAGCCCAGGGCCCAAAGGCACAGGGGAAGGCAAGACCACATGGACAGGTCTATGCTCTGTAGCAGACCTCTAGTGAACCTCATCTCTCAGGAGCATTCTTGGCTCCTATAGAGACACCTCTGTGTGTGAAGCTGCGTACCTAACATAGGGGCACAGAGAGCCTGATTCTCTCTGTTCATATTGACGCTGTCATTCAGAAAACAGCTTGAGAATCCATAAAATGCTCTCCCTTACCACTGAGAGAATTCTCACTGCTGTAGCCCTTGGCACTTTGTAGAAATCTGCACCCAAACGCTTTTCCAAGTAGGCCTGGGTGCTAGCTCGGATGAACAGGCAATGGCGGAGCTGAGCCCAGTAAGGCAACAGTCAGGTTTCACACACTCTGGCAGCCTGCTCCTCCAGGGACTGTAAGGCCTCTTTTACTCTGCAGGAGATTCGCTTGCCTTACTTCCTGTGAACAGCATTTCCCAGCCTCGGCGAAGCGGTTCCTGGAGATCTTTTCTCAGGGACAGTTTCCCCGGAGGTGTGGCGGACCTCGAGGACCCAACTCACAGGGGAAGGCAAAACCACATTGACAGGTCTATGCTCTGTAGGAGAGGTTTAGTGAACCTAATCTCTCAGGAACATTCTTGGCTCCTATAGAGACAACTCTGTGTGTGAAGCTACACTCCCAACATTGGCGCACAGGGAGCTTGATTCTCTCCGTGGGGTGCTGATGCTTTGTGGCAAAGCACCTGCTTGAGAATCCATCCTCTTAGGCTTCCCTCACCTTGACAGAGGTCTCATTGCTGTAGCCCTTGGCAGTTTGCAAAGAAGAAGACCCTTACCCTTCATAAACTAGGGCCTTGTCCTAGTTTGAATGGAAAGGCAATAGCTGAGCTGAGGTCAATAAGGAGCCAGTCCCGTCTGAGACATTCCCGAAGCCTGCTCCTTCATGGAAAATAACTCTAGAATCTAGGAATATATTTGCAAGGCTAGCAAAGGGCAGTCAGGAACCAGTACCCTGCCTCTGGAATTACCAACTTCTGAGCAGATCTGGAGGTCTCCTTTAGGAGAAGCTAACCCATTCCTTCCAAATAGAGGCTTCAAAACACAGGCAGGTGGGCTGCCTTTTTGTTCCCGATGGAGGCGTGCTTTTCTCTCCTCCTATGAACCCCGGTTCCCAGACACTGGGAAAAGTGGATCTTGAAGATATTTTCTCAGGGGTTGTTTCCACGGAGCTGGGGCCGAGCCTGGAGACCCAAAGGCACAGGGGAAGGCAAGACCACATGGACAAGCCTTTGCTCTTTAGTATAGCTCTAATGAACCTCACCCTGTCAGGATCTTTCTTGATTCCTACGGAGACACACCTGTGTGTGACGCTGCGGCTACAGAGAGCCTGATTCCCTCCGTTTACCGCTGAGTCTGCATTGCCAAGCAACAGCTTGGGAACACAGCCTGGGGCACTTCCCTTCCCTCGGACAGAGCTCTCCTTGCGGTAGGCCTTGGTAGTTTGCATACAATGGGGCCCTAAGCCCTCTGCAAGTTGGCCTGGCTCCTAGGTCCAAAGGGCAGGCCAGAGCGGAGCTGAGGCTGTCAGGCTCCAGACACATCTCCCATACTCCTACATCCTGCTCCTACCCGGGCGTGAACGCTAGAAGCTGGGAAGGTACCTGGACCGTGCAGGGGCGGGGCGAACGCGGGCGGCGTGGGGCGGGGGTCGGCTTCTGGCGGGGGTGGGGGCGGGCTTCCCAGTTGTGCTCTCAGAGGTGGACACTGAGGCTGAAAACTCGCCGGGAGCGCACCCGGGACTGGGTAAACCCGGGCTGCGGGGGTCGAGATTCAGATGGCTTTGGGTGGGGGTCGGTCCCAGTTGTGCTCCCGGGGGTCGCCACTGCGGCTGGGAATGCGCAGGAAGCGCGGCAGGGGCGGGGCTAACCCTGGCGGAGCGGGGCGGGGTCGGCTCACGGGGGGGATGGGGAGGGGTTCCCAGTTGCGCTCTCGGGGGTTGCAACTGCGGCTGGGAACGCCCATTTCGTCCGCTCCTGGGTCCCAAGGATCGCCATCCCATGGGTGCAGCGGAGGGCTGCGGACCACAGGTAAGGGAACTGGGACTGCGTGGAGCAGGGAACCAAGTATTCTGCCATCTGTTGGCACATACTCGGAGCTCCCCAACCTGGCGGTCGCAGAAAGTCCTTGCCTTTGGGGTCAAGGCCTTTACCGCTCCACCCCTCTGCTGAAAAATCTCAGAGTCTGCGCGGTTTTTCCAAGCAGCCTAGTGTCCGCTAGAAGTCCAAGGGACAGAACACTGAACTCTGGCCGGCTGGCCCAGCCCTCTTCTGGCACTTTGTAAGCCAGCGGGCCCTTGAGCACCTGCTGGGATGGGAAAGGGAAGGGTCCATGGATTGCACCCTAGAAACTTAGTAGGGTGCATGGATTTCAAACCCTGGTGGCCGCCCAGGCAGCAAAGAAGGGGGGAGGGCACCTTGCTGCCCTTTCATGGCAGAATCTGTGGTTGTCCAGCTGCGTGGGCCTTTTCATGAGGACCCTGTGCAATAAAAGTTTGGTGTTTTGGAACTGAATAATTAGAACGTGTAAAAGCTTTAAATTATGTGGTGGTGTAATTAAAAAACAAAACAAAACAAAACCAAGCTCCAAGTGTTGTGCAAATGGAGGTTTAAATATTGAAGGACTGTATTCCTTGCACTGTGGCATTCTATCAAGAAGTGTGCAGGATTTTTTTTTTTTTAAGAAAAGTGTTCGAAGTGCTTGAAACAGGAAACCCAGAGGTGCCCCTGTATTTTGGGGAAGGCCTTAGGAGGTCACTTGGAAATGCTGCTGGCTGTGCGGGAGGGGGGCAGATGGGCTGTGCAGGCTTGTCCTTTGCATGGATGTTCTTGTGTGTGGAAACCCAGCTCGGAGCCATCTCCTGATGTGTAAGAATTTCGCAGACAAACCTTGAGCTAAGCAATGCATTTTTTCCTAAGAAAATGTTTGTCTTAAGCGATGTAAATATCCTATGTATTTCCGCTAGACTCTGGCTTCAGGTCGGTTCCCCCAAAAGGCTCAGAAGCGATTTGAACAAAACAGCATGTTTTCCTCCTAGCTTGTTCTCCTTATCTATGTTAAGGAAATGATATATTTGCCTGCAATACTGCCTTTCTTCAAGATTCATGTCAATCAAGTTTTGGCCCGGGATGACTCACCTGCTGCCAATATTATCTCAATGCATGTCGTGGGGGAGGGGCCTGGTGCCATTCCCTGAAACAGTTCCTTTCTTTCCTTAGCTGACTGCTAGTGCCTGTAGAATATCTGGCTAAAGACCAGCACGGGGTACTCTTACTACCCCCCCCACCCCGCCTCGAGTCTAAGTCAGCAGCTTTCTCTATCTCTTTAATACTTTAATAACACTTGATGACACAAAAGCTCTGAGCGATCAAATCATATCAAATCTTCATTTCAGATTGAAGATGCATTCCATGGTATTGCCATCTTAAGTCTTTCCATCGTTATGGAATATCTGTCCATGTATTCAGGATAGTTTTCAGCCAGGGTGTATAATTTCCAGTGTGCCAGTCTTGTCATCCTCGTTACATCCATGGCAAAGTGTTTTATTCATGTTGATATTATTGAAAGGGAATTTTTTAAAATTCCTTTTCAGATTATTATCTGCTAATGTATACAGATAAAACTGTGTAATCATTCATTTTTGTCAGTTTGGACAGCTTGATAGTTGTCTTTAATTTCTTTACTTTCTGACATTTTAAGATTATCCTGGGACACATATGTAATGCCTCACCCCTAAATTCAGACATGTGTTCAAAGAACTTCTGTCCTTTTATTTATTTATTTATTTATTTATTCTTTAACATTGAAATCGTTTTGACTATGCTGGGTGTTTGTTGCTAGATGGAAGTAGCTAGGACCTCTGGACTGCAGTCTCTCATCTCTTGCTGACCTCTTGTTGACCTCTGCAGAATGCTGGTAGGTGGGAGCTTGTTAGTTCCTTGTTCCTTATCAGAACCTCCTGTGGTAAGTGTTTTTCTCTTCTCTGTTGCCTGGTAAGGGTGGGTGGTCATGGGCATCCCAAAGTTGGCTAGAAGTCAATTATTTAGGCAGGCTTGTGCATAGATATGGGAGAAGGCAATGGCACCCCACTCCTGGAAAATCCCAAGGATGGAGGAGCCTGGTAGGCTGCAGTCCATGGGGTGGCTAAGAGTCGGACACCACTGAGTGACTTCATTTTCACTTTTCACTTTCATGCATAGGAGGAGGAAATGGCAACCCACTCCAGTGTTCTTGCCTAGAGAACCCCAGAGACTGCGGGGCCTGGTGGGCTGCCATCTATGGCGTGGCACAGGGTCGGCCTCAACTGAACCACTTAGCAGCTGCAGCAGCAGCAGCAGCAGTGCATAGATATCAAAGGGGATGAGAACAGTCAGGTAGGATCACATATGTCATCGTGAAACAATACTTCTCCTCTTAGCCAAAGCTAACAAAAGATTTCTGTTCTAGGTCAACCTAGAAGAGATCACTTAAGAGGTAAAGAAACTTAAACTCCATTAGCAAAGGCAGTTCAACATCTCAAGAAAACTTGTGCTAGGCACAAAACTCTTTTCTGGGGGCCTACTTTCCCTACAACCTCCTTATCCCATTCTGTACCCATTCCTTTGCTTCTCCCGTCCTGAAAATGCCACCTGTAAGACAGAACTACTTCGTTTTCCTTCTTAAAGTGTGATTGCATTCCATACATTCTTGTAATAACAAGTCATACATTTCCCTTCAGCAACGAAGAACTGACTCTTATATTGGCATTTGATAGATTGGTGAGCATACCTATCAGTGATAATAGCGCCCACCCCGCTTCCTGCAAGAACAGAACAAAACAAAACAAAACAAAAAAATTGCTTTCTTACATTTAATATGTTCGGATGGTGCCAGTCACTATTCATGCAGAGTCAAAAATCTCTTTTGTTTCTGTGTAAAAGGGAGGTCCTTTCAAGTCGTGAATGTTTAAGAAGTTTCATTTATTTGGAAGTGACCTAGCTATTCAATACACTGTCGTCACTTAGTTTAGCACCAGGATAGAAACTCAGGTAACCAAAACACCTGGAGGAACGATTGTAAGTTCAGTTCAGTTCAGTTGCTCAGTCGAGTCTGACTCTTTGGGACCCCGTGGCCTGCAGGACGCCAGGCTTCCGTGTCCATCACCAACTCCAGGGGCTTGCTCAAACTCATGTCCATCGAGTCAGTGATGCCATCCAACCATCTTATCCTCTGTCATCCCCTTCTCCTCTGCCTTCCATCAAGACTATGAGAGGCAGATATTTTAGAGTATAATTATTGTTAAGAGTTTATCTAAAAGCTCATACCACATTTACATTTTTTACATTGGTTGTTGCTGTTTCCAGGTACTTTCTTGCTGACAAGCTTGTGACACATATAACAATAGAGCAATTTTTACCTCAAAAGAAACCTAGGCACTATGAACATGTTGTGCTTAATGTTGTTGACTCTTAGACATGTCTATAGTGGAGGAGCAAAACCAAAAATACTAGATATTTAATATTGACTAGTTCCCAGTTCACGGGACTCTGACATTCATTTAGGTCAATGTTTTCTTGTATTTCCAGCAGTTTGATTTGGAAGGGCTACCTTGTCTTGAGACCATTGAAATCAGAACTCAGAACTTGAGCAATATTATCAAAAAACACAAGGCTCACACTGACATATACCTTAATCCAGACAGACAGACAAGACATCTTCCAGTTTTCCGCCTGAGATTTAAAATATTTCTTTGAGCCGTTTTCCTGGGGAGTGGGGGGGGGGGAGTGGGGGTGGCAGCGAGGCAGGCTTGGGTAACAAGCTAATTGTTGGTCATTGCATATGCAAAGAACCAGCTTTCCAGGTTCCAAGGAAAAAAGCTTCCTTGGTACCCAATTTTGTTTGGATCTATAGACTCTCATGGCCCTCCTAGGTCAGGACATCTTTCCTTTCTGTAGTCCTCGTTTGAACCCTAAATCATAGACAGCTTGGATTGTCTCTGTGGGGTGGATGTATTGTCCTCGTGTTTGACCTGGCGGCAGTAGCGAGGTCCGAGAGCCTCTCCTGGAACCGGGCGTGGGGACAGGGCTCACCGGGAGCCCCTGGTGGAAGTGGGCAATGCGCCGGGAGCGCGCCAGGGGCGGGGCGATCCCAGGCGGCGCGGGTCGGGGTTCCGGTCGGGAGGGGGTGGGGGGTGGTAACAGTTGTGCTCTCGGGGGTCCCCACTGCAGCTGGAAACGCGCTGGGAGTGCGGCAGGGGCGGGGTGAACCCTGGTGGCGCAGGGCGGGGTTCGGCTCCTGGCGGGGGTGGGGGAGGGCTTCCCAGTTGTGCTCTCGGTGGTGGCCACTGCGGCTGGAAACGCGCCGGGAGCGCACCCGGGGCGGGGTAAACCTGGGCTGCGCGGGTCGAGATTTAGATGGCTGTGGGGGGGGGTTCGGTCCCAGTTGTGCTCTCCGGGGTCGCCACTGCGGCTAGGAACGCCCATTTCCTACGCTAATGTGTCCCCAAGGATCCACATCTAGTGGGTGCAGCGGAGGGCTGCGGGCCACAGGTCAGAGAACTGGGACTGCTTGGAGCAGGGAACCACGTATTCCGCCCTCTGTTGGCACATTCTCGGAGCTCCCCAACCTGGCGGTTGCAGAAAGGCCTCGCCCTTGGTGTCAAGGCCTTTACGGCTCCACCCCTTTGCTGAAAAATCTCAGTCTGCACGGTTTTCCCAAGCAGCCTAGTGTCCCCTGGAAGTCCAAGGGACAGAACCCTGAACTCTGGCCGGCTGGCCCAGCCCTGCTTCTGGCACTTTGTAGGCCAGCGGGCCCTGGAGCACCTGCTAGGATGAGAAAGGGAAGGGTCCGCGAATTGCACCCTAGAAAGTTAGTAGGGTGCATGGATTTCAAACCCTGGTGGCCGCCCAGGCAGCAAAGAAGTGGGGAGGGCACCTTGCTGCCCTTTCATGGCAGAATCTGTGGCTGTCCTGATGCGTGGGCCTTTTCATGGGGACCTTGTGCAATAAAAGTTTGGTGTTTTGGTACTGAATAATTAGAAATTGTAAAAAGTTTAAATTATGTGGTGGTGTAATTAAAAAACAAAACAAAACAAAACCAAGCCCCAAGTGTTTGGCACAGGGAGGTTTAAGTATTGAAGGCCTGTTTTCCTTGCACTGTGGCATTCTATCAAGAAGTGTGCAGGATTTTTTTTTTTTAAGAAAAGTGTTCGAAGTGAAGGAAACAGGAAACCCAGAGGTGCCCCTGTATTTTGGGGAAGGCCTTAGGAGGTCACTTGGAAATGCTGCTGGCTGTGGGGGAGGGGGGCAGATGGGCTGTGCAGGCTTGTCCTTTGCATTCATGTTCTTGTGTGTAGAAACCCAGCTCGGAGCCATCTCCTGATGTGTAAGAATTTCGCAGACAAACCTTGAGCTAAGCAATGCATTTGTTCCTGAGGAAATGTTTGTCTTAAGCGATGTAAATATCCTATGTATATCTGCTGGACTCTGGCTTCAGGTTGGTTCCCCCAATAGGCTCAGAAGCGACTTGAACAAAACAGTATGTTTTCCTCGTACCTTGTTCTCCTAATCTATGTTAAGGAAATGATATATTTGCCTGGAATACTGCCTTTCTTCAAGATTCATGTCAATCAGTTTTTGGCCCAGGATGACTCACCTGCTGCCAATGTGACCTCAAGGCATGTCGTGGGGGAGGGGCATGGTGCCCTTCCCTGAGACAGTTCCTTTCTTTCCTTAGCTGACTGCTAGTGCCTGTAGAATATCTGGCTAGAGACCAGCAGGGCGTACACCCCGCCTCAAGTCTAAGTCAGCAGCTTTCTCTATCTCATTTATACTTTAATAACAATTGATGAAACAAAAGCTCTGAGCGATCAAATCATATCAAATCTTCATTTCAGATTGAAGATGCATTCCATGGTATTGCCATCTTAAGTCTTTCCATTGTTATGGAATATCTGTCCATGTATTCAGGATAGTTTTCAGCCAGGGTGTATAATTTCCAGTGTGCCAGTCTTGTCATCCTCGTTACATCCATGGCAAAGTGTTGTATTCATGTTGACATTATTAAAGGGAATTTTTTTTAATTCCTTTTCAGATTATTATCTGCTAATATATACAGAAAAAACTGTGTAATCTTTCGTTTTTATCAGTTCGGACAGCTTGATAGTTGTCTTTAAATTCTTTCCTTTCTCATACTTTAAGATTTTCCGGGCACCGTACATGTACTGCCTCACCCCTAATCTCAGTCATGTGTTCAAAGGACTTCTGTCCTTTATTTGTTTACTTATTTTTTGCAACATTGAATAAGTTTTGACTATGCTGTGTCTCTGCTGCAAGATGGAAGTCGCTAGGACCTCTGGACTGCAGTCTTCCATCTCTTACTGACCTCTTGTTGACCTCTGCAGAATCCTGGTTGGCGGGAGCTTGTTAGTTCCTCGTTCCTTACCAGGACGTCCTGTGGTAAGTGTTTTTCTCTTCTCTGTTGCCTTGTAAGGGTGGATGGTCATTGGCATCCCAAAGCTAGCTAGAAGTCAATTATTTAGGCAGGCTTGTGCATAGATATGGGAGAAGGCAATGGCACCCCACTCCAGTACTCTTGCGTGGAAAATCCCATGGATGGAGGAGCCTGGTAGGCTGCAGTCCATGGGGTGGTTAAGAGTCGGACACCACTGAGCGACTTCACGTTCACTTTTCACTTTCATGCATGGGAGGAGGAAATGGCAACCCACTCCAGTGTTCTTGCCTAGAGAACCCCAGGGACTGCGGGGCCTGGTGGGCTGCCGTCTATGGGGTCGCACAGAGTCGGACACGACTGAAACGACTTAGCAGCAGCGGCGGCGGCAGCAGCAGCAGAAGCAAGGCATCGATATCAAAAGGGCTGCAAACAGTCAGGAAGGATCACATATGTCACCGTGAAACACTACTTCTCCACTTAGCCAAAGCTAACCAAAGATTTCTGTTCTAGGTCAACCTAGAAGAGATCACTTAAGAGGTAAAGAAACTTAAACTCCATTAGCAAAGGCAGTTCGACATCTCAAGAAAACTTGTGCTAGGCACAGAACTCTTTTCTGGGGGTCCACTTTCCCTACAACCTCCTTATCCCATTCTGTACCCATTCCTTTGCTTCTCCCATCCTGAAACTGCCACCTGTAAGACAGAACTACTTCGTTTTCCTTCCTCAAGTGCCATTGCATTCCACATACTTTCTTGATATAACAAGTCATACATTTCCCTTCAGCAACCAAGAACTGACTTTTATATTGGCATTGGCTATAGCCCGCCCCCCTCCCCCCACCCCCAAGAACAGAACAAAACAAAACAAAACAATTGCTTTCTTACATTTAACATGTCAGGATGGTGCCAGACACTATTCATGGAGAGTCAAAAATCTCTTTTGTTTCTGTGTAAAAGGGAGGTCCTTTCAAGTCGTGAATGTTTCAGAACTTTCATTTATTTGGAAATGACCTAGCTATTCAATACACTGTCGTCACAAGGATAGAAACTCGGGTAACCAAAACACCTGGAGAAACGTTTGTTAGTTCAGTTCAGTTCAGTTGCTCAGTCGTGTCTGACTCTTTGGGACCCCGTGGCCTGAAGGACGCCAGGCTTCCATGTCTGTCACCAGCTCCAGTGGCTTGCTCAAACTCATGTCCATCGAGTCAGTGATGCCATCCAACCATCGTACCCTTGTCATCCCCTTCTCCTCTGCCTTCAATCAAGACTATGAGAGGCAGATATTTTAGAGTATAATTATTGTAAAGAGTTTGTCTAAAAGCTCATATCACATTTACATTTTTTACTTTTGTTGTTGTCGTTTCCAGGTAGTTTCTTGCTGACAAGCTTGTGACAGATATAACAATAGAGCAATTTTTACCTCAAAAGAAACCTAGGCACTATGAACATGTTGTGCTTAATGTTGTTGACTCTTAGACATGTCTATAATGGAGGAGCAAAACCAAAAATACTAGATATTTAATATTGACTAGTTCCCAGTTCACGGGACTCTGACATTCATTTAGGTCAATGTTTTCTTGTATTTCCAGCAGTTTGATTTGGAAGGGCTGCCTTGTCTTGAGACCATTGAAATCAGAACACAGAACTTGAGCAATATTATCAAAAAACACAAGGCTCACACTGACACATACCTTAATCCAAACAGACAGACAAGACATCTTCCAGGTTTCCGCCTGAGATTTAAAATATTTCTTTGAGCCAGTCTTCTGGGGAGTGGGGGGATGGAGGTGGCAGTGAGGCAGGCTTGGGTATCAAGCTAATTGTTGGTCATTGCATATGCAAAGAACCAGCTTTCCGGGTTCCAAGGAAAAAAGTTTCCTTGGTAACCAACTTTGGTTCTATAGAATATCATGGCCCTCCTAGGTCAGGTCATCTTGCCTTTCTGTAGTCCTCGTTTTATCCCTAAATCATAGACAGCTTGGATTGTCTCTGTGGGTTGTATGTATTGTCCTCATGTTTGACCTGGCGGCAGCAGCGAGGTCCGAGAGCCTCTCCTGGAACCGGGCGTGGGGACGGGGCTCACCGAGAGCCGCTGGTGAAGGTGGGCAGCGCCCCTGGAGCGCGGCAGGGGCGGGGCGCCCCGGGCGGCGCAGGGCGGGTGTCGGCTCCTGGCGGGGGTAGGGGAGGGCTTCCCGGTTGTGCTCTCAGAGATGGCCACTGCGGCTGGAAGCGCGCCGTGAGCGCAGCCAGGTTGGGGTAAACCTGGGCTGCACAGGTCGAGATTCCGCTCGCTGTGGGTGGGGGGTCGGTCCCTGTTGTGCTCCCGGGGGTCGCCAATATGGCTGGGAACCCGCCGGGAGCCCGGCAGGGCCGGGACGAAACCTGGCGGCGCGGGGTGGGGTGGGGGTCCGTTCGCAGCGGGGGTCGGCTCCTGGCGGGGGTGGGGGAGGGCTTTCCAGATGTGCTGTTGGGGGTCGCCATTGCGGCTGGGAATGCCCATTTCGTGAACTCCTGGATCCCCAAGGATCGGCATCCATTGGCCACAGCGGAGGGGTGCGGAACACAGGTAAGGGAACGGGGACTGCGTGGAGCAGGGAACCATGTATTCTGCCCTGTGTTGGCACAGTCTCAGAGCTCCCCAACCTGGCGGTCGCAGGAAGGCCTCGTCTTTGGGGTCAAGGCCTTTACCACTCCACCCCTCTGCTGAAAAACCTCAGAGTCTGGGCGGTTTTCCCAAGCAGCCTAGTGTCCGCTGGAAGTCCAAGGGACAGAACCCTGAATTCTGGCCGGCTGGCCCAGCCCTGCTTCTGGCACTTTGTAGGCCAGCGGGCCCTGGAGCACCTGCTAGGATGGGAAATGGAAGGGTACGCGAATTGCACCCTGGTGGCCGCCGAGGCAGCAAAGAAGAGGGGAGGGCACCTTACTGCCCTTTAATGGCAGACAGAATCTGTGGCTGTCCTGCTGCGTGGGCCTTTTCATGGGGACCTTGTGCAATAAAAGTTTACCGGTGACCTCAGGGAACTTCCCAGTGTGCTTCTGACAGATGAGGGATGCTGTGGAGTTGGCGGGGCCTCTCAGGACTCTGCTGGGTTTGGCGCAATGGAAGAGGGCCTCATCTCCAGGGAAGGCAGGAACCTCAGGCTTCCTCTCCGTTTCGGACTCCGACCGCAGGGTCCCTGCAGAGTTGGGACAGGAGAGTCAGGAATCGTCTTGTCTGAGGAAGGGAACTCCGCTTGCCTCTCGAGGTGCTCAGGGGGTCTCAGGCCCCTTGTTGAGCTGTGTGTGGAACCTGCGGGTATTTCCGGAAATGCACGACGGTGACAGTGCCCCTTCGTGTTGTGCCTTCACCCACTGGGTTGCCTTCGAAGAGGTGTCTGGGCCTCGGGTTCTTTTTAAGAGCGGACCGGGAAATCGGGGTCTTTCGGCATGTGGGACCACCCACGGGGCTAGTCTCAAATTTCCTAGTGAGGCCGGCTTCATCCTGACGTGTGCCGGGAAGGCCGGGGACCCTTCCAGACAACGCAGGGGGATCGACTCTCCTGTCGCCATCAGGAGGGGAGAAGGGGCTCAGATGAAGTGGGGCCGGAACCCTCGGTGTTACCCTCGAGGGAAACCGGCGTGTGGGGGACTTTTGGGGGTTGCATGAAAGGAGTCAGGTACCATTTCGCACTTCAGGACAGAACCTGGGACTTCCCTTGAGACGCCGTAGCGGGCAAGGGCCTCATCTTGCGAAGACGTTGGAACCATGTGGATTTTCTCGAGTTGCGGCGGGATTCTAGAGTTACCACGGGGATTTCAGGCTTCCTCTTGTGTTGGCCCCGGGAAGCCTAATCTTCCATTCGAGTTGCGAGGGAAAGCTTGGGGTTGCACTCGAGTCACTGCAGGGCCAAAGAGACCTCATCTAGGCCAGTGTCCGGGACTTAACGTTCCTCTCAAGGGAAGACAGGGATCTCAGGGTGGCGTTCCAGACTCCCCCGGGGAGTCAGGCCTAGCCTCGAGGGCAAGCAAAGGATGCCGCTCTCCTCTCAAGTCGCGACGCAGATCTCTTGGAGCCCACTGAGTGGCCTCAAGGGAGTCAGGCCTTCTCTTCAGTTTGGAGAGAGGACTCAGGATTGCGGTCTGGGTCAGGCAGGAAAAGAAGGCCCTCAGCTCGCGAGGATGGGGGCTTCTCAGGGGTTTCCTCGAGCTGCGGCGCCCGTGGGGGTTTTCTCACGAGGCAAGACGAGGATCTCAGGGAGCCTCTCGTGCGGTGTCAGGGAAGTCAGGTCCCTGTGCACGTTGCGAGGGGGAGCGCGTCATGGCTCTCGAGTCATGGGAGAGGACTAGTGCCTCCAGACGCGTTGAAGAAGGACACTCGAGGTCTTTCTGGGGTTGTGGCGGGAAAGCCTCATTTCCCTCGACTTCTGCCGGGGACCTGAGGAAACTTCCCATGGTGCCTCTGACAGGTGAGGGATGCTGTGGAGTTGGCGGGGCCTCTCGGGACTCCGCTGGGCTTGGCGCAATGGAAGAGGGCCTCATCTCGAGGGGAGACAGGAAACTAAGGCTTCCTCTCCTTTTCGGACTCCAACCACAGGGTCCCTGCAGAGTTGGGACAGGAGAGTCAGGCCTCGTCTTGTCTGAGGAAGGGAACTCCGCTTGCCTCTCGAATTGCTCAGGGTGTCTCACGCACCTCGTCGAGCTGTGTGTGGAAACCGCGGGTTTTTCCGGACGACTCACGGGGGTGTCAGTGCCCCTTCGAGTGGTACCTTCACCCACAGGGTTGCCTTCGAAGAGGGGTCCGGGCCTCGGGTCCTTCTCAAGAGCAGACCGGGGAATCGGGGGCGTTCGGCATGTGGCACCACACACGTGGCTCGTCTCGAATTTCCCCGTGAGACTGGCCTCATCCTGAGGTGCGCCGGGAAGGCCGGGAACCCCTTCTGGACCACGCAGGGGAATCGCCTCTCCTGTCGCGATCAGGAGGGGAGAAGGGGCTCAGATGAAGCTGTGCCGGGACTCTCGGTGTTCCCCTCGAGGGAACCCGGCGTGTCGGGGAACTTTTGGGTGTCGTACGAAGGGTGTCAGGTACCGTTTCGCACTTCAGGGCGGAACATGGGACTTCCCTTGAGACGCCGTAGTGGGCAAGGGCCTCATCTTGCGAAGACGTTGGAACCACGTGTTTTTTCTCGACTTGCGGCGGGATTCTCGAGTGACGACGGGGATTACAGGCTTCCTCCTCTGTTTGCCCTGGGAAGCCCCGTCTTCCATTCGAGTGGCGAGGGAAAGCTGGGGGCGCCTTGAGTCACTGCAGGGCCAAAGAGACCTCATCTAGGCGTGTGTCCAGGACCTAATGTTCCTATCCAGGGAAGGCAGGGATCTCGGGGTTGCATTCCAGGATCCCCCGGGGTGTCAGGCCTCGTCTCGAGGGGAAGCCAAGGACTCCGCTGTCCTCCCGTGTCGCGACGCGGATCTCTTGGAGCCCCCTAGTGGCCTCAGTGGAGTCAAGCCTCCTCTTCATTTTGGAGAGAGGGCTCAGGATTGTTCTCCAGGCCATGTAGGAAACGAAGGCCCTTCACCTCGTGAGGAAGGGGGCGTCTCAGGGGTTTCCTCGAGCTGCGGCGCCCTTGGGGGTTTTCTCGCGAGGCACGACGAGGATCTCAGGGAGCCTCTCGTGCGGCGCCAGGGAAGTCAGGTCTCCCTGCGCGTGGCGAGGGGGAGCGCGTCCTGGCTCTTGAGTCACGGGAGGGGACTAGGGCCTCGAGACGCGTTGAAGAGGGACTCTCGAGGTCTTTCTCGGGTTGTGTCGGGAAAAGTCATTTCCCTCGCCTTCTGCCGGGGACCTTAGGGAACTTCCCAGGGTGTCTTGAGAGTTGATGGATACTGTGGAGTTGGCGGGGCCTCTCGGGACTCCACTGGGTTTGTCGCAATGGAAGAGGGCCTCATCTCGAGGGGAGGCAGGAACCTCAGACTTCCTCTCTGTTTCGGACTCAGACCGCAGGGTCCCTGCAGAGTTGGGACAGGAGAGTCAGGCTACGTCTTTTCTGAGGAATGGAACTCCGCTTGCCTCTCGAGTTGTTCATCGGGTTTCAGGCCCCTTGTCAAACTGTGTGTGGAATCTGCAGGTTTTTCCAGACGATGCACGGGGTTGTCAGTGATCCTTCGATTTGTGCCTTCATCCACAGGGTTGCCTTCAAAGAGGTGTCCGGGCATCGGGTTCTTATGAAGAGCGGACTGGGAAATCGGGGTCGTTCAGCATTTGGCAGCACCCACGAGGGTTGTCTCGTATTTCCTCATGAAACCGGCCTCATCCTGAGGTGTGCTGCGAAGGTCATGAAACTCTTCCAGACAAAGCAGAGGAATCGACCCTCCTGTGGCGATCAGGAGGGGAGAAGTGGCTCAGATGAAGTGCTGCTGGGAACCTCGGTGTTTCCCTCAAGTGAGACAGGTATGTCGGGTAACTTTTGGGGTCGCATAAAGCGTTCCAAATACCGTTTCGCTCTTCAAAATGGAACGTTGGACTTCTCTTGGGGTGCTCCAGCGGGCAAGGGCCTCATCTTGGAATGACTGCGGAACCACTTGGTTTTTCTCGAGTTGCGGTGGGATATTTGAGTTACCACAGGGAATTCATGCTTCCTCTTGTGTTGGCCCACAAAAGTCTTATCTTCCATTCGAGATTCGAGGAAGAGCTGGAGATGCGCTCTAGTCACTGAAGGCAAAAGAGACCCCACCAAGGCTTGTGTGCAGGACCTAATGTTCATCTCAAGACTCGACAGAAATCTCGGGGTTACATTCCAGACTCACCTTGGAGTCAGGCCTCGTCTCGAGGGGAAGCAAAGGACTCTGCTCTCCTCTCGAGTCGGACGGGTATGTCTTGGAGCCCACTGAGTGGCTTAAAGGGAGTCAAACCTCCTCTGGTGTTTGGAGGGAGGACACGGGATTGCTCTCCAGGGAATGCATGAAATGAAGGCCCTCATCTCCCAATGACTGGGGCGTCTCGTAGGTTTTCTCGAGCTGTGGCGCTAGTCTGGGGTTTCTCACGAAGTAAGACTGGGAGCTCAGTGAGCCTCTCACGTGGTGCCAGGGCAGTCAGGTCTCTATGCACGTGGTGAGAGGGAGCCTGTCATTGTTCTCGAGTCATGGTAGGGGAATTGGGCCTGAAGACGTGTTAAAGAAGGACTCTCAAGGTCTTTCTTGGGTTGCAGCAGGAAACCCTGGGTTCCATCGACTTGTGCCAGTGACCTCAGGAAGCTTCTCAGCGTGCCTCTGAGAAGTCAGGGTCACTGTGGAGTTGGGAGGGGCCTCTCGGAACTCCACTGGGTTTGGTGCAATGGAAGAGGGCCTCATGACAAGTTGAGGCAGGAACCTCAGGGTTCCTCTCCTGGCTTCGAATGCGCCGGATCTGACTCGGATCCCTGAGTCCCTGCAGAGTTGGGACAGGAGAGTCAGGCCTCGTCTTGTGTGGAGGAATGGAACTCCGCTTGACTCTCGAGGTGTTCATGGGGTGACAGGCCACTTGTCGATTTGTATGTGGAACTTGCGGGTTTTTCTGGACGATGCACCGGGGTGTCACTGCCCCTTCGTGTTGTGCCTTGATCCACAGGATTGCCTTCGAGTTGGGTTCTGCCATCGGGTTCTTATCAAGAGCGGACCAGGGAATTGGGGTCTTTTGGCATGTCGCACCACCCATGAGGCTATGTCTCGAATTTCCTCGTGAGACTGGCCTCATCTTGATGTGCGCCAGGAAGGTCGGGAACGCCTTCCAGACAAAGCAGGGGAATCGAACCTCCTGTCGCGATCAAGAGGGGAGAAGACTCTCAGATGAAGTGGTGCCGGGAACCTCGGTGTTCTCCTCAAGTGAGACTGGTATGTCGGGGAACTTTTGGGGTCGCATCAAGGGTTCCAAGTAACTTTTCGCTCTTCAATACGGAACGTGGGACTTCTCTTGAGACGCTGTAGCGGGCAAGGGCCTCATCTATCGATGACGGGGGAACCACGTGGTTTTTCTTGAGTTGTGGTGGGATTCTCGAGTTACGACGGGGAATTCAGGCTTCCTCTTCAACTGGCCCAGGGAACTCCAGTTTTCATTCGAATTGCGAGTTAGAACTGGGGATTGCTCTCGAGACACTGCAGGGCCAAATAGACCTCATCTAGGCTTGTGTCCAGGACCTAATGTTCCTCTGCTGGGGCGACAGCGATCTCGGCATTGCATTCTCGACTCACCCTGGGAATCAGGCCTCGTCTCGAGGGGAAGCCAAGGACACCGCTCTCCTCTCGAGTCGTGACGGGTATATCTTGGAGCTCACTGTGTGGCCTAAAATGAATCAAGCCTCCTGTGGAGTTTGGAGAGAGGACTCAGGATTGCTCTCCAGGCCATACAGCAAAAGAAGGCCCTCATCTCGTGAGGACTGGGGCGTCTCGTGGGTATTCTCGAGCTGCGGCTCCAGTGTGGTGTTGCTCACGAGGTATAATGGGGAGCTCAGGGAGCCTCTCCTGTGGCGCCAGGGAAGTCAGGTTTCTATGCGCGTGGCTAGGGGGAGCGCGTCATTGCTCTCGAGTCATGGTAGGGGAATTGCACCTCAAGACGCGTTGAAGAAGGACTCTCGAGGTCTTTTACGGGTTGGGGCAGGAAACCCTTGGTTCCCTCGACTTGTGCCGGTGATCTCAGGAAGGTCTAAGGGTGCCTCTGAGAAGTCAGGGATACTGTGCAGTTGGGAGGGGCCTCTCGGGACTCCACTGGGTTCGGTGCAATGGAAGAGGGCCTCATCTCGAGTGGAGGCAGGAAACTCATGTTTCCTCTCCTGACTTCCCCTGGGCCAGATCTGACTCGGATCGCAGTTTCGCTGCAGAGTTCGAACAGGAGAGTCAGGCCTCGTCTTGTGTGGAGGAATGGAACTCTGCTTGCCTCTCCAGTTGTTCACGGGGTGACAGGTCACTTCTCGAGCTGTGTGTGGTACCTGCGGGTTTCTCCAGACGATACCCAGGGGTGTCAGTGCCCCTTCGTGTTGTGCCTTCATCAAAAGGGTTATCTTCAAAGAGGTGTCCGGGCATTGGGATCTTATCAAGAGTGAACCGGGAAATCGGGGTCTTTCGGCATGTGTCACCATCCACGAGGCTATGTCTCGAATATCCTCGTGAGACCGGCCTCATCCTGAGATGCACCGGGAAAGGCGGGAACCCCTTCAAGACAAAACAGGGGAATCGACCCTCCTGTCACGATCAGGAGGTGAGAAGGGGCCCAGATGTAGTGGTGGCGGGAACCTCGGTGTTCTCCTCGAGTCAGACCGGTGTGTCGAGGAACTTTTGAGGTCGCATCAAGGGTGCCAATACCGTTTCGCACTTCAAGACGGAACGTGGGACTTCTCTTGAGACGCTGTAGGGGGCAAGGGCCTCATCTTGGGATGACGGGGGAACCACGTGGCGTTTCTCGAGTTGTGGCGGGATTCTCGAGTTTCGACGGGGAATACAGTCTTCCTCATGTGTTGCCCCAGGGAAGTCCTATCTTCCATTCGAGTTTCAAGGGAGAGCTGGGGATTGTCCACGAGTCACTGCAGGGCAAAATAGACCTCATCTAGGCTTGTGTCCAGGACTTAATGTTCGTCCCTAGGGGCGACAGGGATCTGGGGGTTGCATACCAGACTCACCCGGGGAATCAGGCCTCGTCTCGAGGGGAAGCAAAGAACTCCGCTGTCCTTTTGAGTCGCGATGGGTATCTCTTGGAGCCCACTGTGTGCCCTAAAGGGAGTCAAGCCTCCTGTGCTGTTTGGATAGAGGAATCGGGATTCCTCTCCAGGCCATGCAGGAAAAGAAGGCCCTCATCTCACGATGACGGCGGCGTCTCGTGGGTTTTCTAGACTGCCGTGCTAGTGCCGGGTTTCTGACGAGGTACGAGAGGGAGCTCAGGGAGCCTCTCGTGTGGCTCCAGGGAAGTCAGGTCCCCATGAGATGGCTAGGGGGAGTTCGTCATTGCTCTCGAGTCATGGTAGGGTAATCGGGCCTCAAGACGGGTTGAAGAAGGACTATCGAAGTCTTTCTCGGGTCACTGCATAAATCCCAGGGTTCCCTTGACTTGTGCCTGCGACCTCAGGGAGCTTCTCAGAGTGCCTCTGAGAAGTCAGGGATACTGTGCAGTTTGGAGGGGCCTCTCGAGACTCCTCTGCATTTGGTGGAATGTAAGAGGGACTCATCTCGAGTTGAAGCAGGAACCTCAGTGTTCCTCTCCATTTCTGACTCAGATCGCAAGGTCCCTGCATGTTGGTACAGGAGAGTCAGGCCTCGTCTTTTCTGGAGGATGGGACTCCTCTTGCCTCTCGAGTTGTTCTCGAGGTGACAGGCCACTTGTCGAGCTGTGTATGTAACCTGCCCGTTTTTCCGGATGATGCACAGGTGTGTTAGTGCCCCTTTGTGTTGTACCTTCATACTCAAGCCTGCCTTCCAAGAGGTGTCCAAGCATCGGATTCTTATCAAAAGCGGACCGGGAAATTGGAGTCTTTCAGCAAGTGGCACCACCCACAAAGCTACGTATCGAATTTCCCCATGAGACCGGCCTCATCCTGAGTTGTGCAGGGAAGGTCGGGCCCCCTTGCAGACAAAGCAGGGGAATCGACCCACCGGTCACGATCAGGAGGGGAGAAGGGGCTTAAATGAAGTGGTGCCGGGAACCTCGGTGTTCCCCTTGAATGAGACCGGCGTGTTGGGGGACTTTTGGGGTCGCATCAAGGGTGCCAAGTACCGTTTCGCATTTCAAGACGGAACCTGGGACATCTTTTGAAACGCTGTAGTGGGCAAGGGCCTCATCTTGCGATGACGGGAGAACCACGTTGTTTTGCTCGAGTTGCGGCGGGATTCTCGAGTTATGACCGGGAATTTAGGCTTCCTCTTGTTGGCCTTGAAATCCAGTCTTCCATTCGGGTTGCGAGGGGGAGCTGGGGATTGCACTAGAGTCACTGCAGGGCAAAAGAGACCTAATCTAGGCTTGTGTCCAGGATCTAATGTTGCACTCCAGGGGCGACAGGGATCTCGGGTTTGCATTCCAGACTCATCCGGGGAGTCATTTCTCACCTCGAGGGTAAGCAAAGAATTCCGCTCTCGTCTGGAGTCACGATGGGTATCTCTTGGAGCCCAATGTGTGTACTAAAGGGAGTCAAGCCTCCTGTGGAGTTTGGAGAGAGGACTCGGGATTGGACTCCAGGCCATGCAGGAAAAGGAGACCCTCATCTCGAGATGACGGTGGCGTCTCGTGGGTTTTCTCGAGCTGCGCCGCCAGTGTGGGGTGTCTCATGAAGTACCACGGGGATCTCAGGGAGCCTCTTGTGTGGCGCCAGGAAAATCCAGTATTCCATTCGAGTTGCGAGTTAGAACTGGGGATTGCTCTCCAGTCACTGCAGGGCAAAATAGACATCATCTACGCTTGTGTCCAGGACCTAGTGTTCCACTACTGGGCCGACAGGGATCTCAGGGTTGCATTCTTGACTCACCCGGAGAGTCAGGCCTCGTCTTGAGGGGAAAAAAAGGACTCCACTCTCCTGTCGATTCGCGACGGGTATCTCTTGGAGCCCACTGCGTGGCGTAAAGGGAGTGAAGCCTCCTATGGAGTTTGGAGAGATGACTCGGGATTGTTTTCCTGGCCATGCAGGAAAAAAGGCCCTCATCTCGCGATGACGGGGGCGTCTCGTGGGTTTTCTCCAGCTGCGGCGCCAGTATCAGATTTCTCACGAGGTACGACGGGGAACTCAGAGAGCCTCTCGTGTGGTGCTAGGGACGTCAGGTCTCCGTGCGTGTGGTGAAGGGGAGTGCGTGATTGCTCTCGAGTCATAGTAGGCGAATTGGGCCTCAAGACGCATTGAAGAAGGACTCTCGAGGTCTTTCTCGGGTTGCGGCAGGGAACCCTGGGTTCCCTCGACTTGTGTCAGTGACCTCAGGCAACTTCTCAGGGTGCCTCTGAGAAGTCAGGGACACTGTGGATTTGGGAGGGGCCTTTCGTTACTCAACTGGGTTTGGTGCAATCGAAGAGGGCCTCATCTCGAATGGAGGCAGGAACCTCAGGGGTCCTCTCCATTTCTGACTCGGGTCGCAGAGTACCTGCCGAGTATGGACAAGAGAGTCACGCCTCGTCTTCTGTGGAGGAATGGATCTCCGCTTGCCTTTCGAGTTGTTCACGGAGTGACAGGCCACTTGTTGAGCTGTGTGTGGAACCTGCGGGTTTTTCCAGACAATGCACAGGGGTGTCAGTGACCCTTCGTGTTGTGCCTTCATCCAAAGGGTTGCCTTCAAAGAGGTGTCCGGGCATCGGGTTCTTTTCAAGAGCGTACCAGAAAATTGGGGTCTTTCAGCATGTGGTACCACCCACGAGGCTACGTCTCGAATTTCCTCGGGAGACCGGCCTCATCCTGAGGTTCGCCGGGAAGGTAAGGAACCCCTTGCAGACAAAGCAGGGGAATCGATCCACCGGTCACGATCAGAAGGGGAGGAGGGGCTCAGATGAAGTGGTGCCGGGAACCTCGGTGGTCCCCTCGAGTGAGACCGGTATGTCACGGCACTTTTGAGGTCGCATCAAGTGTGCCAAGTACAGTTTTGCACTTCAAGACGGAACGTGGGAATTCTCTGGAGATGCTCTAGCGGGCAAGGGCCTCATATTGCGATGACGAGGGAAACACGTGGTTTTTCTCGAGATGCGGCGGGATTCTCGAGTTACGACGGGGAATTCAGGCTTCCTCTTGTGTTGGCCCAGGAAGTCCAATCTTCCATTCAACTTGTCAGAGAGAGCTGTGGGTTGCTCTCGAGTCACTTCAGGTCAAAGAGTCCTCATCTAGGCTTGGGTCCAGGACGTAGTGTTCCTCTCCAGGGGCAACAGGGATATCGGGGTCGCATTCCAGTCTCACCTGGTGGGTCACGCCTCGTCTCGAGTGGAAGCAAAGGACTCCACTATCCTCTCGAGTCATGACGTGTAACTCTTGGAGCCCAATGAGTGGCCTAAAGGGAGTGAAGCATCCTGTGTAGCTTGGACAGAAGGTTCACGCTTGATCTGCATACCATTCAGTTAAAGATGGCCCTCCTCTTTTGATGACGGGAGCATCTCATGGGTTTTCTCGAGCTGCGGCGTCAGTGTGGGGTTTCTCACGAGATATGATGGGGAGCTCAGGGAGCCTCTCTTGTGGCGCCAGAGAAGTCAGGCCTCCATGCGTGTGGCCAGGCAGATCGCGTCATTGCTCTGGAGTCATGGGAGGGACTAGGGCCTCAAGACGCATTTAAGAAGGACTCTCGAGGTCTTTCTTGGGTAGGGGCGGGAAACACTTATTTCCCTCGACCTCTACCGGGGACCTTAGGGAACTTCCCAGGTGCCTCTGAGAGGTGAGGGATACTGAGGAGTTAGAGGGGCCTCTCGGGACTCGACTAGGTTTGACGAAATGAAAGAGGGCCTCATCTCGATTGGAGGCAGGAACCTCAGGCTTCCTCTCCATTTCTGACTCCGACCGCAGGGTCCCTGCAGGGTTGGGACAGGAGAGACAGGTCTCGTCTTGTCTGAGTAATGGAACTCTGCTTGCCTCTTGAGTCGTTCAGTGGGTCTCAGGCCCCTTGTCGAGCTCTGTGTGGAACCTGCGGGTGTTTCCAGAAGATGCACAGGGGTGTCATTGCCCCTTCATTTTGTGCCTTCCCCCACAGGGTTGCCTTCAAAGAGGTGTCCGGGCATCGGGTTCATTTCAAGAGCGGACCGGGAAATCGGGGTCGTTCGGCATGTGGCAGCACCCACGTGGCTCATCTCGAATTTCCTCGAGAGACCAGCATCATCCTGAGGTGCGCCGGGAAGGCCGGGAACACCTTCCACACAAAGAAGGGGAATCGACTCTCCTGTCGTGATCAGGTGGGGAGATGGGGCTCAGATGAAGTGGGGCCGGGACTCTAGGTGTTCCACTCGAGGGAACCCGGCATTTCAGGGAACTTTAGGGGTCGAATCAAGGGAGCCAAGTACCGTTTCCCACTTCAGGACGGAACATGTGACTTCCCTGGGGACGCTGTAGCGGGCAAGGGCCTCATCCTGTGAAGACGTTGGAACCACGTCGTTTTTCTCGAGTTGAGTCTGGATTCTCGAAAACGACGGGGATTTCAGGCTTCCTCTTGGGTTGGCCCTGGGAAGCCCAATCTTCCCCTGGAGTTGGGAGGGAAAGCTGGGGGTTCTGCTCGAGTCACTACAGGGCCAAAGAGACCTCATCGAGGCGTGTGTCCAGGACCTAATATTCCTCTCAAGGGAAGACAGGGATCTCGGGGTTGCATTCCAGGCTCCCCCGGGGAGTCAGGCCTCGTCTCGAGGGGAAGCCAAGGACTCCGCTCTCCTCTCGAGTCGCGACGCGGGTCTCTTGGAGCCCCCTGAGCGGCCTCAAGGGAGTCCAGCCTCCTCTTCAGTTTGGGGAGAGGACTCAGGATTGCTCTCCAGGCCAGGCAGGAAAAGAAGGCCCTCAGCTCGCGAGGACGGGGGCGTCTCATGGGTTTCCTCAGGCTGCGGCGCCCATGGGGGTTTTCTCACGAGGCACGACGAGGACCTCAGGGAGCCTCTCGTGCGGTGCCAGGGAACTCATGTCTCCATGCGCATGGCGAGGGGGAGCTGGTCATCACTCTCGAGTCATGGGAAGTGATTAGGGCCTCAAGACGCGTTGAAGAAGGACTCTCGAGGTCTTTCTCGGGTGGCGGCGGGAAACCCTCGTTTCCCTCGACTTCTGCAGGGGACCTTAGGGAACTTCCCATGGTGACTCTGAGAGGTGAGGGATGCTGTGGAGTTGGCAGGGCCTCTCGGGACTCTGCTGGGTTCGGCGCAATGGAAGAGGGCCTCATCTCGAGGGGAGGCAGGAACCTCAGGCTTCCTCTCCGATTCTGACTCCGACTGCACGGTCCCTGCAGTGTTGGGACAGGAGAGTCATGGCTCGTCTTGTCTGAGGAATGGAATTCTGGTTGCCTCTTGAGTTGTTCCGGGAGTCTCAGGCCCCTTGTCGAGCTGTGTGTAGACCCTGCGGGTTTTTCCGGATGATGCACGGGGGTGTCAGTGCCCCTTCGTGTTGTGCCTTCACTCACAGGGTTGCCTTCGAAGAGGTGTCCGGGCATCGGGTTCTTATAAAGAGCGGACCGGAAAATCGGGGTCGTTCGGCACGTGGCACCTCACACATGGCTAGTCTCGAATTTCCTCCTGAGACCGGCCTCATCCTGAGGTGCACCAGAAAGGCCGGGAACCCCTTCCAGAGAAAGCAGGGGAATCGACTCTCCTGTCGCTATCAGGAGGGGAGAAGGGGCTCAGATGAAGTGGTGCCGGGACCCTCGGTGTTCCCCTCGAGGCACCCAGCGTGTCGGCGAATTTTTGCGGTCTCATCAAGGGTGTCAAGTACCGTTTCACACTTAAGGACGGAACATGGGGCTTCCCTGGAGACGCCGGGAATTTCGGTCTTCCCCTGGAGTGAGACCGGTATGTTGAGGAACTTTGGGGTCGCATCAAGGGTGCCAAGTAGCATTTCGAACTTTAAGATGGAACGTGGGACTTCTCTTGAGACTCTGGCTGGCAAGGGCCTCATATTGCGATGAAGGGGGAACCACATGGTTTTTAAGACTTGAGGCTGAATTCTCGAATTACGATGGGAAATTCAGACTTCCTCTTGTGTTGACCGTGGGAAGACCAATCTTCCATTCAAATTGTGAGGGAGAGATGGAGGTTGCTCTCGAGTCACTGTAGGGCAAAATAGACCTCATCTAGGCTTCTGTCTAGGACATAATGTTCCACTCCAGGGGCGACAGGGATCTCGGGGTTGCATTCCAAACTCACCCGGGGAGTCAGGCCTCGTCTCGAGGGAAGCAAAGGACTCCGCTCTCCTCTCGAGTCGCACCGGGTATTTCTTGGACCCAACTGAGTGGCCTAAAGGGAGTCAATCCTCCTGTGAAGTTTGGAGAGAGGACCAGGGATTGCTCTCCAGCTCAGGCAGGAAAAGAAGGCCCCCATCTCTCCTTGACGGGGGCATCTTGTGGTTTTTCTCGAACTGCGGCGCCAGTGTGGGTTTTCTCACGAGGTACGATGGGGTACTCAGGGAGCCTCTTGTGTGGTACTAGGGAAGTCAGTTTTCCTGCTTTTGGCAAGGGGAGCGTGTCCTTGCTCTGGAGTTATGGTAGGGGAATCGGGCATCAAGAGACGTTGAAAAAGGACTCTCCAAGTCTTTCTTGGGTTACTTCAGGAAACTCTGGGTTCCCTCGACTTGTGCCAGTGACCTCAGGTAGCTTCTCAGGGAGCCTCTGAGAATTCAGGGATACTGTGGTGTTGGGAGGGGCCTCTCGGGACACCACTGAGTTTGGTTCAATGGAAGAGGGCCTCTTCTCTAGTTGAGGCAGGAACCTCAGGGTTCCTCTCCATTTCTGACTCCGATCGCAGGGTCCCTGAAGAGTTGGGCCAGGAGAGTAAGGCCTCGTCTTGGGTGAAGGAATGCAACTTCACTTGCCTCTCGAGTTGTTCACGAGGTGACAGTCCACATTTGGAGCTGTGAGTGGAATCGGCGGGTTTTTCCAGACGATGCATGGGAATGTCAGTGTCCCTTCGTGTTGTGCCTTCATCCACAGGGTTGCCTTCAAAGAGATGTCCGGGCGTCAGGTTCTTATCTAGAGTGGACTGGGAATTCGGGATCTTTCAGCATGTGGCACCAACCATGAGGCTACTTTTCGAATTTCCTCATGAGACCGGCCTCATCCAGAGGTTCGCGGGGAATGTCGGGAACCCCTTGCAGACAAAGCATGGGAGTCGACCCTCCTGTCACGATCAGGAGGGGTGAAGGGGCTCACAGGAAGTGGTGCCGTGAACTTTGGTGTTTCCCTCGAGTGAGACCGGTATGTCAGGGAACTTTGGGGGTCGCATCAAGGGTGCCAAGTACCGTTTTGTACTTCAGGATGGAACGTGGGACTTCTCTTGATACGCTGTAGCGGCCAAGGGCCTCATCTTGCGATGACCAGGGAGCCACGTGGTTTTTCTCGAGTTGTGGCAGGATTCTCGAGTTACGACGGGGATTTCAGGCTTCCTCTTGTGTTGGGCCAGGGAAGTCCAATCATCCATTCGAGTTGCGAGCGAGACCTGGGGGTTGCGCTCGAGTCACTGCAGGGCAAAGGAGACCTCATCTAGCCTTGTGTCCAGGACCTAATGTTCCTCTCCAAGAGCCACAGGGATCTCAGGTTTGCATTCCAGACTCTCCCAGGGAGTCAGGCCTCGTGTCGAAGGGAAGCAAAGGACTCCGCTCTCCTTTCGAGTCGCGACGGGCACCTCTTGGAGCCCACTTTGTGGCCTAAAGGGAGTCAAGCCTCCTGTGAAGTTTGGAGAGAGGACTTGGGACTGCTCTCCAGGCCATGCAGGAAAAGATGGCCCTCATCTCGCGATGACGGAGGGGTCTTGTGGGTTTTCTCGAGCTGCGGCGCCAGTGTGGGGTTTCACACGAGGTACGTCAGGGAGCTCAGGGAGCCTTTCATGTGGCGCCAGGGAAGTCAGGTCTCCATGTGCGTGGCGAGGAGGAGCGCGTTATTGCTCTCGAGCCATGGTAGGGGAATCTGACCTCAAGACGCATTGAAGAAGGACTCTCGAGGTCTTTCTTCGATTGTGGCAGGAAACCCTTATTTCCCTCGACGTTTGCCGGTGGCCTCAAGGAGCTTATCAGAATGCCTATGAGAAGTCAGGGATACTGTGGAGATGGGAGTGGCCTCTCGGGACTCCACTGGGTTTGTTTTAATGGAAGAGGGCCTCATCTCGGGTTGAGGCAGGAACCTCAGGTTTCCTCTCCATTTCTGACTCAGATCGAAGCGTGCCTGCAGAGTTGGGATTGGATACTCAGGCCTCGTCTTGTCTGAGGAAGGGAACTCCGCTTGCCTCTCTCATTGTTTAAGGGGTGACAGGCCAGTTGTGGAGCTGTATGTGGATCCTGTGGGATTTTCCGGACGATGAACAGGGTTGCCAGTGCCCCCTCGTGTAGTGCCTTCACCCACAGGGTTGCCTTAGAAGAGGTGTCCGGGCATCGGGTTCTTATCAAGAGCAAGACTGAGAAATCGTGGTCTTTCGGCACGTGGCACCAACACGAGGCTACGTCTCGAATTTCTTCGTGAGACTGGCCTCATCCTGAGGTGCGCCATGAAGGTCGGGAACCCCTTCTAGACAAAGCAGGGGGATCGACCTTCCTGCCGTGATCAGGAGCGGAGAAGGGGCTCAAATGAAGTGGTGCCAGGAACTTCGGTGTTCCCTTGGAGTGAGACCGGTATATTGGGGAACTTTTGGGGTCGCATCAAGGGGGCCAAGTAGCATTTCGAACTTTATGAAGAAACATGGGACTTCTCTTGAGACTCTGTAGCGGGCAAAGGCCTCATATTGCGATGAATGGGGAACCACGTGGTTTTTAAGAGTTGCGGCGGGATTCTCGAGTTACAACGGGAAATTCAGACTTCCTCTTGTGTTGGCCCAGTGAAGACCAATCTTCCATTCGAATTGCGAGGGATAGATGGGTGTTGCTCTCGAGTCACTGTAGGGCAAAATAGACCTCATCTAGGCTTTTGTCCAGGACATAATTTTCCTCTCCAGGGGCAACAGGGATCTCGGGGTTGCATTCCAGACTCACCCGAGGTAAGGCCTCATCTCGAGGGGAAACAAAGTACTCTGCTCTCCTCTCAAGTAGCGACAGGTATCTCTTGGAGCCCATTGAGTGGCCTAAAGGGAGTAAAGCCTCCTGTGAAGTTTGGAGAAAGGACCAGGGATTGCTCTCCAGGTCAGGCAGGAAAAGAAGTCCCCAATCTCGCGATGACGGTGGCGTCTCGTTGGTTTTCCCGAGCTGCGGCGCCAGTGTGGGGTTTCTCACGAGGTATGACGGGGAGCTCAGGGAGCCTCTCATGTGGCGCCAGTGAAGTCAGGTGTCCATGCGCATGGCGAGGGGGAGCGTGTCATTCCTCTCGAGTCATGTTAGGGGAATCCGGCCTCAAGACGCGTTGAAGACGGACTCTTGAGGTCTTTCTCGGGTTGCGGCAGGAGACCCTGTGCTCCCTCGACTTGTGCCGGTGACCTCAGGGAGTTGCTCAGGGTGCCTCTGAGAAGACACTGATACTGTGGTGTTGGGAGGGGCCTCTCGGGACTCCACTGCGTTTGGTGCAATGGAAGATTGCCGGGAGCCAGCGAGAGACATTCCACTCGTGACAAATGTCATGAGGAAAGAGTCTCGGCATACGCAAAGGCGGGATCGAGCCTCCGGGAGTTCCCCCGTATATTCTTGAGCATCTACCCCCAAAAACCAAAGTCTGCCTTTTTTATGGCTTTGTTCTCTCACCTCTGACATTACTGGGGATGTCCCCTACCACCATCTCACTCTATTTGTCAAAGAGCTAACTTACAGCTCCAACTAATAATGTTCCTGGGCAATTAGTAGTGTTTAAATCCAAACCCCTCAGATGGTTTTCTAACTCGCCTGACAAGTTTACCCGGTCTCCTACAGCTATGCATACGATTGTGTACAGTCTCCCAGCCTCAAGACGCACGGGAAGTTTAAGATATTCAAATAGCTTAGAGCCTCTCAGAGAGTTAGAAACTGTCAGAATAAAACTAGTAAAAGATTTCATTGATGAACCAATCCTTTTTGCCAAGTTTCCACATCCCCTGAATTGTATCCTTGAATGTGTGTTAATTAATATAGTTGGTATGTAGAAAAAATAAGTACTGGCCTTGATGTTAGTAACTTTAGACCCTTAAGGTAATAAATTCTTTTCTTTGTTGTAAACCCATTACACATCCTCCCTATAGGAATGCAATTTTATCTTCGAAAGATGGCGCCAAACCTTAAACAATTACTCTTAGAGAAAATAACTCTTATGGTTGATAAGTCTTTGTCAAGAGTCATAAAATGTTAATAGGTCTTCTGGCCAGAAGATGATGTAAATCATCTAAACCATTTTAATACGATAAATCTGCAGAAAAGAAACCCTGGTTTTTGATAAGGATTAAAGACTGCTGACTTTGCATCCCCTATTATCCTCTATGTGTAACTTAGGGTATTAAAACCTGTGTTGAAAATAAAGTTACGGGCCTTGCTCGCCAACGCTTGGTCTCCCCATGTCATTATTCCCCTCAATTTTCAGATGAGTGTCCATCTGGAGCACGGATATCCTCTGCGATCATTTATTTGCCTGGGCTTCGAAGACCTACTCGATAAGGTGTCTAAGGTGGGGCACCTTCCTCTATTCTAGAGGGCACTTGCAGCCTCTCAGCTGCTTTTCTCCACTGAATTTTCCTCCTGAGCTATCCTCATTCTATTACTCTTTATATCTTTGATGAATAAATAAATATATAAATAGGTCGCCTACTCCATCTTCCCTTCAAATACCCTGGATCAGCTGGGGCTGGACCTCTGCAGGTGGCGCCCGAGACAGGCATTTCGAAGGTAAATCCCCAACCCCATTCCCCCAGTGTTCAGTTTTGGGGACAGATAGGATCCCACTTAGGGGGCTGCAGATCCCCCTGTAGAATAGACAGGGCGAGAGGAGTGGGAAGTGTTGAAGAGTTAGAGAGAAAAAACGGTTTCTAAAAAGGCTGACAAAAAGGGCCTAATCTTTAGATAGCTAAAAGCAAAATCTTTTACTATCCTTAAGTTTCTGACATGGGCAACACTGAATCAAATGAAAGACAGCTCTTTATAGGAGTAATTTTACAGTTATTAAGTAAAAGAAGAATCAAGGTTAAAACATCTTCCATTCAATCATTTTTTACATTTGTACAAGACCACTGCCCTTGGTTTCTACAACAAGGCACTGTTAACCTAGATATCTTGAAAAAACTAGGAAAACAGCTAAGAGCTTATTGTGCTCAGCAAGGTTTGGAAAAAATCCCTACTTACACCTTTCCTCTGTGGAATATGACTAGAGATGTTTTAGATCCAGCTCATGAATTTGAAAATGTACCTGTTAAAGTGGAAAGTAAAGTTGGAAAAGTACCTGTTAAACAAAAAAGCAAATCTGAAAAGGTACCTGTTATAAAGAAAAGTGAAAATGAAGAGGCTATACCTAGCTATCGACAGCTAAATGAATGGCTAGCCGCTATGACTGCCAATGAGCATGTAAAAGATAGGGATGAAAAGAAAGATCAGCTCTCCCCTCAATTTGAAAAAGGTTTAGAGGAAACAGCAGCTCGATGCCATTCTGATGAGGATTTTTTTTTTTTTAAGATAAAGATGCTCCTAAAAGTTTAAGAAAACATCCCTAATCAGACCATCCGCTCCTAGGAGGTTGAGGGAAACATCCCTGATCAGACAGTTCGTAAGATTTAGTTACCAAACAGTTAAAGGATCTCCGGAACAGAAGAGGAAAACTTCGGGACGCTCCCATCCCCCTATGCCTCCTCCTCCATGTCGGGGTAAAGGGCCACCGCTAGGAGTTTCCCGGAGAAGGATTTTCTCTAGTCCCAAGGATGAACTCGATCCTCACCTTGAGGCTTCTTTTCTAGTCCCCTCTGAAGTTTAGCCAGGGTAAAGAGGTTACAAAATAAATAAAAATATTCTCTAAAATTAAAAAAAAATTAAAAATGGATTTCTCTGCATCTAAGAATAGACAAATATTTATTGACTGTGGAATATGATTAGAAATGTCCTGGACCTCTGTCACGAGGCTGTTAAATAGCCTATGGGGGAGGCGATAGAGGTGGATGGTGGTGAGTCTCCATTTACTGCACAGATCATATTTTCTGCCATTGAAAAAAAAAAAAAGGAGGGAGAAAGTGGTCTACCTCCCGAGGAAGGAGAGGGCTTACAGGACGCTGCGGCCGAGAGCCCTGGCGAGCTCCCTCCCCCTCTGCGCAAACCTTTAAAAAACTTATCCACCACTTTCTGATTTAAGGAAACCACCACCGCCTTTGATTGTGCCTCCCAGGACCCAGGAGTTCCCCACTTTGCCCCCAAAGCCTCCCAAAGTGTTGCCTAAGACTGAGGAAGATAAAAAGTTTTTTAAACAAAGGAGCTTTTAGTACACAATATTCAGAGCGTGCTCCTTGGAGAAAACTCCCTCAGGGGGGTCTCACCCAGGCTAGGAGAAAAGCGAAAAGGCAAGGAGATTTAATAACAATATTAACCCCTGATGTGCCGCTTACTCCAATTCCAACCGGAGTGGCTGGCCCCCTATCTGAGGACATTGTAAGATTTGTCCTTGCGCGTAGCTCGCTTTCTTTTAAAAAAAAATTAAATAAAAAAAAAAAGAAAGAAAAGAAATTTCGCTGGTGCATGGTGTAGTAGATTCTGATGATATTGAGAAATTAAAGTCTTGATCTCACTGCCTATCAAAACTGTACAAATTAATAAAGGTCAAAGAGTAACACAGCTTTTACTTTTACCTTACTATCAGACAAGGAAAAACTTGACTTCTCAAGCTAAGAGCCACAAAACATTTGGATCTAGTGATCTAGCCTTTTGGGTGCAGGAAATTACAGTTCCAAGGCCTTTAAAAGATCTTTTAATTCAAGAGAATAAAACGCCAGGGCTATTAGACACAGGAACAGATGTCTCTTAACATTGCTGGGAAAGACTGGCCCAGCTCCTGGCCAACACATAATACTGAAAATGAGTTCGTGGGATTAGAGAAAGTGGTATGTGGGGTGGAGATGCTGTACAGGTGGTACATTTAACAATACTTTATATATTGTTATAAATACATAATATAAATGTATTTGCCTAATTACAGTTTGCCTAATTAGGTATGGGTATAAATAAAATATAATAAAGGTATACCTAATTCTATTTATAGATCTATACTTAATTAATTTGTATATAAATTAATATGTATACTATATACACACACATATATATATACTGTATAATTAAATATATATGGCAGAATATAATGTGTGTGTGGCTGATATTAACTGGTATGGATTGATGTGCTGTGATGATAAATGTTCTATATACTGTATAATTATAAATGTGTGACATGTATTATTACAGTATATTGGTTTGTGTTGGTTGGTATTAGCTGTGTATGTGTTGTATTGTTGTAATATATATTAATTAATATATTAATTATAAAGATTAATTCAAGTATATTGATTTATATATATTATATGTCAATAACTTTATACTTGTTGCCATATATAAATACATATATAAATGCATTTTGCATTTAGGTATATCTGTATACCTGTATACCAAAATGAGATAAGGAGGTTATACATTTATTACTTAAATTTATACAGAGACCTAAACTAAACATTAGACCTAAATTAACATATCCATAGGGAAACAGCTAGACAAATAGTGAAGTTATGTTCCAATTGTAATTAATCACTTAAACGTAAACACACAGGGGCAGACTACAATGATGAGACACTAGATGCCTGAATTACAGGCTACGACTCGGCCCCTGGTCAAGTAAAAAGGCCTCCTTACGGGAGAGTGAAAAAGGCCAGATGTGTTGCTAACTTGTGGGAGAGGGTATGCTTGTATATTTCTACAGAATGCAGATTCTCCGGTTTGGATCGCAGACAAATTCGTCATGTCACATTCCCCAAAGACCAGGTTCGCGGCGCGCGTACTCGCTCGCTCCCCCTCCCCCAGCCAGCTCTCGCCTCCGTGCCACCAGCAGCGCCTCGCACCCACCTCTCTGCACCCCGTGACCTAGAGCAAAGAAGTCTGTGCAGCGAGTGAGGGCCAGAGAGGAAAGCGCGCCCGCGGAGTGCCGTCCAGACCAGCGTGGCCCCACCGGCGAGAGGGGACCGCCCTGAGCCCAAGCGGTGGCGGCTAGCCCTAAACCATGAACCCTGCCCCTCCGCCCACCATAGGCGCCTTGGCCCACAGCCTGCCGCTCGCGTTCTGCCTCCTGATGCTGGGGACACTGCTCCCCCGGGCTGACGCCTACAGCTGCTCCCTGGTTCATCTTGTTTAAACCCTCAATATAATGTTTGCTCCTTTGTAATGCTACAGCATCCACCTTATCTTATGATGTAACCACTTATTGAATTATGGTCTTGCTGTATTACAGCAACTACAGGATTTAATGCAAACACGACGGTTTCTGGGCTTAATTATCTTGGGAACAGCAGATTTGATAAGTGCAATCACTTCTGTTACTGTGGCAGAAATATCATTGACTCAACAAATACATACTGCTCAATATGTTGATTCTATGTCCAAAAATGTTTCTTTAACATTGGCAACACAGGAAGCTATAGAGAGAAAATTAGAAATGAGGGTAGACGCCCTAGAGGAAGCAGTAATACATATTGGGACTGAATTGCAGGCTTTAAAGGTGAAAATGGCATTGTCTTGTCATGCTGACTATCGGTGGATATGTGGAACACCCCTGAAAGTAAATGAGACAGATTTTGAATGGGAAAAGATTAAAAACCATATTTCAGGTATCTGGAACAGCTCTGACATTGGTTGAGACGTAGGGAAACTTCACTATCAAATAGCAACCATGGAGCACTCCCGATTAGATTTTACTGCTGCTGGAACAGCAAATGATTTCTTCCATACTTTCCCTAACTACATCTCAGGAAAGAATATTCTGTCTAATGTCTTTAGCTATGCTGCGGTGGCTGCTTTAATTCTGCTTCTCATAATCATTCTTCCTTGTATTGTCAGGATTCTTCGGCAGAGTATTCAGAGGCTTGCAACTGAGCTACATCTGGCTGTTTTAAGAAATAAAAAACGGGGAGATGCCGGGAGCCGGCGAGAGACATTCCACTCGTGACAAAGGTCATGAGGAAGGAGGCTGGGCATACACAAAGGCGGGATCGAGCCTCGGGAGTCCTCCCGGATATTCTTGAGCATCTACCCCCCAAAACCAGAGTCTGCCTACTTTATTGCTTTGTGCTCTCACCTCTGACTTTCCTGGGGGCTGTCCCCCACCACCATCTCACTCTTTCTGTCAAAGAGCTAACTTACAGCTCCAATTAATAAAGTTCCTGGGCAATTAGGAGTGTTTAAATCCAAACACGTCAGATGGCTCTCTAACTCGCCTGACAAGTTTACCCGGACTCCTACAGCAATGCATACAATTGTTTACAGTCTCCGAGCCTCGAGAGGCACGGGAAGCTTAAGATATTCAAATAGCTTAGAGCCTCTCAGAGAGTTAGAAACTGTCAGAATAAAACTAGTAAAAGATTTCATTGATGAACCAATGCTTGTTGCCAAGTTTCCACATCCCCTGAATTGTATAATTGAATGTGTATTAATTAATATAGTTGGTATGTAGAAGAAATAAGTAGTGGCCTTGGTGTTACTAACTTTAGACCCTTAAGGTAATAAATTATTTCCTTTGTTGTAAGCCCATTACACATCTGCCCTATAGGAATGCAATTTTATCTTCGAAAGATGGGGCCAAACCTTAAAATAATTACTCTTAGAGAAAATAAGTCTTACGGTTGATAAGTCTTTGTCAAGAGTCATAAAATGTTAATAGGTCTTCTGGCTAGAAGATGATGTAAATCACCTAAACCATTTGTAGATGATACATTTGCAGGAAAGAAACCCTGGTTTTTGATAAGGATCAAAGGCTGCTGTCTTTGCATCCCCATTATCCTCTATGTGTAACTTAGGGTATAAAAACCCCTGTTGAAACTAAAGCTACGGGCCTTGATTGCCAACGCTTAGTCTCCTAATGTCATTCTTCCCCTCAATTTTCAGATGAGTGTCCATCTGGAGCGCGGATATCCTCTGCGACCATTTATTTGCCTGGGCTTCGAAGACCACTTGAGAAGGTGTCTAAGGTGGGGCACTTTTCGCTATTCGAGAGGGAGACTGCGGCCTCTGTGGTAAGAGCTAACCTGGTGTCACGGGTTATACTGATTTTCCGCATAAACCAAGCTACTCAGCTTCTTTTCTCCACTAAATTTTCCTACTGAGCTATCCTCATTCTATTACTCTTTATATCTTCGATAAATAAATCAATAGGTCGCCTACTCTGTCTCCCCTTCGAAAACCCTGGACCAGCCGAGGCTGGACCTTGTCAGAAGAGGGCCTCATCTCGATTTGAAGCAGGAACCTCAGGGTTGCTCTCCATTTCTGACTCTGAACACAGAGTCCCTACAGAGTTAGGACAGGAGAGTCAGGCCTCGTCTTGTGTGGAGGAATGGAACTCCACTGGACTCTCGAGTTGTTCACCGGATAACAGGCCACTTGTCGAGCTGTGTGTGGAACCTGCGGTTTTATCTGGACGATGCATGGGGGTGTCAGTTCCCCTTTGTTTTTTGCCTTCATACACAGGGTTGCCTTCGAAGAGGTATCCAGCCTTCAGGTTCTTATCAAGAGCAGACCAGGAAATCAGGGTCTTTCGGCATGTGGCACCACCCACAAGCCTACGTCTCGAATTTCTTCTTGAGACGGACCTCAACCTGAGGTGCACCAGGAAGGTCGGTAACCCTTTCAGACAAAGCAAGTGAATCGACCCTCTAGTCCCGATCAGGAGGGGAGAAGGGGCTCAGATGAAGTGGTGCCGGGAACCTCGATGTTCCCCTCGAGTAAAACTGGGATGTCGGGGAACTTTTGGAGTCACATCAAAGGTGCTAAGTACCGTTTCAAACTTCAAGACGGAACGTGAGACTTCTCTTGAGACGCTGTAGCTGGCAAGGGCCTCATCTTGTGGTGACGGGTTAACCACGTCGTTTTTCTCGAGTTGTGGCGGGATTCTCGAGTTAGGTCAGGAAATTCAGGCTTCCTCTTGTGTTGGCCCAGGGAAGTCCAGTCTTCCATTCGAGTTGCGAGGGAGAGCTAGGGATTGCGCTTGAGTTACTGCAGGGCAAAGAGACCTTATCTAGGCTTGTGTCCAGGACATAATGTTCGTCTCCAGGGGGGACAGGGATCTCGGGGTTGCTTTCCTGATGCACCCGGGGAGTCAGTCCTTGTCTCGAGGGGAAGCGAAGGACTCCGCTCTCCTCTCGAGTTGCGACGGGTATCTCTTGGAGCCCACTGAGTGGCCTAAAGGGAGTCAAGCCTCCTGTGGAGTTTGGAGAGAGGACTCGGGATTGCTCTCCAGGCCATGCAGGAAAAGAAGGCCATCATCTCGCGATGAAGGGGGCGTCTCGTGGGTTTTCTCGAGCTGCAGCGCCAGTGTGGGGTTTCTCATGAGGTACTACGGGGAGCTCAGGGAGCCTCTCATGTGGCGCTTGGGAAGTCAGGTCTCCATGCGCATTGCGAGGGGGAGCGCGTCATTGCTCTAGAGTCATGGAAGGTGTATCGGGCCTCAAGAACCGTTAAAGAAGGACTTTCAAGGTGTTTCTTGGGTCACGGCAGTAAACCCTGGGTTCCCTCGACTAGTGCCGGTGGCCTCAGGGAGCTTCTCAGTGTGCCTCTGAGAAGTCAGGGATACCCTGGAGTTGGGAGGGCCCTCTCGGGACTCCACTGGGTTTGGTGCAATAGAAGAGGACCTCATCTCGAGTGGAGGCAGGAACCTCAAGGTTCATCTCCATTTCTGACTCTGATCGCAGGGTCCCTGCAGAGTTGGGACAGGAGAGTCAGGCCTCGTCTTGTAAGGAGGAATGGAACTCCGCTTGCCTCTCGAGTTATTCATGGGGTGACAGGCAACTTGTCGAACTGTCTTTGGAATCTGCGGGTTTTTCCGGACGATGCACGAGGGTGTCAGTGCCCCTTCGTGTTGTGCCTTCTTCCACAGGGTTGCCTTTGAAGAGGTGTCCGGGCATCGGGTTCTTATCAAGAGCGGACCGGGGAATCGGGGTCTTTCAGCATGTGTTACCACCCATGAAGCTACGTCTCAAATATTCTCGTTAGACCGGCCTCATCCTGAGGTGCGCCGGGAAGGTTGGGAACCCCTTCCAGACAAAGCACGGGAGTCGACCCTCCAGTCGCAATCAGGAGGGGAGAAGTGGCTCAGATGAAGTCGTACCGGGAACCTCGGTGTTCCCCTCGAGAGAGACCAGGGTGTCGGGGAACTTTTGGAATCGCATCAAGGGTGCCAAGTTTTCACACTTGAAGTGTGAAAACACTTCAAGAAGAAACCTGGGACTTCTCTTTAGACGCTGTAGCGGGCAAGGGCCTCATCTTGCGATGACGGGGTAACCATGTGGTTTTTCTCGAGTTTCGGCGGGATTCTCGAGTTATGATGGGGAATTCAGGCTTCCTCTTGTGTTGGCCCAGGGAAGTCCAATCTTCCATTCGAGTTGCGAGAGAGAGCTAAGGATTGCTCTCGAGTCACTTCAGGGCAAAAGAGACCTCATCTAAGCTTGTGTCCGGGACCTAATGTTCCTCTCCAGGGGCGACAGAGATCTCGGGGTTGCATTTTAGACGCACCCGAGGAGTCAGGCCTTATCTCGAGAGGAAGGAAAGGACTCTGCTCTGCTCTCGAGTCCCGACAGGTATTTCTTGGAGACCACTGAGTGGCCTAAAGGGAGTCAAGCCTCCTGTGGATTTTTTTTTAATTTTATTTTATTTTTAAACTTTACATAATTGTATTAGTTTTTCCAAATATCAAAATGAATCCGCCTCAGGTATACATGTGCTCCCCATCCTGAACCCTCCTCCCTCCTCCCCCCCATAGCATCCCTCTGGGTCGTCCCAGTGCACTAGCCCCAAGCATCCAGTGTCATGCATCAAACCTGGACTGGCAACTCTTTTCATACATGATATTTTACATATTTCAATGCCATTCTCCCAAATCTTCCCACCTTCTCCCTCTCCCACAGAGTCCATAAGACTCTTCTATACATCAGTGTCTCTTTTGCTGTCTCGTACTCAGGGTTATTGTTACCGTCTTTCAAAGTTCCATATATATGCGTTAGTATACTGTATTGGTGTTTTTCTTTCTGGCTTACTTCACTCTGTATAATAGGCTGCAGTTTCATCCACCTCATTAGAACTGATTCATTCTATTCTTTTTATTGGCGGAGTAATACTCCATTGTGTATATGTACCACAGCTTTCTTATCTATTCTTCTGCTGATGGACATCTAGGTTGCTTCCATGTCCTGGCTATTAGAAACAGTGCTGCGATGAACATTGGGGTACACGTGTCTCTTTCCCTTCTGGTTTCCTCAGTGTGTATGCCCAGCAGTGGGATTGCTGGATCATAAGGCAGTTCTATTTCCAGTTGTTTAAGGAATCTCCACACTGTTCTCCATAGTGGCTGTACTAGTTTGCATTCCCACCAACAGTGTAAGAGGGTTCCCTTTTCTCCACACCCTCTCCAGCATTTATTATTTGTAGACTTTTGGATTGCAGCCATTCTGACTGGCGTGAAATGGTACCTCATAGTGGTTTTGATTTGCATTTCTATGATAATGAGTGATTTTGAGCATCTTTTCATGTGTTTGTTAGCCATCTGTATGTCTTCTTTGGAGAAATGTCTATTTAGTTCTTTGGCCCATTTTTTGATTGGGTCATTTATTTTTCTGGAGTTGAGCTGTAGGTGTTGCTTGTATATTTTTGAGATTAGTTGTTTGTCAGTTGCTTCATTTCCTATTATTTTCTCCCATTCCGAAGGCTGTCTTTTCACCTTGCTAATAGTTTGCTTTGATGTGCAGAAGCTTTTAAGGTTAATTAGGTCCCATTTGTTTATTTTTGTTTTTATTTCCAATATTCTGGGAGGTGGGTCATAGAGGATCCTGCTGTGATGTATTTCAGAGAGTGTTTTGCCTATGTTCTCCTCTAGGAGTTTTATAGTTTCTGGTCTTACGTTTAGATCTTTAATCCATTTTGAGTTTATTTTTGTGTATTGTGTTAAAAAGTGTTCTAGTTTCATTCTTTTACAAGTGGTTGACCAGATTTCCCAGCACCACTTGTTAAAGAGATTGTCTTTAATCCATTGTATATTTTTGCCTCCTTTGTCAAAGATAAGGTGTCTATATGTGTGTGAATTTATCTCTGGGCTTTCTATTTTGTTCCACTAATCTATATTTCTGTCTTTGTGCCAGTACCATACTGTCTTGATAACTGTGGCTTTGTAGCGGAGCCTGAAATCAGGTAGGTTGATTCCTCCAGTTCCATTCTTCTTTCTCAAGATCGCTTTGGCTATTCGAGGTTTTTTGTATTTCCATACAAATTGTGAAATTATTTGTTCTAGCTCTGTGAAGAATACTGTTGGTAGCTTGATAGGGATTGCATTGAATCTATAAATTGCCTTGGGTAGTATACTCATTTTCACTATATTGATTCTTCCAATCCATGAACATGGTATATTTCTCCACCTATTAGTGTCCTCTTTGATTTCTTTCACCAGTGTTTTATAGTTTTCTATATATAGGTCTTTAGTTTCTTTAGGTAGGTATATTCCTAAGTATTTTATTCTTTCCATTGCAATGGTGAATGAAATTGTTTCCTTAATTTCTCTTTCTGTTTTCTCATTATTAGTGTATAGGAATTCAAGGGATTTCTGTGTGTTGATTTTATATCCTGCAACTTTACTATAGTCATTGACTAGTTCTAGTAATTTTCTGGTGGAGTCTTTAGGGTTTTCTATGTAGAGGATCATGTCATCTGCAAACAGTGAGAGTTTTACTTCTTCTTTTCCAATTTGGATTCCTTTTGTTTCTTTTTCTGCTCTGATTGCTGTGGCCAAAACTTCCAAAGCTATGTTGAATAGTAATGGTGAAAGTGGGCACCCTTGTCTTGTTCCTGACTTTAGAGGAAATGCTTTCAATTTTTCACCATTGAGGATAATGTTTGCTGTGGGTTTGTCATATATAGCTTTTATTATGTTGAGGTATATTCCTTCTATTCCTGCTTTCTGGAGATTTTTTATCATAAATGGATGTTGAATTTTGTCAAAGGCTTTCTCTGCATCTATTGAGAAAATCATATGGTTTTTATTTTTCAATTTGTTAAGGTGGTGTATTACATTGATTGATTTGCGGATATTGAAGAATCCTTGCATCCCTGGGATAAAGCCCACTTGGTCATGGTGTATGATCTTTTTAATGTGTTGTTGGATTCTGATTGCTAGAATTTTGTTAAGGATTTTTGCATCTATGTCATCAGTGATATTGGCCTGTAGTTTTCTTTTTTTGTGGGATCTTTGGCAGGTTTTGGTATTAGGCTGATGGTGGCCTCATAGAATGAGTTTGGAAGTTTACCTTCCTCTGCAATTTTCTGGAAAATTTGAGCAGGATAGGTGTTAGCTCTTCTCTAAATTTTTGGTAGAATTCAGCTGTGAAGCCGTCTGAACCTGGGCTTTTGTTGGCTGGAAGATTTTTGGTTACAGTTTCAATTTCCGTGCTTGTGATGGGTCTGTTAAGATTTTCTATTTCTTCCCTGGTCCAGTTTTGGAAAGTTGTACTTTTCTAAGAATTTGTCCATTTCTTCCACGTTGTCCATTTTATTGGCATATAATTGTTGATAGTAGTCTCTTATGATCCTTTGTATTTCTGTGTTTTCTGTTGTGATCTCTCCATTTTCATTTCTAATTTTATTGATTTGATTTTTCTCCCTTTGTTTCTTGATGAGTCTGGCTAATGGTTTGTCAATTTTATTTATCGTTTCAAAGAACCAGCTTTTGGTTTTGTTGATTTTTGCTATGGTCTCTTTTGTTTCTTTTGCATTTATTTCTGCTCTAATTTTTAAGATTTCTTTCCTTCTACTAACCCTGGGGTTCTTCATTTCTTCCTTTTCTAGTTGCTTTAGGTGTAGAGTTAGTTTATTTATTTGACTTTTTTCTTGTTTCTTGAGGTGTGCCTGTATTGCTATGAACTTTCCCCTTAGGACTGCTTTTACCGTGTCCCACAAGTTTTGGGTTGTTGTGTTTTCATTTTCATCCGTTTCTATGCAAATTTTGATTTCTTTTTTGATTTCTTCTGTGATTTGTTGGTTATTCAGCAGCGTGTTGTTCAGCCTCCATATGTTGGAATTTTTAATAGTTTTTCTCCTGTAATTGAGATCTAATCTTACTGCATTGTGGTCAGAAAAGATGCTTGGAATGATTTCTATTTTTTTGAATTTATCAATGCTAGCTTTATGGCCCAGGATGTGATCTATCCTGGAGAAGGTTCCATGTGCACTTTAGAAAAAGTTGAAATTCATTGTTTTGGGATGAATTGTCCTATAGATATCAATTAGGTCTAACTGGTCTATTGTATCATTTAAAGTTTGTGTTTCCTTGTTAAATTTCTGTTTAGTTGATCTATCCATAGGTGTGAGTGGGGTATTAAAATCTCCAACTATTATTGTGTTAGTGTTAATTTCTCCTTTCATACTTGTTAGCATTTGTCTTACATACTGTGGTGCTCCCGCGTTGGGTGCATATATATTTATAATTGTTATATCTTCTTCTTGGATTGATCCTTTGATCATTATGTAGTGACCTTCTTTGTCTCTTTTCACAGCCTTTGTTTTAAAGTCTATTTTATCTGATATGAGTATCGCTACTCCTGCTTTCTTTTGGTCCCTATTTGCATGGAAAATCTTTTTCCAGCCCTTCACTTTCAGTCTGTATGTATCCCCTGTTTTGAGGTGGGTCTCTTGTAGACAACATATGTAGGGGCCTTGTTTTTGTATCCATTCAGCCAGTCTTTGTCTTTTGGTTGGAGCATTCAACCCATTTATGTTTAAGGTAATTACTGATAAGTATGATCCCATTGCCATTTACTTTATTGTTTGGGGTTCGAATTTATACACCGTTTTTGTGTTTCCTGTTTAGTATTTGTTAGGGAGCTGGTTTGGTGGTGCAGAATTCTCTCAGCTTTTGCTTGTCTGAAAAGCTTTTGATTTCTCATTCATACTTGAATGAGATCCTTGCTGGGTACAATAATCTGGGCTGTAGGTTATTTTCTTTCATCATTTTAAGTATGTCTTGCCATTCCCTCCTTGCTTGAAGAGTTTCTATTGAAAGATCAGCTGTTATCCTTATGGCAATTCCCTTGTGTGTTATTTGTTTTTTTTCCCTTGCTGCTTTTCATATTTGTTCTTTGTGTTTGATTTTTGTTAATGTGGTTAATATGTGTCTTGGGGGGTTTCGCCTTGGCTTTATCCTGTTTGGGACTGTCTGGGTTTCTTGGACTTGAGTGATTATTTCCTTCCCCATTTTAGGGAAGTTTTCAACTATTATCTTCTCAAGTATTTTCTCACGGTCTTTCTTTTTGTCTTCTTCTTCTGGGACCCCTATGATTCGAATGTTGTAGCGTTTAATATTGTCCTGGAGGTCTCTGAGATTGTGCTCATTTCTTTTAATTCGTTTTTCATTTATCCTCTCTGATTCATTTATTTCTACCATTCTATCTTCGAATTCACTAATCCTATCTTCTGCCTCTGTTATTCTACTATTTGTTGCCTCCAGAGTGTTTTTAGTTTCATTTATTGCATTATTCGTTATATATTGACTCTTTTTTTATTTCTTCTAGGTCCTTGTTAAACCTTTCTTGCATCTTCTCAATCCTTGTCTCCAGGCTATTTATCTGTGATTCCATTTTAATTTCAAGATTTTAGATCCATTTCACTATCCTTACTCGGAATTCTTTATCAGGTAGATTCCCTATCTCTTCCTCTTTTGTTTGGTTTGGTGGGCATTTATCCTGTTCCTTTATCTGCTGGGTATTCCTCTGTCTCATCTTGTTTAAATTGCTGAGTTTGGGGTGTCCTTTCTGTATTCTGGCAGTTTGTGGAGTTCTTTACTCTGGCATTTCCTCGTTGTGTGTGGGTTTGTACAGGTGTCTTGTCAAGGTTTCCTGGTTAGGGAAGCTTGTGTCCATGTTCTGGTGGGTGGAGCTGTATTTCTTCTCTCTGGAGTGCAATGAAGTGTCCAGTAATGAGTTATGAGATGTTTGTGGTTTTGGGGTGACTTTGGGCAGCCTGTATCTTGAAGCTCAGGGCTGCGTTCCTTTGTTGCTGCAGAATTTGCTTGGTATGTTTTGCCCTGGAACTTGTTGGCCCTTGTGTGGTGCTTGATTTCAGTGTCGGTATGGAGGCATTTGATGAGCTCCTGTCAATTAATGTTCCTTTGAGTCAGGAGTTCCCTGGAGGCAGGGTTTGGACTTAAGCCTCCTGCTTCCAGTTATCTGTCTTACTTTTACAGTAGTTTCAAAACTTCTCCTTCTATACAGCACCATTGATAAAACATCTACGTTAAAGAAGAAAAGTTTCTCTACTGTGAGGGCCACTCAGAAAGGTTCACAGCGTTACATGGAGAAGAGAAGAGGGAGGAGGGAGTTAGAGGTGACCCAAATGAGATCAGGTGGAATCAATAGTGGAGAGAGTGGGCTGGCCAGTAGTCACTTCCTTATGTGCACTCCACAACTGGACCGCTCAGAGATGTTCACAGAGTTATACAGAGATGAGAAGAAGGAGGAAGTAGACAGAGGTGGCCAGAAGGATAAAAGGGGGGAATGAAAAGGAGGGAGACAGATCCAGCCAGTAATCAGTTCCCTAAATGTTCTCCACCGTCTGGAATACACAGAAATTCACAGAGTTGGGTAGAGTAGAGAGGGGTTAGGGAGGAGACACAGGCGACCTGGTGGAGAAAAAGGAGAGTCCAAAGGGAGAGAGAGCAGTCAAGCCAGTAATCTCGCTCCCTAGTGAAAAAAGGGTCCTGAAGATTGGGTTCTTAAAGGTACAAAATTGGTAACAAATACATAAAGGCAAAAATTAAAAATCTAGAGTAGAGTTTGGAATTTCAAAAATACGATGTTAAAGAAAAGAAGAAGGAAAAGAAAGAGAGAAAAAACGAACAAAGAATAACAAACATGGTCGCAAAAATTATCAAGAAAATACAGGTACAAAATTGATAACTAATACCAAAAAGCAAAAATTAAAAATCTAGAGTAGAGTTTGGAATTTCAAAAATACAATGTTAAAAAAAAGGAAGAAGAAAACTAAAGAGAAAACAAACAAACAAAAACAAGCAATGTCACAAAAATTATAAAGAAACTACAGGTACAAAATTGATATCAAATATCAAAAAGCATAAATTAAAAATCTAGAGTACAGTTTGGAATTTCAAAAATACAATGTTAAAGAAAAGAAGAAAAAAAAAACAAAACAAAAAAAGGTCAAAAAATTATTATATATATATATATAAATATATATATATGAAGTTTGCTGAAGAAGAAAAAAATAGGGTCTTTTTTTTGCAAGGTAATAGGTTATAAAAGTGAAAATTAAATGAACAATAGAGGACTTAAAATTAAAAAAATTAAAAAAAAGAAAGAATGATCATAAAAATATATCTAGGACTTTCTCTGGTTTTGTTGTGAGTATCGTGGGTTCGGTTCATTTTTGGCTAGTTCCTTGGTCCGACTTATATTTCTCAAGATCTATAGGCGCCTTCCTATGTAGTCCTAATAACCACAGGGTTTTAATCTATTGCCTGTAGATTCCAAGGCGTTTCCCTCTGTTATAGCTTCTTTTGTTTGCTGGTCTCTTCAGTGTCTGGTTTACGCCCTGACACAAAGGGGACGGTGGAGGACACTTTTTTTTTTAGGCTCACTTGTTCAGTTGCGCTGTGGGGAGGGAGGGAGGGAGTGATGCTGCAAACAAATAACACTGGCGTGCGCTCGCAGTGCCTCAGCCACACTGGGTCTGCCCCAGCTCACGGCGCGTGTAGCCTTCCTGCCCACACTGCTCGGGCTCTAGGTTGTTCCACCGGGAACAATCCGAGGCTGGCCCTGGGCTGCATGCACCTCCCAGGTCCAAGCCGCTCAGGTTCAGGCACTCGGGTAGTCCTCAGAGGCACAGACTCAGTTCGGCCTGCGTTTTGTGCTCTTCCCAGGTCTGAGCAGCTCAGGTGATGAGGTGTTTGGCGAGCGCCAATGTTGTGACTTATCGCCTCCCCGCCACTCGGTTATCTGGGTGTAAAACAGGCGCACTTTCTCAGGCAGATGTTGACCGTCCAGATCCCCAAGAAGTTTTAGTTAGCAAAGAAGCCTGCTTACAGTTTTATAGATAATGTCTCTCTGGGGCTGCGATTGCCCCCTTCCGGCTCTGGCTGCCTGTCACCGGAGGGGGAAGGTCTGCAGCCGGCTATCTCTGTTCAGTCCTTTGTTCCGTGCGCGGGCCTGGCGGTGTCTTAGGTTAGGGCTGGCTTTTTGCGTGGTAGATATCCCAGAGTCTGGTTTGCTAGCCCAAGTTATTTCGTTCAGATAGCGCTCATGGTATTCAGGCCAGATTCTTACTCTAAGCGATGCAGCCCGCGCCGCGCCTCCCTGCCCAGCCCCTGCTTGCTAATGGTGTGAGCAGGTGTCTGCACTGCTTCGCGGCTGGGGGAGTTACCGTAGGGCTTGCAATCTGCGAGTTTTAATTGTTTATTTATTTTTATCCCCCTTATGTTGCCCTTTGTGCTTCCAAAGCTTGGCAAAGATTTGGCAGTGAAAAGCTTTCCTGGTGTTTGGAAATTTTTCTCTTTTTAAGACTATCTTCCCGGGATGGAAATCCCTCCCTCCCTCTTTTGTCTCTTTTTTTGTCTTTTATACTTTTTCCTACCTACTTTCCAAGAGTTGGGTTGCTTTTCTGGGTGCCTGATGTCCTCTGGCAGCATTCATAAGTTGTATTGTGGAATTTACTCGACGTTTAAATGCTCTTTTGATGAAATTGTTTGGGGGGGAAAAGAGTTCTCCCCGTCCTACTCCTCAGCAATCTTGGCTCCTCTCTTGTGGAGTTTGGAGAGAGCACGCGGGATTGCTCTCCAGGCCATGCAGGAAAAGAAGGTCCTCATCTCGCGATCTCGGGGGAGTCTTGTGGTTTTTCTGGAGCTGTGGTGCCAGTGTGGGGTTTCTCACAAGGTACGACCGGGAGCTCAGGGAGCCTCTCGTGTGGTGTCAGGGAAGTCAAGTCTCCATACGAGTGGCGAGGGGGCGCACGTCATTGCTCTCGAGTCATGGTAGAGGAATCAGGGCTCGACGCAATGAAAAAGGACGCTCGAGGTCTTTCTCGGGTTGCGGCAGGAAACCCTGGGTTCCCTCGACTTGTGCCTGTGACCTCAGGTAGCTTCTCAGGGTGCCTCTGAGAAGTCAGGGATACTATGGAGCTGGGAGAGGCCTCTCGGGACTCCACTGGGTTTGCTGCAATGGAAGAGGGCCTAATCTTGAGATCAGGAAGGAACCTCAGGGTTCCTCTCCATTTCGGACTCAGATTGCAGGGTCCTTGCAGTGTTGGGACAGGAGAGTCAGGCCTCGTCTTGTGTGGAGGAATGGAACTCCGCTTGCCTCTCAAGTTGTTCAAGGAGTGACAGGCCACTTGTCGAGCTGTGTGTGGAACCTGCGGTTTTTTCTAGACAATGCACGGCGGTGTCAGTGCTCCTTCGTGATGTGCTTTCATCCACAGGGTTGCCTTCGAAGTGGTGTGCGGGCATCGGGTTCTTATCAAGAGCGGACCAGGAAATCGGGGTCTTTTGGAATGCGGCACCACACACGAGGCTACGTCTCGAATTTCCTCGTGAGACGGGCCTCATGCTGAGGTGCCCCTGGAAGGTCGGGAAAGCCTTCCAGACAAAGCAGGTTAATCGACCCTACTGTCGCGATCAGGAGGGGAGAAGGGGCTCAGATGAAGTGGTGCCGGGAACCTCGGTGTTCCCCTTGAGTGAGACTGGTATGTCAGGGAATTTTGGGTTCTCACGAAGCTTGCCAAATACTGTTTCAAACTTCAGGATGAAACGTGGGACTTCTCTTGAGACGCTGTGGCGGGCAAGGGCCTCATCTTTTGATGAAGGGGAAACCACGTGGTTTTTTTCGAGTTGCGATGGGATTGTTGACTTACGACGGGGAATTCAGGCTTCCTCTTCTGTTGGCCCAGGGAAGTCCATTCTTCCATTTGAGTTGCCAGAGAGAGCTGGGTGGGAATTGCTCTCGAGTCACGGCAGGTCAAAATAGACCTCATCTAGGCTTGTGTCCAGGACCTAATGTTCCTCTCCAGGGGCGATAGGGATCACGGGGACGCATTCCAGACTCACCCAGTGAGTCAGGCCTCGGCTCGAGGGGAAGCAAAGGATTCTGATATCCTCCTGGGTCACGATAGTTATCTCTTGGAGCCCACTGAGTGGCCTCCAGGGAGTCAAGCCTCCTGTGGAGTTGGAGAGAGGACTCAGGATTGCTCTCCAGGCCATACAGGAAGAGAAGGCCCTCAGCTCGCAATGACGGGGGCGTCTTGTGGGTTTTCTCGAGTTGGGGCGCAAGTATGAATTTTCTCACGAGGTACAACGGGGATCTCAGGGAGCCTCTCATGTGGCGCCAGGAAAGTCAGGTGTCTATGCGTGTGATGAGGGGGAGCCCATAAATGCTCTCGAGTCATGGTAGGGAAATCGGGACTCAAGACGCGTTGAAGAAGGAGTCTCAAGGTCTTTCTCAGGTTGTGGCAGGAAACCCTGGGTTCCCTCGACTTGTACCGGTGACCTAGGGAGCTTCTCAGGGTGCCTCTGAGAAGTCAGGCATACTGTGGACTTGGGAGGGGCTCTCGGAACTCCACTGGGTTTGGTGCAATGGCAAAGGTTCTCATCTCGAGTTGAGGCAGGAACCTAAGGGTTCCTCTCCATTTCAAACTCCGACCACAGGGTCCCTGAAGAATTGGGACAGGAGAGTCAGGCCTCGTCTTGTGTGGACGAATGGAACTCCACTTGCCTCTCGAGTTGTTCACAGGATAACAGACCATTTGTCGAGCTGTGAGTGGAACCTTCGGTTTTTTCCGTAAGATGCATGAGGGAGTCAGTGCCCCTTCGTGTTGTGCCTTCATCCACAGGGTTGCCTTCAAAGAGGTGTCTGGACTTCGAGTTCTTATCAATAGCGGAGCAGGAAATCGGGGTCTTTCAGAACGTGGCACCATCCATGAGGCTACGTCTCGAATTTCTTCGTTAGACTGGTGTCATCCTGAGGTGCGCCATGAAGATCGGGAACCCCTTCCAGACAAAGCAGGGGAATCGACCATCTTGTCGCGATCAGGAGGAGTGAAAGGGCTCAGTTGAAGTCGTGCCGGGAACCTCGGTGTTCCCCTCGAGTGGAACCGGTGTGTCGGGAAACTTTTGGGGTCGCTTCAAGGGTGCCAAGTACCGTTTTGCACTTCAATACAGACTTGGGGCTTCACTTGACACGCTGTAGAGGGCAAGGGCCTCATCTTGGGATGACGGGGGAATCACGTGGTTTTTCTCAAGGTGCGGCGGGATTCTCCAGTTACGACGGGGAATTCAGGCTTCCTCTTGTGTTGGCCCAGGGAAGTCCAATCTTCCATTCGAGTTTCGAGGGAGAGCTGGGGTTTGCTCTTGAGTCACTGCAGGGCAAAAGAGACCTCATCTAGGCTTGTGTCCAGGACCTAATATTCCTCTCCAGGGCTGACAGCGATCTCGGGGTTGCATTCCAGACGCATCCTGGGAGTCCGAGCTCGACTCGAGGGGAAGCAAAGGACCCCGCTCTCCTCTCGAGTCGCCACAGGTGTCTCTTGGAGCCCACTGAGTGGCCTAAAGGGAGTCAAGCCCCCTGTGGAGTTTGGAGAGAGGACTCGGGATTGCTCTCCAGGTTATGCAGGAAAAGAAGATCCTCATCTAGCGATGACAGGGGCGTCTTGTTGGTTTTCTCGAGCTGTGGTGCCAGTGTGCGGTTTCTGACGAGGTGCGAAGGGAAGCTCAGAGAGCCTTTCGTGTGGCGCCAGGGAAGTCAGGTCTCCATGCGCATGGCAAGGGGGAGCGCGTCATTGCTCTCGAGATATGGTACGGGAATCGGGCCTCAAGATACGTTAAAGCAGGACTCTCAAGGTCTTTCTCAGGTTGCAGCAGGAAACCCTGGGTTCCGTCGACTTCTGCCGGTGACCTTAGGGAGCTTCTCAGGGTGCCTCTGAGAAGTCAGGCATACTGTGGATTTGGGACGGGCCTCTCGGGACTCCTCTGGTTTTGCGGCAATGGAAAAGGCCTCGTCTTGAGTGGAGGCAGGAACCTCAGGCTTCCTCTCCATTTCTGACTCGGTGCGCAAGGTCCCTAGAGTTGTGACAGGAGAGTCAGGCATCGTCTTGTGTGGAGGAATGGAACTCCGCTTGCTTCTCGAGTTGTTCACGAGGTGACAGACCACTTGTGGAGCTGTGTGAGAACCTGCGGGTTTTTCTGGAAGATGCACGGGGTGTCAGTGCCCCTACGTTTTGTGCCTTCATCCACAGGCTTGCCTTTGAAGAGGTGTCCAGGAGTCTGGTTTTGATCAAAAGTGGACCATGGAATCGGGGTCTTTCGGCATGTAGTATGGCCCTCGAGGCTACCTCTCGAATTTCCTCGTGAGACCGGCCTCATCCTGAGGTGCGCCGGGAAGGTCGGGAACCCCTTCGAGACAAAGCAGTGGAATCGACCCTCCTATCGCGATCATGAGAGGAGAAAGGCCTCAGATGAAGTGGTGCCGGGAACTTCAGTGTCCCCTCTAGTGAGATCGGTATATAGGGGAACTTTTGGGGTCGCATCAAGGGTGCCAAGTACTGTTTTGCACTTCAAGACGGAATGTGAGACTTCTCTTGAGACGCTGTAGGGGGCAAGGGCCTCATCTTGCAATACGGGGAACCACGTGATTTTTCTCGAGTGGCGGCGGGTTTCTCAAATTACAACTGGAAATTCAGGCTTCCTCTTGTGTTGGCCCAGAAAGGCCAATCTTCTGTTCGAGTTGCAAGGGAAAGCTAGGGGTTGTGCTTGAGTCACTGCAGGGCCAAAGAGACCTCCTCTAGGCTTTTGTCCAGGACCTAAGGTTCCTCTCCAGGGGCGACAGGGATCCAGGGTTGCATTCCAGACTCAGCCTCGTAGTCAGGCCTCATCTCGAGGGGAAGCAAAGGACACCGCTCTCCTCCTGAGTATCGACGCGTATCTCTTGGAGCCCACTGAGTGACCTAAAGGGAGTCAAGCCTCCTTTGGAGTTTGGAGAGAGGATTCGGGATTGCTCTTCAGGTCATGCAGGAAAGAAGGCCCTCATTTCACCATGACAGGGGCGTCTCGTGGGTTTTCTCGAGCTGCGGCGCCAGTGTGGGGTTTCTCACGAGGTACGATGGGGAGCTCAGGGAGACTCTCATGTGGTGCCGGGGAAGTCAGATCTTCATGCGCGTGGCGAGGGGGAGCGCGTCATTTTTCTCCAGTCATGGTAGGGGAATCGGGCCTCAAGACGCGTGAAGAAGGACTCTCGAGATTTTTCTCAGGTTACGGCAGGAAACCCTGGGTTCCCTCGACTTATGCCCGTGACCTCAGGGAGCTTCTCAGGGTGCCTCTGAGAAGTCAGGGATACTGTGCAGTTGGGAGGGGCCGCTCCGAACTCCACTGGGTTTGGTGCAGTAGAAGAGGGCCTTATCTCGAGTTGAGGCAGGAACCTCATGGTTCCTCTCCATTTCTGAATCGGATCTCAGTGTCCATGCAGAGTTGGGACAGGAGAGTCAGGCCTCGTCTTGTGTGGAGGAATTGAACTCCTCTTGCCTCTCGAGTTGTTCACGGGGTGACAGGCCACTTGTCGATCTGTATGTGGAACTTGCGGGCTTTTCCAACGATGCAGGAGGGTGTCAGACCCCTTCGTTTTGTGCCTTCGTCCACAGGATTGCCTTCGAAGAGGTGTCCTAGCATTGGGTTCTTATCAAGAGCAGACAGGGAAATGGGGGTCTTTCGGCGTGTGGCACCAACCACAAGGCTACATCTCGAATTTCCTCGTGAGACCGGCCTCATCCTGAGGTGCGCCAGGAAGGTCCGGAGCCCCTTCCAGACAAAGCAGGGTAATCGACCCTCCCATCGCGATCAGGAGGGGATAAGGGGCTCAGAACAAGCGGTGCACCGAACCTTGGTGTTCCCCTCGAGTGAGACCAGGGTGTCGGGGAACTTTTGTGGTAACATCAAGGTTGCCAATTATCGTTTTAAACTTCAAGATGGAACGTGGGGCTTCTCCTGAGACGCTGTAGCTGGCAAGGGCCTCATCTTGCGATGACGGGGGAACCACGTGGTTTTCCTCGAGTTGCGGCGGGATTTTCGAATTACGATGGGGAATTCAGGTTTCCTCTTGTGTTGTCCCAGGGAAGTCCATTCTTCCATTCGAGGTGCGAGGGAGAGCAGGGGATTGCTCTCGAGTCACTTCAGGGCAAATGAGACCTCATCTATGCTTGTGTCTAGGACTTAATGTTCCTCTCCAGGGGCGACAGGGATCTCGGGGTTGCATTCCAGACTCACCTGAGGAGTCAGGCCTGGTATATAGGGGAAGCAAAGAATTCTGCTCTCCTCTCGAGTCCCAATGGGTATCTCTTGGAGCCCACAGAGTGGCCTAAAGGGAGTCAGGCCTCCTTTGGAGTTTGAAGAGAGGCCTCGACATTGCTCTCCAGGCCATGCAGGAAAAGAAGGCCTTCATCTCGCGATGACGGAGGCGTCTCGTGGGTTTTCTCGAGCTGGGGAGCCAGTGTGGGATTTCTCACGAGGTATGACGGGGAGCTCAGGGAGCCTCTTGTGTGGCGCCAGGGAAGTCAAGTCTCCATGCGAGTTTCGAGGGGGAACGCGTCATTGCTCTCGAGTCATGGTAGGGGAATCGGGATTCAAGACGCGTGAAGGAGGATTTTCGAGGTCTTTCTCGGGTTGCGTCAGGAAACCCTGTGTTCCCTCGACTTGTGCCGGTGACCTCAGGGAGCTTCTAAGGATGCCTCTGAGAAGTCGCGATACTGTGGATTTGGGAGGTGCCTCTCGGGCCTCCACTGTTTTTGGTGTAATGGAAGAGGGCCTCATCTCGAGTGGAGTCAGGAACCTCAGGGTTCCTCTCCATTTCGGACTCTGATCGCAGGGTCCCTTCAGAGTTGGGACCGGAGAGTCAGGCCTCGTCTTGAGTGGAGGAATGGAACTCTGCTTGCCTCTCGAGTTGTTCATGGGATGACAGGCCTCTTGTCGAGCTCTGTGTGGAACCTGCGGCTTTTACCGAATGATGCACGGGAGTGTCAGTGACCCTTCGTTTTGTGCCTTCGTCCACAGGGTTGCCTTCGAAGAGGTGTCCGGGCATCGGGTTCTTCTCAAGAGTGGGCCGGGAAATCGGGGTATTTCGGCATGTGACACCACCCCCGACGCTATGTCTCGAATTTCCTCGTGAGACCGGCCTCATCCTGAGGTGCACCGGGAATGTGGGGAACCCCTTCCAAACAAAGCAGGGGAATAGACCCTCCTGTCTCGAACAGGAGGGGAGAAGGTGCTCAGATGAAGTGGTGCGGGAACCTAGGTGTTCCTGTCGAGTGAGACCGGTGTGTCCAGGAACATTTGGTGTCGCATCAAGGGTGCAAAGTACCGTTTCGCACTTCAAGACGGAACGTGGTTCTTTTCTTGAGAGGCCATAGCAGCAAGGGCCTCATCTTGGGATGACTTTGGAAACACGTGGTTTTTCTCGAGTTGCGGCGGGATTCTCGAGTTACGAAGGGGATTTCTGGCTTCCTCTTGTGTTGGCCCAGGGAAGCCCAATCTTCCATTCGAGTTGCGAGGGAGAGCTGGGGGTTGCGCTCGAGTCACTGCAGGGCAAAAGAAACCTCATCCAGGCTTGTGTCTAGGACCTAATGTTCCTCTCAAGGGGTGACTGGGATCTTGGGGTTGCATTCCAGACTCACCCAGGAGTCAGGCGTCGTCTCGAGGGGAAACAAAGGACTTCTCTCTCTTCTTGAGTCGCGACGGGTATTTCTTGGAGCCCACTGGGTGGACTAAAGGGAGTCAAGCCTCCTCTGGAGTTTGGAGAGAGGACTCGGGATTGCACTCCAGGACATGCAGGAAAAGAAGGCCCTCATCTCACGATGAAGGGGGGGGTGTCTCAGTGGTTTTACCGAGCTGCAGCGCCTGTGTTGGTTTCTCAGGAGGTACGACGGGGAGCTCAGGGAGCCTCTTGTGTGGCACCAGGGAAGTTAGGTCTCGATGCCTGTGGCAAGGGGGAGCGCGTCATTGCTCTCGAGTCATGGTAGGGGAATCAGGCCTCTAGACGCGTTGAAGAAGGACTCTCAAGTTCTCTCTCGGGTCTTGGCAAGAATACCTGAGTTCCCTCGACTTGTGCCGGTGAGCTCAGGGAGATTCTCCGGGTGCCTCTGAGAAGTCAGGGATACTGTGGAGTTGGGAAAGACCTCTCGGGACTCCACTGGGTTTGGTGAAATGGAAGGGGGCCTCATCTAGAGGGGAGGCAGGAACCTCAGGGTTCCTCTCCATTTCTGATTCTAATAGCAGCCCCCTGCATAGTTGGGAGAGGTGAGTCAGGCCTTGTCTTGTGTGCAGGAATGGACCTCCGCTTGCCTCTCGAGTTGTTCACTGGGTGACAGGAACTTGTTGAGCTGTATGAGTAACCTGCGGTCTTTTCCGGACGATGCACGGGGGTGTCAGTGCCCCTTCGTGTTGTGCCTTCATCCACACTATCTTCGAATAGGTGTCTGGGCATCGCGTTCTTATCAAGAGCGGATCGGGAAATCGCGGTCTTTCGGCATGTGGCACCACCATCGAGGCTACGTCTCGAATTTCCTCGTGAGACAGCCTCATCTGAGGTGCGTGGAGAAGGTCGGGAACCCCTTGCAGACAAAGCAGGGGAATCGACCCTCCTTTCGCGATCAGGAGGGGAGAAGGGGCTCAGATGAAGTGGTGCCAGGAACCTCGGTGTTCCCCTCGAGTGCGACCCGTATGTCGGGGAACTTTTGGGGTAGCATTAAGGGTGCCAAATATCATTTCGCACTTGAAGACAGAACGTGGGACTACTCTTGAGACGCTGGAGCGGGCAAGGGCCTCATCTTGCAATGAAGGGGAAACCACGTGGTTTTTCTCAAGTTGAGGTGGAATTCTCGAATTACTACTGGGAATTCAGGCTTCCTCTTGTGTTGGCCCAGGGAGGTCCAATATTCCATTCGGGTTGCGAGGGAAAGCTGGGGAGTGCTCTCGAGTTACTGCAGGGCAAAAGCGACCTCATCTAGCCTTGTGTTCAGGACCCAGTGATCCTCTCCAAGGGCGACAGGGATCTCGGGTTTGCATTACAGACTCACCCAGGGAGTTAGGCCTCGTCTCGAGGGGAAGCAAAGGACTCGGCTCTCCTCTCGAGTTGCGACGCGTATCTCTTGGAGCCCACTGAGTGGTCTAAAGGGAGTCAACCCTCCTCTTCAGTTTGGAGAGAGGACTCGGGATTGCTCTCCAGGCCATGCAGGAAAAGAAGGCCCACATCTCGAGATGACGGGGGCGTCTCGTGTGTTTTCTCGAGCTGCGGCGCCAGTGTGGGGTTTCTCACGAGGTACGACGGGGAGTTCAGGTAGCCTCTCGTGTGGCAACAGGGAAGTCAGGTCTCCATTGGCGGGGCAAGGGGGAGCGCGTCATTGCTCTCAAGTCAGGTTAGGGGAATCGGGCCTCATGACGGGTTGAAAAAGAACTCTCGATGTCTTTCTAGGGTTGCGGCAGGAAACCCTGGGTTCCCTTGACTTGTGCCGGTGACCTCAGGGAGCGTCTCAGGGTGCCTCTGAGAAGTCAGGGATACTGTGGATTTGGGAGAGGCCTCTCGGGACTCCTCTGGGTTTGGTGCAATGGAAGTGGGCCTCATCTCGAGTTGAGGCAGGAACCTCAGGGTTCTGCTCCTGACTTCCTGGAGGCCGGATCTGACTCAGATCGCAGGGTCCCTGTTGAGTTTGCTCAGGAGTGTCAGGTCTCGTGTTCTGCGGAGGAATGGAACTCCGCTTACATCTCAAGTTGTTCAAGGATAACACCACTTTTCGTGATGTGTGTGGAACCTGCGGGTTTTTCGGGGATGCACGGGGGCCTCAGTGCTCCTTCCTGTTTTGCCTTCATCCACAGGGTTGCCTTCGAAGAGGTGTCCGGGCATCGGGTTCTCCTCAAGTGCGGACCGGGAAATTGGGGTCTTTCAGCATGTTGCACCACCCACGAGGCCACGTCTCGAATTTCCTCGTGAGACCGGCCTCATCCTGAGGCGCACAGGAAAGTCCGGGAACCCTTTCCATACAAAGCAGGGGAATCGACCCTCCTTTCGGGATCAGGAGAAGAGAAAGGGCTCAGATGAAGTAGTGCCGGGAACCTCGGTGCTCTCCTTGAGTGAAAGTCGGGTAACTTTTCGCGTTGCATCAAGGGTGCCAAGTACCGTTTCGCACTTCAAGACGGAACCTGGGACTTCTCTTTAGACGCTGTAGTGGGCAAGGGCCTCATCTAGCGCTGACGGGGGACCCACGTGTTTTATCTCGAGTTGCGGCAGGATTCTTGAGTTACGATGGGGAATACAGGTTTCTTCTTGTGTTGGCCCAGGGAAGTCCAATCTTCCATTCGAGTTGCAAGTGAGAGCTGGAGATTGCTCTCGAGTCACTGCAGGGCAAAATAGAGCTTATCTAGGTTTGTGTCCAGGACCGAGTTTTTCTCTCCAGGGGCGACAGGGATCTCGGGGTTGCATTCCAGACTCACCCGGGGATTCAGGCCTCGTCTCGAAGGGAATGAATGGACTCCACTCTCCTCTCGAGTCGCGACGGGTATCCCTTGGACCCCAAGAGTGGCCTAAATGGAGTTAAGCCTCCTGTGGAGTTTGGACAGAGGACTCGGGATTGCTCTCTAGGCCATGCAGGAAAAGAAGGCCCTCATCTCGCGATGACGGGGGCGTCTCGTGGGTTTTCTCAAGGTGAAGTGCCTGGTTGGGGTTTCTCACGAGATAGGACGGGGAGCTCAGGGAGACTCCTGTGGTGCCACGGAAGTCAGGTCTCCATGGACGTGGCGTGGGGGAGCGCCTCATTGCTCTCGAGTCATGGTAGGGGAATCAAGCCTCAAGACGCTTCGAAGAAGAACTCTCGAGGTCTTTCTCGGGGTGTGGCAGGAAACCCTGGGTTCCCTCGACTTGTGCCCATGACCTCAGGGAGCTTAGCGGGGTTCCTCTGAGAAGTCAGGGATACTGTGGAGTTGAGAGGGGCTTCTCGGGACATCACAGGGACTGGTGCAATTGAAGAGGACCTAATCTCGGATTGAGGCAGTAACGTCAGGGTTCCTCTCCATTTCTGACTCGGATAGCAGGGTCCCTGCAGAGTTGGGACAGGAGAGTCAGACCTCGTCTTGTGTGGAGTAATGGAACTCCGCTTGCCTCTCGAGTTGTTCATGGGATGACAGGCCACCTGTCGAGTTGTATGTGGAACCTGCGGTTTTGGGGGACGAGGCACAGGGGTGTCAGTGCCCCTTCGTGTTGTGCCTTCATCCACAGGGTTACCTTCGAAGAGGTGACCAGGCATCGGGATCTTATCAATAGCGGACCAGGAAATCGGGGTCTTTCGGCATGTGGCACAACCCACGAGGCTACGTCTCGACTTCCCTCGTGAGACTGGCCTCATCCTGAGGTTCGCCGGGAAGTCTGGGAACCCCTTCCAGACAAAGCAGGGGAATCGACCCTCCTGTCGCCATCAGGAGGGGAGAAGAGGCTCAGCTGAAGCGGTGCTGGGAACCTCCATGTTCTCCTCGAGTGAGACCGGGGTGTCAGGGAAATTTGGGGGTCGCATCAAGGGTGCCAACTACCGTTTCACACTTCAAGACGGAACATGGGACTTCCCTGGAGACGCTATAGCTGACAGGGGCCTCATATTTCGATGACGGAGGAGCCACGTTGTTTTTCTCCAGTTGCCGCGGGATTCTCGAATTACAATGGGGAATACAGGCTTCCTCTTGTGTTGGCCCAGGGAAGTCCAATCATCCATTCGAGTTGCGAGGGAGAGCTGGGGATTGCACTTGAGTCAATGCAGGACAAAAAAGACCTCATTTAGGCTTGTGTCCAGGACCGAGTTTTCCTCTACAGGGGCAACACGGATCTCGGGATCCCATTCCAGACTCACCCAAGTAGTCAGGCCTCTGCTCGAGGGGAAGCAACGGACTCCGCTCTCCTCTAGAGTAGCGACGTGTATCTCTTGGAGGCTACTGAGCGGCCTAAAGGGAGTCAGGCCTCCAGTGGAGTTTGGAGAGTGGACTCGGGATTGCTCTCTAGGTCATGTAGGAAAAGAAGGCCCTCATCTTACGATGATGGGGGCGTCTCGTGAGTTTTCTCGAGCGGCGGTGCCAGTGTGGGGTTTTCATGAGGTAGGACGGGGAGCGCAGGGAGCCTCTCGTGTGGCGCCAGGGAAGTTAGGTTTCAATGGGCGTGGCGAGGGGAATGCGTCATTGCTCTCCAGTCATGGTAGGGTATCGGGCCTCAAGATGCGGTAAAGAAGGTCTCTCGAGGTCTTGCTCAGAATGCAGCAGGAAACCCTGGGTTCACTCGACTTGTGCCAGTGACCGCAGAGAACTTCTGAGGGTGCCTCTGAGAATCAGGGATACTGTGGATTTGGGAGGGGCCTCTCGGGACTCCACTGGGTATGGCACAATGGAACAGGGCCTCATTTCGAGTTGATGCAGGAACGTCAGGTTTCATCTACATTTCTGACTCCGATCGCACGGTCCCTGCAGAGTTGGGAAAGGAGAGTCAGGCCTTCTCTTGTGTGGAGGAAAGGAACTCCGCATGCCTCTCTAGTTCTTCAAGGGATGACAGGACACTTGTCAATCTGTGTTTGGAATCTGCGTGTTTTTCCATACTATGCATGGGGATGTCAGTACCCCTTCGTGTTGTGCCTTCACCCACAGGGTTGCCTTCGAAGAGGGGTCCGGGCCTCAGGGCCTTCTCAAGAGCAGAACGGGGCATCGGGGGCGTTCGGCATGTGGCACCACCCACGTGGTTCGTCTCGAATTTCCTCGTGAGACCGGCCTCATCCTGAGGTGCACTGGGAAGGTCGGAACCCCTTGCAGACAAAGCAGGGGAATCGACCCTCCTGTCTCGATCAGGAGGGGAGAAGGGGTACAGATGAGGTGATGCCGGGAACCTTGGTGTTCACCTCCAGTGAGACCAGTGTGTTGGGGAACTTTTGGGGTCGCATCAAAGGTGCCAAGTACCGTATCGCACTTCAAGATGGAACGTAAGACTTCTTTTGAGACGCTGTAGCGGCAATGGCCGCATCTTGCGATGAATAGGGAACGATGTGGTTTTTCTCGAGTTGGGGCGGGATTCTTGAGTTACAACGGGAAATTCAGGCTTCCTCTTCTGTTGGCCCAGGGAAGTCCAGTCTTCCATTTGAGTTGCGAGGGAGAGTTGGGGATTGCTCTCGAGTCACTGCAGGAAAAAAGAGACCTCATCTAGGTTTGTGTCCAGGACCTAATGTTTCTCTCCAGGGGCGACAGGGATCTCCGGTTCGCATATCAGACTCACCCGAGGAGTCAGGCCTCGCCTTGTGGGGAAGGAAAAGACTCCACTCTCCTCTCGACTCGCGACGGGTATGTCTTGGAGTCCACTGAGTGACCAAAAGGGAGTCAAGCCTACTGTGGAGTTTGGAGAGAGGACTCGGGATTGATCTCCAGGCCATGCTAGAAAAGAAGGCCGTCATGTCGCGAAAACGGGGGCGTCTCGTGGGTTTTCTCTATCTGCGGCGCCAGTGTGGGGTTTCTCACGAGGTATGACGGGGAGCTCAGGGAGCCTCTCGTGTGGCGCCAGGGAAGTCAGGGCTTCATGAGTGTAGCAGAGGGAGCGCGTCATTGCCCTCGAGTCATGGTAGGGGAATCAGGCCTCAAAATGCGTTGAAGAAGGACTCTTGAGTTCTTTCTATGGTGGCGGCAGTAAACCCTGGGTTCACACGAATTGTGCTGGTGACCTCAGGGAGCTTCTCAGGGTGCCTCTGAGAAGTCAGGGATACTGTGGAGCTGGGACGCGTCTCTCGGGACTCCACTGGTTTTCGTGCAATGGAAGAGGTCCTAATCTCGAGTGGAGGCAGGAACCTCAGCGTTCCTCTCGTGACTTCACTGGCGCTGGTCTGATTCGGATCGCAAAGTCCCTGCAGAGTTGGGACAGGAGAGTCAGGCCTCGTCTTGTCTGAGGAAGGGAACCCCGCTGGCCTCTCGAGTTGCTCAGGGGGTCTCAGGCCCCCCGTCGAGCTGTGTGTGGAACCCGCGGGTCTTTGCGGACGATGCACGGGGGTGGCAGTGCCCCTTCGTGTTGTGCCTTCACCCACAGGGTTGCCTTCGAAGAGGGGTCCGGGCCTCGGGTCCTTCTCAAGAGCGGACCGGGGAATCGGGGGCGTTCGGCATGTGGCCCCACCCACGTGGCTCCTCTCGAATTTCCTCGTGAGACCGGCCTCACCCTGAGGGGCGCCGGGAAGGCCGGGAACCCCTTCCAGACCACGCAGGGGAATCGCCTCTCCTGTCGCGATCAGGAGGGGAGAAGGGGCTCAGAGGAAGCGGTGCCGGGACCCTCGGTGTTCCCCTCGGAGGACCCCGGCGTGTCGGGGGACTTTTGGGGGTCGCAGGAAGGCTGTCAGGGACCGTTTCGCCCTTCAGGGCGGAACAGGGCACTTCCCTTGAGACGCCGTCGCGGGCAAGGGCCTCATCTTGCCAAGAGGTGGGAACCACGTGGTTTTTCTCGAGTTGCGGCGGCATTCTCGAGTTACGACGGGGATCTCAGCCTTCCCCTGGGGTTGGCGCTGGGAAGCCCAATCTTCCCCTCGGGTTGCGAGGGAAAGCTGGGGGTTGCGCTCGAGTCACTGCAGGGCCGAAGAGACCTCACCTAGGCGTGTGTCCGGGACCTAATATTCCTCTCCAGGGAAGGCAGGGACCTCGGGGTTGCATTCCAGGCTCCCCTGGGGAGTCAGGCCTCGTCTCGAGGGGAAGCCAAGGACTCCGCTCTCCTCTCGAGTCGCGACGCGGGTCTCTTGGAGCCCCCTGAGCGGCCTCAAGGGAGTCCAGCCTCCTCTTCCGTTTGGAGAGAGGACCCGGGATTGCTCTCCAGGCCATGCAGGAAAAGAAGGCCCTCAGCTGGCGAGGACGGGGGCGTCTCAGGGGTTTCCTCGAGCTGCGGCGCCCATGGGGGTTTTCTCCCGAGGCACGACGAGGATCTCAGGGAGCCTCTCGTGCGGCGCCAGGGAAGTCAGGTCTCCATGCGCGTGGGGAGGGGGAGCGCGTCCTGGCTCTCGAGTCACGGGAGGGGACTAGGGCCTCGAGACGCGTTTAAGAAGGACTCTCGAGGTCTTTCTCGGGGGGCGGCGGGAAACCCTCGTGTCCCTCGCCTTCTGCCGGGGACCTTAGGGAACTTCCCAGGGTGCCTCTGAGAGGCGAGGGATCCTGTGGAGGTGGCGGGGCCCCTCGGGACTCCGCTGGGTCTGGCGCAACGGAAGAGGGCCTCACCTCGAGGGGAGGCAGGAACCTCAGGCTTCCTCTCCGTTTCGGACTGCGACCGCAGGGTCCCTGCAGAGTTGGGCCAGGAGAGTCAGGCCTCGTCTTGTCTGAGGAAGGGAACCCCGCTGGCCTCTCGAGTTGCTCAGGGGGTCTCAGGCCCCCCGTCGAGCTGTGTGTGGAACCCGCGGGTCTTTGCGGACGATGCACGGGGGTGGCAGTGCCCCTTCGTGTTGTGCCTTCACCCACAGGGTTGCCTTCGAAGAGGGGTCCGGGCCTCGGGTCCTTCTCAAGAGCGGACCGGGGAATCGGGGGCGTTCGGCATGTGGCCCCACCCACGTGGCTCCTCTCGAATTTCCTCGTGAGACCAGCCTCACCCTGAGGGGCGCCGGGAAGCCCGGGAACCCCTTCCAGACCACGCAGGGGAATCGCCTCTCCTGTCGCAATCAGGAGGGGAGAAGGGGCTCAGAGGAAGCGGTGCCGGGACCCTCGGTGTTCCCCTCGGGGGACCCCGGCGTGTCGGGAGACTTTTGGGGGTCGCAGGAAGGCTGTCAGGGACCGTTTCGCCCTTCAGGACGGAACAGGGCACATCCCTTGAGACGCCATCGCGGGCAAGGGCCTCATCTTGCCAAGAGGTGGGAACCACTTGGTTTTTCTCGAGTTGCGGCGGCATTCTCGAGTTACGACGGGGATCTCAGCCTTCCCCTGGGGTTGGCCCTGGGAAGCCCAATCTTCCCCTCGGGTTGCGAGGGAAAGCTGGGGGTTGCGCTCGAGTCACTGCAGGGCCGAAGAGACTTCACCTAGGCGTGCGTCCGGGACCTCATATTCCTCTCCAGGGAAGGCAGGGACCTCGGGGTTGCATTCCAGGCTCCCCCGGGGAGTCAGGCCTCGTCTCGAGGGGAAGCCAAGGACTCCGCTCTCCTCTCGAGTCGCGACGCGCGTCTCTTGGAGCCCCCTGAGCGGCCTCAAGGGAGTCCAGCCTCCTCTTCCGTTTGGAGAGAGGACCCGGGATTGCTCTCCAGGCCATGCAGGAAAAGAAGGCCCTCAGCTGGCGAGGACGGGGGCGTGTGAGGGGTTTCCTCGAGCTGCGGCGCCCGTGGGGGTTTTCTCCCGAGGCACGACGAGGATCTCAGGGAGCCTCTCGTGCGGCGCCAGGGAAGTCAGGTCTCCATGCGCGTGGCGAGGGGGAGCGCGTCCTGGCTCTCGAGTCACGGGAGGGGACTAGGGCCTCGAGACGCGTTGAAGAAGGACTCTCGAGGTCTTTCTCGGGGGGCGGCGGGAAACCCTCGTGTCCCTCGCCTTCTGCCGGGGACCTTAGGGAACTTCCCAGGGTGCCTCTGAGAGGCGAGGGATCCTGTGGAGGTGGCGGGGCCCCTCGGGACTCCGCTGGGTCTGGCGCAACGGAAGAGGGCCTCACCTCGAGGGGAGGCAGGAACCTCAGGCTTCCTCTCCGTTTCGGACTGCGACCGCAGGGTCCCTGCAGAGTTGGGCCAGGAGAGTCAGGCCTCGTCTTGTCTGAGGAAGGGAACCCCGCTGGCCTCTCGAGTTGCTCAGGGGGTCTCAGGCCCCCCGTCGAGCTGTGTGTGGAACCCGCGGGTCTTTGCGGACGATGCACGGGGGTGGCAGTGCCCCTTCGTGTTGTGCCTTCACCCACAGGGTTGCCTTCGAAGAGGGGTCCGGGCCTCGGGTCCTTCTCAAGAGCGGACCGGGGAATCGGGGGCGTTCGGCATGTGGCCCCACCCACGTGGCTCCTCTCGAATTTCCTCGTGAGACCGGCCTCACCCTGAGGGGCGCCGGGAAGGCCGGGAACCCCTTCCAGACCACGCAGGGGAATCGCCTCTCCTGTCGCGATCAGGAGGGGAGAAGGGGCTCAGAGGAAGCGGTGCCGGGACCCTCGGTGTTCCCCTCGGGGGACCCCGGCGTGTCGGGAGACTTTTGGGGGTCGCAGGAAGGCTGTCAGGGACCGTTTCGCCCTTCAGGGCGGAACAGGGCACTTCCCTTGAGACGCCTTCGCGGGCAAGGGCCTCATTTGCCAAGAGGTGGGAACCACTTGGTTTTTCTCGAGTTGCGGCGGCATTCTCGAGTTACGACGGGGATCTCAGCCTTCCCCTGGGGTTGGCCCTGGGAAGCCCAAACTTCCCCTCGGGTTGCGAGGGAAAGCTGGGGGTTGCGCTCGAGTCACTGCAGGGCCGAAGAGACCTCACCTAGGCGTGCGTCCGGGACCTCATATTCCTCTCCAGGGAAAGCAGGGACCTCGGGGTTGCATTCCAGGCTCCCCCGGGGAGTCAGGCCTCGTCTCGAGGGGAAGCCAAGGACTCCGCTCTCCTCTCGAGTCGCGACGCGGGTCTCTTGGAGCCCCCTGAGCGGCCTCAAGGGAGTCCAGCCTCCTCTTCCGTTTGGAGAGAGGACCCGGGATTGCTCTCCAGGCCATGCAGGAAAAGAAGGCCCTCAGCTGGCGAGGACGGGGGCGTCTCAGGGGTTTCCTCGAGCTGCGGCGCCCGTGGGGGTTTTCTCCCGAGGCAGGACGAGGATCTCAGGGAGCCTCTCGTGCGGCGCCAGGGAAGTCAGGCCTCCATGCGCGTGGCTAGGGGGAGCGCGTCCTGGCTCTCGAGTCACGTGAGGGGACTAGGGCCTCGAGAGGCTTTGAAGAAGGACTCTCGAGGTCTTTCTCGGGGGGCGGCGGGAAACCCTCGTGTCCCTCGCCTTCTGCCGGGGACCTTAGGGAACTTCCCAGGGTGCCTCTGAGAGGCGAGGGATCCTGTGGAGGTGGCGGGGCCCCTCGGGACTCCGCTGGGTCTGGCGCAACGGAAGAGGGCCTCACCTCGAGGGGAGGCAGGAACCTCAGGCTTCCTCTCCGTTTCGGACTGCGACCGCAGGGTCCCTGCAGAGTTGGGCCAGGAGAGTCAGGCCTCGTCTTGTCTGAGGAAGGGAACCCCGCTGGCCTCTCGAGTTGCTCAGGGGGTCTCAGGCCCCCCGTCGAGCTGTGTGTGGAACCCGCGGGTCTTTGCGGACGATGCACGGGGGTGGCAGTGCCCCTTCGTGTTGTGCCTTCACCCACAGGGTTGCCTTCGAAGAGGGGTCCGGGCCTCGGGTCCTTCTCAAGAGCGGACCGGGGAATCGGGGGCGTTCGGCATGTGGCCCCACCCACGTGGCTCCTCTCGAATTTCCTCGTGAGACCGGCCTCACGCTGAGGGGCGCCGGCAAGGCCGGGAACCCCTTCCAGACCACGCAGGGTATCGCCTCTCCTGTCGCGATCAGGAGGGGAGAAGGGGCTCAGAGGAAGCGGTGCCGGGACCCTCGGTGTTCCCCTCGGGGGACCCCGGCGTGTCGAGGGACTTTTGGGGGTCGCAGGAAGGCTGTCAGGGACCGTTTCGCCCTTCAGGGCGGAACAGGGCACTTCCCTTGAGACGCCGTCGCGGGCAAGGGCCTCATCTTGCCAAGAGGTGGGAACCACGTGGTTTTTCTCGAGTTGCGGCGGCATTCTCGAGTTACGACGGGGATCTCAGCCTTCCCCTGGGGTTGGCCCTGGGAAGCCCAATCTTCCCCTCGGGTTGCGAGGGAAAGCTGGGGGTTGCGCTCGAGTCACTGCAGGGCCGAAGAGACCTCACCTAGGCGTGCGTCCGGGACCTCATATTCCTCTCCAGGGAAGGCAGGGACCTCGGGGTTGCATTCCAGGCTCCCCCGGGGAGTCAGGCCTCGTCTCGAGGGGAAGCCAAGGACTCCGCTCTCCTCTCGAGTCGCGACGCGGGTCTCTTGGAGCCCCCTGAGCGGCCTCAAGGGAGTCCAGCCTCCTCTTCCGTTTGGAGAGAGGACCCGGGATTGCTCTCCAGGCCATGCAGGAAAAGAAGGCCCTCAGCTGGCGAGGACGGGGGCGTCTCAGGGGTTTCCTCGAGCTGCGGCGCCCGTGGGGGTTTTCTCCCGAGGCACGACGAGGATCTCAGGGAGCCTCTCGTGCGGCGCCAGGGAAGTCAGGTCTCCATGCGCGTGGCGAGGGGGAGCGCGTCCTGGCTCTCGAGTCACGGGAGGGGACTAGGGCCTCGAGACGCGTTGAAGAAGGACTCTCGAGGTCTTTCTCGGGGGGCGGCGGGAAACCCTCGTGTCCCTCGCCTTCTGCCGGGGACCTTAGGGAACTTCCCAGGGTGCCTCTGAGAGGCGAGGGATCCTGTGGAGGTGGCGGGGCCCCTCGGGACTCCGCTGGGTCTGGCGCAACGGAAGAGGGCCTCACCTCGAGGGGAGGCAGGAACCTCAGGCTTCCTCTCCGTTTCGGACTGCGACCGCAGGGTCCCTGCAGAGTTGGGCCAGGAGAGTCAGGCCTCGTCTTGTCTGAGGAAGGGAACCCCGCTGGCCTCTCGAGTTGCTCAGGGGGTCTCAGGCCCCCCGTCGAGCTGTGTGTGGAACCCGCGGGTCTTTGCGGACGATGCACGGGGGTGGCAGTGCCCCTTCGTGTTGTGCCTTCACCCACAGGGTTGCCTTCGAAGAGGGGTCCGGGCCTCGGGTCCTTCTCAAGAGCGGACCGGGGAATCGGGGGCGTTCGGCATGTGGCCCCACCCACGTGGCTCCTCTCGAATTTCCTCGTGAGACCGGCCTCACCCTGAGGGGCGCCGGGAAGGCCGGGAACCCCTTCCAGACCACGCAGGGGAATCGCCTCTCCTGTCGCGATCAGGAGGGGAGAAGGGGCTCAGAGGAAGCGGTGCCGGGACCCTCGGTGTTCCCCTCGGGGGACCCCGGCGTGTCGGGGGACTTTTGGGGGTCGCAGGAAGGCTGTCAGGGACCGTTTCGCCCTTCAGGGCGGAACAGGGCACTTCCCTTGAGACGCCGTCGCGGGCAAGGGCCTCATCTTGCCAAGAGGTGGGAACCACGTGGTTTTTCTCGAGTTGCGGCGGCATTCTCGAGTTACGACGGGGATCTCAGCCTTCCCCTGGGGTTGGCCCTGGGAAGCCGAATCTTCCCCTCGGGTTGCGAGGGAAAGCTGGGGGTTGCGCTCGAGTCACTGCAGGGCCGAAGAGACCTCACCTAGGCGTGCGTCCGGGACCTCATATTCCTCTCCAGGGAAGGCAGGGACCTCGGGGTTGCATTCCAGGCTCCCCCGGGGAGTCAGGCCTCGTCTCGAGGGGAAGCCAAGGACTCCGCTCTCCTCTCGAGTCGCGACGCGGGTCTCTTGGAGCCCCCTGAGCGGCCTCAAGGGAGTCCAGCCTCCTCTTCCGTTTGGAGAGAGGACCCGGGATGGCTCTCCAGGCCATGCAGGAAAAGAAGGCCCTCAGCTGGTGAGGACGGGGGCGTCTCAGGGGTTTCCTCGAGCTGCGGCGCCCGTGGGGGTTTTCTCCCGAGGCACGACGAGGATCTCAGGGAGCCTCTCGTGCGGCGCCAGGGAAGTCAGGTCTCCATGCGCGTGGCGAGGGGGAGCGCGTCCTGGCTCTCGAGTCACGGGAGGGGACTAGGGCCTCGAGACGCGTTGAAGAAGGACTCTCGAGGTCTTTCTCGGGGGGCGGCGGGAAACCCTCGTGTCCCTCGCCTTCTGCCGGGGACCTTAGGGAACTTCCCAGGGTGCCTCTGAGAGGCGAGGGATCCTGTGGAGGTGGCGGGGCCCCTCGGGACTCCGCTGGGTCTGGCGCAACGGAAGAGGGCCTCACCTCGAGGGGAGGCAGGAGCCTCAGGCTTCCTCTCCGTTTCGGACTGCGACCGCAGGGTCCCTGCAGAGTTGGGCCAGGAGAGTCAGGCCTCGTCTTGTCTGAGGAAGGGAACCCCGCTGGCCTCTCGAGTTGCTCAGGGGGTCTCAGGCCCCCCGTCGAGCTGTGTGTGGAACCCGCGGGTCTTTGCGGACGATGCACGGGGGTGGCAGTGCCCCTTCGTGTTGTGCCTTCACCCACAGGGTTGCCTTCGAAGAGGGGTCCGGGCCTCGGGTCCTTCTCAAGAGCGGACCGGGGAATCGGGGGCGTTCGGCATGTGGCCCCACCCACGTGGCTCCTCTCGAATTTCCTCGTGAGACCGGCCTCACCCTGAGGGGCGCCGGGAAGGCCGGGAACCCCTTCCAGACCACGCAGGGGAATCGCCTCTCCTGTCGCGATCAGGAGGGGAGAAGGGGCTCAGAGGAAGCGGTGCCGGGACCCTCGGTGTTCCCCTCGGGGGACCCCGGCGTGTCGGGGGACTTTTGGGGGTCGCAGGAAGGCTGTCAGGGACCGTTTCGCCCTTCAGGGCGGAACAGGGCACTTCCCTTGAGACGCCGTCGCGGGCAAGGGCCTCATCTTGCCAAGAGGTGGGAACCACGTGGTTTTTCTCGAGTTGCGGCGGCATTCTCGAGTTACGACGGGGATCTCAGCCTTCCCCTGGGGTTGGCCCTGGGAAGCCCAATCTTCCCCTCGGGTTGCGAGGGAAAGCTGGGGGTTGCGCTCGAGTCACTGCAGGGCCGAAGAGACCTCACCTAGGCGTGTGTCCGGGACCTCATATTCCTCTCCAGGGAAGGCAGGGACCTCGGGGTTGCATTCTAGGCTCCCCCGCGGAGTCAGGCCTCGTGTCGAGGGGAAGACAAGGACTCCGCTCTCCTCTCGAGTCGCGACGCGGGTCTCTTGGAGCCCCCTGAGCGGCCTCAAGGGAGTCCAGCCTCCTCTTCCGTTTGGAGAGAGGACCCGGGATTGCTCTCCAGGCCATGCAGGAAAAGAAGGCCCTCAGCTCGCGAGGACGGGGGCGTCTCAGGGGTTTCCTCGAGCTGCGGCGCCCGTGGGGGTTTTCTCCCGAGGCACGACGAGGATCTCAGGGAGCCTCTCGTGCGGCGCCAGGGAAGTCAGGTCTCCATGCGTGTGGGGAGGGGGAGCGCGTCCTGGCTCTCGAGTCACGGGAGGGGACTAGGGCCTCGAGACGCGTTCAAGAAGGACTCTCGAGGTCTTTCTTGGGGGGCGGCGGGAAAACCCTCGTGTCCCTCGCCTTCTGCCGGGGACCTTAGGGAACTTCCCAGGGTGCCTCTGAGAGGCGAGGGATCCTGTGGAGGTGGCGGGGCCCCTCGGGACTCCGCTGGGTCTGGCGCAACGGAAGAGGGCCTCACCTCGAGGGGAGGCAGGAACCTCAGGCTTCCTCTCCGTTTCGGACTGCGACCGCAGGGTCCCTGCAGAGTTGGGCCAGGAGAGTCAGGCCACGTCTTGTCTGAGGAAGGGAACCCCGCTGGCCTCTCGAGTTGCTCAGGGGGTCTCAGGCCCCCCGTCGAGCTGTGTGTGGAACCCGCGGGTCTTTGCGGACGATGCACGGGGGTGGCAGTGCCCCTTCGTGTTGTGCCTTCACCCACAGGGTTGCCTTCGAAGAGGGGTCCGGGCCTCGGGTCCTTCTCAAGAGCGGACCGGGGAATCGGGGGCGTTCGGCATGTGGCCCCACCCACGTGGCTCCTCTCGAATTTCCTCGTGAGACCGGCCTCACCCTGAGGGGCGCCGGGAAGGCCGGGAACCCCTTCCAGACCACGCAGGGGAATCGCCTCTCCTGTCGCGATCAGGAGGGGAGAAGGGGCTCAGAGGAAGCGGAGCCGGGACCCTCGGTGTTCCCCTCGGGGGACCCCGGCGTGTCGGGGGACTTTTGGGGGTCGCAGGAAGTCTGTCAGGGACCGTTTCGCCCTTCAGGGCGGAACAGGGCACTTCCCTTGAGACGCCGTCGCGGGCAAGGGCCTCATCTTGCCAAGAGGTGGGAACCACGTGGTTTTTCTCGAGTTGCGGCGGCATTCTCGAGTTACGACGGGGATCTCAGCCTTCCCCTGGGGTTGGCCCTGGGAAGCCCAATCTTCCCCTCGGGTTGCGAGGGAAAGCTGGGGGTTGCGCTCGAGTCACTGCAGGGCCGAAGAGACCTCACCTAGGCGTGTGTCCGGGACCTCATATTCCTCTCCAGGGAAGGCAGGGACCTCGGGGTTGCATTCCAGGCTCCCCCGGGGAGTCAGGCCTCGTCTCGAGGGGAAGCCAAGGACTCCGCTCTCCTCTCGAGTCGCGACGCGGGTCTCTTGGAGCCCCCTGAGCGGCCTCAAGGGAGTCCAGCCTCCTCTTCCGTTTGGAGAGAGGACCCGGGATTGCTCTCCAGGCCATGCAGGAAAAGAAGGCCCTCAGCTGGCGAGGACGGGGGCGTCTCAGGGGTTTCCTCGAGCTGCGGCGCCCGTGGGGGTTTTCTCCCGAGGCACGACGAGGATCTCAGGGAGCCTCTCGTGCGGCGCCAGGGAAGTCAGGTCTCCATGCGCGTGACGAGGGGGAGCGCGTCCTGGCTCTCGAGTCACGGGAGGGGACTAGGGCCTCGAGACGCGTTGAAGAAGGACTCTCGAGGTCTTTCTCGGGGGGCGGCGGGAAACCCTCGTTTCCCTCGCCTTCTGCCGGGGACCTTAGGGAACTTCCCAGGGTGCCTCTGAGAGGCGAGGGATCCTGTGGAGGTGGCGGGGCCCCTCGGGACTCCGCTGGGTCTGGCGCAACGGAAGAGGGCCTCACCTCGAGGGGAGGCAGGAACCTCAGGCTTCCTCTCCGTTTCGGACTGCGACCGCAGGGTCCCTGCAGAGTTGGGCCAGGAGAGTCAGGCCTCGTCTTGTCTGAGGAAGGGAACCCCGCTGGCCTCTCGAGTTGCTCAGGGGGTCTCAGGCCCCCCGTCGAGCTGTGTGTGGAACCCGCGGGTCTTTGCGGACGATGCACGGGGGTGGCAGTGCCCCTTCGTGTTGTGCCTTCACCCACAGGGTTGCCTTCGAAGAGGGGTCCTGGCCTCGGGTCCTTCTCAAGAGCGGACCGGGGAATCGGGGGCGTTAGGCATGTGGCCCCACCCACGTGACTCCTCTCGAATTTCCTCGTGAGACCGGCCTCACCCTGAGGGGCGCCGGGAAGGCCGGGAACCCCTTCCAGACCACGCAGGGGAATCGCCTCTCCTGTCGCGATCAGGAGGGGAGAAGGGGCTCAGAGGAAGCGGTGCCGGGACCCTCGGTGTTCCCCTCGGGGGACCCCGGCGTGTCGGGGGACTTTTGGGGGTCGCAGGAAGGCTGTCAGGGACCGTTTCGCCCTTCAAGGCGGAACAGGGCACTTCCCTTGAGACGCCGTCGCGGGCAAGGGCCTCATCTTGCCACGAGGTGGGAACCACGTGGTTTTTCTCGAGTTGCGGCGGCATTCTCGAGTTACGACGGGTATCTCAGCCTTCCCCTGGGGTTGGCCCTGGGAAGCCCAATCTTCCCCTCGGGTTGCGAGGGAAAGCTGGGGGTTGCGCTCGAGTCACTGCAGGGCCGAAGAGACCTCACCTAGGCGTGTGTCCGGGACCTAATATTCCTCTGCAGGGAAGGCAGGGACCTCGGGGTTGCATTCCAGGCTCCCCCGGGGAGTCAGGCCTCGTCTCGAGGGGAAGCCAAGGACTCCGCTCTCCTCTCGAGTCGCGACGCGGGTCTCTTGGAGCCCCCTGAGCGGCCTCAAGGGAGTCCAGCCTCCTCTTCCGTTTGGAGAGAGGACCCGGGATTGCTCTCCAGGCCATGCAGGAAAAGAAGGCCCTCAGCTGGCGAGGACGGGGGCGTCTCAGGGGTTTCCTCGAGCTGCGGCGCCCGTGGGGGTTTTCTCCCGAGGCACGACGAGGATCTCAGGGAGCCTCTCGTGCGGCGCCAGGGAAGTCAGGTCTCCATGCGTGTGGGGAGGGGGAGCGCGTCCTGGCTCTCGAGTCACGGGAGGGGACTAGGGCCTCGAGACGCGTTGAAGAAGGACTCTCGAGGTCTTTCTCGGGGGGCGGCGGGAAACCCTCGTTTCCCTCGCCTTCTGCCGGGGACCTTAGGGAACTTCCCAGGGTGCCTCTGAGAGGCGAGGGATCCTGTGGAGGTGGTGGGGCCCCTCGGGACTCCGCTGGGTCTGGCGCAACGGAAGAGGGCCTCACCTCGAGGGGAGGCAGGAACCTCAGGCTTCCTCTCCGTTTCGGACTGCGACCGCAGGGTCCCTGCAGAGTTGGGCCAGGAGAGTCAGGCCTCGTCTTGTCTGAGGAAGGGAACCCCGCTGGCCTCTCGAGTTGCTCAGGGGGTCTCAGGCCCCCCGTCGAGCTGTGTGTGGAACCCGCGGGTCTTTGCGGACGATGCACGGGGGTGGCAGTGCCCCTTCGTGTTGTGCCTTCACCCACAGGGTTGCCTTCGAAGAGGGGTCCGGGCCTCGGGTCCTTCTCAAGAGCGGACCGGGGAATCGGGGGCGTTCGGCATGTGGCCCCACCCACGTGGCTCCTCTCGAATTTCCTCGTGAGACCGGCCTCACCCTGAGGGGCGCCGGGAAGGCCGGGAACCCCTTCCAGACCACGCAGGGGAATCGCCTCTCCTGTCGCGATCAGGAGGGGAGAAGGGGCTCAGAGGAAGCGGTGCCGGGACCCTCGGTGTTCCCCTCGGGGGACCCCGGCGTGTCGGGGGACTTTTGGGGGTCGCAGGAAGGCTGTCAGGGACCGTTTCGCCCTTCAGGGCGGAACAGGGCACTTCCCTTGAGACGCCGTCGCGGGCAAGGGCCTCATCTTGCCAAGAGGTGGGAACCACGTGGTTTTTCTCGAGTTGCGGCGGCATTCTCGAGTTACGACGGGATTTCAGCCTTCCCCTGGGGTTGGCCCCGGGAAGCCCAATCTTCCCCTCGGGTTGCGAGGGAAAGCTGGGGGTTGCGCTCGAGTCACTGCAGGGCCGAAGAGACCTCACCTAGGCGTGCGTCCGGGACCTCATATTCCTCTCCAGGGAAGGCAGGAATCTCGGGGATGCATTCCAGGCTCCCCCGGGGAGTCAGGCCTCGTCTCGAGGGGAAGCCATGGACTCCGCCCTCCTCTCGAGTCGCGACGGGTGTCTCTTGGAGCCCCCTGAGCGGCCTCAAGGGAGTCCAGCCTCCTCTTCCGTTTGGAGAGAGGACCCGGGATTGCTCTCCAGGCCATGCAGGAAAAGAAGGCCCTCAGCTGGCGAGGACGGGGGCGTCTCAGGGGTTTCCTCGAGCTGCGGCGCCCGTGGGGGTTTTCTCCCGAGGCACGACGAGGATCTCAGGGAGCCTCTCGTGTGGCGCCAGGGAAGTCAGGTCTCCATGCGCGTGGCGAGGGGGAGCGCGTCCTGGCTCTCGAGTCACGGGAGGGGACTAGGGCCTCGAGACGCGTTGAAGAAGGACTCTCGAGGTCTTTCTCGGGGGGCGGCGGGAAACCCTCGTTTCCCTCGCCTTCTGCGGGGGACCTTAGGGAACTTCCCAGGGTGCCTCTGAGAGGCGAGGGATCCTGTGGAGGTGGCGGGGCCCCTCGGGACTCCGCTGGGTCTGGCGCAACGGAAGAGGGCCTCACCTCGAGGGGAGGCAGGAACCTCAGGCTTCCTCTCCGTTTCGGACTGCGACCGCAGGGTCCCTGCAGAGTTGGGCCAGGAGAGTCAGGCCTCGTCTTGTCTGAGGAAGGGAACCCCGCTGGCCTCTCGAGTTGCTCAGAGGGTCTCAGGCCCCCCGTCGAGCTGTGTGTGGAACCCGCGGGTCTTTGCGGACGATGCACGGGGGTGGCAGTGCCCCTTCGTGTTGTGCCTTCACCCGCAGGGTTGCCTTCGAAGAGGGGTCCGGGCCTCGGGTCCTTCTCAAGAGCGGACCGGGGAATCGGGGGCGTTCGGCATGTGGCCCCACCCACGTGGCTCCTCTCGAATTTCCTCGTGAAACCGGCCTCATCCTGAGGGGCGCCGGGAAGGCCGGGAACCCCTTCCAGACCACGCAGGGGAATCGCCTCTCCTGTCGCGATCAGGAGGGGAGAAGGGGCTCAGAGGAAGCGGTGCCGGGACCCTCGGTGTTCCCTTCGGGGGACCCCGGCGTGTCGGGGGACTTTTGGGGGTCGCAGGAAGGCTGTCAGGGACCGTTTCGCCCTTCAGGGCGGAACATGGGACTTCCCTTGAGACGCCGTACCGGGCAAGGGCCTCATCTTGCGAAGACGTTGAAACCACGTGGTTTTTCTCGAGTTGTGGCAGGATTCTCGAGTTTCGACGAGGATTTCAGGCTTCCTCTTGGGTTGGCCTTGGGAAGCCCCATCTCCCATTCAAGTAGCGAGGGAAATCTGGGGGTAGCGCTCGAGTCACTGCAGGGCCAAAGAGACCTCACCAAGGCGTGTGTCCGGGAACTAATATTCCTCTCCAGGGAAGGCAGGGATCTCGGGGTTGCATTTCAGGCTCCCTCGGGGAGTCAGGCCTCGTCTCGAGGGGAAGCCAAGGACTCCGCTCTCCTCTTGAGTGGCGACGCGGATCTCTTGGAGCCCACTGAGTGGCCTCAAGGGAGTCCAGCCTCCTCTTCCGTTTGGAGAGAGGACCCGGGATTGCTCTCCAGGCCATGCAGGAATAGAAGGCCCTCAGCTCGCCAGGACGGGGGCGTCTCAGGGGTTTCCTCGAGCTGCGGCGCCCTTGGGGGTTTTCTCCCGAGGCACGACGAGGATCTCAGGGAGCCTCTCGTGCGGTGCCAGGGAAATCAGGTCTCCATGCGCGTGGCGAGGGGGAGCGCGTCATGGCTCTCGAGTCACGGGAGGGGACTAGGGCCTCGAGACGCATTGAAGAAGGACTCTCGAGGTCTTTCTCGGGGGGCGGCGGGAAACCCTAGTTTCCCTCGCCTTCTGCCAGGGATCTTAGGGAACTTCCCAGGGTGCCTCTGAGAGGCGAGGGATCCTGTGGAGTTGGCAGGGCCTCTCGGGACTCCGCTGGGTCTGGCGCAACGGAAGAGGGCCTCACCTCGAGGGGAGGCAGGAACCTCAGGCTTCCTCTCCTTTTCGGCTCCGACCACAGGGTCCCTGCAGAGTTGGGACAGGAGAGTCAGGCCTCGTCTTGTCTGAGGAAGGGAACCCCGCTTGCCTCTCGAGTTGTCAGGGGTTTTCAGGCCCCTGGTCGTGCTGTGTGTGGAACCCGCGGGTCTTTGCGGATGATGCACGGGGGTGTCAGTGCCCCTTCGTGTTGTGCTTTAACCCACAGTTTTGCCTTCGAAGAGGGGTCCGGGCCTCGGGTCCTTCTCAAAAGCGGACCGGGGAATCGGGGGCATTTGGCATGTGGCACCACACACGTGGCTCGTCTCGAATTTCCCTGTAAGACCGGCCTCATCCTGAGGTGCACAGGGAAGGCTGGGAACCACTTCTGAACCACGCAGGGGAATCTCCTCTCTTGTCGTGATCAGGAGGGGAGAACGGGCTCAGATGAAGCTGTGCCGGGACTCTCGGTGTTCCCTCGAGGGAACCCGGCGTGTGGGGGAGCTTTTGGGGGTCGCACGAAGGGTGTCAGGTACTGTTGTGCACTTCATGGCGGAACATGGGACTTCCCCTGAGACGCTGTAGTGGGCAAGGGCCTAATCTTGCGAAGACGTTGTAACCACGTGTTTTTTCTCGAGTTGCGGCGGGATTCTCGAGTGACGATGGGGATTACAGTCTTCCTCCTCTGTTGGCCCTGGGAAGCCCAGTCTTCCATTCGATTGGCGAGGGAAAGCTGGGGGTTGCGCTCGAGTCACTGCAGGGCCAAAGAGACCTCATCTAGGCTTGTGTCCAGGACCTAATGTTCCTCTCCAGGGAAGGCAGGGATCTCGGGGTTGCATTCCAGGATCCCCATGGGTGTCAGGCCTCGTCTCGAAGGGAAGCAAAGGACTCCGCTGTCCTCCCGTGTCGCGACGCGGATCTCTTGGAGCCCCCTAGTGGCGTCAATGGAGTCAAGCCTCCTCTTCATTTTGGAGAGAGGGCTCAGGATTGTTCTCCAGGCCATGCAGGAAAAGAAGGCCCTTCACCTCGCGAGGACGGGGGCGTCTCAGGGGTTTCCTCGAGCTGCGGCGCCCGTGAGGGTTTTCTCGCGAGGCACGGCGAGGATCTCAGGGAGCCTCTCGTGCGGCGCCAGGGAAGTCAGGTCTCCCTGCGCGTAGCGAGGAGGAGCGTGTTGTGGCTCTCGAGTAATGGGAGGGGACTAGGGCCTCAAGACGCGTTGAAGAGGGACTCTCGAGGTGTTTCTCAGGTTGTGGCGGGAAAAAGTCGTTTCCCTCGACTTCTGCCGGGGACCTTAGGAACTTCCCAGGGGGTCTCTGAGAGTTGAGGGATACTGTGGAGTTGGCGGTGCCTCTCGGGACTTCGCTGGGTTTGTCGCAATGGAAGAGGGGCTCATCTCGAGGGGAGGCAGGAACCTCAGACTTCCTCTCTGTTTCGGACTGCGACATCAGGGTCCCTGCAGAGTTGGGACAGGAGAGTCAGGCTACGTCTTTTCTGAGGAGTGGAACTCCGCTTGCCTCTCGAGTTGTTCATGGGGTTTCAGGCCCCTTGTCAAACTGTGTGTGGAATCTGCAGGTTTTTCCAGACGATGCACGGGGGTGTCAGTGACCCTTCGTTTTTTGTCTTCATCCACAGGGTTGCCTTCAAAGAGGTGTCCGGGCATCGGGTTCTTTTGAAGAGCGGACCGGGATATCGGGGTCGTTCATCATTTGGCACCACCCACGTGGGTTGTCTCGAATTTCCTCATGAAACCGGCCTCATCCTGAAATGTGCCGCGAAGGTCATGAAACCCTTCCAGACAAAGCAGAGGAATCGACCCTCCTGTGGCGATCAGGAGGGGAGAAGTGGCTCAGATGAAGTGCTTCTGGGAACCTCGGTGTTTCCCTCAAGTGAGACAGGTATGTCGGGTAACTTTTGGGGTCGCATAACGCGTTCCAAGTACCGTTTCGCTCTTCAAAATTGAACGTTGGACTTCTCTTGGGGTGCTCCAGCGGGCATGGGCCTCATCTTGGAATGACTGCGGAACCACTTGGTTTTTCTCGAGTTGCGGTGGGATATTTGAGTTACCACAGGGAATTCATGCTTCCTCTTGTGTTGGCCCACAAAAGTCTTATCTTCCATTCGAGATTCGAGGAAGAGCTGGAGGTGCGCTCTAGTCACTGAAGGCAAAAGAGACCCCACCAAGGCTTGTGTGCAGGACCTAATGTTCATGTCAAGGCTCGACAGAAATCTCGGGGTTGCATTCCAGACTCACCTTGGAGTCAGGCCTCGTCTCGAGGGGAAGCAAAGGACTCTGCTCTCCTCTCGAGTCGGACGGGTATGTCTTGGAGCCCACTGAGTGGCTTAAAGGGAGTCAAACCTCCTCTGGTGTTTGGAGGGAGGACACGGGATTGTTCTCCAGGGAATGCATGAAATGAAGGCCCTCATCTCCCAATGACTGGGGCGTCTCGTAGGTTTTCTCGAGCTGTGGCGCTAGTGTGGGGTTTCTCACGAAGTAAGACTGGGAGCTCAGTGAGCCTCTCACGTGGTGCCAGGGCAGTCAGGTCTCTATGCACGTGGTGAGAGGGAGCCCGTCATTGTTCTCGAGTCATGGTAGGGGAATTGGGCCTGAAGACGTGTTAAAGGACTCTCGAGGTCTTTCCTGGGTTGCAGCAGGAAACCCTGGGTTCCATCGACTTGTGCCAGTGACGTCAGGAAGCTTCTCAGCGTGCCTCTGAGAAGTCAGGGTCACTGTGGAGTTGGGAGGGGCCTCTCGGAACTCCACTGGGTTTGGTGCAATGGAAGAGGGCCTCATGACAAGTTGAGGCAGGAACCTCAGGGTTCCTCTCCTGGCTTCGAATGCGCCGGATCTGACTCGGATCGCAGAGTCCCTGCAGAGTTGGGACAGGAGAGTCAGGCCTCGTCTTGTGTGGAGGAATGGAACTCCACTTGACTCTCGCGTTGTTCATGGGGTGACAGGCCACTTGTCGATTTGTATGTGGAACTTGCAGATTTTTCTGGACGATGCACCGGGGTGTCACTGCCCCTTCGTGTTGTGCCTTGATCCACAGGATTGCCTTCGAGTTGGGTTCTGCCATCGGGTTCTTATCAAGAGCGGACCAGGGGATTGGGGTCTTTTGGCATGCCGCACCACCCACGAGGCTATGTCTCAAATTTCCTCGTGAGACTGGCCTCATCTTGATGTGTGCCAGGAAGGTCGGGAACGCCTTCCAGACAAAGCAGGGGAATCGAACCTCCTGTCGCGATCAAGAGGTGAGAAGAGTCTCAGATGAAGTGGTGCCGGGAACCTCGGTGTTCTCCTCAAGTGAGACTGGTATGTCGGGGAACTTTTGGGGTCGCAACAAGGGTTCCAAGTAACTTTTCGCTCTTCAATACGGAACGTGGGACTTCTCTTGAGACGCTGTAGCGGGCAAGGGCCTCATCTTTCGATGACGGGTGAACCACGTGGTTTTTCTTGAGTTGCGGCGGGATTCTCGAGTTACGACGGGGAATTCAGGCTTCCTGTTCAACTGGCCCAGGGAAGTCCAGTTTTCATTCGAATTGCGAGTTAGAACTGGGGATTGCTCTCGAGACACTGCAGGACCAAATAGACCTCATCTAGGCTTGTGTCCAGGACCTAATGTTCCTCTGCTGGGGCGACAGCGATCTCGGCATTGCATTCTCGACTCACCCGGGGAATCAGGCCTCGTCTCGAGGGGAAGCCAAGGACACCGCTCTCCTGTCAAGTCGCGACGGGTATATCTTGGAGCTCACTGTGTGGCCTAAAATGAGTCAAGCCTCCTGTGGAGTTTGGAGAGAGGACTCAGGATTGCTTTCCAGGCCATACAGCAAAAGAAGGCCCTCATCTCGTGAGGACTGGGGCGTCTCGTGGGTATTCTCGAGCTGCGGCTCCAGTGTGGTGTTGCTCACGAGGTATAATGGGGAGCTCAGGGAGCCTCTCCTGTGGCGCCAGGGAAGTCAGGTTTCTATGCGCGTGGCTAGGGGGAGCGCGTCATTGCTCTCGAGTCATGGTAGGGGAATCGCACCTCAAGACGCGTTGAAGAAGGACTCTCGAGGTCTTTTACGGGTTGGGGCAGGAAACCCTTGGTTCCCTCGACTTGTGCCGGTGATCTCAGGAAGGTCTAAGGGTGCCTCTGAGAAGTCAGGGATACTGTGCAGTTGGGAGGGGCCTCTCGGGACTCCACTGGGTTCGGTGCAATGGAAGAGGGCCTCATCTCGAGTGGAGGCAGGAAATTCATGTTTCCTCTCCTGACTTCCCCTGGGCCAGATCTGACTAGGATCGCAGTTTCGCTGCAGAGTTCGAACAGGAGAGTCAGGCCTCCTCTTGTGTGGAGGAATGGAACTCTGCTTGCCTCTCCAGTTGTTCACAGGGTGACAGGTCACTTCTCGAGCTGTGTGTGGTACCTGCGGGTTTCTCCGGACGATACCCGGGGGTGTCAGTGCCCCTTCGTGTTGTGCCTTCATCAAAAGGGTTATCTTCAAAGAGGTGTCCGGGCATTGGGATCTTATCAAGAGCGAACCGGGAAATCGGGGTCTTTCGGCATGTGTCACCATCCACGAGGCTATGTCTCGAATATCCTCGTGAGACCGGCCTCATCCTGAGATGCACCGGGAAAGGCGGGAACCCCTTCAAGACAAAACAGGGGAATCGACCCTCCTGTCGCGATCAGGAGTGGAGAAGGGGCCCAGATGTAGTGGTGCCGGGAACCTCGGTGTTCTCCTCGAGTCAGACCAGTGTGTCGAGGAACTTTTGAGGTCACATCAAGGGTGCCAATACCGTTTCGCACTTCAAGACGGAACGTGGGACTTCTCTTGAGACGCTGTAGGGGGCAAGGGCCTCATCTTGCGATGACCGGGGAACCACGTAGCGTTTCTCGAGTTGTAGCAGGATTCTCGAGTTTCGACGGGGAATACAGTCTTCCTCATGTGTTGGGCCAGGGAAGTCCTATCTTCCATTCGAGTTTCAAGGGAGAGCTGGGGATTGCCCTCGAGTCACTGCAGGGCAAAATAGACCTCATCTAGGCTTGTGTCCAGGACTTAATGTTCATCCCTAGGGGCGACAGGGATCTCGGGCTTGCATACCAGACTCACCCGGGGAATCAGGCCTCGTCTCGAGGGGAAGCAAAGAACTCCGCTGTCCTTTTGAGTCGTGATGGGTATCTCTTGGAGCCCACTGTGTGCCCTAAAGGGAGTCAAGCCTCCTGTGCTGTTTGGATAGAGGACTCGGGATTCCTCTCCAGGCCATGCAGGAAAAGAAGGCCCTCATCTCGCGATGACGGCAGCGTCTTGTGGGTTTTCTAGACTACCGCGCTAGTGCCGGGTTTCTGACGAGGTACGAGAGGGAGCTCAGGGAGCCTCTCGTGTGGCGCCAGGGAAGTCAGGTCCCCATGAGATGGCTAGGGGGAGTTCGTCATTGCTCTCGAGTCATGGTAGGGTAATCGGGCCTCAAGACGGGTTGAAGAAGGACTCTCGAGGTCTTTCTCGGGTCACTGCATAAATCCCAGGGTTCCCTTGACTTGTGCCTGCCACCTCAGGGAGCTTCTCAGAGTGCCTCTGAGAAGTCAGGGATACTGTGCAGTTTGGAGGGGCCTCTCGAGACTCCTCTGCATTTGGTGGAATGTAAGAGCGACTCATCTCGAGTTGAAGCAGGAACCTCAGTGTTCCTCTCCATTTCTGACTCAGATCGCAAGGTCCCTGCATGTTGGTACAGGAGAGTCAGGCCTCGTCTTTTCTGGAGGATGGGACTCCTCTTGCCTCTTGAGTTGTTCTCGAGGTGACAGGCCACTTGTCGAGCTGTGTATGTAACCTGCCCGTTTTTCCGGATGATGCACAGGTGTGTTAGTGCCCCTTCGTGTTGTACCTTCATACTCAAGGCTGCCTTCCAAGAGGTGTCCGAGCATCGGATTCTTATGAAAAGCGGACCGGGAAATTGGAGTCTTTCAGCAAGTGGCACCACCCACAAAGCTACGTATCGAATTTCCCCATGAGACCGGCCTCATCCTGAGTTGTGCAGGGAAGGTCGGGCCCCCTTGCAGACAAAGCAGGGGAATCGACCCACCGGTCACCATCAGGAGGGGAGAAGGGGCTTAAATGAAGTGGTGCCGGGAACCTCGGTGTTCCCCTTGAGTGAGACCGGCGTGTTGGGGGACTTTTGGGGTCGCATCAAGGGTGCCAAGTACCGTTTCGCATTTCAAGACGGAACATGGGACATCTTTTGAAACGCTGTAGCGGGCAAGGGCCTCATCTTGCGATGACGGGAGAACCACGTGGTTTTGCTCGAGTTGCGGCGGGATTCTCGAGTTATGACCGGGAATTTAGGCTTCCTCTTGTTGGCCTTGAAATCCAATCTTCCATTCGGGTTGCGAGGGGGAGCTGGGGATTGCGCTAGAGTCACTGCAGGGCAAAAGAGACCTAATCTAGGCTTGTGTCCAGGATCTAATGTTGCTCTCCAGGGGCGACAGGGATCTCGGGTTTGCATTCCAGACTCATCCGGGGAGTCAGTTCTCACCTCGAGGGTAAGCAAAGAATTCTGCTCTCGTCTCGAGTCGCGATGGGTATCTCTTGGAGCCCAATGTGTGTACTAAAGGGAGTCAAGCCTCCTGTGGAGTTTGGAGAGAGGACTCGGGATTGGACTCCAGGCCATGCAGGAAAAGAAGGCCCTCATCTCGAGATGACGGTGGCGTCTCGTGGGTTTTCTCGAGCTGCGGCGCCAGTGTGGGGTGTCTCATGAAGTACCACAGGGATTTCAGGGAGCCTCTTGTGTGGCGTCAGGAAAATCCAGTATTCCATTCGAGTTGCAAGTTAGAACTGGGGATTGCTCTCCAGTCACTTCAGGGCAAAATAGACCTCATCTACGCTTGTGTCCAGGACCTAGTGTTCCACTACTGGGCCGACAGGGATCTCAGGGTTGCATTCTCGACTCACCCGGAGAGTCAGGCCTCGTCTTGAGGGGAAAAAAAGGACTCCGCTCTCCTGTCGAGTCGCGACGGGTATCTCTTGGAGCCCACTGCGTGGCGTAAAGGGAGTGAAGCCTCCTATGGAGTTTGGAGAGATGACTCGGGATTGTTTTCCTGGCCATGCAGGAAAAAAGGCCCTCATCTCGCGATGACGGGGGCGTCTCGTGGGTTTTCTCCAGCTGCGGCGCCAGTATCAGATTTCTCACGAGGTATGACAGGGAGCTCAGAGAGCCTCTCGTGTGGTGCTAGGGACGTCAGGTCTCCGTGCGTGTGGTGAAGGGGAGTGCGTGATTGCTCTCGAGTCATAGTAGGCGAATTGGGCCTCAAGACGCATTGAAGAAGGACTCTCGAGGTCTTTCTCGGGTTGCGGCAGGGAACCCTGGGTTCCCTCGACTTGTGTCGGTGACCTCAGGCAATTTCTAAGCGTGCCTCTGAGAAGTCAGGGACACTGTGGATTTGGGAGGGGCCCTTCGTTACTCAACTGGGTTTGGTGCAATCGAAGAGGGCCTCATCTCGAATGGAGGCAGGAACCTCAGGGGTCCTCTCCATTTCTGACTCGGGTCGCAGAGTACCTGCCGAGTACGGACAAGAGAGTCACGCCTCGTCTTCCGTGGAGGAATGGATCTCCGCTTGCCTTTCGAGTTGTTCACAGAGTGACAGGCCACTTGTTGAGCTGTGTGTGGAACCTGCGGGTTTTTCCGGACGATGCACGGGGGTGTCAGTGCCCCTTCGTGTTGTGCCTTCATCCACAGGGTTGCCTTCAAAGAGGTGTCCGGGCATCGGGTTCTTTTCAAGAGCGTACCAGAAAATTGGGGTCTTTCAGCATGTGGTACCACCCTGGAGGCTACGTCTCGAATTTCCTCGGGAGACCGGCCTCATCCTGAGGTTCTCCGGGAAGGTAGGGAACCCTTGCAGACAAAGCAGGGGAATCGACACACCGGTCGCGATCAGAAGGGGAGAAGGGGCTCAGATGAAGTGGTGCCAGGAACCTCGGTGGTCCCCTCGAGTGAGACCGGTATGTCACGGCACTTTTGAGGTCGCATCAAGGGTGCCAAGTACAGTTTCGCACTTCAAGACGGAACGTGGGAATTCTCTGGAGATGCTGTAGCGGGCAAGGGCCTCATATTGCGATGACGAGGGAAACACGTGGTTTTTCTCGAGTTGCGGCGGGATTCTCGAGTTACGACGGGGAATTCAGGCTTCCTCTTGTGTTGGCCCAGGAAGTCCAATCTTCCATTCAACTTGTCAGAGAGAGCTGGGGGTTGCTCTCGAGTCACTTCAGGGCAAAGAGTCCTCATCTAGGCTTGGGTCCAGGACGTAGTGTTCCTCTCCAGGGGCGACAGGGATATCGGGGTCGCATTCCAGTCTCACCCGGTGGGTCACGCCTCATCTCGAGTGGAAGCAAAGGACTCCACTATCCTCTCGAGTCGCGACGTGTAACTCTTTGAGCCCAATGAGTGGCCTAAAGGGAGTCAAGCGTCCTGTGTATCTTGGACAGAAGTTTCACGCTTGATCTGCATACCATTCAGTTAAAGATGGCCCTCCTCTCGTGATGACGGGAGCGTCTCATGGGTTTTCTCGAGCTGCGGCGCCAGTGTGGGGTTTCTCACGAGATATGATGGGGAGCTCAGGGAGCCTCTCGTGTGGCGCCAGAGAAGTCAGGCCTCCATGCGTGTGGCCAGGCAGATCGCGTCATTGCTCTGGAGTCATGGGAGGGACTAGGGCCTCCAGACGCATTTAAGAAGGACTCTCGAGGTCTTTCTTGGGTTGGGGCGGGAAACACTCGTTTCCCTCGACCTCTACCGGGGACCTTAGGGAACTTTCCAGGTGCCTCTGAGAGGTGAGGGATACTGAGGAGTTAGAGGGGCCTCTCGGGACTCCACTAGGTTTGACGAAATGAAAGAGGGCCTCATCTCGATTGGAGGCAGGAACCTCAGGCTTCCTCTCCATTTCTGACTCCGACCGCAGGGTCCCTGCAGGGTTGGGACAGGAGAGTCAGGCCTCGTCTTGTCTGAGTAATGGAAGTCTGCTTGCCTCTCGAGTCGTTCAGTGGGTCTCAGGCCCCTTGTCGAGCTGTGTGTGGAACCTGCGGGTGTTTCCAGAAGATGCACGGGGGTGTCATTATCCCTTCATTTGGTGCCTTCCCCCACAGGGTTGCCTTCAAAGAGGTGTCCGGGCATCAGGTTCATTTCAAGAGCGGACCGGGAAATCGGGGTCGTTCGACATGTGGCACCACCCACGTGGCTCATCTCGAATTTCCTCGTGAGAGCAGCATCATCCTGAGGTGCGCCGGGAAGGCCGGGAACACCTTCCACACAAAGAAGAGGAATCGACTCTCCTGTCGCGATCAGGAGGGGAGATGGGGCTCAGATGAAGTGGGGCCGGGAATCTAGGTGTTCCACTCGAGGGAACCCGGCGTTTCAGGGAACTTTAGGGGTCGCATCAAGGGAGCCAAGTACCGTTTCCCACTTCAGGATGGAACATGGGACTTCCCTGGAGACGCTGTAGCGGGCAAGGGCCTCATCCTGTGAAGACGTTGGAACCACGTCGTTTTTCTCGAGTTGTGTCTGGATTCTCGAAAACGACGGGGATTTCAGGCGTCCTCTTGGGTTGGCCCTGGGAAGCCCAATCTTCCCCTGGAGTTGCGAGGGAAAGCTGGGGGTTCTGTTCGAGTCACTACAGGGCCAAAGAGACCTCATTGGGCGTGTGTCCAGGACCTAATATTCCTCTCAAGGGAAGACAGAGATCTCGGGTTTCCATTCCAGACTCCCCCGGGGAGTCAGGCCTCGCCTCGAGGGTAAGCAGAGGACTCCACTTTCCTCTCAAGTCGCGACACGGATCTCTTGGAGCCCAATGAGTGGACTCAAGGGTGTCGAGCCTCCTCTTCAGTTTGGAGAGAGGACTCGGGATTGCTCTCCAGGTCAGGCAGGAAAAGAAGGCCCTCATCTCGCGATGATGGGGGCATCTCATGGGTTTCCTTAGGCTGCGGCGCCCGTGGGGGTTTTCTCACGAGGCACGACGAGGACCTCAGGGAGCCTCTCGTGCGGCGCCAGGGAACTCATGTCTCCATGCGCATGGCGAGGAGGAGCTGGTCATCACTCTCGAGTCATGGGAAGTGACTAGGTCCTCAAGACGCGTTGAAGAAGGACTCTCGAGGTCTTTCTCGGGTGGCGGCGGGAAACCCTCGTTTCCCTCGACTTCTGCAGGGGACTATAGGGAACTTACCAGGGTGCCTCTGAGAGGTGAGGAATGCTGTGGAGTTGGCAGGGCCTCTCGGGACTCTGCTGGTTTCGGCGCAATGGAAGAGGGCCTCATCTCGAGGGGAGGCAGGAACCTCAGGCTTCCTCTCCGATTCTGACTCCGACTGCACGGTCCCTGCAGTGTTGGGACAGGAGAGTCATGCCTCGTCTTGTCTGAGGAATGGAATTCTGGTTGCCTCTCGAGTTGTTCCGGGAGTCTCAGGCCCCTTGTCGAGCTGTGTGTAGACCCTGCGGGTTTTTCCGGATGATGCACGGGGGTGTCAGTGCCCCTTCGTGTTGTGCCTTCACTCACAGGGTTGCCTTCGACGAGGTGTCCGGGCATCGGGTTCTTATCAAGAGCGGACCGGAAAATCGGTGTCGTTCGGCACGTGGCACCTCACACATGGCTAGTCTCGAATTTCCTCCTGAGACCGGCCTCATCCTGAGGTGCACCAGGAAGGCCGGGAACCCCTTCCAGAGAAAGCAGGGGAATCGACTCTCCTGTCGCGATCAGGAGGGGAGAAGGGGCTCAGATGAAGTGGTGCCGGGACCCTTGGTGTTCCCCTCGAGGGAACCCAGCGTGTCGGGGAACTTTTGCGGTCGCATCAAGGGTGTCAAGTACCGTTTCACTCTTAAGGACGGAACATGGGACTTCCCTGGAGACGCCGGGAATTTCGGTGTTCCCCTGGAGTGAGACCGGTATGTTGGGTAACTTTGGGGTCACATCAAGGGTGCCAAGTAGCATTTCGAACTATAAGATGGAACGTGGGACTTATCTTGAGACTCTAGCTGGCAAGGGCCTCATATTGCGATGAAGGGGGAACCACATGGTTTTTAAGACTTGAGGCTGAATTCTCGAATTACGATGGGAAATTCAGACTTCCTCATGTGTTGACCGTGGGAAGCCCAATCTTCCATTCAAATTGTGAGGGAGAGATGGAGGTTGCTCTCGATCACTGTAGGGCAAAATAGACCTCATCTAGGCTTGTGTCTAGGACATAATGTTCCACTCCAGGGGCGACAGGGATCTCGGGGTTGCATTCCAAACTCACCCGGGGAGTCAGGCCTCGTCTCCAGGGAAGCAAAGGACTCCGCTCTCCTCTCGAGTCGCACCGGGTATTTCTTGGATCCAACTGAGTGGCCTAAAGGGAGTCAATCCTCCTGTGAAGTTTGGAGAGAGGACCAGGGATTGCTCTCCAGGTCAGGCAGGAAAAGAAGGCCCGCATTTCTCCTTGATGGGGGCATCTTGTGGTTTTTCTCGAACTGCGGCGCCACTGTGGGTTTTCTCACGAGGTACGATGGGGTACTCAGGGAGCCTCTTGTGTGGTACTAGGGAAGTCAGTTTTCGTGCTTGTGGCGAGGGGAGCGCGTCCTTGCTCTGGAGACATGGTAGGGGAATCGGGCATCAAGAGACGTTGAAAAAGGACTCTCCAAGTCTTTCTCGGGTTACTTCAGGAAACTCTGGGTTCCCTCGACTTGTGCCAGTGACCTCAGGTAGCTTCTCAGGGAGCCTCTGAGAATTCAGGGATACTGTGGTGTTGGGAGGGGCCTCTCGGGACACCACTGAGTTTGGTTCAATGGAAGAGGGCCTCTTCTCTAGTTGAGGCAGGAACCTCAGGGTTCCTCTCCATTTCTGACTCCGATCGCAGGGTCCCTGAAGAGTTGGGCCAGGAGAGTAAGGCCTCGTCTTGTGTGAAGGAATGCAACTTCACTTGCCTCTCGAGTTGTTCACGGGGTGACAGTCCACATTTGGAGCTGTGAGTGGAATCGGCGGGTTTTTCCAGACTATGCATGGGGATGTCAGTGTCCCTTCGTGTTGTGCCTTCATCCACAGGGTTGCCTTCGAAGAGATGTCCGGGCGTCAGGTTCTTATCTAGAGTGGACCGGGAATTCGGGATCTTTCAGCATGTGGCACCAACCATGAGGCTACTTTTCGAATTTCCTCATGAGACTGGCCTCATCCGGAGGTTCGAGGGGAACGTCGGGAACCCCTTGCAGACAAAGCATGGAAATCAACCCTCCTGTCGCGATCAGGAGAGGAGAAAGGCCTCAGATGAAGTGGTGCCGGGAACTTCAGTGTCCCCTCTAGTGAGATCGGTATATAGGGGAACTTTTGGGGTCGCATCAAGGGTGGCAAGTACTGTTTTGCACTTCAAGACGGAATGTGAGACTTCTCTTGAGATGCTGTAGGGGGCAAGGGCCTCATCTTGCAATACGGGGAACCACATGATTTTTCTCGGTTTGCGGCGGGTTTCTCCCATTACGACTGGAAATTCAGGCTTCCTCTTGTGTTGGCCCAGAAAGGCCAATCTTCTGTTCGAGTTGCAAGGGAAAGCTAGGGGTTGCACTTGAGTCACTGCAAGGCCAAAGAGACCTCCTCTAGGCTTTTGTCCAGGACCTAAGGTTCCTCTCCAGGGGCGACAGGGATCCAGGGTTGCATTCCAGACTCAGCCTCGTAGTCAGGCCTCATCTCGAGGGGAATCAAAGGACACCGCTCTCCTCCTGAGTATCGACGAGTATCTCTTGGAGCCCACTGAGTGACCTAAAGGGAGTCAAGCCTCCTTTGGAGTTTGGAGAGAGGATTCGGGATTGCTCTTCAGGTCATGCAGGAAAGAAGGCCCTCATTTCACCATGACAGGGGCGTCTCGTGGGTTTTCTCGAGCTGCGGCGCCAGTGTGGGGTTTCTCACGAGGTACGATGGGGAGCTCAGGGAGCCTCTCATGTGGTGCCGGGGAAGTCAGATCTTCATGCGCGTGGTGAGGGGGAGCGCGTCATTTTTCTCCAGTCATGGTAGGGGAATCGGGCATCAAGACGCGTGAAGAAGGACTCTCGAGGTTTTTCTCAGGTTATGGCAGGAAACCCTGGGTTCCCTCGACTTATGCCCGTGACCTCAGGGAGCTTCTCAGGGTGCCTCTGAGAAGTCAGGGATACTGTGCAGTTGGGAGGGGCCGCTCCAAACTCCACTGGGTTTGGTGCAGTTGAAGAGGGCCTTATCTCGAGTTGAGGCAGGAACCTCATGGTTCCTCTCCATTTCTGAATCGGATCTCAGTGTCCATGCAGAGTTGGGACAGGAGAGTCAGGCCTCGTCTTGTGTGGAGGAATTGAACTCCTCTTGCCTCTCGAGTTGTTCATGGGGTGACAAGCCACTTGTCGATCTGTATGTGGAACTTGCGGGCTTTTCCAACGATGCACGAGGGTGTCAGACCCCTTCGTTTTGTGCCTTCATCCACAGGATTGCCTTCGAAGAGGTGTCCTAGCATTGGGTTCTTATCAAGAGCAGACAGGGAAATCGGGGTCTTTCGGCGTGTGGCACCAACCACAAGGCTACGTCTCGAATTTCCTCGTGAGACCGGCCTCATCCTGAGGTGCGCCGGGAAGGTCCGGAACCCCTTCCAGACAAAGCAGGGTAATCGACCCTCCCGTCGTGATCAGGAGGGGATAAGGGGCTCAGAACAAGCGGTGCACTGAACCTTGGTGTTCCCCTCGAGTGAGACCAGGGTGTCGGGGAACTTTTGTGGTAACATCAAGGTTGCCAATTATCGTTTTAAACTTCAAGATGGAACGTGGGGCTTCTCCTGAGACGCTGTAGCTGGCAAGGGCCTCATCTTGCGATGACGGGGGAACCACGTGGTTTTTCTCGAGTTGCAGCGGGATTTTCGAATTACGACAGGGAATTCAGGCTTCCTCTTGTGTTGTCCCAGGGAAGTCCATTCTTCCATTCGAGGTGCGAGGGAGAGCAGGGGATTGCTCTCGAGTCACTTCAGGGCAAATGAGACCTCATCTATGCTCGTGTCTAGGACCTAATGTTCCTCTCCAGGGGCGACAGGGATCTCGGGGTTGCATTCCAGACTCACCTGAGGAGTCAGGCCTGGTATATAGGGGAAGCAAAGAATTCCGCTCTCCTCTTGAGTCCCAACGGGTATCTCTTGAGCCCACAGAGTGGCCTAAAGGGAGTCAGGCCTCCTGTGGAGTTTGAAGAGAGGACTCGAGATGCTCTCCAGGCCATGCAGGAAAAGAAGGCCTTCATCTCGCGATGACGGAGGCGTCTCGTGGGTTTTCTGGAGCTGGGGAGCCAGTGTGGGATTTCTCACGAGGTATGACGGGGAGCTCAGGGAGCCTCTCGTGTGGCGCCAGGGAAGTCAAGTCTCCATGCGAGTGGCGAGGGGGAACGCGTCATTGCTCTTGAGTCATGGTAGGGGAATCGGGATTCAAGACGCGTTGAAGGAGGATTTTCGAGGTCTTTCTCGGGTTGCGTCAGGAAATCCTGTGTTCCCTCGACTTGTGCCGGTGACCTCAGGGAGCTTCTAAGGGTGCCTCTGAGAAGTCGGGATACTGTGGATTTGGGAGGGGCCTCTCGGGCCTCCACTATTTTTGGTGTAATGGAAGAGGGCCTCATCTCGAGTGGAGTCAGGAACCTCAGGGTTCCTCTCCATTTCGGACTCCGATCGCAGGGTCACTTCAGAGTTGGGAGAAGTGAGTCAGGCCTCATCTTGTGTGCAGGAATGGACCTCCGCTTGCCTCTCGAGTTGTTCACTGGGTGACAGGCACTTGTTGAGCAGTAAGTGTAACCTGCGGTCTTTTCTGGACGATGCACGGGGTTGTCAGTGCCCCTTCGTGTTGTGCCTTCATCCACACTATCTTCTTATAGGTGTCTGGGCATCGCGTTCTTAACAAGAGCGGATCGGGAAATCGCGGTCTTTCAGCATGTAGCACCACCATCGAGGCTACGTCTCGAATTTCCTCATGAGACAGCCTCATCTGAGGTGCGCGGAGAAGGTCGGGAACCCCTTGCAGACAAAGCAGGGGAATCGACCCTCCTTTCGCGATCAGGAGGGGAGAAGGGGCTCAGATGAAGTGGTGCCAGGAACCTCGGTGTTCCCCTCGAGTGCGACCCATATGTCGGGGAACTTTTGGGGTAGCATTAAGGGTGCCAAATATCATTTCGCACTTCAAGACAGAACGTGGGACTACTCTTGAGACGCTGGAGCAGGCAAGGGCCTCATCTTGCAATGATGGGGGAATCACGTGGTTTTTCTCGAGTTGAGGCGGAATTCTCGAATTACTACTGGGAATTCAGGCTTCCTCTTGTGTTGGCCCAGGGACGTCCATCTTCCATTCGGGTTGCGAGGGAAAGCTGGGGAGTGCTCTCGAGTTACTGCAGGGCAAAAGCGACCTCAGCTAGCCTTGTGTTCAGGACCCAATGATCCTCCCCAAGGGCGACAGGGATCTCGGGTTTGCATTACAGACTCACCCGGGGAGTTAGGCCTCGTCTCGAGGGGAAGCAAAGGACTCGGCTCTCCTCTCGAGTTGCGACGCATATCTCTTGGAGCCCACTGAGTGGTCTAAAGGGAGTCAACCCTCCTCTTCAGTTTGGAGAGAGGACTCGGGATTGCTCTCCAGGCCATGCAGGAAAAGAAGGCCCACATCTTGAGATGACGGGGGCTTCTCGTGGGTTTTCTCGAGCTGTGGCGCCAGTGTGGGGTTTCTCACGAGGTACGACGGGGAGTTCAGGTAGCCTCTCGTGTGGCAACAGGGAAGTCAGGTCTCCATGGGCGGGGCAAGGGGGAGCGCGTCATTGCTCTCCAGTCAGGGTAGGGGAATCGGGCCTCATGACGGGTTGAAAAAGGACTCTCGATGTCTTTCTAGGGTTGCGGCAGGAAACCCTGGGTTCCCTTGACTTGTGCCGGTGACCTCAGGGAGCTTCTCAGGGTGCCTCTGAGAAATCAGGGATACTGTGGATTTGGGAGAGGCCTCTCGGGACTCCTCTGGGTTTGGTGCAATGGAAGAGAGCCTCATCTCGAGTTGAGGCAGGAACCTCAGGGTTCTGCTCCTGACTTCCTGGAGCCGGATCTGACTCAGATTGCAGGGTCCCTGCTGAGTTTGCTCAGGAGTGTCAGGTCTCGTGTTCTGCGGAGGAATGGAACTCCGCTTACATCTCAAGTTGTTCAAGGATGACACCACTTTTCGTGATGTGTGTTGAACCTGCGGGTTTTTCGCAGATGCACGGGGGTGTCAGTGCTCCTTCCTGTTGTGCCTTCATCCACAGGGTTGCCTTTGAAGAGGTGTCCGGGCATCGGGTTCTCCTCAAGTGCGGACCGGGAAATCGGGGTCTTTCAGCATGTTGCACCACCCACGAGGCTACGTCTCGAATTTCCTCGTGAGACCGGCCTCATCCTGAGGCGCGCAGGAAAGTCCGGGAACCCTTTCCAGACAAAGCAGGGGAATCGACCCTCCTTTCGGGATCAGGAGGAGAGAAAGGGCTCAGATGAAGTAGTGCCGGGAACCTCGGTGCTCCCCTTGAGTGAAACTGGTAAGTCGGGTAACTTTTCGGGTTGCATCAAGGGTGCCAAGTACCGTTTCGCACTTCAAGACGGAACCTGGGTCTTCTCTTGAGATGCTGTAGTGGGCAAGGGCCTCATCTAGCGCTGACGGGGGACCCACGTGTTTTTTCACGAGTTGCGGCAGGATTCTTGAGTTACAACGGGGAATACAGGTTTCCTCTTGTGTTGGCCCAGGGAAGTCCAATCTTCCATTCGAGTTGCAAGTGAGAGCTGGAGATTGCTCTCGAGTCACTGCAGGGCAAAATAGAGCTCATCTAGGTTTGTGTCCAGGACCGAGTTTTTCTCTCCAGGGGCGACAGGGATCTCGGGGTTGCATTCCAGACTCACCCGGGGAGTCAGGCCTCATCTCGAAGGGAATGAATGGACTCCGCTCTCCCCTCGAGTCACGACGGGTATCCCTTGGAGCCCAAGAATGGCCTAAATGGAGTTAAGCCTCCTGTGGAGTTTGGAGAGAGGACTCGGGATTGCTCTCTAGGCCATGCAGGAAAAGAAGTCCCTCATCTCGCGATGACGGGGGCATCTCGTGGGTTTTCTCAAGGTGCAGTGCCTGGTTGGGGTTTCTCACAAGATAGGACGGGGAGCTCAGGGAGACTCCTGTGGTGCCACGGAAGTCAGGTCTCCATGGACGTGGCGAGGGGGAGCGCCTCATTGCTCTCGAGTCATGGTAGGGGAATCGAGCCTCAAGATGCTTCGAAGAAGAACTCTCGAGGTCTTTCTCGGGGTGTGGCAGGAAACCCTGGGTTCCCTCGACTTGTGCCCATGACCTCAGGGAGCTTAGCGGGGTTCCTCTGAGAAGTCAGGGATACTGTGGAGTTGAGAGGGGCTTCTCGGAACTTCACAGGGACTGGTGCAATTGAAGAGGACCTAATCTCGGATTGAGGCAGTAACGTCAGGGTTCCTCTCCATTTCTGACTTGGAGAGCAGGGTCCCTGCGGAGTTGTGACAGGAGAGTCAGACCTCGTCTTGTGTGGAGTAATGGAACTCCGCTTGCCTCTCGAGTTGTTCACGGGATGACAGGCCACCTGTCGAGTTGTATGTGGAACCTGCGGTTTTGGGGGACGATGCACAGGGGTGTCAGTGCCCCTTCGTGTTGTGCCTTCATCCACAGGGTTACCTTCGAAGAGGTGACCGGGCATCGGGATCTTATCAATAGCGGACCAGGAAATCGGGGTCTTTCAGCATGTGGCACAACACACGAGGCTACGTCCCGAATTCCCTTGTGAGACTGGCCTCATCCTGAGGTTCGCTGGGAAGTCTGGGAACCCCTTCCAGACAAAGCAGGGGAATCGACCCTCCTGTCGCCATCAGGAGGGGAGAAGAGGCTCAGCTGAAGCAGTGCTGGGAACCTCCATGTTCTTCTCGAGTGAGACCGGGGTGTCAGGGAAATTTGGAGGTCGCATCAAGGGTGCCAAGTACCGTTTCACACTTCAAGACGGAACATGGGACTTCCCTGGAGACGCTATAGCTGACAGGGGCCTCATATTTCGATGACGGAGGAGCCACGTTGTTTTTCTCCAGTTGCCGCGGGATTCTCGAATTATAACGGGAAATACAGTCTTCCTCTTGTGTTGGCCCAGGGAAGTCCAATCATCCATTCGAGTTGCGAGGGAGAGCTGGGGATTTCACTTGAGTCAATGCAGGACAAAAAAGACCTCATTTAGGCTTGTGTCCAGGACCGAGTTTTCCTCTACAGTGGCGACACGGATCTCGGGATCCCATTCCAGACTCATCCAAGTAGTCAGGCCTCAGCTCGAGGGGAAGCAACGGACTCCGCTCTCCTCTAGAGTAGCGACGTGTATCTCTTGGAGGCTACTGAGTGGCCTAAAGGGAGTCAGGCCTCCAGTGGAGTTTGGAGAGTGGACTCGGGATTGCTCTCTAGGTCATGTAGGAAAAGAAGGCCCTCATCTTACGATGACAGGGGCGTCTCATGTGTTTTCTCGAGCGGAGGTGCCAGTGTGGGGTTTTCATGAGGTAGGACGGGGAGCGCAGGGAGCCTCTCGTGTGGCGCCAGGGAAGTTAGGTTTCAATGGGCGTGGCGAGGGGAATGCGTCATTGCTCTCCAGTCATGGTAGGGTATCGGGCCTCAAGACGCGGTAAAGAAGGACTCTCGAGGTCTTTCTCAGAATGCAGCAGGAAACCCTGGGTTCACTCGACTTGTGCCAGTGACCGCAGAGAGCTTCTGAGGGTGCCTCTGAGAAGTCAGGGATACTGTGGAGTTGGGAGGGGCCTCTCGGGACTCCACTGGGTATGGCGCAATGGAAGAGGGCCTCATTTCGAGTTGATGCAGGAACGTCAGGTTTCATCTACATTTCTGACTCCGATCACACGGTCCCTGCAGAGTTGGGAAAGGAGAGTCAGGCCTTCTCTTGTGTGGAGGAACGGAACTCCGCATGCTGCTCTAGTTCTTCAAGGGATGACAGGACACTTGTCGATCTGTGTTTGGAATCTGCGTGTTTTTCCGTACTATGCATGGGGATGTCAGTACTCCTTCGTGTTGTGCATTCATCCACAGGTTTGCTTTCGAAGAGGTGCCCGGGCATCGTGTTCTTATTAAGAGCGGACCGTGGAATCGGGGGCGTTCGGCATGTGGCACCACCCACGTGGCTCGTCTCGAATTTCTTCGTGAGACCGGCCTCATCCTGAGGTGCGCCGGGAAGGCTGGGAACCCCTTCCAGACCACGCAGGGGAATCGACTCTCCTGTCGCGATCAGGAGGGGAGAAGGGGCTAAGATAAAGTGGTGCCGGGACCCTCGGTGTTCCCCTCGAGGGAACCTGGCGTGTCGGGGAACTTTTGGGGGTCGAAGGAAGGCTGTCAGGGACCGTTTCGCCCTTCAGGGCGGAACAGGGGACTTCCCTTGAGACGCCGTCACGGGAAAGGGCCTCATCTTGCCAAGAGGAGGGAACCACGTGGTTTTTCTTGAGTTGCGGCGGCATTCTCGAGTTACGACGGGGATCTCAGGCTTCCTCTTGGGTTGGCCCTGGGAAGCCCAATCTTCCCCTCGAATTGCGAGGGAAAGTTGGGGGTTGCGCTCGGGTCACTGCAGGGCCGAAGAGACCTCACCTAGGCGTGTGTCCGGGACCTAATATTCCTCTCCAGGGAAGGCAGGGATCTCGGGGTTGCATTCCAGGCTCCCCCGGGGAGTCAGGCCTCGTCTCGAGGGGAAGCCAAGGACTCCGCTCTCCTCTCGAGACGCGACGCGGGTCTCTTGGAACCCTCTGAGCGGCCTCAAGGGAGTCCAGCCTCCTCTTCCGTTTGGAGAGAGGACCCGGGATTGCTCTCCAGCCCATGCAGGAAAGGAAGGCCCTCAGCTCGCGAGGACGGGGGCGTCTCAGGGGTTTCCTCAAGCTGCGGCGCCCGTGGGGGTTTTCGCACGAGGCACGACGAGGATCTCATGGAGCCTCTCTTGCGGCGCCAGGGAAGTCAGGTCTCCATGCGCGTGGCGAGGGGGAGCGCGTCCTGGCTCTCGAGTCACGGGAGGGGACTAGGGCCTCGAGACACGTTGAAGAAGGACTCTCGAGGTCTTTCTCTGGGGGCGGCGGGAAACCCTCGTTTCCCTCACCTTCTGCCGGGGACCTTAGGGAACTTCCCAGGGTGCCTCTGAGAGGCGAGGGATCCTGTGGAGGTGGCGGGGCCCCTCGGGACTCCGCTGGGAATGGCGCAATGGAAGAGGGCCTCACCTCGAGGGGAGGCAGGAACCTCAGGCTTCCTCTCCGTTTCGGACTCAGACCGCAGGGTCACTGCAGAGTTGGGACAGGAGAGTCAGGCTACGTCTTTTCTGGGGAATGGAACTCCGCTTGCCTCTCGAGTTGTTCATGGGGTTTCAGGCCCCTTGTCAAACTGTGTGTGGAATCTGCAGGTTTTTCCAGACGATGCAGGGGGGTGTCAGTGACCCTTCGTTTTTGTCTTCATCCACAGGGTTGCCTTCGAAGAGGTGTCCGGGCATCGAGTTCTTATGAAGAGCGGACCGGGAAATCGGGGTCGTTCAGGATTTGGCACCACCCACGTGGCTAGTCTCGAATTTCCTTATGAAACTGGCCTCATCCTGAGTTGTGCCGCGAAGGTCATGAAACCCTTCCAGACAAAGCAGAGGAATCGACCCTCCTGTGGCGATCAGGAGGGGAGAAGTGGCTCAGATGATGTGCTGCTGGGAACCTCGGTGTTTCCCTCAAGTGAGACAGGTATGTCGGGTAACTTTTGGGGTCGCATAAACCGTTCCAAGTACCGTTTCGCTCTTCAAAATGGAACGTGGGACTTCTCTTGGGGTGCTCCAGCGGGCAAGGGCCTCATCTTGGAATGACTGCGGAACCACTTGGTTTTTCTCGAGTTGCGGTGGGATATTTGAGTTACCACAGCGAATTCATGCTTCCTCTTGTGTTGGCCCACAAAAGTCTTATCTTCCATTCGAGATTCGAGGAAGATCTGGAGGTGCGCTCTAGTCACTGAAGGCAAAAGAGACCCCACCAAGGCTTGTGTGCAGGATCTAATGTTCATGTCAAGGGGCGACAGGAATCTCGGGGTTGCATTCCAGACTCGCCTTGGAGTCAGGCCTCGTCTCGAGGGGAAGCAAAGGACTCTGCTCTCCTCTCGAGTCGGACGGGTATGTCTTGGAGCCCACTGAGTGGCTTAAAGGGAGTCAAACCTCCTCTGGTGTTTGGAGGGAGGACACGGGATTGCTCTCCAGGCAATGCAGGAAATGAAGGCCCTCATCTCCAATGACTGGGGCGTCTCATAGGTTTTCTCGAGCTGTGGCGCTAGTGTGGGGTTTCTCACGAAGTAAGACTGGGAGCTCAGTGAGCCTCTCACGTGGTGCCAGGGCAGTCAGGTCTCTATGCACGTGGTGAGAGGGAGCCCGTCATTGTTCTCGAGTCATGGTAGGGGAATTGGGCCTGAAGACGTGTTAAAGAATGACTCTCGAGGTCTTTCTTGGGTTGCAGCAGGAAACCCTGGGTTCCATCGACTTGTGCCAGTGACCTCAGGAAGCTTCTCAGCGTGCCTCTGAGAAGTCAGGGTCACTGTGGAGTTGGGAGGGGCCTCTCGGAACTCCACTGGGTTTGGTGCAATGGAAGAGGGCCTCATGACAAGTTGAGGCAGGAACCACAGGGTTCCTCTCCTGGCTTCGAATGCGCCGGATCTGACTCGGATCGCAGAGTCCCTGCATAGTTGGGACAGGAGAGTCAGGCCTCATCTTGTGTGGAGGAATGGAACTCTGCTTGACTCTCGCGTTGTTCATGGGGTGACAGGCCACTTGTCGATTTGTATGTGGAACTTGCAGGTTTTTCTGGACGATGCACCGGGGTGTCACTGCCCCTTCGTGTTGTGCCTTGATCCACAGGATTGCCTTCGAGTTGGGTTCTGCCATCGGGTTCTTATCAAGAGCGGACCAGGGAATTGGGGTCTTTTGGCATGCCGCACCACCCACGAGGCTATGTCTCGAATTTCCTCGTGAGACTGGCCTCATCTTGAGGTGCGCCAGGAAGGTCGGGAACGCCTTCCAGACAAAGCAGGGGAATCGAACCACCTGTCGCGATCAAGAGGGGAGAAGAGTCTCAGATGAAGTGGTGCCAGGAACCTCGGTGTTCTCCTCAAGTGAAACTGGTATGTCGGGGAACTTTTGGGGTCGCATCAAGGGTTCCAAGTAACTTTTCGCTCTTCAATACGGAACGTGGGACTTCTCTTGACATGCTGTAGCGGGTAAGGGCCTCATCTTTCGATGACGGGGGAACCACGTGGTTTTTCTTGAGTTGCGGCGGGATTCTCGAGTTACGACGGGGAATTCAGGCTTCCTCTTCAACTGGCCCAGGGAAGTCCAGTTTTCATTCGAATTGCGAGTTAGAACTGGGGATTGCTCTCGAGACACTGCAGGGCCAAATAGACCTCATCTAGGCTTGTGTCCAGGACCTAATGTTCCTCTGCTGGGGCGACAGCGATCTCGGCATTGCATTCTCGACTCACCCGGGGAGTCAGGCCTCGTCTCGAGGGGAAGCCAAGGACACCGCTCTCCTGTCAAGTCGCGACGGGTATATCTTGGAGCTCACTGTGTGGCCTAAAATGAGTCAAGCCTCCTGTGGAGTTTGGAGAGAGGACTCAGGATTGCTCTCCAGGCCATACAGCAAAAGAAGGCCCTCATCTCGTGAGGACTGGGGCGTCTCGTGGGTATTCTCGAGCTGCGGCTCCAGTGTGGTGTTGCTCACGAGGTATAATGGGGAGCTCAGGGAGCCTCTCCTGTGGCGCCAGGGAAGTCAGGTTTCTATGCGCGTGGCTAGGGGGAGCGCGTCATTGCTCTTGAGTCATGGTAGGCGAATCTCACCTCAAGACGCGTTGAAGAAGGACTCTCGAGGTCTTTTACAGGTTGGGGCAGGAAACCCTTGCTTCCCTCGGCTTGTGCCGGTGATCTCAGGAAGGTATAAGGGTGCCTCTGAGAAGTCAGGGATACTGTGCAGTTGGGAGGGGCCTCTCGGGACTCCACTGGGTTCGGTGCAATGGAAGAGGGCCTCATCTCGAGTGGAGGCAGGAAACTCATGTTTCCTCTCCTGACTTCCCCTGGGCCAGATCTGACTCAGATCGCAGTTTCGCTGCAGAGTTCGAACAGGAGAGTTAGGCCTCGTCTTGTGTGGAGGAATGGAACTCTGCTTGCCTCTCCAGTTGTTCACGGGGTGCCAGGTCACTTCTCTACCTGTGGGTGGTACCTGCGGGTTTCTCCGGACGATACCCGGGGGTGTCAGTGCCCCTTCGTGTTGTGCCTTCATCAAAAGGGTTATCTTCAAATAGGTGTCCGGGCATTGGGATCTTATCAAGAGCGAACCGGGAAATCGGGGTCTTTCGGCATGTGTCACCATCCACGAGGCTATGTCTCGAATATCCTCGTGAGACCGGCCTCATCCTGAGATGCACCGGGAAAGGCGGGAACCCCTTCAAGACAAAACAGGGGAATCGACCCTCCTGTCGCGATCAGCAGGGGAGAAGGGGCCCAGATGTAGTGATGCTGGGAACCTCGGTGTTCTCCTCGAGTGAGACCGGTGTGTCGAGGAACTTTTGTGGTCGCATCAAGGGTGCCAATACCGTTTCGTACTTCAAGACGGAACGTGCGACTTCTCTTGAGACGCTGTAGGGGGCAAGGGCCTCATCTTGCGATGACGGGGGAACCACGTGGCGTTTCTCGAGTTGTGGCGGGATTCTCGAGTTTCGAAGGGGAATACAGTCTTCCTCATGTGTTGGCCCAGGGAAGTCCTATCTTCCATTCGAGTTTCAAGGGAGAGCTGGGGATTGCCCTCGAGTCACTGCAGGGCAAAATAGACCTCATCTAGGCTTGTGTCCAGGACTTAATGTTCATCTCTAGGGGCGACAGGGATCTCAGGCTTGCATACCAGACTCACCCGGGGAATCAGGCCTCGTCTCGAGGGGAAGCAAAGAACTCCGCTGTCCTTTTGAGTCGCGATGGGTATCTCTTGGAGCCCACTGTGTGCCCTAAAGGGAGTCAAGCCTCCTGTGGTGTTTGGATAGAGGACTCGGGATTCCTCTCCAGGCCATGCAGGAAAAGAAGGCCCTCATCTCGCGATGACGGTGGCATCTCGTGGGTTTTCTAGACTGCCGCGCTAGTGCCGGGTTTCTGACGAGGTACGAGAGGGAGCTCAGGGAGCCTCTCGTGTGTTACTAGGGAAGTCAGTTTTCCTGCTTGTGGCGAGGGGAGCGCGTCCTTGCTCTGGAGTCATGGTAGGGGAATCGGGCATCAAGAGACGTTGAAAAAGGACTCTCCAAGTCTTTCTTGGGTTACTTCAGGAAACTCTGGGTTCCCTCGACTTGTGCCAGTGACCTCAGGTAGCTTCTCAGGGAGCCTCTGAGAATTCAGGGATACTGTGGTGTTGGGAGGGCCCTCTCGGGACACCACTGAGTTTGGTTCAATGGAAGAGGGCCTCTTCTCTAGTTGAGGCAGGAACCTCAGGGTTCCTCTCCATTTCTGACTCCGATCGCAGGGTCCCTGGAGAGTTGGGCCAGGAGGGTAAGGCCTCGTCTTGTGTGAAGGAATGCAACTTCACTTGCCTCTCGAGTTGTTCACGGGGTGACAGTCCACATTTGGAGCTGTGAGTGGAATCTGCGGGTTTTTCCAGACGATGCATGGGGATGTCAGTGTCCCTTCGTGTTGTGCCTTCATCCACAGGGTTGCCTTCGAAGAGATGTCCGGGCGTCAGGTTCTTATCTAGAGTGGACCGGGAATTCGGGATCTTTCAGCATGTGGCACCAACCATGAGGCTACTTTTCGAATTTCCTCATGAGACCGGCCTCATCCGGAGGTTCACGGTGAACGTCGGGAACCCTTGCAGAAAAAGCATGGGAATCGACCCTCCTGTCGCGATCAGGAGGGGTGAAGGGGCTCACAGGAAGTGGTACCGTGAACTTTGGTGTTTCCCTCGAGTGAGACCGGTATGTCAGGGAACTTTGGGGGTCGCATCAAGGGTGCCAATTACCGTTTTGCACTTCAGGATGGAACGTGGGACTTCTCTTGATACGCTGTAGCGGCCAAGGGCCTCATCTTGCGATGACGGGGGAGCCACGTGGTTTTTCTCGAGCTGCGGCGGATTCTCGAGTTACGACGGGGATTTCAGGCTTCCTCTTGTGTTGGGCCAGGGAAGTCCAATCATCCATTCGAGTTGCGAGGGAGAGCTGGGGGTTGCGCTCGAGTCACTGCAGGGCAAAGGAGACCTCATCTAGGCTTGTGTCCAGGACCTAATGTTCCTCTCCAAGGGCCACAGGGATCTCAGGTTTGCATTCCAGACTCACCCAGGGAGTCAGGCCTCGTGTCGAAGGGAAGCAAAGGACTCCGCTCTCCTTTCGAGTCGCGACGGGCACCTCTTGGAGCCCACTTTGTGGCCTAAAGGGAGTCAAGCCTCCTGTGAAGTTTGGAGAGAGGACTTGGGACTGCTCTCCAGGCCATGCAGGAAAAGATGGCCCTCATCTCGCGATGACGGAGGGGTCTTGTGGGTTTTCTCGAGCTGTGGCGCCAGTGTGGGGTTTCACACGAGGCACAACAGGGAGCTCAGGGAGCCTCTCATGTGGCGCCAGGGAAGTCAGGTCTCCATGTGCGTGGCGAGGGGGAGCGCGTTATTGCTCTCGAGCCATGGTAGGGGAATCTGACCTCAAGACACATTGAAGAAGGACTCTCGAGGTCTCTTCGGTTGTGGCAGGAAACCCTTATTTCCCTCGAGGTTTGCCGGTGGCCTCAAGGAGCTTCTCAGAATGCCTATGAGAAGTCAGGGATACTGTGGAGATGGGAGTGGCCTCTCGGGACTCCACTGGGTTTGTTTTAATGGAAGAGGGCCTCATCTCGGGTTGAGGCAGGAACCTCAGGTTTCCTCTCCATTTCTGACTCAGATCGAAGCGTGCCTGCAGAGTTGGGATTGGATACTCAGGCCTCGTCTTGTCTGAGGAAGGGAACTCCGCTTGCCTCTCTCGTTGTTTAAGGGGTGACAGGCCAGTTGTGGAGCTGTATGTGGATCCTGTGGGATTTTCCGGACGATGAACAGGGTTGCCAGTGCCCCCTCGTGTAGTGCCTTCATCTACAGGGTTGCCTTAGAAGAGGTGTCCGGGCATCGGGTTCTTATCAAGAGCAAGACCGAGAAATCGTGGTCTTTCGGCACGTGGCACCAACACGAGGCTACGTCTCGAATTTCTTCGTGAGACTGGCCTCATCCTGAGGTGCGCCATGAAGGTCGGGAACCCCTTCTAGACAAAGCAGGGGAATAGACCTTCCTGCCGTGATCAGGAGGGGAGAAGGGGCTCAAATGATGTGGTACCAGGACCTTCGGTGAGACCGGTATATTGGGGAACTTTTGGGGTCGCATCAAGGGTGCCAAGTAGCATTTCGAACTTTATGACGAAACATGGGACTTCTCTTGAGACTCTGTAGCGGGCAAAGGCCTCATATTGCGATTAATGGGGAACCACGTGGTTTTTAAGAGTTGCGGCGGGATTCTCGAGTTACGACGGGAAATTCAGGCTTCCTCTTGTGTTGGCCCAGTGAAGTCCAGTCTTCCATTAGAGTTGCGAGGGAGAGCTAGGGATTGCGCTTGAGTTACTGCAGGGCAAAAGAGACCTTATCTAGGCTTGTGTCCAGGACATCATGTTCGTCTCCAGGGGGGACAGGGATCTCGGGGTTACTTTCCTGATGCACGCGGGGAGTCAGTCCTTGTCTCGAGGGGCAGCGAAGAACTCCGCTCTCCTCTCGAGTTGCGACGGGTATCTCTTGGAGCCCACTGAGTGGCCTAAAGGGAGTCAAGCCTCCTGTGGAGTTTGGAGAGAGGACTCGGGATTGCTCTCCAGGCGATGCAGGAAAAGAAGGCCATCATCTCGCGATGAAGGGGGCGTCTCGTGGGTTTTCTCGAGTTGCAGCGCCAGTGTGGGGTTTCTCATGAGGTAGTACGGGGAGCTCAGGGAGCCTCTCATGTGGCGCTTGGGAAGTCAGGTCTCCATGCGCATTGCGAGGGGGAGCGCGTCATTGCTCTAGAGTCATGGTAGGTGTATCGGGCCTCAAGAACCGTTAAAGAAGGACTTTCAAGGTGTTTCTTGGGTCACGGCAGTAAACCCTGGGTTCCCTCGACTAGTGCCGGTGGCCTCAGGGAGCTTCTCAGTGTGCCTCTGAGAAGTCAAGGATACCCTGGTGTTGGGAGGGCCCTCTCGGGACTCCACTGGGTTTGGTGCAATAGAAGAGGCCCTCATCTCGAGTGGAGGCAGGAACCTCAGGGTTCATCTCCATTTCTGACTCTGATCGCAGGGTCCCTGCAGAGTTGGGACAGGAGAGTCAGGCCTCGTCTTGTAAGGAAGAATGGACCTCCGCTTGCCTCTCGAGTTATTCACGGGGTGACAGGCAACTTGTCGAACTGTGTTTGGAATCTGCGGGTTTTTCCGGACGATGCACGAGGGTGTCAGTGCCCCTTCGTGTTGTGCCTTCTTCCACAGGGTTGTCTTTGAAGAGGTGTCCGGGCATCGGGTTCTTATCAAGAGCGGACCGGGGAATCGGGGTCTTTCGGCATGTGTTACCACCCATGAAGCTACGTCTCAAATATTCTCGTTAGACCGGCCTCATCCTGAGGTGCGCCGGGAAGGTTGGGAACCCCTTCCAGACAAATCACGGGAGTCGACCCTCCAGTTGCAATCAGGAGGGGAGAAGTGGCTCAGATGAAGTCGTACCGGGAACCTCGGTGTTCCCCTCGAGAGAGACCAGGGTGTCGGGGAACTTTTGGAATCGCATCAAGGGTGCCAAGTTTTCACACTTGAAGTGTGAAAACACTTCAAGAAGAAACCTGGGACTTCTCTTTAGACGCTGTAGCGGGCAAGGGCCTCATCTTGCGATGACGGGGTAACCATGTGGTTTTTCTCGAGTTTCGGCGGGATTCTCGAGTTACGATGGGGAATTCAGGCTTCCTCTTGTGTTGGCCCAGGGAAATCCAATCTTCCATTGGAGTTGTGAGAGAGAGCTAGGGATTGCTCTCGAGTCACTTCAGGGCAAAAGAGACCTCATCTAAGCTTGTGTCCAGGACCTAATGTTCCTCTCCAGTGGCGACAGAGATCTCGGGGTTGCATTTTAGACGCACCCGAGGAGTCAGGCCTCATCTCGAGAGGAAGGAAAGGACTCTGCTCTGCTCTCGAGTCCCGACGGGTATTTCTTGGAGACCACTGAGTGGCCTAAAGGGAGTCAAGCCTCCTGTGGATTTTTTTTTTAATTTTATTTTATTTTTAAACTTTACATAATTGTATTAGTTTTTCCAAATATCAAAATGAATCCGCCTCAGGTATACATGTGCTCCCCATCCTGAACCCTCCTCCCTCCTCCCCCCCATAGCATCCCTCTGGGTCGTCCCAGTGCACTAGCCCCAAGCATCCAGTGTCATGCATCAAACCTGGACTGGCAACTCTTTTCATACATGATATTTTACATGTTTCAATGCCATTCTCCCACATCTTCCCACCTTCTCCCTCTCCCACAGAGTCCATAAGACTCTTCTATACATCAGTGTCTCTTTTGCTGTCTCGTACTCAGGGTTATTGTTACCGTCTTTCAAAGTTCCATATATATGCGTTAGTATACTGTATTGGTGTTTTTCTTTCTGGCTTACTTCACTCTGTATAATAGGCTGCAGTTTCATCCACCTCATTAGAACTGATTCATTCTATTCTTTTTAATGGCGGAGTAATACTCCATTGTGTATATGTACCACAGCTTTCTTATCCATTCATCTGCTGATGGACATCTAGGTTGCTTCCATGTCCTGGCTATTAGAAACAGTGCTGCGATGAACATTGGGGTACACGTGTCTCTTTCCCTTCTGGTTTCCTCAGTGTGTATGCCCAGCAGTGGGATTGCTGGATCATAAGGCAGTTCTATTTCCAGTTGTTTAAGGAATCTCCACACTGTTCTCCATAGTGGCTGTACTAGTTTGCATTCCCACCAACAGTGTAAGAGGGTTCCCTTTTCTCCACACCCTCTCCAGCATTTATTATTTGTAGACTTTTGGATTGCAGCCATTCTGACTGGCGTGAAATGGTACCTCATAGTGGTTTTGATTTGCATTTCTATGATAATGAGTGATTTTGAGCATCTTTTCATGTGTTTGTTAGCCATCTGTATGTCTTCTTTGGAGAAACGTCTATTTAGTTCTTTGGCCCATTTTTTGATTGGGTCATTTATTTTTCTGGAGTTGAGCTGTAGGTGTTGCTTGTATATTTTGAGATTAGTTGTTTGTCAGTTGCTTCATTTCCTATTATTTTCTCCCATTCTGAAGGCTGTCTTTTCACCTTGCTAATAGTTTGCTTTGATGTGCAGAAGCTTTTAAGGTTAATTAGGTCCCATTTGTTTATTTTTGTTTTTATTTCCAATATTCTGGGAGGTGGGTCATAGAGGATCCTGCTGTGATGTATTTCAGAGAGTGTTTTGCCTATGTTCTCCTCTAGGAGTTTTATAGTTTCTGGTCTTACGTTTAGATCTTGAATCCATTTTGAGTTTATTTTTGTGTATTGTGTTAGAAAGTGTTCTAGTTTCATTCTTTTACAAGTGGTTGACCAGATTTCCCAGCACCGCTTGTTAAAGAGATTGTCTTTAATCCATTGTATATTTTTGCCTCCTTTGTCAAAGATAAGGTGTCAATATGTGTGTGGATTTATCTCTGGGCTTTCTATTTTGTTCCACTAATCTATATTTCTGTCTTTGTGCCAGTACCATACTGTCTTGATAACTGTGGCTTTGTAGCGGAGCCTGAAATCAGGTAGGTTGATTCCTCCAGTTCCATTCTTCTTTCTCAAGATCGCTTTGGCTATTCGAGGTTTTTTGTATTTCCATACAAATTGTGAAATTATTTGTTCTAGCTCTGTGAAGAATACTGTTGGTAGCTTGATAGGGATTGCATTGAATCTATAAATTGCCTTGGGTAGTATACTCATTTTCACTATATTGATTCTTCCAATCCATGAACATGGTATATTTCTCCACCTATTAGTGTCCTCTTTGATTTCTTTCACCAGTGTTTTATAGTTTTCTATATATAGGTCTTTAGTTTCTTTAGGTAGGTATATTCCTAAGTATTTTATTCTTTCCGTTGCAATGGTGAATGAAATTGTTTCCTTAATTTCTCTTTCTGTTTTCTCATTATTAGTGTATAGGAATTCAAGGGATTTCTGTGTGTTGATTTTATATCCTGCAACTTTACTATAGTCATTGGCTAGTTCTAGTAATTTTCTGCTGGAGTCTTTAGGGTTTTCTATGTAGAGGATCATGTCATCTGCAAACAGTGAGAGTTTTACTTCTTCTTTTCCAATTTGGATTCCTTTTGTTTCTTTTTCTGCTCTGATTGCTGTGGCCAAAACTTCCAAAGCTATGTTGAATAGTAATGGTGAAAGTGGGCACCCTTGTCTTGTTCCTGACTTTAGAGGAAATGCTTCCAATTTTTCACCATTGAGGATAATGTTTGCTGTGGGTTTGTCATATATAGCTTTTATTATGTTGAGGTATGTTCCTTCTATTCCTGCTTTCTGGAGAGTTTTTATCATAAATGGATGTTGAATTTTGTCAAAGGCTTTCTCTGCATCTATTGAGAAAATCATATGGTTTTTATTTTTCAATTTGTTAAGGTGGTGTATTACATTGATTGATTTGCGGATATTGAAGAATCCTTGCATCCCTGGGATAAAGCCCACTTGGTCATGGTGTATGATCTTTTTAATGTGTTGTTGGATTCTGATTGCTAGAATTTTGTTAAGGATTTTTGCATCTATGTCATCAGTGATATTGGCCTGTAGTTTTCTTTTTTTGTGGGATCTTTGGCAGGTTTTGGTATTAGGCTGATGGTGGCCTCATAGAATGAGTTTGGAAGTTTACCTTCCTCTGCAATTTTCTGGAAAATTTGAGCAGGATAGGTGTTAGCTCTTCTCTAAATTTTTGGTAGAATTCAGCTGTGAAGCCGTCTGGACCTGGGCTTTTGTTGGCTGGAAGATTTTTGGTTACAGTTTCAATTTCCGTGCTTGTGATGGGTCTGTTAAGATTTTCTAGTTCTTCCCTGGTCCAGTTTTGGAAAGTTGTACTTTTCTAAGAATTTGTCCATTTCTTCCACGTTGTCCATTTTATTGGCATATAATTGTTGATAGTAGTCTCTTATGATCCTTTGTATTTCTGTGTTTTCTGTTGTGATCTCTCCATTTTCATTTCTAATTTTATTGATTTGATTTTTCTCCCTTTGTTTCTTGATGAGTCTGGCTAATGGTTTGTCAATTTTATTTATCGTTTCAAAGAACCAGCTTTTGGTTTTGTTGATTTTTGCTATGGTCTCTTTTGTTTCTTTTGCATTTATTTCTGCTCTAATTTTTAAGATTTCTTTCCTTCTACTAACCCTGGGGTTCTTCATTTCTTCCTTTTCTAGTTGCTTTAGGTGTAGAGTTAGGTTATTTATTTGACCTTTTTCTTGTTTCTTGAGGTGTGCCTGTATTGCTATGAACTTTCCCCTTAGGACTGCTTTTACCGTGTCCCACAAGTTTTGGGTTGTTCTGTTTTCATTTTCATCCGTTTCTATGCAAATTTTGATTTCTTTTTTTGATTTCTTCTGTGATTTGTTGGTTATTCAGCAGCGTGTTGTTCAGCCTCCATATGTTGGAATTTTTAATAGTTTTTCTCCTGTAATTGAGATCTAATCTTACTGCATTGTGGTCAGAAAAGATGCTTGGAATGATTTCTATTTTTTTGAATTTACCAAGGCTAGCTTTATGGCCCAGGATGTGATCTATCCTGGAGAAGGTTCCATGTGCACTTTAGAAAAAGTTGAAATTCATTGTTTTGGGATGAAATGTCCTATAGATATCAATTAGGTCTAACTGGTCTATTGTATCATTTAAAGTTTGTGTTTCCTTGTTAAATTTCTGTTTAGTTGATCTATCCATAGGTGTGAGTGGGGTATTAAAATCTCCAACTATTATTGTGTTAGTGTTAGTTTCTCCTTTCATACTTGTTAGCATTTGTCTTACATACTGTGGTGCTCCTGCGTTGGGTGCATATATATTTATAATTGTTATATCTTCTTCTTGGATTGATCCTTTGATCATTATGTAGTGACCTTCTTTGTCTCTTTTCACAGCCTTTGTTTTAAAGTCTATTTTATCTGATATGAGTATCGCTACTCCTGCTTCCTTTGGTCCCTATTTGCATGGAAAATCTTTTTCCAGCCCTTCACTTTCAGTCTGTATGTATCCCCTGTTTTGAGGTGGGTCTCTTGTAGACAACATATGTAGGGGTCTTGTTTTTGTATCCATTCAGCCAGTCTTTGTTTTTTGGTTGGAGCATTCAACCCATTTACGTTTAAGGTAATTACTGATAAGTATGATCCCATTGCCATTTACTTTATTGTTTGGGGTTCGAATTTATACACCGTTTTTGTGTTTCCTGTTTAGTATTTGTTGGAGAGCTGGTTTGGTGGTGCAGAATTCTCTCAGCTTTTGCTTGTCTGAAAAGCTTTTGATTTCTCAGTCATACTTGAATGAGATCCTTGCTGGGTACAATAATCTGGGCTGTAGGTTATTTTCTTTCATCATTTTAAGTATGTCTTGCCATTCCCTCCTTGCTTGAAGAGTTTCTATTGAAAGATCAGCTGTTATCCTTATGGCAATTCCCTTGTGTGTTATTTGTTGTTTTTCCCTTGCTGCTTTTCATATTTGTTCTTTGTGTTTGATTTTTGTTAATGTGATTAATATGTGTCTTGGGGGGTTTCGCCTTGGCTTTATCCTGTTTGGGACTCTCTGGGTTTCTTGGACTTGAGTGGGTATTTCCTTCCCCATTTTAGGGAAGTTTTCAACTATTATCTCCTCAAGTATTTTCTCACGGTCTTTCTTTTTGTCTTCTTCTTCTGGGAACCCTATGATTCGAATGTTGTAGCGTTTAATATTGTCCTGGAGGTCTCTGAGATTGTGCTCATTTCTTTTAATTCGTTTTTCATTTATCCTCTCTGATTCATTTATTTCTACCATTCTATCTTCGAATTCACTAATCCTATCTTCTGCCTCTGTTATTCTACTATTTGTTGCCTCCAGAGTGTTTTTAATTTCATTTATTGCATTATTCATTATATATTGACTCTTTTATTATTTCTTCTAGGTCCTTGTTAAACCTTTCTTGCATCTTCTCAATCCTTGTCTCCAGGCTATTTATCTGTGATTCCATTTTAATTTCAAGATTTTAGATCCATTTCACTATCCTTACTCGGAATTCTTTATCAGGTAGATTCCCTATCTCTTCCTCTTTTGTTTGGTTTGGTGGGCATTTATCCTGTTCCTTTATCTGCTGGGTATTCCTCTGTCTCATCTTGTTTAAATTGCTGAGTTTGGGGTGTCCTTTCTGTATTCTGGCAGTTTGTGGAGTTCTTTAATGTGGCATTTCCTCGCTGTGTGTGGGTTTGTACAGGTGTCTTGTCAAGGTTTCCTGGTTAGGGAAGCTTGTGTCCGTGTTCTGGTGGGTGGAGCTGTATTTCTTCTCTCTGGAGTGCAATGAAGTGTCCAGTAATGAGTTATGAGATGTTTGTGGTTTTGGGGTGACTTTGGGCAGCCTGTACCTTGAAGCTCAGGGCTGCGTTCCTTTGTTGCTGGAGAATTTGCTTGGTATGTCTTGCCCTGGAACTTGTTGGCCCTTGTGTGGTGCTTGATTTCAGTGTCGGTATGGAGGCATTTGATGAGCTCCTGTCAATTAATGTTCCTTGGAGTCAGGAGTTCCCTGGAGGCAGGGTTTGGACTTAAGCCTCCTGCTTCCAGTTATCTGTCTTACTTTTACAGTAGTTTCAAAACTTCTCCTTCTATACAGCACCATTGATAAAACATCTACGTTAAAGAAGAAAAGTTTCTCTACTGTGAGGGCCACTCAGAAAGGTTCACAGCGTTACCTGGAGAAGAGAAGAGGGAGGAGGGAGTTAGAGGTGACCCAAATGAGATGAGGTGGAATCAATAGTGGAGAGAGTGGGCTGGCCAGTAGTCACTTCCTTATGTGCACTCCACAACTGGACCGCTCAGAGATGTTCACAGAGTTATACAGAGACGAGAAGAAGGAGGAAGGAGACAGAGGTGGCCAGAAGGATAAAAGGGGGGAATGAAAAGGAGGGAGACAGATCCAGCCAGTAATCAGTTCCCTAAGTGTTCTCCACCGTCTGGAATACACAGAAATTCACAGAGTTGGGTAGAGTAGAGAGGGGTTAGGGAGGAGACACAGGCGACCTGGTGGAGAAAAAGGAGAGTCCAAAGGGAGAGAGAGCAGTCAAGCCAGTAATCTCGCTCCCTAGTGAAAAATGGGTACTGAAGATTGGGTTCTTAAAGGTACAAAATTGGTAACAAATACATAAAAGCAAAAATTAAAAATCTAGAGTAGAGTTTGGACTTTCAAAAATACGATGTTAAAGAAAAGAAGAAGGAAAAGTAAGAGAGAAAAAACGAACAAAGAAAAACAAACAAGGTCACAAAAATTATCAAGAAAATACAGGTACAAAATTGATAACTAATACCAAAAAGCAAAAATTAAAAATCTAGAGTAGAGTTTGGAATTTCAAAAATACAATGTTAAAAAAACGGAAGAAGAAAACTAAAGAGAAAACAAACAAAAAAAAACAAGCAGTGTCGCAAAAATTATAAAGAAACTACAGGTACAAAATTGATATCAAATACCAAAAAGCATAAATTAAAAATCTAGAGTAGGTTTTGGAATTTCAAAAATACAATGATAAAGAAAAGAAGAAAAAAAAAGCAAAACAAAAAAACACGGTCAAAAAATTATTATATATATACATATATATATATATATATATATATATATATGAAGTTTGCTGAAGAAGAAAAAATAGGGTCTTTTTTTTGCAAAGTAATAGGTTATAAAAGTGAAAATTAAAGGAACAATAGAGGACTTAAAATTAAAAAAAAATTAAAAAAAGAATGAATGATCATAAAAATATATCTAGGACTTTCTCTGGTTTTGTTGTGAGTATCGTGGGTTCAGTTCATTTTTGGCTAGTTCCTTGGTCCGACTTATATTTCTCAAGATCTATAGGCGCCTTGCTATGTAGTCCTAGTAACCACAGGGTTTTAATCTATTGCCTGTAGCTTCCAAGGTGATTCCCTCTGTTATAGATTCTTTTGTTTGCTGGTCTCTTCAGTGTCTGGTTTACGCCCTGACACAAAGGGGACGGTGGAGCACACTTTTTTTTTTTAGGCTCACTTGTTCAATTGCGCTGTGGGGAGGGAGGGAGGGATGCTGCAAACAAATAACACTGGCGTGCGCTCGCAGTGCCTCAGCCACACTGGGTCTGCCCCCGCTCACGGCGCGTGTAGCCTCCCTGCCCACACTGCTCGGGCTCTAGGTTGTTCCACCGGGAACAATCCGAGGCTGGCCCTGGGCTGCATGCACCTCCCAGGTCCAAGCCGCTCAGGTTCAGGCACTCGGGTAGTCCTCAGAGGCACAGACTCGGTTGGGCCTGCGTTTTGTGCTCTTCCCAGGTCCGAGCAGCTCAGGTGATGAGGTGTTTGGCGAGCGCCAATGTTGTGACTTATCGCCTCCCCGCCACTCGGTTATCTGGGTGTAAAACAGGCGCACCTTCTCAGGCAGATGTTGACCGTCCAGATCCCCAAGAAGTTTTAGTTAGCAAAGAAGCCTGCTTACAGTTTTATAGATAATGTCTCTCTGGGGCTGCGATTGCCCCCTTCCGGCTCTGGCTGCCTGTCACCGGAGGGGGAAGGTCTGCAGCCGGCTATCTCTGTTCAGTCCTTTGTTCCATGCGCGGGCCTGGCAGTGTCTTAGGTTAGGGCTGGCTTTTTGCGTGGTAGATATCCCAGAGTCTGGTTTGCTAGCCCAAGTTATTTCGTTCAGATAGCGCTCAGGGTATTCAGGCCAGATTCTGACTCTAAGCGATGCAGCCCGCGCCGCGCCTCCCTGCCCAGCCCCTGCTTGCTAATGGTGTGAGCAGGCGTCTGCACTGCTTCGCGGCTGGGGGAGTTACCGTAGGGCTTGCAATCTGCGAGTTTTAATTGTTTATTTATTTTTATCCCCCTTATGTTGCCCTTTGTGCTTCCAAAGCTTGGCAAAGATTTGGCAGTGAAAAGCTTTCCTGATGTTTGGAAACTTTTCTCTTTTTAAGACTATCTTCCCGGGACGGAAATCCCTCCCTCCCTCTTTTGTCTCTTTTTTTGTCTTTTATACTTTTTCCTACCTACTTTCCAAGAGTTAGGTTGCTTTTCTGGGTGCCTGATGTCCTCTGGCAGCATTCATAAGTTGTATTGTGGAATTTACTCGACGTTTAAATGCTCTTTTGATGAAATTGTTTGGGGGGGGAAAGAGTTCTCCCCGTCCTACTCCTCAGCAATCTTGGCTCCTCTCTTGTGGAGTTTGCAGAGAGCACGCGGGATTGCTCTCCAGGCGATGCAGGAAAAGAAGGCCCTCATCTCGCGATGTCGGGGGAGTCTCGTGGTTTTTCTGGAGCTGCGGTGCCAGTGTGGGGTTTCTCACAAGGTACGACCGGGAGCTCAGGGAGCCTCTCGTGTGGTGTCAGGGAAGTCAAGTCTCCATACGAGTGGCGAGGGGGCGCACGTCATTGCTCTCGAGTCATGGTAGTGGAATCAGGGCTCAACGCAATGAAAAAGGACGCTTGAGGTCTTTCTCGGGTTGCGGCAGGAAACCCTGGGTTCCCTCGACTTGTGCCTGTGACCTCAGGTAGCTTCTCAGGGTGCCTCTGAGAAGTCAGGGATACTATGGAGCTGGGAGAGGCCTCTCGGGACTCCACGGGGTTTGCTGCAATGGAAGAGGGCCTAATCTCGAGATCAGGAAGGAACCTCAGGGTTCCTCTCCATTTCTGACTCAGATCGCAGGGTCCCTGCAGAGTTGGGACAGGAGAGTCAGGCCTCGTCTTGTGTGGAGGAATGGAACTCCGCTTGCCTCTCGAGTTGTTCAAGGAGTGACAGGCCACTTGGCGAGCTGTGTGTGGAACCTGCGGTTTTTTCCAGACAATGCACGGCGGTGTCAGTGCCCCTACGTGATGTGCTTTCATCCACAGGGTTGCCTTCGAAGTGGTGTGCGGGCATCGGGTTCTTATCAAGAGCGGACTGGGAAATCGGGGTCTTTTGGAATGCGGCACCACACACGAGGCTACGTCTCAAATTCCCTCGTGAGACGGGCCTCATGCTGAGGTGCCCCTGGAAGGTGGGGAAAGCCTTCCAGACAAAGCAGGTTAATCGACCCTCCTGTCGCGATCAGGAGGGGAGAAGGGGCTCAGATGAAGTGGTGCCGGGAACCTCGGTGTTCCCCTCGAGTGAGACCAGTATGTCAGGGAACTTTTGGGGTCACATGAAGCTTGCCAAATACTGTTTCAAACTTCAAGACGAAAAGTGGGACTTCTCTTGAGACGCTGTGGCGGGCAAGGGCCTCATCTTGTGATGAAGGGGAAACCACGTGGTTTTTCTCGAGTTGCGATGGGATTGTTGACTTACGACGGGGAATTCAGGCTTCCTCTTGTGTTGGCCCAGGGAAGTCCATTCTTCCATTCGAGTTGCCAGGGAGAGCTGGGTGGGAATTGCTCTCGAGTCACGGCAGGTCAAAATAGACCTCATCTAGGCTTGTGTCCAGAACCTAATGTTCCTCTCCAGGGGCGATAGGGATCACGGGGACGCATTCCAGACTCACCCAGTGAGTCAGGTCTCGGCTTGAGGGGAAGCAAAGGATTCTGATATCCTCCTGGGTCGCGATAGGTATCTCTTGGAGCCCACTGAGTGGCCTCCAGGGAGTCAAGCCTCCTGTGGAGTTGGAGAGAGGACTCGGGATTGCTCTCCAGGCCATACAGGAAGAGAAGGCCCTCAGCTCGCAATGACGGGGGCGTCTTGTGGGTTTTCTCGAGTTGGGGCGCAAGTATGAGTTTTCTCACGAGGTACGACGGGGAGCTCAGGGAGCCTCTCGTGTGGTGCCAGGAAAGTCAGGTGTCTATGCGTGTGATGAGGGGGAGCCCATAAATGCTCTCGAGTCATGGTAGGGAAATCGGGACTCAAGACGCATTGAAGAAGGAGTCTCGAGGTCTTTCTCAGGTTGCGGCAGGAAACCCTGGGTTCCCTCAACTTGAACCGGTGACTTCAGGGAGCTTCTCAGGGTGCCTCTGAGAAGTCAGGCATACTGTGGACTTGGGAGGGGCTCTCAGAACTCCACTGGGTTTGGTGCAATGGCAAAGGTTCTCATCTCGAGTTGAGGCAGGAACCTAAGGGTTCCTCTCCATTTCAAACTCCGACCACAGGGTCCCTGAAGAGTTGGGACAGGAGAGTCAGGCCTCGTCTTGTGTGGAGGAATTGAACTCCGCTTGCCTCTCGAGTTGTTCACAGGATAACAGACCATTTGTCGAGCTGTGAGTGGAACCTTCGGTTTTTTCCGTAAGATGCATGAGGGGGTCAGTGCCCCTTCGTGTTGTGCCTTCATCCACAGGGTTGCCTTCAAAGAGGTGTCCGGATATCGGGTTCTTATCAAAAGCGGAGCAGGAAATCGGGGTCTTTCAGAACGTGGCACCATCCATGAGGCTACGTCTCGAATTTCTTCGTTAGACTGGTGTCATCCTGAGGTGCGCCATGAAGATCGGGAACCCCTTCCAGACAAAGCAGGGGAATCGACCATCTTGTCGCGACCAGGAGGAGTGAAAGGGCTCAGTTGAAGTCGTGCCGGGAACCTCGGTGTTCCCCTCGAGTGGGACCGGTGTGTCGGGAAACTTTTGGGGTCTCTTCAAGGGTGCCAAGTACCGTTTTGCACTTCAATACGGACTTGGGGCTTCACTTGACATGCTGTAGAGGGCAAGGGCCTCATCTTGGGATGACGGGGGAATCACGTGGTTTTCCTCAAGGTGCGGAGGGATTCTCGAGTTACGACGGGGAATTCAGGCTTCCTCTTGTGTTGGCCCAGGGAAGTCCAATCTTCCATTCGAGTTTCGAGGGAGAGCTGGGGTTTGCTCTTGAGTCACTGCAGGGCAAAAGAGACCTCATCTAGGCTTGTGTCCAGGACCTAATATTCCTCTCCAGGGCCGCCAGCGATCTCGGGGTTGCATTCCAGATGCATCCTGGGAGTCAGAGCTCGACTCGAGGGGAAGCAAAGGACCCCGCTCTCCTCTTGAGTCGCCACAGGTGTCTCTTGGAGCCCACTGAGTGGCCTAAAGGGAGTCAAGCCCCCTGTGGAGTTTGGAGAGCGGACTCAGGATTGCTCTCCAGGCCATGCAGGAAAAGAAGGCCTTCATCTCGCGATGACGGAGGCGTTTCGTGGGTTTTCTCGAGCTGGGGAGCCAGTGTGGGATTTCTCACGAGGTATGACGGGGAGTTCAGGTAGCCTCTCGTGTGGCGCCAGGGAAGTCAGGTCTCCATGGGCGGGGCAAGGGGGAGCGCGTCATTGCTCTCCAGTCAGGGTAGGGGAATCGGGCCTCATGACGGGTTGAAAAAGGACTCTCGATGTCTTTCTAGGGTTGCGGCAGGAAACCCTGGGTTCCCTTGACTTGTGCCGGTGACCTCAGGGAGCTTCTCAGGGTGCCTCTGAGAAGTCAGGGATACTGTGGATTTGGGAGAGGCCTCTCGGGACTCCTCTGGGTTTGGTGCAATGGAAGAGGGCCTCATCTCGAGTTGAGGCAGGAACCTCAGGGTTCTGCTCCTGACTTCCTGGAGCCGGATCTGACTCAGATAGCAGGGTCCCTGCTGAGTTTGCTCAGGAGTCAGGTCTCGTGTTCTGCGGAGGAATGGAACTCCGCTTACATCTCAAGTTGTTCAAGGATGACACCACTTTTTGTGATGTGTGTGGAACCTGCGGGTTTTTCGGAGATGCACGGGGGCGTCAGTGCTCCTTCCTGTTGTGCCTTCATCCACAGGGTTGCCTTCGAAGAGGTGTCCGGGCATCGGGTTCTCCTCAAGTGCGGACCGGGAAATCGGGGTCTTTCAGCATGTTGCACCACCCACTAGGCTACGTCTCGAATTTCCTCGTGAGATCGGCCTCATCCTGAGGTGCGCAGGAAAGTCTGGGAACCCCTTCCAGACAAAGCAGGGGAATCGACTCTCCTTTCGGGATCAGGAGAAGAGAAAGGGCTCAGATGAAGTAGTGCCGGGAACCTCGGTGCTCCCCTTGAGTGAAACTGGTAAGTCGGGTAACTTTTCGGGTTGCATCAAGGGTGCCAAGTACCGTTTCGCACTTCAAGATGGAACCTGGGACTTCTCTTGAGACGCAGTAGTGGGCAAGGGCCTCATCTAGCGCTGACGGGGGACCCACGTGTTTTTTCTCGAGTTGCGGCCGGATTCTTGAGTTACGACGGGGAATACAGGTTTCCTCTTGTGTTGGCCCAGGGAAGTCCAATCTTCCATTCGAGTTGCAAGTGAGAGCTGGAGATTGCTCTTGAGTCACTGCAGGGCAAAATAGAGCTCATCTAGGTTTGTGTCCAGGACCGAGTTTTTCTCTCCAGGGGCGACAGGGATCTTGGGGTTGCATTCCAGACTCACCCGGGGAGTCAGGCCTCGTCTCGAAGGGAATGAATGGACTCCGCTCTCCTCTCGAGTCGCGACGGGTATCCCTTGGAGCCCAAGAGTGCCCTAAATGGAGTTAAGCCTCCTGTGGAGTTTGGAGAGAGGACTCGGGATTGCTCTCTAGGCCATGCAGGAAAAGAAGGCCCTCATCTCGCGATGACGAGGGCGTCTCGTGGGTTTTCTCAAGGTGCAGTGCCTGGTTGGGGTTTCTCACGAGATAGGACGGGGAGCTCAGGGAGACTCCTGTGGTGCCACGGAAGTCAGGTCTCCATGGACGTGGCGAGGGGGAGCGCCTCATTGCTCTCAAGTCATGGTAGGGGAATCGAGCCTCAAGACGCTTCGAAGAAGAACTCTCGAGGTCTTTCTCGGGGTGTGGCAGGAAATCCTGGGTTCCCTCGACTTGTGCCCATAACCTCAGGGAGCTTAGCGGGGTTCCTCTGAGAAGTCAGGGATACTGTGGAATTGAGAGGGGCTTCTCGGGACTTCACAGGGACTGGTGCAATTGAAGAGGACCTAATCTCGGATTGAGGCAGTAATGTCAGGGTTCCTCTCCATTTCTGACTCGGATAGCAGGGTCCCTGCAGAGTTGGGACAGGAGAGTCAGACCTCATCTTGTGTGGAGTAATGGAACTCCGCTTGCCTCTCGAGTTGTTCACGGGATGACAGGCCACCTGTCAAGTTGTATGTGGAACCTGCGGTTTTGGGGGACGATGCACAGGGGTGTCAGTGCCCTTTCGTGTTGTGCCTTCATGCACAGGGTTACCTTCGAAGAGGTGACCGGGCATCGGGATCTTATCAATAGCGGACCAGGAAATCGGGGTCTTTCGGCATGTGGCACAACACATGAGGCTACGTCTCGAATTCCCTCGTGAGACTGGCCTCATCCTGAGGTTCGCCGGGAAGTCTTGGAACCCCTTCCAGACAAAGCAGGGGAATCGACCCTCCTGTCGCCATCAGGAGGGGAGAAGAGGCTCAGCTGAAGCGGTGCTGGGAACCTCCGTGTTCTCCTCGAGTGAGACCGGGGTGTCAGGGAAATTTGGGGGTCGCATCAAGGGTGCCAAGTACCGTTTCACACTTCAAGACGGAACATGGGACTTCCCTGGAGACACTATAGCTGACAGGGGCCTCAAATTTCGATGACGGAGGAACCACGTTGTTTTTCTCCAGTTGCCGCGGGATTCTCAAATTACAATGGGAATACAGGCTTCCTCTTGTGTTGGCCCAGGGAAGTCCAATCATCCATTCGAGTTGCGAGGGAGAGCTGGGGATTGCACTTGAGTCAATGCAGGACAAAAAAGGCCTCATTTAGGCTTGTGTCCAGGACCGAGTTTTCCTCTACAGGGGCGACACGGATCTCGGGATCCCATTCCAGACTCACCCAAGTAGTCAGGCCTCGGCTCGAGGGGAAGCAACGGACTCCGCTCTCCTCTAGAGTAGCGACGTGTATCTCTTGGAGGCTACTGAGTGGCCTAAAGGGAGACAGGCCTCCAGTGGAGTTTGGAGAGTGGACTCGGGATTGCTCTCTAGGTCATGTAGGAAAAGAAGGCCCTCATCTTACGATGACGGGGGCATCTCGTGAGTTTTCTTGAGCGGCGGTGCCAGTGTGGGGTTTTCATGAGGTAGGACGGGGAGCACAGGGAGCCTCTCGTGTGGCGCCAGGGAAGTTAGGTTTCAATGGGCGTGGCGAGGGGAATGCGTCATTGCTCTCCAGTCATGGTAGGGTATCGGGCCTCAAGACGCGGTAAAGAAGGACTCTCGAGGTCTTTCTCAGAATGCAGCATGAAACCCTGGGTTCACTCGACTTGTGCCAGTGACCGCAGAGAGCTTCTGAGGGTGCCTCTGAGAAGTCAGGGATACTGTGCAGTTGGGAGGGGCCTCTCGGGACTCCACTGGGTATGGCGCAATGGAAGAGGGCCTCATTTCGAGTTGATGCAGGAACGTCAGGTTTCATCTACATTTCTGACTCCGATCGCACGGTCCCTGCAGAGTTGGGAAAGGAGAGTCAGGCCTTCTCTTGTGTGCAGGGACGGAACTCCGCATGCCTCTCTAGTTCTTCAAGGGATGACAGGACACTTGTCAATCTGTGTTTGGAATCTGCGTGTTTTTCCGTACTATGCATGGGGATGTCAGTACCCCTTCGTGTTGTGCATTCATCCACAGGTTTGCTTTCGAAGAGGTGCCCGGGCATCGGGTTCTTATTAAGAGCGCACCGGGAAATCGGGGTCTTTCCGCATGTGGCACCACCCACCAGGCTACGTCTCGAATTTCCTAGTGAGACCGGCCTCATCCTGAGGTGCGCCAGGAAGGTCGGAACCCCTTGCAGACAAAGCAGGGGAATCGACCCTCCTGTCTCGATCAGGAGGGGAGAAGGGGCACAGATGAGGTGATGCCGGGAACCTCGGTGTTCCCCTCCAGTGAGACCAGTGTGTTGGAGAACTTTTGGTGTCGCATCAAAGGTGCCAAGTACCGTATCACACTTCAAGATGGAACGTAAGACTTCTTTTGAGACGCTGTAGCGGCAATGGCCGCATCTTGCGATGAAGAGGGAACGACGTGGTTTTTCTCGAGTTGTGGCGGGATTCTTGAGTTTCAACGGGAAATTCAGGCTTCCTCTTCTGTTGGCCCAGGGAAGTCCAGTCTTCCATTCGAGTTTCGAGGGAGAGTTGGGGATTGCTCTAGAGTCACTGCAGGAAAAAAGAGACCTCATCTAGGCTTGTGTCCAGGACCTAATGTTTCTCTCCAGGGGCGACAGGGATCTCCGGTTCGCATATCAGACTCACCCGAGGAGTCAGGCCTCGCCTCGAGGGGAAGGAAAAGGCTCCGCTCTCCTCTCGAGTCGCGACGGGTATGTCTTGGAGTCCACTGAGTGACCAAAATGGAGTCAAGCCTACTGTGGAGTTTGGAGAGAGGACTCGGGATTGCTCTCCAGGCCGTGCTAGAAAAGAAGGCCGTCATGTCGCGAAAACGGGGGCGTCTCGTGGGTTTTCTCTATCTGCGGCGCCAGTGTGGGGTTTCTCACGAGGTAGGATGGGGAGCTCAGGGAGCCTCTCGTGTGGCGCCAGGGAAGTCAGGGCTTCATGAGTGTAGCAGAGGGAGTGCGTCATTGCCCTCGAGTCATGGTAGGGGAATCAGGCCTCAAAGCGTGTTGAAGAAGGACTCTTGAGTTCTTTCTATGGTGGCGGCAATAAACCCTGGGTTCACTCGAATTGTGCTGGTGACCTCAGGGAGCTTCTCAGGGTGCCTCTGAGAAGTCAGGGATACTGTGGAGCTGGGACGCGTCTCTTGGGACTCCACTGGGTTTCGTGCAATAGAAGAGGTCCTAATCTCGAGTGGAGGCAGGAACCTCAGCGTTCCTCTCGTGACTTCACTGGCGCTGGTCTGATTCGGATTGCAAAGTCCCTGCAGAGTTGGGACAGGAGAGTCAGGCCTCGTCTTGTGTAGAGGAATGAAACCCCACTTGCCTCTCGAGTTCTTCAGGGGTGACAAGCCACTTGTTGAGCTGTATGTAGAACCTGCGGGTTTTTCCAGATGATGCACGAGGGTGTCAGTGCCTCTTTGTGTTGTGCCTTCATCCACAGGGTTGCCTTCGAAGAGGTGTCCAGGCATCGGGTTCTTATCAAGAGCATACCGGGAAATCATAGTCTTTTGGCATGTGGCACCACCCGCGAGCTACGTCTCGAATTTCCTCGTGAGACCGGCCTCATCCTGAAGTGCCCCATGATGGTCGGGAACCCCTTACAAACAAAGCAGGGGAAGTGACCCTCCTATCTCGAACAGGAGGGGAGAAGGGGCTCAGATAAACTGGGGCCGGGAACCTCGGTGTTCACATCGAGTGAGACTGATATTTCGGGGAACTTTTGGGGTCACATCAAGGGTGTCAAGTATCGTTTCGCACTTCAAGATGGAACGTGGGACTTTTCTTGAGAAGCTGTAGCGGGCAAGGGCCTCATCTTGCGATGACAAGGGAACCAAGTGCTTTTTCTCAAGTTGCGGCGGGATTCTCGAGTTACGAAGGGGAATTCAGGCTTCCTCTTGTGTTGGCCCAGGGAAGTCCAATCTTCCATTCGAGTTGTTAGGGAGAGCGGGGGATTGCTCTCGAGTTACAGAAGGGCAAAAGAGACCTCATCTAGGCTTGTTTCCAGGACCTAATGTTCCTCTCCAGGGGAGATAGGGATCTCGGACCCACCTGGTGAGTCAGGCCTTGTCTCGAGGGGAAGCAAAGGACTCCATTCTCCTCTCGAGTCGCGATGGGTATCTCTTGGAGCCCACTAAGTGGCCTAAAGGGAGTCAAGCCTCCTGTGGAGTTTGGAAAGAGGATTCGGGATTCCTCTCCAGGCCATGCAGGAAAAGAAGGCCCTCATCTCGCGATGACAGGGGCGTATGGTGGGTTTTCTCGAGCTGCGGCGTCAGTGTGGGGTTTCTCACGAGGTACGACAGGGAGCTCAGGGAGCCTCTCTTATGGCGCCAGGGAAGTCAGGTCTCCATGTGTGTGGCGAGAGGGTGCGTGTCATTTCTATAGAGCCATGGAAGCAGATTCGGGCTTCAAGACACGTTGAAGTAGGACTCTCGAGGTCTTTTTCGCATTGTGGCAGGAAACCCTGGGTTCCCTCGACATGTGCCAGTGACCTCATGGAGCTTCTCCGGGTGCCTCTGAGAAGTCAGGGGTACTGTGGAGTTGGGAGGGGCCTCTCTGGACTCCACTGGGTTTGGTGCAATGGATGAGAGCCTCATCTCGAGTGGAGGCAGGAACCTCATGTTTCCTCTCCTGGGTTTCCTGTCGCTGGTACTGACTCAGATCGCAGTTTCCCTGCAGAGTTGGTACAGAAAATCAGGTCTCGTCTTGTGTGGAGGCATGGAACTCCACTTGCCTCTCGAGTTGTTCACGGGCTGACAGACCACTTGTCGAACTGTGTTTGTAACCTGCGGGTTTTTCTGGACGATGCACGGGGGTGTCAGTGCCCCTTCGTGTTGTGCTTTCATCCACAGGTTTTCCTTCGTAAAGGTGTCAGGGCATCACGTTCTTATCAAGAGCAGACCGGGAAATCGGGGTCTTTCGGCTTGTGGCACCACCCACGAGGCTATGTCTCGAATTTCCTCGTGAGACCTGCCTCATTCTTAGGCGCGCTGGAAAGGTCGGGAACCCCTTCCAGACATAGCAGGTGAATCGACACTCCTGTCGCGATCACGAGGGGAGAAGGAGCTCAAATGAAGTGGTTCCGGGAACCTCGGTGTTCCTTTCGAGTGAGACCGGTATGTCGGGGAATTTTGAGATTGCATCAAGGGTGCCAAATACCGTTTCGCACTTCAAGACAGAACGTGGGACTTCTCTTGAGTCGCTGTAGCGGGCAAGTGCCTCATCTAGCGCTGATGGGGGAACCACGTGGATTTTCTCGAGTTTCGGTGGGATTCTCGAGTTACGGTGTCGAATTCAGGCTTCCAATTGTATTGGCCCAGGGAAGTCCAATCTTCCATTCGATTTGCGAGGGAGAGCTGGCGATTGCTCCCTAGTAACTGCAGTGCAAAATAGACCTCATCTAGGCTTCCGTCCAGGACCGAGTTTTCCTCTCCAGGTGCGACAGGAACTCGGGGTTGCATTCCAGGCTCCCCCGGGGAGTCAGGCCTCGCCTCGAGGGCAAGCCAAGGATGCCGCTCTCCTCTCAAGTCGCGACGCAGATCTCTTGGAGCCCACTGAGTGGCCTCAAGGGAGTTAGGCCTTCTCTTCAGTTTGGAGAGAGGACTCGGGATTGTGCTCTGGGTCAGGCAGGAAAAGAAGGCCCTCACCTCGCGAGGATGGGGGCTTCTCAGGGGTCTCCTCGAGCTGCGGCGCCCGTGGGGGTTTTCTCACGAGGCAAGACGAGGATCTCAGGGAGCCTCTCGTGCGGTGCCAGGGAAGTCAGGTCTCTGTGCACGTGGTGAGGGGGAGCGCGTCATGGCTCTCCAGTCATGGGAGAGGACTAGGGCCTCCAGACGCGTTGAAGAAGGACACTCAAGGTCTTTCTGGGGTTGCGGCGAAAAAGTCTCGTTTCCCTCGACTTCTGCCGGGTACCTGAGGGAACTTCCCATGGTGCCTCTGATAGGTGAGGGATGCTGTGGAGTTGGCGGGGCCTCTCGGGACTCCGCTGGGCTTGGCGCAATGGAAGAGGGCCTCATCTCGAGGGGAGACAGGAAACTTAGGCTTCCTCTCCTTTTCGGACTCCAACCACAGGGTCCCTGCAGAGTTGGGACAGGAGAGTCAGGCCTCGTCTTGTCTGAGGAAGGGAACTCCGCTTGCCTCTCGAATTGCTCAGGGTGTCTCACGCACCTCGTCGAGCTGTGTGTGGAAACCGTGGGTTTTTCCGGACGACGCACGGGGGTGTCAGTGCCCCTTCGAATGGTAACTTCACCCACAGGGTTGCCTTTGAAGAGGTGTCCGGGCATCGGGTTCTTATCCAGAGTGGACTGGGAAATCGGGGTCGTTCGGCATGTGGGACAACCCACGGGGCTTGTCTCGAATTTCCTCGGGAGGCCGGCCTCATCCTGAGGTGTGCCGGGAAAGCCGGGAACCCCTTCCAGAATACGCAGGGGAATCGACTCTCCTTTCGTGATGAGGAGGGGAGAAGGGGTCAGATGAAGGGGTGCCAGGACCCTCGGTGTTCCCCTCGAGGGAACCCGGCGTGTCTGGGAAATTTTGGAGGTCGCATGAAGGGTGTCAGGTACTGTTTCGCAACTCAGGACGGAACGTGAGACTTCCCTTGAGACGCCGTAGCGGGCAAGGGCCCCATCTTGCGAAGACGTTTGGACCACGTGGTTTTTCTCGAGTTGCAGCGGGATTCTCGAGTGACGATGGGGATTACAGGCTTCCCTCTCTGTTGGCCCTGGGAAGCCCAGTCTTCCATTCGATTGGCGAGGGAAAGCTGGGGGTTGCCCTCGAGTCATTGCAGGGCCAAAGAGACCTCATCTAGGCTTGTGTCCAGGACCTAATGTTCCTCTCCAGGGAAGGCAGGGATCTCGGGGTTGCATTCCAGGATCCCCCTGGGTGTCAGGCCTCGTCTCGAGGGGAAGCAAAGGACTCCGCTGTCCTCCCGAGTCGCGACGCGGATATCTTGGAGCCCCCTAGTGGCGTCAATGGAGTCAAGCCTCCTCTTCATTTTGGAGAGAGGGCTCGGGATTGTTCTCCAGGCCATGCAGGAAAAGAAGGCCCTTCACCTCGCGAGGATGGGGGCGTCTCAGGGGTTTCCTCGAGCTGCGGCGCCCGTGGGGGTTTTCTCGCGAGGCACGGCGAGGATCTCAGGGAGCCTCTCGTGCGGTGCCAGGGAAGTCAGGTCTCCCTGCGCGTAGCGAGGAGGAGCGCGTTGTGACTCTCGAGTAATGGGAGGGGACTAGGGCCTCAAGACGCGTTGAAGAGCGACTCTCGAGGTCTTTCTCGGGCTGTGGCGGGAAAAAGTCATTTCCCTCGCCTTCTGCCGGGAACCTTAGGGAACTTCCCAGGGTGTCTCTGAGAGTTGAGGGATACTGTGGAGTTGGCGGTGCCTCTCGGGACTCCGCTGGGTTTGTCGCAATGGAAGAGGGGCTCATCTCGAGGGGAGGCAGGAACCTCAGACTTCCTCTCTGTTTCGGACTCCGACATCAGGGTCCCTGCAGAGTTGGGACAGGAGAGTCAGGCTACGTCTTTTCTGAGGAATGGAACTCCGCTTGCCTCTCGAGTTGTTCATGGGGTTTCAGACCCCTTGTCAAACTGTGTGTGGAATCTGCAGGTTTTTCCAGACGATGCACGGGGTGTCAGTGACCCTTCGTTTTTTGTCTTCATCCACAGGGTTGCCTTCGAAGAGGTGTCCGGGCATCGGGTTCTTATGAAGAGCGGACCGGGATATCGGGGTCGTTCAGCATTTGGCACCACCCACGTGGGTTGTCTCGAATTTCCTCATGAAACCGACCTCATCCTGAAGTGTGCCGCGAAGGTCATGAAACTCTTCCAGACAAAGCAGAGGAATCGACTCTCCTGTGGCGATCAGGAGGGGAGAAGTGGCTCAGATGAAGTGCTGCTGGGAACCTCGGTGTTTCCCTCAAGTGAGACAGGTATGTCGGGTAACTTTTGGGGTCGCATAAATCGTTCCAAGTACCGTTTAGCTCTTCAAAATGGAACGTTGGACTTCTCTTGGGGTGCTCCAGCGGGCAAGGGCCTCATCTTGGAATGACTGCGGAACCACTTGGTTTTTCTCGAGTTGCGGTGGGATATTTGAGTTACCACAGGGAATTCATGCTTCCTCTTGTGTTGGCCCACAAAAGTCTTATCTTCCATTCGAGATTCGAGGAAGAGCTGGAGGTGCGCTCTAGTCACTGAAGGCAAAAGAGACCCCACCAAGGCTTGTGTGCAGGACCTAATGTTCATGTCAAGGCTCGACAGAAATCTCGGGGTTGCATTCCAGACTCACCTTGGAGTCAGGCCTCGTCTCGAGGGGAAGCAAAGGACTCTGCTCTCCTCTCGAGTCGGACGGGTATGTCTTGGAGCCCACTGAGTGGCTTAAAGGGAGTCAAACCTCCTCTGGTGTTTGGAGGGAGGACACGGGATTGCTCTCCAGGCAATGCATGAAATGAAGGCCCTCATCTCCCAATGACTGGGGTGTCTCGTAGGTTTTCTCGAACTGTGGCGCTAGTGTGGGGTTTCTCACGAAGTAAGACTGGGAGCTCAGTGAGCCTCTCACGTGGTGCCAGGGCAGTCAGGTCTCTATGCACGTGGTGAGAGGGAGCCTGTCATTGTTCTCGAGTCATGGTAGGGGAATTGGGCCTGAAGACGTGTTAAAGAAGGACTCTCGAGGTCTTTCCTGGGTTGCAGCAGGAAACCCTGGGTTCCATCGACTTGTGCCAGTGACCTCAGGAAGCTTCTCAGCGTGCCTCTGAGAAGTCAGGGTCACTGTGGAGTTGGGAGGGGCCTCTCGGAACTCCACTGGGTTTGGTGCAATGGAAGAGGGCCTCATGACAAGTTGAGGCAGGAACCTCAGGGTTCCTCTCCTGGCTTCGAATGCGCCGGATCTGACTCGGATCGCAGAGTCCCTGCAGAGTTGGGACAGGAGAGTCAGGCCTCGTCTTGTGTGGAGAAATGGAACTCTGCTTGACTCTCGCGTTGTTCATGGGGTGACAGGCCACTTGTCGATTTGTATGTGGAACTTGCGGGTTTTTCTGGACGATGCACCGGGGTGTCACTGCCCCTTCGTGTTGTGCCTTGATCCACAGGATTGCCTTCGAGTTGGGTTCTGCCGTCGTGTTCTTATCAAGAGCGGACCAGGGAATTGGGGTCTTTCGGCATGCCGCACCACCCACGAGGCTATGTCTCAAATTTCCTCGTGAGACTGGCCTCATCTTGATGTGCGCCAGGAAGGTCGGGAATGCCTTCCAGACAAAGCAGGGGAATCGAACCTCCTGTCGCGATCAAGAGGGGAGAAGAGTCTCAGATGAAGTGGTGCCGGGAACCTCGGTGTTCCACTCAAGTGAGACTGGTATGTCGGGGAACTTTTGGGGTCGCATCAAGGGTTCCAAGTAACTTTTCGCTCTTCAATACGGAACGTGGGACTTCTCTGGAGACGCTGTAGCGGGCAAGGGCCTCATCTTTCGATGACGGGGGAACCACGTGGTTTTTCTTGAGTTGCGGCGGGATTCTCGAGTTACGACGGGGAATTCAGGCTTCCTGTTCAACTGGCCCAGGGAAGTCCAGTTTTCATTCGAATTGCGAGTTAGAACTGGGGATTGCTCTCGAGACACTGCAGGACCAAATAGACCTCATCTAGGCTTGTGTCCAGGACCTAATGTTCCTCTGCTGGGGCGACAGCGATCTCGGCATTGCATTCTCGACTCACCCGGGGAGTCAGGCCTCGTCTCGAGGGGAAGCCAAGGACACCGCTCTCCTGTCAAGTCGCGACGGGTATATCTTGGAGCTCACTGTGTGGCCTAAAATGAGTCAAGCCTCCTGTGGAGTTTGAAGAGAGGACTCAGGATTGCTCTCCAGGCCATACAGCAAAAGAAGGCCCTCATCTCGTGAGGACTGGGGCGTCTCGTGGGTATTCTCGAGCTGCGGCTCCAGTGTGGTGTTGCTCACGAGGTATAATGGGTAGCTCAGGGAGCCTCTCCTGTGGCGCCAGGGAAGTCAGGTTTCTATGCGCGTGGCTAGGGGGAGCGCGTCATTGCTCTCGAGTCATGGTAGGGGAATCGCACCTCAAGACGCGTTGAAGAAGGACTCTCGAGGTCTTTTACGGGTTGGGGCAGGAAACCCTTGGTTCCCTCGACTTGTGCCGGTGATCTCAGGAAGGTCTAAGGGTGCCTCTGAGAAGTCAGGGATACTGTGCAGTTGGGAGGGGCCTCTCGGGACTCCACTGGGTTCGGTGCAATGGAAGAGGGCCTCATCTCGAGTGGAGGCAGGAAACTCATGTTTCCTCTCCTGACTTCCCCTGGGTCAGATCTGACTCAGATCGCAGTTTCGCTGCAGAGTTCGAACAGGAGAGTCAGGCCTCGTCTTGTGTGGAGGAATGGAACTCTGCTTGCCTCTCCAGTTGTTCACGGGGTGACAGGTCACTTCTCGAGCTGTGTGTGGTACCTGCGGGTTTCTCCGGACGATACCCGGGGGTGTCAGTGCCCCTTCGTGTTGTGCCTTCATCAAAAGGGTTATCTTCAAAGAGGTGTCCGGGCATTGGGATCTTATCAAGAGCGAACTGGGAAATCGGGGTCTTTCGGCATGTGTCACCATCCACGAGGCTATGTCTCGAATATCCTCGTGAGACCGGCCTCATCCTGAGATGCACCGGGAAAGGCGGGAACCCCTTCAAGACAAAACAGGGGAATCGACCCTCCTGTCGCGATCAGGAGGGGAGAAGGGGCCCAGATGTAGTGGTGCCGGGAACCTCGGTGTTCTCCTCGAGTCAGACCAGTGTGTTGAGGAACTTTTGAGGTCGCATCAAGGGTGCCAATACCGTTTCGCACTTCAAGACGGAACGTGGGACTTCTCTTGAGACGCTGTAGAGGGCAAGGGCCTCATCTTGCGATGACGGGGGAACCACGTAGCGTTTCTCGAGTTGTGGCGGGATTCTCGAGTTTCGACGGGGAATACAGTCTTCCTCATGTGTTGGCCCAGGGAAGTCCTATCTTCCATTCGAGTTTCAAGGGAGAGCTGGGGATTGCCCTCGAGTCACTGCAGGGCAAAATAGACCTCATCTAGGCTTGTGTCCAGGACTTAATGTTCATCCCTAGGGGCGACAGGGATCTCGGGCTTGCATACCAGACTCACCCGGGGAATCAGGCCTCGTCTCGAGGGGAAGCAAAGAACTCCGCTGTCCTTTTGAGTCGCGATGGGTATCTCTTGGAGCCCACTGTGTGCCCTAAAGGGAGTCAAGCCTCCTGTGGTGTTTGGATAGAGGACTCGGGATTCCTCTCCAGGCCATGCAGGAAAAGAAGGCCCTCGTCTCGTGATGACGGCGGCGTCTTGTGGGTTTTCTAGACTGCTGCGCTAGTGCCGGGTTTCTGACGAGGTACGAGAAGGAGCTCAGGGAGCCTCTCGTGTGGCGCCAGGGAAGTCAGGTCCCCATGAGATGGCTAGGGGGAGTTCGTCATTGCTCTCGAGTCATGGTAGGGTAATCGGGCCTCAAGACGGGTTGAAGAAGGACTCTCGAGGTCTTTGTCGGGTGGCGGCGGGAAACCCTCGTTTCCCTCGACTTCTGCAGGGGACTATAGGGAACTTCCCAGGGTGCCTCTGAGAGGTGAGGGATGCTGTGGAGTTGGCAGGGCCTCTCGGGACTCTGCTGGGTTCAGCGCAATGGAAGAGGGCCTCATCTCGAGGGGAGGCAGGAACCTCAGGCTTCCTCTCCGATTCTGACTCCGACTGCACGGTCCGTGCAGTGTTTGGACAGGAGAGTCATGCCACGTCTTGTCTGAGGAATGGAATTCTGGTTGCCTCTCGAGTTGTTCCGGGAGTCTCAGTCCCCTTGTCGAGCTGTGTGTAGACCCTGCGGGTTTTTCCGGATGATGCACGGGGGTGTCAGTGCCCCTTCGTGTTGTGCCTTCACTCACAGGGTTGCCTTTGAAGAGGTGTCCGGGCATCGGGTTCTTATCAAGAGCGGACCGGAAAATCAGGGTCGTTCGGCACGTGGCACCTCACACATGGCTAGTCAAGAATTTCCTCCTGAGACCGGCCTCATCCTGAGGTGCACCAGGAAGGCCGGGAACCCCTTCCAGAGAAAGCAGGGGAATCGACTCTGCTGTCACGATCAGGAGGGGAGAAGGGGCGCAGATGAAGTGGTGCCTGGACCCTCGGTGTTCCCCTCGAGGGAACCCAGCGTGTCGCGGAACTTTTGCGGTCGCATCAAGGGTGTCAAGTACCGTTTCGCACTTAAGGACGGAACATGGGACTTCCCTGGAGACGCCCGGAACTTCGGTGTTCCCCTGGAGTGAGACCGGTATGTTGGGGAACTTTGGGGTCGCATCAAGGGTGCCAAGTAGCATTTCGAACTTTAAGATGGAACGTGGGACTTCTCTTGAGACTCTAGCTGGCAAGGGCCTCATATTGCGATGAAGGGGGAACCACATGGTGTTTAAGACTTGAGGCTGAATTCTCGAATTACGATGGGAAATTCAGACTTCCTCTTGTGTTGACCGTGGAAAGACCAATCTTCCATTCAAATTGTGAGGGAGAGATGGAGGTTGCTCTCGAGTCACTGTAGGGCAAAATAGACCTCATCTAGGCTTGTGTCTAGGACATAATGTTCCACTCCAGGGGCGACAGGGATCTCGGGGTTGCATTCCAAACTCACCCGGGGAGTCAGGCCTCGTCTCAAGGGAAGCAAAGGACTCCGCTCTCCTCTCGAGTCGCACCGGGTATTTCTTGGACCCAACTGAGTGGCCTAAAGGGAGTCAATCCTCCTGTGAAGTTTGGAGAGAGGACCAGGGATTGCTCTCCAGGTCAGGCAGGAAAAGAAGGCCCCCATCTCTCCTTGACGGGGGCATCTTGTGGTTTTTCTCGAACTGCGGCGCCACTGTGTGTTTTCTCACGAGGTACGATGGGGTACTCAGGGAGCCTCTTGTGTGGTACTAGGGAAGTCAGTTTTCCTGCTTGTGGCGAGGGGAGCGTGTCCTTGCTCTGGAGTCATGGTAGGGGAATCGGGCATCAAGAGACGTTGAAAAAGGACTCTCCAAGTCTTTCTCGGGTTACTTCAGGAAACTCTGGGTTCCCTCGACTTGTGCCAGTGACCTCAGGTAGCTTCTCAGGGAGCCTCTGAGAATTCAGGGATACTGTGGTGTTGGGAGGGGCCTCTCGGGACACCACTGAGTTTGGTTCAATGGAAGAGGGCCTCTTCTCTAGTTGAGGCAGGAACCTCAGGGTTCCTCTCCATTTCTGACTCCGATCGCAGGGTCCCTGAAGAGTTGGGACAGGAGAGTAAGGCCTCGTCTTGTGTGAAGGAATGCAACTTCACTTACCTCTCGAGTTGTTCACGGGGTGACAGTCCACATTTGGAACTGTGAGTGGAATCGGCGGGTTTTTCCAGACGATGCATGTGGATGTCAGTGTCCCTTCGTGTTGTGCCTTCATCCAAAGGGTTGCCTTCGAAGAGATGTCCGGGCGTCAGGTTCTTATCTAGAGTGGACCGGGAATTCGGGATCTTTCAGCATGTGGCACCAACCATGAGGCTACTTTTCGAATTTCCTCATGAGACCGGCCTCATCCGCAGGTTCACGGGGAACGTCGGGAACCCTTGCAGAAAAAGCATGGGAATCGACCCTCCTGTCGCGATCAGGAGGGGTGAAGGGGCTCACAGGAAGTGGTGCCGTGAACTTTGGTGTTTCCCTCGAGTGAGACCGGTATGTCAGGGAACTTTGGGGGTCGCATCAAGGGTGCCAAGTACCGTTTTGTACTTCAGGATGGAACGTGGGACTTCTCTTGATACGCTGTAGCGGCCAAGGGCCTCATCTTGCGATGACAGGGGAGCCACGTGGTTTTTCTCGAGCTGCGGTGGGATTCTCGAGTTACAATGGGGAATTCAGGCTTCCTCTTGTGTTGGCCCAGGGAAGTCCAATCTTCCATTCGATTTGCAAGGGAGAGCTGGCGATTGCTCTCTAGTAACTGCAGTGCAAAATAGACCTCATCTAGGCTTCCATCCAGGACCGAGTTTTCCTCTCCAGGTGCGACAGGAACTCGGGGTTGCATTCCAGACTCACACCGGGAGTCAGGCCTCGTCTCGAGGGGAAGCAAAGGACTCCGCTCTCCCTTCAAGTCCTGACAGGTATCTCTTGGAGCCAACTGAGAGGCCTAAAGAGAGTCAAGCCTCCTGTGCAGTCTGGAGAGAGGACTCGGTTTTGCTCTCCATGCCAGGCAGGAAAGAAGTCCCTCATCTCGTGATGACGGGGGCGTATCGTGGGTTTTCTCGAGCTGCGGTGCCTGAATGGGGTTTCCAAAGACATACGACGGGGAGCTCAGGGAGACTCTCTTCAGGCGTCAGGGAAGTCAGGTCTCCATGCGCATGGCGATGGGGAGCGGGTCTTTGCTCTCGAGTCATGGTAGGGGAATCGGGCCTCAAGACGCGCCGAAGGACTCTCAAGGTCTTTCTCGGGTCGCAGCAGGAAACCCTGGGTTCCCTCGACTCATGCCGGTGACCTCAGGTAGATTCTCAAGGTGCCTCTGAGAATTCAGGGATACTGTGGAGTTGGGAGGGGCCTCTCGCGACTCATCTGGGTTTGGTGCAATGGAAGAGGGCCTCATCTCGAGTTGAGGCAGGAACCTCAGGTTTCCTCTCCATTTCTGACTCGGATGGCAGGGTCCCTGAAGAGTTGGGACAGGAGAGTCAGGCCTCGTCTTGTGTGGAGGAAACGAACTCTGCTTGCCTATCGAGTTGTTCACGGGGTGACATTCCACTTGTCGAGCTGTGTGTAGAAACTGCGGGTTTTTCTGGACGATGCACGGGAGTTTTAGTAACCCTTCTGTTGTGCCTTCATCCACAGGGTTGCCTTCGAAGTGGTGTCCGGGCATCGGGTTCTTATATAGAGCGGACCACACAATCGGGGTCTTTCGGCATGTGGCACCACCCACGAGGCTACGTCTCGAATTTCCTCCTGAGAAAGGCCTCATCCTTAGGTGTGCCGGGATGGGCGGGAACTCCTTCCAGACAAAGCAGGGGAATTTACCCTCCTGTCGTGATCAGGAGGGGAGAAAGTGATCAGATGAAGTGGTGCCGGGAACTTCGGTGTTCCCCTCGGTGAGAACGGTGTGTCGGGGAACTTTTGGGGTTACATCAAGGGTGAAAAGTAGCATTTCGCACTTCAAGACGGAACGTGGGACTTCACTTGAGACGCTGTAGCGGGCCAGGGCCTCATCTTGGGATGACGAGTGAACCACGTGGTTTTTCTCGCATTGCGGCGGGAGTCTCGAGTTTCGACGGGGAATTCAGATTTCCTCCTGTGTTGGCCCATGGAAGTCCAATCTTCCATTCGAGTTGCGAGGGTGAGCTGGGATCCCACTCGAGTCACTGCAGGGCAAAATAGACCATATCTAGGCTTGTGTCCAGGACCGAATATTCCTCTCCAGGGGTGACAGGGATCTCGGGGTGGCATTCCAGACTCACCCGGGAAGTCCGGCCTTGTTTCTAGGGGAAGCAAAGTACTCCTGTTTCCTCTCGAGTCGCGACGGGTACCTATTGAGCGCACTGAGTAGCCTTAGTGAGTCAAGCCTCCCATGGAGTTTGGAGAGACGACTCCAGGCCATGCAGTTAATGATGGCCCTCATCTCACGATAACGGGGGCGTCTCGTGGGTTTTCTCGAGCTGCGGCGCCAGTGTGGGGTTTCTCACGAGGTACGACGGGGACCTCAGGGAGCCTCTCGTGAGGTGCCAGGGAAGTTAAGTCTCCATGCGCATGGGTACTGGGAGTGCTTCATTGCTCTTGAGACATGGTAGGGGAATCGGGCCTCAAGACGCATCAAAGAAGGACTGTCCAATCTTTCTCGGGTTGCGGCAGGAAACCCTGGGTTCCATCGACTTGTGCCGGAGATCTCAGGGAGCTTGTCAGGGTGCCTCTGAGAAGTCAGGGACACTGTGGGTTGGAGGGACCTCTCGGGACTCCAGTGGTTTTGGTGCTATGGAAGAGGGCCTCATCTTGAGTTGAGGCAGGAACCTCAGGGTTCCTCTCCATTTCTGATTCGGATTGCAGGGTCCCAGCAGATTTGGGACAGGAGAGTCAGGCCTCGTCCTGTGTGGAGAATGGAACTCAGCTTGCCTCTCGAGTTGTGCACGGGGTGACAGACCACGTGTCGAGCTGTGTGTGGAACCTGTAGGTTTTTCCAGACGATGCACGGGTGTGTCTGTGCCCCTTCGTGTTGTGCCTTCATCCACAGGGTTGCCCTCTAAGGGGTGTCCAGGCATCAGGTTCTTATCAAGAGCGGACCGGGCAATCGGAGTCTTTCGGCATGTGGCACCACCCACGAGGCTACGTCTCGAACTTCCTCGTGAGACCGGCATCATCCTGAGGTGCGCCGTTAAGGTCGGGAAACCCTTGCAGACAAAGCAGGGGAATCGACCCTCCTGTCGTGATCAGGAGGGGAGAAGGCGCTCAAAAGAAATGGTGCCAGGAACTTCGGTGTTCCCCTCAAGTGAGACCGGTATGTTGGGGAACTTTTGGGGTCGCATCAAGGGTGCCAAGTACTGTTTCGCACTTCAAGATGGAAGGTGGGACTACTCTTGAGACGCTGTAGCGGGAAAGTGCCTCATATTGCGATGATGGGGCAACCACTTGGTTTTTCTCCAGTTACGGCGGGATTCTCGAGTTACGACGGGGATTTCAGGCTTCCTCTTGTGTTGGCCCAGGGAAGTCCAACCTTCAATTCGAGTTGCGAGGGAGAGCTGGGGATTGCGCACAAGTCACTGTAGGGAAAAAGAGACCTCATCTTGGCTTGTGTCCAGGATCTAATGTTCCTCTCCAGGGGCGACAGGGATCTCGGGGTTGCATTCCAGACTCACCCGGGGAGTCAGGCCTCGTCTCGAGGGGAAGCAAATGACTCCACTCTCCTCTCGAGTCGCGACGGATATCTCTTGGAGCCCACTGAGTGGCCTACAGGGAGCCAAGCTTCCTGTGGATTTTGGAGAGAGGACTCGGTATTGCTCTCCAGGCCATGCAGAAAAAGAAGGCCCTCATCTCGCGATGACAGGGGCATCTCGTAGGTTTTCTCGAGCTGAGGCACAAGTGTGGTGTTTCCCTCGTGGTAAGGCTGGGAGCTCAGGGAGCATCTTGTGAGGCGCCAGGGAAGTCAGGTCTCCATGCGCGTGGCGAGGGGGAGTGCGTCATTGCTCTCTTGTCATGATAGGGGATTTGGACCTCAAGACGCATTGAAGAAGGACTCTCAAGGTCTTTCTCAGGTTGTGGCAGGAAACCATGGGTTCCCTCGACTCATGCATGTTACGTCAGGGAGCTTCTCAGGTGCCTCTGTGAAATCAGGGATACTGTGGAGTTGGGAGTGACCTCTCGGAACTCCACTGGGTTTGGTGAAATGGAAAAAGGCATCATCTTTAGATAAAGCAGGAACATCAGGTTTCCTCTTCATTTCTGCCTTGGATCGCATGTTCCTGCAGAGTTGGGAGAGGAGAGTCAGGACTCATCTTGTGTGGAGGAATGGAAATCCGCTTGCATCTCGAGTTGTTCACGGGGTGACAGGCCTCTTGTAGAGCTGTATGTGGAACCTGCGGGTTTTTCCAGACGATGCACAGGGGTGTCAGTGCCCCTTTTGTTGTACCTTCATCCACAGGGTTGTCTTCAAAGAGGTGTCTGGTCATCGGGTTCTTCTCAAGAGTGTACTGGGAAATCGGGGTCTTTCGGCATGTGGCACCCCCCATGAGGCCACGTCTCGAAATTTCCCATGAGTCCGGCTTCATCCTGAGGTGCGCCGTGAATGTCGGGAACTCCTTTAAGTCAAAGCAGGGGAATCGACCCTCTTGTCGCTATCAGGAGGGGAGAAGGGGCTCAAAAGAAGTGGTGCCGGGAACCTCGGTGTTCCCCTCAAATGAAACCGGTGTGTCGGGGAACATTTGGGGTCGCATTAAGGGTGCCAAGTAACGTTTCGCACTTCAACACAGAACGTGGCACTTCTCTTGAGACGCTGTAGTGAGCACGGGCCCCATCTTGTGATGACGGGGGAACCACGTGGTTTTTCTCGAGTTGCGGCAGGGAATTCAGGCTTCCTCTTGTGTTGGCCCAGGGAAGTCCAAATTTCCATACGAGTTGAGAGCTAGAGCTGGGGGTTGGCTCGAGTTACTGCAGGGCAAAAGAGACCTCATCTAGGCTTGTGTCTAGGACCTAATGTTCCTTTCAAGGGGCAACAGGGATCTCGGAGTTGCATTCCAGATCCTCCCGAGGAGTCAGGCCTCTTCAAGAGGGTAATAAATGGACTCCCCTCTCCTCTTGAGTCGCGACGGGTATCTCTTAGAGCCCATTGTGTGGCCTAAAGGGAGTCAAGCCTCCTGTGGAGATTGGAGAGAGGACTCGGGATTGCTCTCCAGGCCATGCAGGAAAAGAAGGCCCTCATATCGTGATGACGGGGGCGTCTTGTGCATTTTCTCGAGGTGCGGTGCCAGGATGGGGTTTCTCACAAGATACAATGGGGAGCTCAGGGAGTCTCTCGTGTGGTGACAGGAAAGTCAGGTCTCCATGCACGTGTGGAGGGGGAGCGCGTCATTGCTCTCGAGTCATGGTAGGGGAATCGGGCCTCAAGAGGCGTTGAAGAACGACGCTCAAGGTCTTTCTCCGGTTGCGGCAGGAAACCCTGGTTTTTCTCGACTTGTGCTGGTGACCTCAGGGAGCTTAACATGGTGCCTCTGAGAAGTCAGGGATTCTGTGGAGTTGGGAGGGGCCTCTAGGGACTCCACTGGGTGTGGTATAATGCAAGAGGGCCTCATCTCTTGTTGAGGAAGGAACCTCAGGGTTCCTCTCCATTTCAGACTCCGATCTCAGGATTCCTGCAGAGTTGGGACAGGAGAGTCAGGCCTCGTATTCTGTGGAGAAATGAAACTTAGCTTGCCTCTCGAGTTGTTCACGAGGTAACAGGTCACTTGTCGAGCTGTATGTGGAACCTGCAGAATTTTCCAAAAGATGCACGGGTGTGCAGGGCCCCTCCTTGTTGTGCCTTCATCCAACAGGATGCATTCGAAGAAGTGTACGGGCATCGGGTTCTTATTAATAGCGGACCAGGAAATGGGGTCTTTCCGCATGTGGCACCACCCACGAGGCTACATCTCCAATTTCCTCGTGAGACCGGCCTCATCCTGAGGTGCGCTGGGAAGATCGGTAACGCCTTCCAGACAAAGCAGGAGAATCGACACTCCTGTTGCAATCAGGAGGGGAGAAGGGGCTCAAATGATGTGGTGTGGGGAACATGGGTGTTCCGCTCGAGTGAGGCATGTATGTTGGGGAACTTTGGGGGTGCCATCATGGGTGCCAAGTACTGTTTTGCACTTCAGTGGGAACGTGGACATCTTTTGAGACGCTGTGGAGGGCAAGGGGCTCATGCTGCGAAGACGATGGAACCACGTGGTTTTTCTCCAGTTGCGGCGGGTTTCTCGAGTTATGATGGGGATTTCAGGCTTCCTCTCGTGTTGGCCCTGGGAAGCCCAAACTTCCCTTCGAGTTGTGAGCGAAAGCTGGGGGTTGTGCTCGAGTCACTGCAGGGCCAAAGAGACCTCATCTAGGCGTGTGTCCAGGACCTAATAGTCCTCTCATGGGAAGACAAGGATCTCGGGGTCGCACTCCAGACTCCCCCGGGGAGTCAGGCCTCGCCTCGAGGGGAAGCAAAGGACTGCGCTCTCCTCTCGAGCCACGACGCGGATCTCTTGGAGCCCACTGAGTGGCCTCAAGGGAGTCAAGCCTCCTCTTCAGTTTGGAGAGAGGACTCGGGATTGCTATCCAGACCAGGCAGGAAAAGAAGGCCCACACCTCGAGAGGACGGGGGCGTCTCAGGGGTTTCCTCGAGCTGCGGCGCCCGTGGGGGTTTTCTCACAAGGCACGACGAGGATCTCAGGAGCCTCTCGTGCGGCGCTAGGGAAGCCAGGTCTCCATGGGGGAGGGGAGGGGGAGCGCGTCTTTGCTTTCTAGTCCAGGGAGGGGACTAGGGCCTCAAGACACGTTGAAGAAGGACTCTCGAGGTCTTTCTCGGGGGGCGGCGGGAAACCCTCGTTTCCCTCAACTTCTGCCGGAGACCTGAGGGAACTTCCCAGGGAGCCTCTGAGAGGTGAGGGATGCTGTGGAGTTGCCGGGGCCTCTCGGGACTAAGCTGGGTTTAGCGCACTGGAAGAGGGCCTCATCTCGAGGGGAGGCAGGAACCTCAGGCTTCCTCTCCGTTTCGGACTCTGACCGCAGGGTCCCTGCAGAGTTGGGACAGGAGAGTCAGGCCTCGTCTTGTCTGAGGAAGGGAACCCCGCTTGCCTCTTGAGTTGCTCAGGGGGTCTCAGGCCGCTCGTCGAGCTGTGTGTGGAACCCGCGGGTGATTGCAGACGATGCACGGGGGTGGCAGTGCCCCTTCGTGTTGTGCCTTCACCCACAGGGTTGCCTTCGAAGAGGGGTCCGGGCCTCGGGTCCTTCTCACGGGCGGACCGGGGAATCGGGGGCGTTCGGCATGTGGCCCCACCCACGTGGCTCGTCTCGAATTTCCTCGTGAGACCGGCCTCATCCTGAGGTGCGCCGGGAAGGCCGGGAACCCCTTCCAGACCACGCAGGGGAATCGCCTCTCCTGTCGCGATCAGGAGGGGAGAAGGGGCTCAGAGGAAGCGGTGCCGGGACCCTCGGTGTTCCCCTCGAGGGAACCCGGCGTGTCGGGGGACTTTTGGGGGTCGCAGGAAGGCTGTCAGGGACCGTTTCGCCCTTCAGGGCGGAACAGGGGACTTCCCTTGAGACGCCATGGCGGGCAAGGGCCTCATCTTGCCAAGAGGTGGGAACCACGTGGTTTTTCTCGAGTTGCGGCGGCATTCTCGAGTTACGACGGGGATCTCAGCCTTCCCCTGGGGTTGGCCCTGGGAAGCCCAATCTTCCCCTCGGGTTGCGAGGGAAAGCTGGGGGTTGCGCTCGAGTCAGTGCAGGGCCGAAGAGACCTCACCTAGGCGTGTGTCCGGGACCTAATATTCCTCTCCAGGGAAGGCAGGGATCTCGGGGTTGCATTCCAGGCTCCCCCGGGGAGTCAGGCCTCGTCTCGAGGGGAAGCCAAGGACTCCGCTCTCCTCTCGAGTCGCGACGCGGGTCTCTTGGAGCCCCCTGAGTGGCCTCAAGGGAGTCCAGCCTCCTCTTCCGTTTGGAGAGAGGACCCGGGATTGCTCTCCAGGCCATGCAGGAAAAGAAGGCCCTCAGCTCGCGAGGACGGGGGCGTCTCAGGGGTTTCCTCGAGCTGCGGCGCCCGTGGGGGTTTTCTCCCGAGGCACGACGAGGATCTCAGGGAGCCTCTCGTGCGGCGCCAGGGAAGTCAGGTCTCCATGCGCGTGGCGAGGGGGAGCGCGTCCTGGCTCTCGAGTCACGGGAGGGGACTAGGGCCTCGAGACGCGTTGAAGAAGGACTCTCGAGGTCTTTCTCGGGGGGCGGCGGGAAACCCTCGTGTCCCTCGCCTTCTGCCGGGGACCTTAGAGAACATCCCAGGGTGCTTCTGAGAGGCGAGGGATCCTGTGGAGGTGGCGGGGCCCCTCAGGACTCCGCTGGGTCTGGCGCAACGGAAGAGGGCCTCACATCGAGGGGAGGCAGGAACCTCAGGCTTCCTCTCCGTTTCGGACTCCGACCGCAGGGTCCCTGCAGAGTTGGGACAGGAGAGTCAGGCCTCGTCTTGTCTGAGGAAGGGAACCCCCCTGGCTTCTCGAGTTGCTCAGGGGGTCTCAGGCCCCTCGTCGAGCTGTGTGTGGAACCCGCGGGTCTTTGCAGACGATGCACGGGGGTGGCAGTGACCCTTCGTGTTGTGCCTTCACCCACAGGGTTGCCTTCGAAGAGGGGTCCGGGCCTCGGGTCCTTCTCAAGAGCGGACCGGGGAATCGGGGGCGTTCGGCATGTGGCCCCACCCACGTGGCTCGTCTCGAATTTCCTCGTGAGACCGGCCTCATCCTGAGGTGCGCCGGGAAGGCCGGGAACCCCTTCCAGACCACGCAGGGGAATCGCCTCTCCTGTCGCGATCAGGAGGGGAGAAGGGGCTCAGAGGAAGCGGTGCCGGGACCCTCGGTGTTCCCCTCGGGGGACCCCGGCGTGTTGGGGGACTTTTGGGGGTCACAGGAAGGTTGTCAGGGACCGTTTCGCCCTTCAGGGCGGAACAGGGGACATCCCTTGAGACGCCGTCGCGGGCAAGGGCCTCATCTTGCCAAGAGGTGGGAACCACGTGGTTTTTCTCGAGTTGCGGCGGCATTCTCGAGTTACGACGGGGATCTCAGGCTTCCCCTTGGGTTGCCCCTGGGAAGCCCAAACTTCCCCTCGGGTTGCGGGGGTAAGCTGGGGGTTGCGCTCGAGTCACCGCAGGGCCGAAGAGACCTCACCTAGGCGTGTGTCCGGGACCTAATATTCCTCTCCAGGGAAGGCAGGGATCTCGGGGTTGCATTCCAGGCTCCCCCGGGGAGTCAGGCCTCGTCTCGAGGGGAAGCCAAGGACTCCGCTCTCCTCTCGAGTCGCAACGCGGGTCTCTTTCAGCCCCCTGAGCGGCCTCAAGGGAGTCCAGCCTCCTATTCCGTTTGGAGAGAGGACCCGGGATTGCTCTCCAGGCCATGCAGGAAAGGAAAGCCCTCAGCTCGCGAGGACGGGGGCGTCTCAGTGGTTTCCTCGAGCTGCGGCGCAAGTGAGGGTTTTCTCCCGAGGCACGACGAGGATCTCAGGGAGCCTCACGTGCGGCGCCAGGGAAGTCAGGTCTCCATGCGCGTGGCGAGGGGGAGCGCGTCCTGGCTCTCGAGTCACGGGAGGGGACTAGGGCCTCGAGACGCGTTGAAGAAGGACTCTCGAGGTCTTTCTAGGGGGGCGGCGGGAAACCCTCGTTTCCCCCGCCTTCGGCCGGGGACCTTAGGGAAGTTCCCAGGGTGACTCTGAGAGGCGAGGGATCCTGTGGAGGTGGCGGGGCCCCTCGGGACTCCGCTGGGTCTGGCGCAACGGAAGAGGGCCTCACCTCGAGGGGAGGCAGGAACCTCAGGCTTCCTCTCCGTTTCGGACTCCGACCGCAGGGTCCCTGCAGAGTTGGGACAGGAGAGTCAGGCCTCGTCTTGTCTGAGGAAGGGAACCCCGCTGGCCTCTCGAGTTGCTCAGGGGGTCTCAGGCCCCTCGTCGAGCTGTGTGTGGCACCCGCGCGTCTTTGCGGACGATGCACGGGGGTGGCAGTGCCCCTTCGTGTTGTGCCTTCACCCACAGGGTTGCCTTCTAAGAGGGGTCCGGGCCTCGGGTCCTTCTCAAGAGCGGACCGGGGAATCGGGGGCGTTCGGCATGTGGCCCCACCCACGTGGCTCGTCTCGAATTTCCTCGTGAGACCGGCCTCATCCTGAGGTGCGCCGGGAAGGCCGGGAACCCCTTCCATACCACGCAGGGGAATCGCCTCTCCTGTCGCGATCAGGAGGGGAGAAGGGGCTCAGAGGAAGCGGTGCCGGGACCCTCGGTGTTCCCCTCGAGGGAACCCGGCGTGTCGGGGGACTTTTGGGGGTCGCAGGAAGGCTGTCAGGGACCGTTGCGCACTTCAGGGCGTAACAGGGGACTTCCCTTGAGACGCCGTGGCGGGCAAGGGCCTCATCTTGCCAAGAGGTGGGAACCACGTGGTTTTTCTCGAGTTGCGGCGGCATTCTCGAGTTACGACGGGGATCTCAGGCTTCCCCTTGGGTTGGCCCTGGGAAGCCCAGTCTTCCCCTCGGGTTGCGAGGGAAAGCTGGGGGTTGCGCTCGGGTCACTGCAGGGCCAAAGAGACCTCACCTAGGCGTGTGTCCGGGACCTAATATTTCTCTCCAGGCAAGGCAGGGATCTCGGGGTTGCATTCCAGGGTCCCCCGGGGAGTCAGGCCTCGTCTCGAGGGGAAGCCAAGGACTCCGCTCTCCTCTCGAGTCGCGACGCGGATCTCTTGGAACCCCCTGATCGGCTTCAAGGGAGTCCAGCCTCCTCTTCAGTTTGGAGAGAGGACTCGTGATTGGTCTCCAGGCCATGCAGGAATATAAGGCCCTCATGTCGCGATGACCGGGGTGTCTCATGTGTTTCCTCGAGCTGCCGCGCCAGTGTGGGTTTCCTCACGAGGTACGATGAGGAACTCATGGAGCCTCTCGTGCATTGCCAGGTTAGTCAGGTCTCCATGCGCGTGGCGAGGGGGAGCGTGTCATGGCTCTCGAGTCATGGTAGGGGAATCGCGACTCAACACATTTTGAAGCACTCTCGAGGTCTTTCTCGAGTCACGGCAGAAAACCCAGGGTTCCCTCGACTTGTGCCTGTGACCTCAGGGAGCTTCTCATTGTGCCTCTGAGAACTCAGGGATACTGTGGAGTTGGTAGGGGCCTCTCGGGACTCCACTGGTTGTGGTGCAATGGAAGAGGGCTTCATCTCGAGTGGACGCAGGAACCTCAGGCTTCCTCTCCGTTTCTGACTAGGATCCCATGGTCTCTGCAGAGTAGGGACAAGAGAGTCACACCTAGTCTTCTGTTGAGGAATGGACCTTCGTTTGCCTTTCGAGTTGTTTACAGGGTGACAGGCCACTTGTCGAAATGTCTGTGGGACCTGCGGGTTTTTCTGGACGATGCACGCGGGTGTCAGTGCCCCTTCGTGTTGTGCCTTCATCCACAGGTTTTCCTTCAAAGAGGTGTGCTGGCATCGGGTTCTTTTCAAGAGTGGACCGTGAAATTGGGGTCTTTCGACATGTGGCACCACCCACGAGGCTACGTCTCGAACTTCCTCATGAGACCGGCCTCATCCTGAGGTGCGCCCGGAAGGTCGGGAACCCCTTGCAGACAGAGAAGGGGAGTCGACCCTCCTGTCGCAATCAGGAGAGGAGAAGGGGCTCAGATGAAGTGGTGCCGGGAACCTCGGTGTTCCCCTTGAGTGAGTCTGGTATGTCGCGGAACTTTTGGGGTCGTATCAAGGGTGCCAAGTACCGTTTCGCATTTCAGGATGGAACGTGGGACTTCTCTTGAGATGCTGTAGCGGAGAAAGGGCCTCATCTTGCGATGACGAGGGAAGCACGTGGTTTTTCTCGAGTTGCGGTGGGATTCTCGAGTTACGAAGGGGAATTCAGGCTTCCTCTTGTGTTGGCCCAGGAAGTCTAATCTTCCATTCGAGTTGCCAGGGAGAGCTGGGGATTGGGCTCCATTCACTGAAGGGCAAACTAGACCTCATCTAGGCTTGTATCCAGGATTTAATGTTCCTCTCCATAGGCGACAGGTCTTTGGGGTTGCATTCCATACTCACCCGGGGAGTCAGGCCTCATCTCGAGGGGAAGCAAAGGACTCCACTCTCTTCTCGAGTCGCGACAGGTATCTCTTGGAGCCCACTGAGTGGTCTTTGCTCTGTAGGAGAGCTCTAGTGTTCATAAGCCTGTACATAAGTGAACACAGACATTCTGTGTGCATGTTGCTGCATACCCAAAATAGGGCCACAAGGAGCCTCATGCTCTCCATGCGGCGCGGAAGCTGTGCAGCCACGCAGCAGCTTAAGAATCCAACCAATTGCTCTTTTCTTACCTCTGACAGAGCTCGCATTGCCGTAGCCCTTGGCAGTTTGGAAACACTGGACCCTAACCCCTCTCAAAGTAGGCCTGGGTTCTAGTTCGAATAGAAAGTCAATAGCGGAGCTGAGGACAGGAACGCGGCAGTCATTTATCACACGCTCCTGCAGCCTGCTACTACAGGGACACTAATGCTAGAAGCTAGGAATGTCTTTGCAAGGTGCGCAAAGGACAAGGGAGAACCTCGACCCTGACTCTAGTATTTCAGTCCCCTGAGCAGATCTGAGGTTCTCCCGCTGTAGAAGCTCACCCATTCCTTTCAAATACAGGCTTCCTAACACAGGGCCTGTTGGCTGCTTGCTCTTCCACGAAGCAGGCTTCCTTAACTTGCAAACTGCGAATTCCGCTTAACAGCCTGGAGGAAAATCGCTTCTTGGAAGATTTTTTTCAGTGGCTGTATCCCCGGAGCTGGGGCCAAGCTAGGGGACCCATACTGACAAGGGAAGGCAAAACCACATCCAATGTCTTTGCTCTGGAGGACAGCTTTGGTGAGCCTAAGTCTTTCAGGAATATTTCTGGCTCCAACAGAGTCAAATTCTGTGTGTGAAGCTGCACAGCCAAAATAGGGGAACAGAGAGCCTGATTCTCTCTGTGTAGCTTTGAAGCTGTCATTCAAACAACAGCTTGAGAATCCATACAATGCTCTCCCTTACTGCTAAGAGAATTCTCATTGCTGTCGTCCTTGACGGTTTGTAGAAATCCGCACCCTAACCCTTCTCCAAGTAGGCCTGGGTCCTAGCTCGGAATAACAGGCAACGGCGGAGCTGAGGCCAGTAAGGCACAAGTGAGGTCTCACACACTCTTGCAGCCTGATCGTCCAGGAGCAGTAAGGCCTCTTTTTCCCTGTAGGAGGCTCGCTTGCCTTGCCTCCTGTGAACTGCATTTCCCAGCCTGGGCGCAAAGCTGTTCCTGGAGATTTTTTCTCAGGGGCTGTTTCCCTGGACCTGGGTCGGACCTCGGGGGCCCAACTCACAGAGGAAGACAAAACCACATGGACAGGTCTATGCTCTGTAGGAGAGCTCTAGTGAACCTCATCTCTCAGGAACATTCTTGGCTTCTACAGAGACACCTCTGTGCATGAAGCTACACACCCAACATAGTGGCAAAGGGAGTCTGATTCTCTCCGTGGGTACTGATGCTTTGTGGCAAAGCACCTGCTAAGAATCCATCCGCATAGGCTTCCCTCTCCTTGACAGAGGTCTCATTGCTGTAGTCCTTGGCAGTTTGGAAAGAAGCAGACCCTTACCCTTCACCAAGTAGGCCCTTGTCCTTGTTTGAATGGAAAGGCAGTAGCTGAGCTGAGGCCAGTAAGGCGCCAGTCAAGTCTGACATATTCCCGATGCCTGCTCCTTCATGGAAAATAACGTTAGAATCTGGGAATGTCTTTGCAAGGCTGGCAAAGGGCAGTCAGGAACCTCGACCCTGCCTCTGGAATTTCTATCTTCTCAGCACATCTGGCGGTCTCGGTCAGGAGAAACTAACCCATTCCTTGCAAATATAGGCTTCCAAACACAGGCCGGTTGGCTGTCTCTTCTTGCCAAAGGAAGCTTGCTTATCCCACCTCCTGTGAACTCCACTTCCCAGCCTGGGTGAAAAGAGGTTCTTGGAGATCTTTTCTCAGAGTCTGTTTCAAAGGAGCAGGGGCTGATCCCAGAGACCCACACGCACAGGGGAAGGGAAAACCGCATGGATAAGTCTTTGCTCTCTAGGAGTGCTCTAGTGAACCTCAGTCTATGGGGAATGTTCTTGGCTCCAACGGGGACATCTCTGTGTGGGAAGCTGCATTGCCAACATAGAGACACAGAGACCTGATTCTCTCTGTGCAGCTTTGACGCTGTCGTTCAAACAACAAATTGAGAATCCACACAATGCTCTCCCTTACCACTGAGAGAGTTATCATTGCTGTAGCCCTTCGCACTTTCTGGAAATCGGCACATAAACACTTCTCCAAGTAGGCCTGGGTTCAAGTTCAGATGAACATGCAATAGCGGAGCTGAGGCCAGTAAGGCACCAGTCAGGTGTCACACACTCTGGCAGCCTGCTCCTCCAGGGACAGTAAGGCCTCTATTTCCCTTCAGGAGGCTCGCTTGCCTTACTTCCTGTGAACAGCGTTTCCCAGCCTGGGCGGAAAGCAGTTCCTGGAGATCTTTTCTCAGGGGCTGTTTCCCCGGAGTTGGGGCGGACCTCGGGGACCCAACTCACAGGGGAAGGCAAAACCAAATGGACAGGTCTATGCTCTGTAGGAGATCTCTAGTGAACTGCCGGGGTCCAGCCCCAGCTGATCCAGGGTATTCGAAGCAGAGACGGCGTAGGCGAGGGTCAGGGAACAACTGCTTAATTAAACGTTAATTAAGGATATAAAGAGTAATAAAATGAGGATAGCTCAGTAGGAAAATTCAGTGGAGAAAAGAGGCTGAGTAGCTTGGTTTACGTGGGGGACCAATAAAACTTCAAGACAAGAAGCTTGCACCACTTACGTAGACCGCAGGCGTCCTTCCGTTCTCCCGAAGGAGAGGAGACACTGAGGCCTCCCCGGTCGGATCTCAGAAGCCCAGGCAAAATTAGTAAGCTTGGTGGGTTCCGCGCTCCAGATGGAGACTCAACCAGAGTGAGAGAGAGAGAGAGAGACATGGGGAGACCAGTATTTCGAGAAACTGATCCCAATTCTTTATTTTCCATGGTCTACTTTTATACACTGAGATGTTATGCAAAAGTCACGTGGGGTCAGCAGTCCTGACTTTTATCAAAGTCAGGTGCTTCATACAAAAGTATACAGAGGTCTTAGGGGTGTTACATCATCTTCTGGCCGGGGGGCCTGCTGACAATTTACGACCCTCTCCTTGTGACAGCGGTCAGTCAACCAGGACACTTATTTCTCCAGGGGTGATTATTCTTAAAACAGACGCCACCCAAATAAAGTTACATTCCTATAGGGTGAGGGTGTAGTGGGTTTTAGTTAAGGAAAGAATTTACTTAGCCTAAGGTCTAACGTGATTTATATCAAAGGTTAATACTTATTTCTTCTATATATTCATTAATGTGTATAAGGGCAGGGGATGTGGAGACTTAGCAGTAAACATCAGCTCAACAAATGAAAAACCCTTCACCAATATGATTTCTAATCAGCCCATTATACTTATACTAATAATTTTCTAACTTTTCTAAGGAACCTGTTTTTAGAAGGTTTAAAGCATCTCGTGCCTCTCATGGTTGGGAGGCTGTGAGCAATCACATGTGGCCGGACAAGCCTGTCAGGCAGGCTAGAGAACCTTCAGAGGAGTTTGTAGGTTAAAACACTCTTGTCACACCCAGGGGTTTTTATCAACTGGAGCTCTAGGTTAACTCCTTCTCCGAAAGAGGTGGTGGGGGACAGCCCCCCGTAAAGTCAGAGGTGTAGGTGAGAGCACAAAGTAGTAAGGTAGGCAGGCTCTGGTTATGGGGGTAGATGCTCGAGGATTTCCAGGGGGACTCCTGAGGCTCGATCCCACCTTTGCGTATGTCGAGCCTCCTTCCTCATTACCTTTGCCATGGGCGGAGTGCCTCACTCTGGCCCCCAACAGTGAACCTCCTCTCTCAGGAACATTCTTGGCTCCTATCGAGACACCTCTGTGCGTGTAGCTACACACGCAACGTAGGGGCAAAGGGAGCCAGATTCTTTCCGTGGGGTGCTGATGCTTTGTGGCAAAGCACCTGCTTGAGAATCCATCAGCTTACGCTTCCCTCGCCTTGACAGAGGTCTCATTGCTGTAGCCCTTGGCAGTTTGGAAAGAAGAGGACCCTTACCTTTCATAAACTGGGCCCTTGTCCTAGTTTGAAAGGAAAGGCAAGAGCTGAGCTGAGGCCAATAAGGCGCCAGTCAAGTCTGACATATTCCCGAAGCCTGCTCCTTCATGGAAAATAAAGCTGTAATCTAGGAATGTCTCTGCAAGGCTGGCAAAGGGCAGTCAGGAGCCTGCACCCTGCCTCTGGAATTACCGACTTCTGAACAGATCTGGAGGTCTCCCTTAGGGGAAGCTAACCCATTCTTCCAAATAGAGGCTTCCAAACGCAGGCCGCTTGGCTGCCTCTTGCTCTCTGAAGGAGGCCTGCTTTTCCCGCCTCCTATGAACCCCACATCCCAGCCTCTGGGAAAAGCGGATCTTGAAGATCTTTTCTCAGGGGTTGTTTCCACGGAGCTGGGGCCGAGCCTGGAGCCCCAAACGCACAGGGGAAGAAAAACCACATGGACAAGTCTTTGCTCTCTAGGAGAGCTCTAGTGAACCTCACTCTGTCAGGAACGTTCTTGTTTCCTATGGAGACACCCCTGTCTGTGAAGCTGTGTACCGAACATGGAGACACAGAGTCTGATTCTCTCTGTGCAGCTTTGAAGCTGTCGTTCAAACAACAGCTTGAAAATCCATACAATGCTCTTCCTTACCCGTGACAGAGTTCTCATTGCTATACCCCTTGGCAGTATTTAGAAATCCGCACCCAAACGCTTCTCCAAATAGGCCTGGGTCCTAGTTCGGAGGAACAGGCAATGGTGGAACTGAGGCCAGTAAGGCAACAGTCAGGTTTCACACACTCTGGCAGCCTGCTCCTCCAGGGACAGTAAGGCCTCTTTTTCTCTGCAGGAGATTCGCTTGCCTTACTTCCTGTGAACAGCGTTTCCCAGCCTCAGCGAAGCGGTTCCTGGAGATCTTTTCTCAGGGACAGTTTCCCCGGAGGTGTGGCGGACCTCGGGGACCCAACTCACAGGGGAAGGAAAAACCACATGGACAGGTCTATGCTCTGTAGGAGAGGTTTAGTGAACCTAATCTCTCAGGAACATTCTTGGCTCCTATACAGACAACTCTGTGTGTGAAGCTACACTCCCAACATTGGGGAACAGGGATCTTGGTTCTCTCCGTGGGGTGCTGATGCTTTGTAGTAAAGCACCTGCTTGAGAATCCATCCTCTTAGGCTTCCCTCGCCTTGACAGAGGTCTCATTGCTGTAGCCCTTGGCAGTTTCAAAGAAGAAGACCCTTACCCTTCATAAAGTAGGCCCTTGTCCTAGTTTGAATGGAAAGGCAATAGCTGAGCTGAGGCCAATAAGGAGCCAGTCCCCTCTGACACATTCCCGAAGCCTGCTCCTTCATGGAATATAAGTCTAGAATGTTGGAATGTCTTTGCAAGGCTGGCAAAGGGCAGTCAGGAACCAGCACCCTGCCTCTGGAATTACCGACTTCTGAGCAGATCTGGAGGTCTCCTTTAGGAGAAGCTAACCCATTCCTTCCAAATAGAGGCTTCAAAACACAGGCAGGTTGGCTGCCTTTCGTGCCCGAAGGAGGCTTGCTTTTCTCTCCTCCTATGAACCCCAGTTCCCAGCCTCTGGGAAAAGCGTATCTTGAAGATATTTTCTCAGGGGTGGTTTCCACGGAGCTGGGGCCGAGCCCGGGGCCCAAAGGCACAGGGGAAGGCAAGACCACATGGACAGGTCTATGCTCTGTAGCAGACCTCTAGTGAACCTCATCTCTCAGGAGCATTCTTGGCTCCTACAGAGACACCTCTGTGTGTGAAGCTGCGTACCTAACATAGGGGCAGAGAGAGCCTGATTCTCTCTGTTCATTTTGACGCTGTCATTCAGAAAACAGCTTGAGAATCCATAAAATGCTCTCCCTTACCACCGAGAGAATTCTCACTGCTGTAGCCCTTTGCACTTTGTAGAAATCTGCACCCAAACGCTTTTCCAAGTAGGCCTGTGTGCTAGCTCAGATGAACAGGCAATGGTGGAGCTGAGGCCAGTAAGGCAACAGTCAGGTTTCACACATTCTGGCAGCCTGCTCCTCCAGGGACTGTAAGGCCTCTTTTTCTCTGCAGGAGATTCGCTTGCCTTACTTCCTGTGAACAGCATTTCCCAGCCTCAGCGAAGCGGTTCCTGGAGATCTTTTCTCAGGGACAGTTTCCCCGGAGGTGTGGCGGACCTCGAGGACCCAACTCACAGGGGAAGGCAAAACCACATGGACAGGTCTATGCTCTGTAGGAGAGGTTTAGTGAACCTAATCTCTCAGGAACATTCTTGGCTCCTATAGAGACAACTCTGTGTGTGAAGCTACACTCCCAACATTGGTGCACAGGGATCTTGGTTCTCTCCGTGGGGTGCTGATGCTTTGTGGCAAAGCAGCTGCTTGAGAATCCATCCTCTTAGGCTTCCCTCACCTTGACAGAGGTCTCATTGCTGTAGCCCTTGGCAGTTTGCAAAGAAGAAGATCCTTACCCTTCATAAAGTAGGCCCTTGTCCTAGTTTGAATGGAAAGGCAATAGCTGAGCTGAGGTCAATAAGGAGCCAGTCCCGTCTGACACATTCCCGAAGCCTGCTCCTTCATGGAAAATAACTCTAGAATCTAGGAATATCTTTGCAAGGCTAGCAAAGGGCAGTCAGGAACCAGTACCCTGCCTCTGGAATTACCGACTTCTGAGCAGATCTGGAGTTCTCCTTTAGGAGAAGCTAACCCATTCCTTCCAAATAGAGGCTTTAAAACACAGGCAGGTGGGCTGCCTTTTCGTTCCCTATGGAGGCGTGCTTTTCTCTCCTCCTACGAACCCCGGTTCCCAGACCCTGGGAAAAGTGGATCTTGAAGATCTTTTCTCAGGGGTTGTTTCCACGGAGCTGGGGCCGAGCCTGGAGACCCAAAGGCACAGGGGAAGGCAAGACCACATGGACAAGCCTTTGCTCTTTAGTATACCTCTAATGAACCTCACTCTGTCAGGATCTTTCTTGATTCCTACGGAGACACACCTGTGTGTGAAGCTGCCGGCACAGAGAGCCTGATTACCCCTGTGCAGCGCTGAGTCTGGGCAGCTAAACAACAGCTTGGGAATGCAGCCTGGGGTGCTTCCCTTCCCTCGGACAGAGCTCTCCTTGCGGTAGGCCTTGGTAGTTTGCATACAATGGGGCCCTAAGCCCTCTGCAAGTTGGCCTGGCTCCTAGGTCCAAAGGGCAGGCCAGAGCGGAGCTGAGGCTGTCAGGCTCCAGACACATCTCCCATACTCCTACATCCTGCTCCTACCCGGGCGTGAACGCTAGAAGCTGGGAAGGTACCTGGACCGTGCAGGGGCGGGGCGAACGCGGGCGGCGTGGGGCGGGGTTCGGCTTCTGGCGGGGTTGGGGGCGGGCTTCCCAGTTGTGCTCTCGGAGGTGGACACTGAGGCTGAAAACGCGCCGGGAGCGCACCCGGGACTGGGTAAACCCGGGCTGCGCGGGTCGAGATTCCGATGGCTTTGGGTGGGGGTCGGTCCCAGTTGTGCTCCCGGGGGTCGCCACTGCGGCTGGGAACGCGCCGGGAGCGCGGCAGGGGCGGGGCTAACCCTGGGGGCGCGGGGCGGGGGTCGGCTCATGGGAGGGATGGGGAGGGGTTCCCAGTTGCGCTCTCGGGGGTTGCAACTGCGGCTGGGAACGCCCATTTCGTCCGCTCCTGGGTCCCCAAGGATCGCCATCCCGTGGGTGCAGTGGAGGGCTGCGGACCACAGGTAAGGGCACTGGGACTGCGTGGAGCAGGGAACCAAGTATTCCGCCGTCTGTTGGCACATTCTCGGAGCTCCCCAACCTGGCGGTCGCAGAAAGGCCTTGCCTTTGGGGTCAAGGCCTTTACCGCTCCACCCCTCTGCTGAAAAATCTCAGAGTCTGCGCGGTTCTTCCAAGCAGCCTAGTGTCCGCTGGAAGTCCAAGGGACAGAACACTGAACTCTGGCTGGCTGGCCCAGCCCTGCTTCTGGCACTTTGTAAGCCAGCGGGCCCTTGAGCACCTGCTGGGATGGGAAAGGGAAGGGTCCACGGATTGCACCCTAGAAACTTAGTAGGGTGCATGGATTTCAAACCCTGGTGGCCGCCCAGGCAGCAAAGAAGGGGGGAGGGCACCTTGCTGCCCTTTCATGGCAGAATCTGTGGTTGTCCAGCTGCGTGGGCCTTTTCATGAGGACCCTGTGCAATAAAAGTTTGGTGTTTTGGAACTGAATAATTAGAACGTGTAAAAGCTTTAAATTATGTGGTGGTGTAATTAAAAAACAAAACAAAACAAAACCAAGCTCCAAGTGTTTTGCAAATGGAGGTTTAAATATTGAAGGACTGTATTCCTTGCACTGTGGCATTCTATCAAGAAGTGTGCAGGATTTTTTTTTTTTTTTTAAGGAAAGTGTTCGAAGTGAGGGAAACAGGAAACCCAGAGGTGCCCCTGTATTTTGGGGAAGGCCTTAGGAGGTCACTTGGAAATGCTGCTGGCTGTGCGGGAGGGCGGCAGATGGGCTGTGCAGGCTTGTCCTTTGCATGGATGTTCTTGTGTGTGGAAACCCAGCTCGGAGCCATCTCCTGATGTGTAAGAATTTCGCAGACAAACCTTGAGCTAAGCAATGCATTTTTTCCTAAGAAAATGTTTGTCTTAAGCGATGTAAATATCCTATGTATTTCCGCTAGACTCTGGCTTCAGGTCGGTTCCCCCAAAAGGCTCAGAAGCGATTTGAACAAAACAGCATGTTTTCCTTCTAGCTTGTTCTCCTTATCTATGTTAAGGAAATGATATATTTGCCTGCAATACTGCCTTTCTTCAAGATTCATGTCAATCAAGTTTTGGCCCGGGATGACTCACCTGCTGCCAATATTATCTCAATGCATGTCGTGGGGGAAGGGCCTGGTGCCATTCCCTGAAACAGTTCCTTTCTTTCCTTAGCTGACTGCTAGTGCCTGTAGAATATCTGGCTAAAGACCAGCAGGGGGTACTCTTACTACCCCCCCCACCCCACCTCAAGTCTAAGTCAGCAGCTTTCTCTATCTCTTTAATACTTTAATAACACTTGATGACACAAAAGCTCTGAGCGATCAAATCATATCAAATCTTCATTTCAGATTGAAGATGCATTCCATGGTATTGCCATCTTAAGTCTTTCCATCGTTATGGAATATCTGTCCATGTATTCAGGATAGTTTTCAGCCAGGGTGTATAATTTCCAGTGTGCCAGTCTTGTCATCCTCGTTACATCCATGGCAAAGTGTTTTATTCATGTTGATATTATTGAAAGGGAATTTTTTAAAATTCCTTTTCAGATTATTATCTGCTAATGTATACAGATAAAACTGTGTAATCATTCATTTTTATCAGTTTGGACAGCTTGATAGTTGTCTTTAATTTCTTTACTTTCTGACACTTTAAGATTATCCTGGGACACATATGTAATGCCTCACCCCTAAATTCAGACATGTGTTCAAAGAACTTCTGTCCTTTTATTTATTTATTTATTTATTCTTTAACATTGAAATCGTTTTGACTATGCTGGGTGTTTGTTGCTAGATGGAAGTAGCTAGGACCTCTGGACTGCAGTCTCTCATCTCTTGCTGACCTCTTGTTGACCTCTGCAGATTCCTGGTAGGTGGGAGCTTGTTAGTTCCTTGTTCCTTATCAGAACCTCCTGTGGTAAGTGTTTTTCTCTTCTCTGTTGCCTGGTAAGGGTGGGTGGTAATGGGCATCCAAAGTTAGCTAGAAGTCAATTATTTAGGCAGGCTTGTGCATAGATATGGGAGAAGGCAATGGCACCCCACTCCTGGAAAATCCCAAGGATGGAGGAGCCTGGTAGGCTGCAGTCCATGGGGTGGCTAAGAGTCGGACACCACTGAGAGACTTCATTTTCACTTTTCACTTTCATGCATAGGAGGAGGAAATGGCAACCCACTCCAGTGTTCTTGCCTAGAGAACCCCAGGGACTGCGGGGCCTGGTGGGCTGCCATCTATGGCGTGGCACAGGGTCAGCCTCAACTGAACCACTTAGCAGCTGCAGCAGCAGCAGCAGCAGTGCATAGATATAAAAGGGGATGAGAACAGTCAGGTAGGATCACATATGTCACAGTGAAACAATACTTCTCCTCTTAGCCAAAGCTAACAAAAGATTTCTGTTCTAGGTCAACCTAGAAGAGATCACTTAAGAGGTAAAGAAACTGAAACTCCATTAGCAAAGGCAGTTCAACATCTGAAGAAAACTTGTGCTAGGCACAAAACTCTTTTCTGGGGGCCTACTTTCCCTACAACCTCCTTATCCCATTCTGTACCCATTCCTTTCCTTCTCCCGTCCTGAAAACGCCACCTCTAAGACAGAACTACTTCGTTTTCCTTCTTAAAGTGTGATTGCATTCCATACATTCTTGTAATAACAAGTCATACATTTCCCTTCAGCAACCAAGAACTGACTCTTATATTGGCATTTGATAGATTGGTGGCATACCTATCAGTGATAATAGCGCCCACCCCGCTTCCTGCAAGAACAGAACAAAACAAAACAAAAAAATTGCTTTCTTATATTTAATATGTTCGGATGGTGCCAGTCACTATTTATGCAGAGTCAAAAATCTCTTTTGTTTCTGTGTAAAAGGGAGGTCCTTTCAAGTCGTGAATGTTTAAGAAGTTTCATTTATTTGGAAGTGACCTAGCTATTCAATACACTGTCGTCACTTAGTTTAGCACCAGGATAGAAACTCAGGTAACCAAAACACCTGGAGGAACGATTGTAAGTTCAGTTCAGTTCAGTTCAGTTGCTCAGTCGAGTCTGACTCTTTGTGACCCCGTGGCCTGCAGAACGCCAGGCTTCCATGTCCATCACCAACTCCAGGGGCTTGCTCAAACTCATGTCCATCGAGTCAGTGATGCCATCCAACCATCTTATCCTCTGTCATCCCCTTCTCCTCTGCCTTCAATCAAGACTATGAGAGGCGGATATTTTAGAGTATAATTATTGTTAAGAGTTTATCTAAAAGCTCATATCACATTTACATTTTTTACATTGGTTGTTGCTGTTTCCAGGTACTTTCTTGCTGACAAGCTTGTGACACATATAACAATAGAGCAATTTTTACCTCAAAAGAAACCTAGGCACTATGAACACGTTGTGCTTAATGTTGTTGACTCTTAGACATGTCTATAGTGGAGGAGCAAAACCAAAAATACTAGATATTTAATATTGACTAGTTCCCAGTTCACAGGACTCTGACATTCATTTAGGTCAATGTTTTCTTGTATTTTCAGCAGTTTGATTTGGAAGGGCTGCCTTGTCTTGAGACCATTGAAATCAGAACTCAGAACTTGAGCAATATTATCAAAAAACACAAGGCTCACACTGACACATACCTTAATCCAGACAGACAGACAAGACATCTTCCAGTTTTCCGCCTGAGATTTAAAATATTTCTTTGAGCCGTTTTCCTGGGGAGTGGGGGGGGGAGTGGGGGTGGCAGCGAGGCAGGCTTGGGTAACAAGCTAATTGTTGGTCATTGCATATGCAAAGAACCAGCTTTCCGGGTTCCAAGGAAAAAAGTTTCCTTGGTACCCAATTTTGTTTGGATCTATAGACTCTCATGGCCCTCCTAGGTCAGGACATCTTTCCTTTCTGTAGTCCTCGTTTTATCCCTAAATCATAGACAGCTTGGATTGTCTCTGTGGGGTGGATGTATTGTCCTCGTGTTTGACCTGGCGGCAGTAGCGAGGTCCGAGAGCCTCTCCTGGAACCGGGCGTGGGGACGGGGCTCACCAGAAGCCCCTGGTGGAAGTGGGCAACGCCCTGGGAGCGCGGCAGTGGCGGGGCGATTCCGGGCGGCGCGGGTCGGGGTTCTGGTCGGGAGGGGGTGGGGGGCGGTAACAGTTGTGCTCTCGGGGGTCCCCACTGCAGCTGGAAACGCGCTGGGAGTGCGGCAGGGGCGGGGTGAACCCGGGTGGCGCGGGGCGGGGTTCGGCTCCTGGCGGGGGTGGGGGAGGGCTTCCCAGTTGTGCTCTCGGTGGTGGCCACTGAGGCTGGAAACGCGCTGGGAGCGCACCCAGGGCGGGGTAAACCTGGGCTGCGCGGGTCGAGATTTAGATGGCTGTGGGTGGGGGTTCGGTCCCAGTTGTGCTCTCGGGGGTCACCACTGCGGCTAGGAACGCCCATTTCCTACGCTCCTGTGTCCCCAAGGATCCACATCTAGTGGGTGCAGCGGAGGGCTGCGGGCCACAGGTCAGGGAACTGGGACTGCTTGGAGCAGGGAACCAAGTATTCCGCCCTCTGTTGGCACATTCTCGGAGCTCCCCAACCTGGCGGTTGCAGAAAGGCCTCGCCCTTGGTGTCAAGGCCTTTACCACTCCACCCCTTTGCTGAAAAATCTCAGTCTGCACGGTTTTCCCAAGCAGCCTAGTGTCCCCTGGAAGTCCAAGGGACAGAACACTGAACTCTGGCCGGCTGGCCCAGCCCTGCGTCTGGCATTTTGTAAGCCAGCGGGCCCTTGAGCACCTGCAGGGATGGGAAAGGGAAGGGTCCACGGATTGCACCCTAGAAACTTAGTAGGGTGCATGGATTTCAAACCCTGGTGGCCGCCCAGGCAGCAAAGAAGGGGGGAGGGCACCTTGCTGCCCTTTCATGGCAGAATCTGTGGCTGTCCTGATGCGTGGGCCTTTTCATGGGGACCTTGTGCAATAAAAGTTTGGTGTTTTGGTACTGAATAATTAGAAATTGTAAAAAGTTTAAATTATGTGGTGGTGTAATTAAAAAACAAAACAAAACAAAACCAAGCCCCAAGTGTTTGGCACAGGGAGGTTTAAGTATTGAAGGCCTGTTTTCCTTGCACTGTGGCATTCTATCAAGAAGTGTGCAGGATTTTTTTTTTTTTAAGAAAAGTTTTTGAAGTGAGGGAAACAGGAAACCCAGAGGTGCCCCTGTATTTTGGGGAAGGCCTTAGGAGGTCACTTGGAAATGCTGCTGGCTGTGGGGGAGGGGGGCAGATGGGCTGTGCAGGCTTGTCCTTTGCATTCATGTTCTTGTGTGTAGAAACCCAGCTCGGAGCCATCTCCTGATGTGTAAGAATTTCGCAGACAAACCTTGAGCTAAGCAATGCATTTGTTCCTGAGGAAATGTTTGTCTTAAGCGATGTAAATATCCTATGTATATCTGCTGGACTCTGGCTTCAGGTCGGTTCCCCCAATAGGCTCAGAAGCGACTTGAACAAAACAGTATGTTTTCCTCGTTCCTTGTTCTCCTAATCTATGTTAAGGAAATGATATATTTGCCTGGAATACTGCCTTTCTTCCAGATTCATGTCAATCAGTTTTTGGCCCAGGATGACTCACCTGCAGCCAATGTGACCTCAAGGCATGTCGTGGGGGAGGGGCCTGGTGACATTCCCTGAGACAGTGCCTTTCTTTCCTTAGCTGACTGCTAGTGCCTGTAGAATATCTGGCTAGAGACCAGCAGGGCGTACACCCCGCCTCAAGTCTAAGTCAGCAGCTTTCTCTATCTCATTTATACTTTAATAACAATTGATGACACAAAAGCTCTGAGCGATCAAATCATATCAAATCTTCATTTCAGATTGAAGATGCATTCCATGGTATTGCCATCTTAAGTCTTTCCATTGTTACAGAATACCTGTCCATGTATTCAGGATAGTTTTCAGCCAGGGTGTATAAGTTCCAGTGTGCCAGTCTTGTCATCCTCGTTACATCCATGGCAAAGTGTTGTATTCATGTTGACATTATTGAAAGGGAATTTTTTTAAATTCCTTTTCAGATTATTATCTGGTAATATATACAGAAAAAACTGTGTAATCTTTCGTTTTTATCAGTTTGGACAGCTTGATAGTTGTCTTTAATTTCTTTCCTTTCTCATACTTTAAGATTTTCCGGGCACTGTACATGTACTGCCTCACCCCTAATCTCAGTCATGTGTTCAAAGAACTTCTGTCCTTTATTTGTTTACTTATTTTTTGCAACATTGAATTCGTTTTGACTATGCTGGGTCTCTGCTGCAAGATGGAAGTTGCTAGGACCTCTGGACTGCAGTCTTCCATCTCTTACTGACCTCTTGTTGACCTCTGCAGAATCCTGGTTGGCGGGAGCTTGTTAGTTCCTCGTTCCTTACCAGGACCTCCTGTGGTAAGTGTTTTTCTCTTCTCTGTTGCCTTGTAAGGGTGGATGGTCATTGGCATCCCAAAGCTAGCTAGAAGTCAATTATTTAGGCAGGCTTGTGCATAGATATGGGAGAAGGCAATGGCACCCCACTCCAGTACTCTTGCGTGGAAAATCCCATGGATGGAGGAGCCTGGTAGGCTGCAGTCCATGGGGTCGCTAAGAGTCGGACACCACTGAGCGACTTCACGTTCACTTTTCACTTTCATGCATGGGAGGAGGAAATGGCAACCCACTCCAGTGTTCTTGCCTAGAGAACCCCAGGGACTGCGGGGCCTCATGGGCTGCCGTCTATGGGGTCGCACAGAGTCGGACACGACTGAAACGACTTAGCAGCAGCAGCGGCGGCAGCAGCAGCAGAAGCAGTGCATCGATATCAAAAGGGCTGCAAACAGTCAGGAAGGATCACATATGTCACCGTGAAACACTACTTCTCCACTTAGCCAAAGCTAACCAAAGATTTCTGTTCTAGGTCAACCTAGAAGAGATCACTTAAGAGGTAAAGAAACTTAAAATCCATTAGCAAAGGCAGTTCGACATCTCAAGAAAACTTGTTCTAGGCACAGAACTCTTTTCTGGGGGTCCACTTTCCCTACAACCTCCTTATCCCATTCTGTACCCATTCCTTTGTTTCTCCCATCCTGAAACGGCCACCTGTAAGACAGAACTACTTTGTTTTCCTTCCTCAAGTGCCATTGCATTCCACATACTTTCTTGTAATAACAAGTCATACATTTCCCTTCAGCAACCAAGAACTGACTTTTATATTGGCATTCGCTATAGCCCACCCCCCTCCCCCCACCCCCAAGAACAGAACAAAACAAAACAAAACAATTGCTTTCTTACATTTAACATGTCAGGATGGTGCCAGACACTATTCATGGAGAGTCAAAAATCTCTTTTGTTTCTGTGTAAAAGGGAGGTCCTTTCAAGTCGTGAATGTTTCAGAACTTTCATTTATTTGGAAATGACCTAGCTATTCAATGCACTGTCGTCACAAGGATAGAAACTCGGGTAACCAAAACACCTGGAGAAACGTTTGTTAGTTCAGTTCAGTTCAGTTGCTCAGTCGTGTCTGACTCTTTGGGACCCCGTGGCCTGAAGGACGCCAGGCTTCCGTGTCCGTCACCAGCTCCATGGGCTTGCTCAAACTCATGTCCATCGAGTCAGTGATGCCATCCAACCATCTTATCCTCTGTCATCCCCTTCTCCTCTGCCTTCAATCAAGACTATGAGAGGCAGATATTTTAGAGTATAATTATTGTAAAGAGTTTGTCTAAAAGCTCATATCACATTTACATTTTTTACTTTTGTTGTTGTCATTTCCAGGTAGTTTCTTGCTGACAAGCTTGTGACAGATATACTAATAGAGCAATTTTTACCTCAAAAGAAACCTAGGCACTATGAACATGTTGTGCTTAATGTTGTTGACTCTTAGACATGTCTATAATGGAGGAGCAAAACCAAAAATACTAGATATTTAATATTGACTAGTTCCCAGTTCACGGGACTCTGACATTCATTTAGGTCAATGTTTTCTTGTATTTCCAGCAGTTTGATTTGGAAGGGCTGCCTTGTCTTGAGACCATTGAAATCAGAACACAGAACTTGAGCAATATTATCAAAAAACACAGGGCTCACACTGACACATACCTTAATCCAAACAGACAGACAAGACATCTTCCAGGTTTCCGCCTGAGATTTAAAATATTTCTTTCAGCCAGTCTTCTGGGGAGTGGGGGGATGGGCGTGGCAGTAAGGCAGGCTTGGGTAACAAGCTAATTGTTGGTCATTGCATATGCAAAGAACCAGCTTTCCGGGTTCCAAGGAAAAAAGTTTCCTTGGTAACCAACTTTGTCTGGTTCTATAGAATATCATGGCCCTCCTAGGTCAGGTCATCTTGCCTTTCTGTAGTCCTCGTTTTATCCCTAAATCATAGACAGCTTGGATTGTCTCTGTGGGGTGTATGTATTGTCCTCATGTTTGACCTGGCGGCAGCAGCGAGGTCCGAGAGCCTCTCCTGGAACCGGGCGTGGGGACGGGGCTCACCGAGAGCCACTGGTGAAGGTGGGCAGCGCCCCTGGAGCGCGGCAGGGGCGGGGCGAACCCGGGAGGCGCAGGGCGGGTGTCGGCTCCTGGCGGGGGTGGGGGAGGGCTTCCCAGTTGTGCTCTCGGAGATGGCCACTGCGGCTGGAAACGCGCTGGGAGCGCAGCCAGGGTGGGGTAAACCTGGGCTGCACAGGTCGAGATTCCGCTCACTGTGGGTGGGGGGTCGGTCCCTGTTGTGCTCCCGGGGGTCGCCAATATGGCTGGGAACCTGCTGGGAGCCCGGCAGGGCCGGGGCGAAACCTGGCGGCGGGGGGCGGGGTGGGGTTCCGTTCGCAGTGGGGGTCGGCTCCTGGCGGGGGTGGGGGAGGGCTTTCCAGATGTGCTGTTGGGGGTCGCCATTGCGGCTAGGAATGCCCATTTCGTGAACTCCTGGATCCCCAAGGATCGGCATCCATTGGCCACAGCGGAGGGGTGCGGAACACAGGTAAGGGAACGGGGACTGCGTGGAGCAGGGAACCATGTATTCCGCCCTGTGTTGGCACAGTCTCAGAGCTCCCCAACCTGGTGGTCGCAGAAAGGCCTCGTCTTTGGGGTCAAGGCCTTTACCGCTCCACCCCTCTGCTGAAAAACCTCAGAGTCTGCGCGGTTTTCCCAAGCAGCCTAGTGTCCGCTGGAAGTCCAAGGGACAGAACCCTGAATTCTGGCCGGCTGGCCCAGCCCTGCTTCTGGCACTTTGTAGGCCAGCGGGCCCTGGAGCACCTGCTAGGATGGGAAAGGGAAGGGTACGCGAATTGCACCCTGGTGGCCGCCGAGGCAGCAAAGATGGGGGGAGGGCACCTTACTGCCCTTTAATGGCAGACAGAATCTGTGGCTGTCCTGCTGCGTGGGCCTTTTCATGGGGACCTTGTGCAATAAAAGTTTACCGGTGACCTTAGGGAACTTCCCAGTGTGCTTCTGACAGATGAGGGATGCTGTGGAGTTGGCGGGGCCTCTCAGGACTCCCCTGGGTTTGGCGCAATGGAAGAGGGCCTCATCTCCAGGGAAGGCTGGAACCTCAGGCTTCCTCTCCGTTTCGGACTCCGACCGCAGGGTCCCTGCAGAGTTGGGACAGGAGAGACAGGAATCGTCTTGTCTGAGGAAGGGAACTCCGCTTGCCTCTCGAGGTGCTCAGGGGGTATCAGGCCCCTTGTTGAGCTGTGTGTGGAACCTGCGGGTGTTTCCGGAAATGCACGACGGTGACAGTGCCCCTTCGTGTTGTACCTTCACGTACTGGGTTGCCTTCGAAGAGGTGTCCGGGCCTCGGGTTCTTTTCAAGAGCGGACAGGGAAATCGGGGTCTTTCGGCATGTGGGACCACCCACGGGGCTAGTCTCAAATTTCCTAGTGAGGCCGGCTTCATCCTGAGGTGTGCTGGGAAGGCCGGGGACCCTTCCAGACAACGCAGGGGGATCGACTCTCCTGTCGCCATCAGGAGGGGAGAAGGGGCTCAGATGAAGTGGGGAGGGAACCCTCGGTGTTACCCTCGAGGGAAACCGGCATGTGGGGGATTTTTGGGGGTTGCATGAAAGGAGTCAGGTACCGTTTCGCACTTCAGGACAGAACCTGGGACTTCCCTTGAGACGCCGTAGCGGGCAAGGGCCTCATCTTGCGAAGACGTTGGGACCATGTGGATTTTCTCGAGTTGCGGCGGGATTCTAGAGTTACGACGGGTATTTCAGGCTTCCTCTTGTGTTGGCCCCGGGAAGCCTAATCTTCCATTCGAGTTGCGAGGGAAAGCTGAGGGTTGCACTCGAGTCACTGCAGGGCCAAAGAGACCTCATCTAGGCCTGTGTCCGGGACTTAACGTTCCTCTCAAGGGAAGACAGGGAACTCAGGGTGGCGTTCCAGACTCCCCCGGGGAGTCAGGCCTCGCCTCGAGGGCAAGCCAAGGATGCTGCTCTCCTCTCAAGTCGCGACGCAGATCTCTTGGAGCCCACTGAGTGGCCTCAAGGGAGTCAGGCCTTCTCTTCAGTTTGGAGAGAGGACTCGGGATTGTGCTCTGGGTCAGGCAGGAAAAGAAGGCCCTCACCTCGCGAGGATGGGGGCTTCTCAGGGGTTTCCTCGAGCTGCGGCGCCCGTGGGGGTTTTCTCACGAGGCAAGACGAGGATCTCAGGGAGCCTCTCGTGCGGTGCCAGGGAAGTCAGGTCTCTGTGCGCGTGGTGAGGGGGAGCGCGTCATGGCTCTCCAGTCATGGGAGAGGACTAGGGCCTCCAGACGCGTTGAAGAAGGACACTCGAGGTCTTTCTGGGGTTGCGGCGGGAAAGCCTCGTTTCCCTCGACTTCTGCCGGGGACCTGAGGGAACTTCCCATGGTGCCTCTGATAGGTGAGGGATGCTGTGGAGTTGGCGTGGCCTCTCGGGACTCCGCTGGGCTTGGCGCAATGGAAGAGGGCCTCATCTCGAGGGGAGACAGGAAACTTAGGCTTCCTCTCCTTTTCGGACTCCAACCACAGGGTCCCTGCAGAGTTGGGACAGGAGAGTCAGGCCTCGTCTTGTCTGAGGAAGGGAACCCCGCTTGCCTCTCGAGTTGTTCATGGGGTTTCAGGCCCCTTGTCAAACTGTGTGTGGAATCTGCAAGTTTTTCCAGACGATGCACGGGGGTGTCAGTGACCCTTCGTTTTTTGTCTTCATCCACAGGGTTGCCTTCGAAGAGGTTTCCGGGCATCGGGTTCTTATGAAGAGCGGACCAGAATATCGGGGTCGTTCAGCATTTGGCACCACCCACGTGGGTTGTCTCGAATTTCCTCATGAAACCGGCCTCATCCTGAAGTGTGCCGCGAAGGTCATGAAACTCTTCCAGACAAAGCAGAGGAATCGACCCTCCTGTGGCGATCAGGTGGGGAGAAGTGGCTCAGATGAAGTGTTGCTGGGAACCTCGGTGTTTCCCTCAAGTGAGACAGGTATGTCGGGTAACTTTTGGGGTCGCATAAAGCGTTCCAAGTACCGTTTTGCTCTTCAAAATGGAACGTTGGACTTCTCTTGGGGTGCTCCAGCGGGCATGGGCCTCATCTTGGAATGACTGCGGAACCACTTGGTTTTTCTCTAGTTGCGGTGGGATATTTGAGTTACCACAGGGAATTCATGCTTCCTCTTGTGTTGGCCCACAAAAGTCTTATCTTCCATTCGAGATTCGAGGAAGAGCTGGAGGTGCGCTCTAGTCACTGAAGGCAAAAGAGACCCCACCAAGGCTTGTGTGCAGGACCTAATGTTCATGTCAAGGCTCGACAGAAATCTCGGGGTTGCATTCCAGACTCACCTTGGAGTCAGGCCTCGTCTCGAGGGGAATCAAAGGACTCTGCTCTCCTCTCGAGTCGGACGGGTATGTCTTGGAGCCCACTGAGTGGCTTAAAGGGAGTCAAACCTCCTCTGGTGTTTGGAGGGAGGACACGGGATTGCTCTCAAGGGAATGCATGAAATGAAGGCCCTCATCTCCCAATGACTGGGGCGTTTCGTAGGTTTTCTCGAGCTGTGGCGCTAGTGTGGGGTTTCTCAGGAAGTAAGACTGGGAGCTCAGTGAGCCTCTCACGTGGTGCCAGGGCAGTCAGGTCTCTATGCACGTGGTGAGAGGGAGCCTGTCATTGTTCTTGAGTCATGGTAGGGGAATTGGGCCTGAAGACGTGTTAAGGAAGGACTCTTGAGGTCTTTCCTGGGTTGCAGCAGGAAACCCTGGGTTCCATCGACTTGTGCCAGTGACCTCAGGAAGCTTCTCAGCGTGCCTCTGAGAAGTCAGGGTCACTGTGGAGTTGGGAGGGGCCTCTCGGAACTCCACTGGGTTTGGTGCAATGGAAGAGGGCCTCATGACAAGTTGAGGCAGGAACCTCAGGGTTGCTCTCCTGGCTTCGAATGTGCCGGATCTGACTCGGATCCCAGAGTCCCTGCAGAGTTGGGACAGGAGAGTCTGGCCTCGTCTTGTGTGGAGGAATGGAACTCCGCTTGACTCTCGCGTTGTTCATGGGGTGACAGGCCACTTGTCGATTTGTATGTGGAACTTGCGGGTTTTTCTGGACGATGCACCGGGGTGTCACTGCCCCTTCGGGTTGTGCCTTGATCCACAGGATTGCCTTCGAGTTGGGTTCTGCCATCGGGTTCTTAGCAAGAGCGGACCAGGGAATTGGGGTCTTTTGGCATGCCGCACCACCCACGAGGCTATGTCTCAAATTTCCTCGTGAGACTGGCCTCATCTTGACGTGCGCCAGGAAGGTTTGGAATGCCTTCCAGACAAAGCAGGGGAATCGAACCTCCTGTCGCGATCAAGAGGGGAGAAGAGTCTCAGATGAAGTGGTGCCGGGAACCTCGGTGTTCTCCTCAAGTGAGACTGGTATGTCGGGGAACTTTTGGGGTCGCATCAAGGGTTCCAAGTAACTTTTCGCTCTTCAATAAGGAACGTGGGACTTCTCTTGAGACGCTGTAGCGGGCAAGGGCCTCATCTTTCGATGACGGGGGAACCACGTGGTTTTTCTTGAGTTGCGGCGGGATTCTCGAGTTACGACGGGGAATTCAGGCTTCCTGTTCAACTGGCCCAGGGAAGTCCAGTTTTCATTCGAATTGTGAGTTAGAACTGGGGATTGCTCTCGAGACACTGCAGGGCCAAATAGACCTCATCTAGGCTTGTGTCCAGGACCTAATGTTCCTCTGCTGGGGCGACAGCGATCTCGGCATTGCATTCTCGACTCACCCGGGGAATCAGGCCTCGTCTCGAGGGGAAGCCAAGGACACCGCTCTCCTGTCAAGTCGCGACGGGTATATCTTGGAGCTCACTGTGTGGCCTAAAATGAGTCAAGCCTCCTGTGGAGTTTGGAGAGAGGACTCAGGATTGCTCTCCAGGCCATACAGCAAAAGAAGGCCCTCATCTCGTGAGGTCTGGGGCGTCTCATGGGTATTCTTGAGTTGCGGCTCCAGTGTGGTGTTGCTCACGAGGTATAATGGGGAGCTCAGGGAGCCTCTCCTGTGGCGCCAGGGAAGTCAGGTTTCTATGCGCGTGGCTAGGGGGAGCGCGTCATTGCTCTCAAGTCATGGTAGGGGAATCGCACCTCAAGACGTGTTGAAGAAGGACTCTCGAGGTCTTTTACGGGTTGGGGCAGGAAACCCTTGGTTCCCTCGACTTGTGCCGGTGATCTCAGGAAGGTCTAAGGGTGCCTCTGAGAAGTCAGGGATACTGTGCAGTTGGGAGGGGCCTCTCGGGACTCCACTGGGTTCGGTGCAATGGAAGAGGGCCTCATCTCGAGTGGAGGCAGGAAACTCATGTTTCCTCTCCTGACTTCCCCTGGGCCAGATCTGACTTGGATCGCAGTTTCGCTGCAGAGTTCGAACAGGAGAGTCAGGCCTCGTCTTGTGTGGAGGAATGGAACTCTGCTTGCCTCTCCAGTTGTTCACGGAGTGACAGGCCACTTGTTGAGCTGTGTGTGGAACCTGCGGGTTTTTCTGGACGATGCACAGGGGTGTCAGTGCCCCTTCGTGTTGTGCCTTCATCCACAGGGTTGCCTTCAAAGAGGTGTCCGGGCATCGGGTTCTTTTCAAGAGCGTACCAGAAAATTGGGGTCTTTCAGCATGTGGTACCACCCACGAGGCTACGTCTCGAATTTCCTCGGGAGACCGGCCTCATCCTGAGGTTCGCCGGGAAGGTAGGGAACCCTTGCAGACAAAGCAGGGGAATCGACACACCGGTCGCGATCAGAAGGGGAGAAGGGGCTCAGATGATGTGGTGCCGGGAACCTCGGTGGTCCCCTCGAGTGAGACCGGTATGTCACGGCACTTTTGAGGTCGCATCAAGGGTGCCAAGTACAGTTTCGCACTTCAAGACGGAACGTGGGCATTCTCTGGAGATGCTCTAGCGGGCAAGGGCCTCATATTGCGATGATGAGGGAAACACGTGGTTTTTCTCGAGTTGCGGCGGGATTCTCGAGTTACGACGGGGAATTCAGGCTTCCTCTTGTGTTGGCCCAGGAAGTCCAATCTTCCATTCAACTTGTCAGAGAGAGCTGTGGGTTGCTCTCGAGTCACTTCAGGGCAAAGAGTCCTCATCTAGGCTTGGGTCCAGGACGTAGTATTGCTCTCCAGGGGCAACAGGGATATCGGGGTCGCATTCCAGTCTCACCCGGTGGGTCACGCCTCGTCTCGAGTGGAAGCAAAGGACTCCACTATCCTCTCGAGTCGGTACGCGTAACTCTTGGAGCCCAATGAGTGGCCTAAAGGGAGTCAAGCGTCCTGTGTAGCTTGGACAGAAGGTTCACGCTTGATCTGCATACCATTCAGTTAAAGATGGCCCTCCTCTCGTGATGACAGGAGCGTCTCATGGGTTTTCTCGAGCTGCGGCGCAAGTGTGGGGTTTCTCACGAGATATGATGGGGAGCTCAGGGAGCCTCTCGTGCGGCGCCAGAGAAGTCAGGCCTCCATGCGTGTGGCCAGGCAGATCGCGTCATTGCTCTGGAGTCATGGGAGGGAATAGGGCCTCAAGACGCATTTACGAAGGACTCTCGAGGTCTTTCTTGGGTTGGGGCGAGAAACACTCGTTTCCCTCGACCTCTACCGGGGACCTTAGGGAACTTACCAGGTGCCTCTGAGAGGTGAGGGATACTGAGGAGTTAGAGGGGCCTCTCGGGACTCCACTAGGTTTGACGAAATGAAAGAGGGCCTCATCTCGATTGGAGGCAGGAACCTCAGGCTTCCTCTCCATTTCTGACTCCGACCACAGGGTCCCTGCAGGGTTGGGACAGGAGAGTCAGGCCTCGTCTTGTCTGAGTAATGGAACTCTGCTTGCCTCTCGAGTCGTTCAGTGGGTCTCAGGCCCCTTGTCGAGCTGTGTGTGGAACCTGCGGGTGTTTCCAGAAGATGCACGGGTGTGTCATTGCCCCTTCATTTGGTGCCTTCCCCCACAGGGTTGCTTCAAAGAGGTGTCCGGCATCAGGTTCATTTCAAGAGCGGACCGGGAAATGGGGGTCGTTCGGCATGTGGCAGCACCCACGTGGCTCATCTCGAATTTCCTCGTGAGACCAGCATCATCCTGAGGTGCGCCGGGAAGGCCGGGAACACCTTCCACACAAAGAAGGGGAATCGACACTCCTGTCGCGATCAGGAGGGGAGATGGGGCTCAGATGAAGTGGGGCCGGGACTCTAGGTGTTCCACTCGAGGGAACCCGGCGTTTCAGGGAACTTTAGGGGTCGCATCAAGGGAGCCAAGTACCGTTTCCCACTTCAGGACGGAACATGGGACTTCCCTGGGGACGCTGTAGCGGGCAAGGGCCTCATCCTGTGAAGACGTTGGAACCACGTCGTTTTTCTCGAGTTGCGTCTGGATTCTCGAAAACGACGGGGATTTCAGGCTTCCTCTTGGGTTGGCCCTGGGAAGCCCAATCTTCCCCTGGAGTTGCGAGGGAAAGCTGGGGGTTCTGCTCGAGTCACTACAGGGCCAAAGAGACCTCATCGAGGCGTGTGTCCAGGACCTAATATTCCTCTCAAAGGAAGACAGACATCTCGGGTTTCCATTCCAGACTCACCCGGGGAGTCAAGCCTCGCCTCGAGGGGAAGCAGAGGACTCCACTTTCCTCTCAAGTCGCGACACGGATCTCTTGGAGCCCAATGAGTGGACTCAAGGGTGTCGAGCCTCCTCTTCAGTTTGGAGAGAGGACTCGGGATTGCTCTCCAGGTCAGGCAGGAAAAGAAGGCCCTCATCTCGCGATGACGGGGGCATCTCATGGGTTTCCTCAGGCTGCGGCGCCCTTGGGGGTTTTCTCACGAGGCACGATGAGGACCTCAGGGAGCCTCTCGTGCGGCGCCAGGGAACTCATGTCTCCATGCGCATGGCGAGGGGGAGCTGGTCATCACTCTCGAGTCATGGGAAGTGACTAGGGCCTCAAGACGCGTTGAAGAAGGACTCTCGAGGTCTTTCTCGGGTGGCGGCGGGAAACCCTGGTTTCCCTCGACTTCTGCAGGGGACTATAGGGAACTTACCAGGGTGCCTCTGAGAGGTGAGGAATGCTGTGGAATTGGCAGGGCCTCTCGGGACTCTGCTGGGTTCGGTGCAATGGAAGAGGGCCTCATCTCGAGGGGAGGCAGGAACCTCAGGCTTCCTCTCCGATTCTGATTCCGACTGCACGGTCCTGCAATGTTGGGTCAGGAGAGTCATGCCTCGTCTTGTCTGAGGAATGGAATTCTGGTTGCCTCTCGAGTTGTTCCGGGAGTCTCAGGCCCCTTGTCGAGCTGTGTGTAGACCCTGCGGGTTTTTCCGGATGATGCACGGGGCTGTCAGTGCCCCTTCGTGTTGTGCCTTCACTCACAGGGTTGCCTTCGAAGAGGTGTCCGGGAATCGTGTTCTTATCAAGAGCAGACCGGAAAATCGGTGTCGTTCAGCACGTGGTACCTCACACATGGCTAGTCTCGAATTTCCTCCTGAGACCGGACTCATCCTGAGGTGCACCAGGAAGGCCGGGAACCCCTTCCAGACCACGCAGAGGAATCGCCTCTCCTGTCGCGATCAGGAGGGGAGAAGGGGCTCAGATGAAGTGGTGCCGGGACCCTTGGTGTTCCCCTCGAGGGAACCCAGCGTGTCGGGAACTTTTGCGGTCGCATCAAGGGTGTCAAGTACCGTTTCGCACTTAAGGACAGAACATGGGACTTCCCTGGAGACGCCGGGAATTTCGGTGTTCCCCTGGAGTGAGACCGGTATGTTGGGGAACTTTGGGGTCGCATCAAGGGTGCCAAGTAGCATTTCGAACTTTAAGATGGAACGTGGGAATTCTCTTAAGACTCTAGCTGTCAAGGGCCTCATATTGCGATGAAGGGGGAACCACATGGTTTTTAAGACTTGAGGCTGAATTCTCGAATTACGATGGGAAATTCAGACTTCCTCATGTGTTGACCGTGGGAAGCCCAATCTTCCATTCAAATTGTGAGGGAGAGATGGAGGTTGCTCTCGATCACTGTAGGGCAAAATAGACCTCATCTAGGCTTGTGTCTAGGACATAATGTTCCACTCCAGGGGCGACAGGGATCTCGGGGTTGCATTCCAAACTCACCCGGGGAGTCAGGCCTCGTCTCAAGGGAAGCAAAGGACTCCGCTCTCCTCTCGAGTCGCACCGGGTATTTCTTGGACCCAACTGAGTGGCCTAAAGGGAGTCAATCCTCCTGTGAAGTTTGGAGAGAGGACCAGGGATTGCTCTCCAGGTCAGGCAGGAAAAGAAGGCCCCCATCTCTCCTTGACGGGGGTATCTTGTGGTTTTTCTCGAACTGCGGCGCCACTGTGGGTTTTCTCACGAGGTACGATGGGGTACTCAGGGAGCCTCTTGTGTGGTACTAGGGAAGTCAGTTTTCCTGCTTGTGGCGAGGGGAGCGTGTCCTTGCTCTGGAGTCATGGTAGGGGAATTGGACATCAAGAAGACGTTGAAAAAGGACTCTCCAAGTCTTTCTCGGGTTACTTCAGGAAACTCTGGGTTCCCTCGACTTGTGCCAGTGACCTCAGGTAGCTTCTCAGGGAGCCTCTGAGAATTCAAGGATACTGTGGTGTTGGGAGGGGCCTCTCGGGACACCACTGAGTTTGGTTCAATGGAAGAGGGCCTCTTCTCTAGTTGAGGCAGGAAACTCAGGGTTCCTCTCCATTTCTGACTCCGATCGCAGGGTCCCTGGAGAGTTGGGCCAGGAGGGTAAGGCCTCGTCTTGTGTGAAGGAATGCAACTTCACTTGCCTCTCGAGTTGTTCACGGGGTGACAGTCCACATTTGGAGCTGTGAGTGGAATCGGCGGGTTTTTCCAGACGATGCATGGGGATGTCATTGTCCCTTCGTGTTGTGCCTTCATCCACAGGGTTGCCTTCGAAGAGATGTCCGGGCGTCAGGTTCTTATCTAGAGTGGACCGGGAATTCGGGATCTTTCAACATGTGGCACCAACCATGAGGCTACTTTTCGAATTTCCTCATGAGACCGGCCTCATCCGGAGGTTCGCGGGGAACGTCGGGATCCCCTTGCAGACAAAGCATGGGAGTCGACCCTCCTGTCGCGATCAGGAGGGGTGAAGGGGCTCACAGGAAGTGGTGCCATGAACTTTGGTGTTTCCCTCGAGTGAGACCGGTATGTCAGGGAACTTTGGGGGTCGCATCAAGGGTGCCAAGTACCGTTTTGTACTTCAGGATGGAACGTGGGACTTCTCTTGATACGCTGTAGCGGTCAAGGGCCTCATCTTGCGATGACGGGGGAGCCACGTGGTTTTTCTCGAGTTGCGGCGGGATTCTTGAGTTACGAGGGGGATTTCAGGCTTCCTCTTGTGTTGGGCCAGGGAAGTCCAATCATCCATTCGAGTTGCGAGGGAGAGCTGGGGGTTGCGCTCGAGTCACTGCAGGGCAAAGGAGACCTCATCTAGGCTTGTGTCCAGGACCTAATGTTCCTCTCCAAGGGCCACAGCGATCTCAGGTTTGCATTCCAGACTCACCCAGGGAGTCAGGCCTCGTGTCGAAGGGAAGCAAAGGACTCTGCTCTCCTTTCGCGTCGCTCGGGCACCTCTTGGAGCCCACTTTGTGGCCTAAAGGGAGTCAAGCCTCCTGTGAAGTTTGGAGAGAGGACTTGGGACTGCTCTCCAGGCCATGCAGGAAAAGATGGCCCTCATCTCGCGATGACGGAGGGGTCTTGTGGGTTTTCTCGAGCTGCGGCGCCAGTGTGGGGTTTCACACGAGGTACGACAGGGAGCTCAGGGAGCCTCTCATGTGGCACCAGGGAAGTCAGGTCTCCATGTGGGTGGCGAGGGGGAGCGCGTTATTGCTCTCGAGCCATGGTAGGGGAATCTGACCTCAAGACGCGTTGAAGAAGGACTCTCGAGGTCTTTCTTCGGTTGTGGCAGGAAACCCTTATTTCCCTCGACGTTTGCCGGTGGCCTCAAGGAGCTTCTCAGAATGCCTATGAGAAGTCAGGGATACTGTGGAGATGGGAGTGACCTCTCGGGACTCCACTGGGTTTGTTTTAATGGAAGAGGGCCTCATCTCGGGTTGAGGCAGGAACCTCAGGTTTCCTCTCCATTTCTGACTCAGATCGAAGCGTGCCTGTAGAGTTGGGATTGGATACTCAGGCCTCGTCTTGTCTGAGGAAGGGAACTCCGCTTGCCTCTCTCGTTGTTTAAGGGGTGACAGGCCAGTTGTGGAGCTGTATGTGGATCCTGCGGGGTTTTCCGGACGATGAACAGGGTTGCCAGTGCCCCCTCGTGTAGTGCCTTCATCCACAGGGTTGCCTTAGAAGAGGTGTCCGGGCATCGGGTTCTTATCAAGAGCAAGACCGAGAAATCGGGGTCTTTCGGCACGTGGCACCAACACGAGGCTACGTCTCGAATTTCTTCGTGAGACTGGCCTGATCCTGAGGTGCGCCATGAAGGTCGGGAACCCCTTCTAGACAAAGCAGGGGAATCGACCTTCCTGCCGTGATCAGGAGGGGAGAAGGGGCTCAAATGAAGTGGTGCCAGGAACTTCGGTGTTCCCTTGGAGTGAGACCGGTATATTGGGGAACTTTTGGGGTCGCATCAAGGGTGCCAAGTAGCATTTCGAACTTTATGACGAAACATGGGACTTCTCTTGAGACTCTGTAGCGGGCAAAGGCCTCATATTGCGATGAATGGGGAACCACGTGGTTTTTAAGAATTGCGGCGGGATTCTCGAGTTACAACGGGAAATTCAGACTTCCTCTTGTGTTGGCCCAGTGAAGACCAATCTTCCATTCAAATTGCGAGGGAGAGATGGGTGTTGCTCTCGAGTCACTGTAGGGCAAAATAGACCTCATCTAGGCTTTTGTCCAGGATATAATGTTCCTCTCCAGGGGCAACAGGGATCTCGGGGTTGCATTCCAGACTCACCCAAGGTAAGGCCTCATCTCGAGGGGAAACAAAGTACTCTGCTCTCCTCTCAAGTCGCGACAGGTATCTCTTGGAGCCCATTGAGTGGCCTAAAGGGAGTAAAGCCTCCTGTGAAGTTTGGAGAAAGGACCAGGGATTGCTCTCCAGGTCAGGCAGGAAAAGATGTCCCCAATCTCGCGATGACGGTGGCGTCTCGTGGGTTTTCCCGAGCTGTGGCGCCAGTGTGGGGTTTCTCACGAGGTATGACGGGGAGCTCAGGGAGCCTCTCATGTGGCGCCAGGGAAGTCAGGTGTCCATGTGCATGGCGAGGGGGAGCGTGTCATTGCTCTCGAGTCATGGTAGGGGAATCCGGCCTCAAGACGCGTTGAAGACGGACTCTTGAGGTCTTTCTCGGGTTGCGGCAGGATACCCTGTGTTCCCTCGACTTGTGCCGGTGACCTCAGGGAGTTGCTCAGGGTGCCTCTGAGAAGACACTGATACTGTGGTGTTGGGAGGGGCCTCTCGGGACTCCACTGCGTTTGGTGCAATGGAAGATTGCCGGGAGCCAGCGAGAGACATTCCACTCGTGACAAATGTCATGAGGAAAGAGTCTCGGCATACGCAAAGGCGGGATCGAGCCTCCGGGAGTTCCCCCGTATATTCTTCAGCATCTACCCCCAAAAACCAAAGTCTGCCTTCTTTATTGCTTTGTTCTCTCACCTCTGACATTACTGGGGATGTCCCCCACCACCATCTCACTCTCTCTGTCCAAGAGCTAACTTACAGCTCCAACTAATAATGTTCCTGGGCAATTAGTAGTGTTTAAATCCAAACCCCTCAGATGGTTTTCTAACTCGCCTGACAAGTTTACCCGGTCTCCTACAGCTATGCATACGATTGTGTACAGTCTCCCAGCCTCGAGACGCACGGGAAGTTTAAGATATTCAAATAGCTTAGAGCCTCTCAGAGAGTTAGAAACTGTCAGAATAAAACTAGTAAAAGATTTCATTGATGAACCAATGTTTTTTGCCAAGTTTCCACATCCCCTGAATTGTATCCTTGAATGTGTGCTAATTAATATAGTTGGTATGTAGAAAAAATAAGTAGTGGCCTTGATGTTGGTAACTTTAGACCCTTAAGGTAATAAATTATTTTCTTTGTTGTAAACCCATTACACATCCTCCCTATAGGAATGCAATTTTATCTTCGAAAGATGGCGCCAAACCTTAAACAATTACTCTTAGAGAAAATAACTCTTATGGTTGATAAGTCTTTGTCAAGAGTCATAAAATGTTAATAGGTCTTCTGGCCAGAAGATGATGTAAATCATCTAAACCAATTTTATACGATAAATCTGCAGAAAAGAAACCCTGGTTTTTGATAAGGATTAAAGACTGCTGACTTTGCATCCCCTATTATCCTCTATGTGTAACTTAGGGTATTAAAACCTGTGTTGAAAATAAAGCTACGGGCCTTGCTCGCCAACGCTTGGTCTCCCCATGTCATTATTCCCCTCAATTTTCAGATGAGTGTCCATCTGGAGCGCGGATATCCTCTGCGACCATTTATTTGCCTGGGCTTCGAAGACCCACTCGATAAGGTGTCTAAGGTGGGGCACCTTCCTCTATTCTAGAGGGCACTTGCAGCCTCCGTGGTCAGAGCTAACCTGGTGTCACGGGTTATATTGATTTTCCGCGTAAACCAAGCTACTCAGCTGCTTTTCTCCACTGAATTTTCCTACTGAGCTATCCTCATTCTATTACTCTTTATATCTTTGATGAATAAATAAATATATAAATAGGTCGCCTACTCCATCTTCCCTTCGAATACCCTGGATCAGCTGGGGCTGGACCTCTGCAGGTGGTGCCCGAGACAGGCATTTCGAAGGTAAATCCCCAACCCCATTCCCCCAGTGTTCAGTTTTGGGGACAGATAGGATCCCACTTAGGGGGCTGCAGATCCCCCTGTAGAATAGACAGGGCGAGAGGAGTGGGAAGTGTTGAAGAGTTAGAGAGAAAAAACGGTTTCTAAAAAGGCTGACAAAAAAGGCCTAATCTTTAGATAGCTAAAAGCAAAATCTTTTACTATCCTTAAGTTTCTGACATGGGCAACACTGAATCAAATGAAAGACAGCTCTTTATAGGAGTAATTTTACAGTTATTAAGTAAAAGAAGAATCAAGGTTAAAAAATCTTCCATTCAATCATTTTTTACATTTGTACAAGACCACTGCCCTTGGTTTCTACAACAAGGCACTGTTAACCTAGATATCTTGAAAAAACTAGGAAAACAGCTAAGAGCTTATTGTGCTCAGCAAGGTTTGGAAAAAATCCCTACTTACACCTTTCCTCTGTGGAATATGACTAGAGATGTTTTAGATCCAGCTCATGAATTTGAAAAGGTACCTGTTAAAGAGGAAAGTAAAGTTGGAAAAGTACCTGTTAAACAAAAAAGCAAATCTGAAAAGGTACCTGTTATAAAGAAAAGTGAAAATGAAGAGGCTATACCTAGCTATCGACAGCTAAATGAATGGCTAGCCGCTATGACTGCCAATGAGCATGTAAAAGATAGGGATGAAAAGAAAGATCAGCTCTCCCCTCAATTTGAAAAAGGTTTAGAGGAAACAGCATTTCGATGCCATTCTGAGGAGGATTTTTTTTTTTTTTTAAGCTAAAGATGCTCCTAAAAGTTTAAGAAAACATCCCTAATCAGACCATCCGCTCCTAGGAGGTTGAGGGAAACATCCCCGATCAGACAGTTCGTAAGATTTAGTTAGCAAACAGTTAAAGGATCTCCGGAACAGAAGAGGAAAACTTCGGGACGCTCCCATCCCCCTATGCCTCCTCCTCCATGTCGGGGTAAAGGGCCACCGCTAGGAGTTTCCCGGAGAAGGATTTTCTCTAGTCCCAAGGATGAACTTGATCCTCACCTTGAGGCTTCTTTTCTAGTCCCCTCTGCAGTTTAGCCAGGGTAAAGAGGTTACAAAATAAATAAAAATATTCTCTAAAATTAAAAAAAAATTAAAAATGGATTTCTCTGCATCTAAGAATAGACAAATATTTATTGACTGTGGAATATGATTAGAAATGTCCTGGACCTCCGTCACGAGGCTGTTAAATAGACTATGGGGGAGGCTATAGAGGCGGATGGTGGTGAGTCTCCATTTACTGCACAGATCATATTTTCTGCCATTGAAGAAAAAAAAAAAGGAGGGAGAAAGTGGTCTACCTCCCGAGGAAGGAGAGGGCTTACAGGACGCTGCGGCCGAGAGCCCTGGCGAGCTCCTTCCCCCTCTGCGCAAACCTTTAAAAAACTTATCCACCACTTTCTGATTTAAGGCGACTGCCACCGCCTTCGATTGTGCCTCCCAGGACCCAGGAGTTCCCCACTTTGCCCCCAAAGCCTCCCAAAGTGTTGCCTAAGACTGAGGAAGATAAAAAGTTTTTTAAACAAAGGAGCTTTTAGTACACAATATTCAGAGCGTGCTCCTTGGAGAAAACTCCCTCAGGGGGGTCTCACCCAGGCTAGGAGAAAAGCGAAAAGGCAAGGAGATTTAATAACAATATTAACCCCTGATGTGAAGCTTACTCCAATTCCAACCGGAGTGGCTGGCCCCCTATCTGAGGACATTGTAAGATTTGTCCTGGGGCGTAGCTTGCTTTCTTTAAAAAAAAAAATTAAATAAAAAAAAAAAGAAAGAAAAGAAATTTCGCTGGTGCATGGTGTAGTAGATTCTGATGATATTGAGAAATTAAAGTCTTGATCTCACTGCCTATCAAAACTGTACAAATTAATAAAGGTCAAAGAGTAACACAGCTTTTACTTTTACCTTACTATCAGACAAGGAAAAACTTGACTTCTCAAGCTAAGAGCCACAAAACATTTGGATCTAGTGATCTAGCCTTTTGGGTGCAGGAAATTACAGTTCCAAGGCCTTTAAAAGATCTTTTAATTCAAGAGAATAAAACGCCAGGGCTATTAGACACAGGAACAGACGTCTCTTAACATTGCTGGGAAAGACTGGCCCAGCTCCTGGCCAACACATAATACTGAAAATGAGTTGGTGGGATTAGAGAAAGTGGTATGTGGGGTGGAGATGCTGTACAGGTGGTACATTTAACAATACTTTATATATTGTTATAAATACATAATATAAATGTATTTGCCTAATTACAGTTTGCCTAATTAGGTATGGGTATAAATAAAATATAATAAAGGTATACCTAATTCTATTTATAGATCTATACTTAATTAATTTGTATATAAATTAATATGTATACTATACACACACACATATATATATACTGTATAATTAAACATATATGGCAGTAATATAATGTGTGTGTGGCTGATATTAATTGGTATGGATTGATGTGCTGTGATGATATATGTTCTATATACTGTATAATTATAAATGTGTGACATGTATTATTACAGTATATTGGTTTGTGTTGGTTGGTATTAGCTGTGTATGTGTTGTATTGTTGTAATATATATTAATTAATATATTAATTATAAAGATTAATTCAAGTATATTGATTTATATATATTATATGTCAATAACTTTATACTTCTTGCCATATATAAATACATATATAAATGCATTTTGCATTTAGGTATATCTGTATACGTGTATACCAAAATGAGATAAGGAGGTTATACATTTATTACTTAAATTTATACAGAGACCTAAACTAAACATTAGACCTAAATTAACATATCCATAGGGAAACAGCTAGACAAATAGTGAAGTTATGTTCCAATTGTAATTAATCACTTAAACGTAAACACACAGGGGCAGACTACAATGATGAGACACTAGATGCCTGAATTACAGGCTACGACTCGGCCCCTGGTCAAGTAAAAAGGCCTCCTTACGGGAGAGTGAAAAAGGCCAGATGTGTTGCTAACTTGTGGGAGAGGGTATGCTTGTATATTTCTACAGAATGCAGATTCTCCGGTTTGGATCTCAGACAAATTCGTCATGTCACATTCCCCAAAGACCAGGTTCGCGGCGCGCGCACTCGCTCGCTCCCCCTCCCCCAGCCAGCTCTCGCCTCCGTGCCACCAGCAGCGCCTCGCACCCACCTCTCTGCACCCCGTGACCTAGAGCAAAGAAGTCTGTGCAGCGAGTGAGGGCCAGAGAGGAAAGCGTGCCCGCGGAGTGCCGTCCAGACCAGCGTGGCCCCACCGGCGAGAGGGGACCGCCCTGAGCCCAAGCGGTGGCGGCTAGCCCTAAACCACGAACCCTGCCCCTCCGCCCACCATAGGCGCCTTGGCCCACAGCCTGCCGCTCGCGTTCTGCCTCCTGATGCTGGGGACACTGCTCCCCCGGGCTGACGCCTACAGCTGCTCCCTGGTTCATCTTGTTTAAACCCTCAATATAATGTTTGCTCCTTTGTAATGCTACAACATCCACCTTATCTTATGATGTAACCACTTATTGAATTATGGTCTTGCTGTATTACAACAACTACAGGATTTAATGCAAACACGACGGTTTGTGGGCTTAATTATCTTGGGAACAGCAGCTTTGATAAGTGCAATCACTTCTGTTACTGTGGCAGCAATATCATTGACTCAACAAGTACATACTGCTCAATATGTTGATTCTATGTCCAAAAATGTTTCTTTAACATTGGCAACACAGGAAGCTATAGAGAGAAAATTAGAAATGAGGGTAGACGCCCTAGAGGAAGCAGTAATACATATTGGGACTGAATTGCAGGCTTTAAAGGTGAAAATGGCATTGTCTTGTCATGCTGACTATCGGTGGATATGTGGAACACCCCTGAAAGTAAATGAGACAGATTTTGAATGGGAAAAGATTAAAAACCATATTTCAGGTATCTGGAACAGCTCTGACATTGGTTGAGACGTAGGGAAACTTCATTATCAAATAGCAACCATGGAGCACTCCCGATTAGATTTTACTGCTGCTGGAACAGCAAATGATTTCTTCCAAACTTTCCCTAACTACATCTCAGGAAAGAATATTCTGTCTAATGTCTTTAGCTATGCTGCGGTGGCTGCTTTAATTCTGCTTCTCATAATCATTCTTCCTTGTATTGTCAGGATTCTTCGGCAGAGTATTCAGAGGCTCGCGACTGAGCTACATCTGGCTGTTTTAAGAAATAAAAAACGGGGACATGCCGGGAGCCGGCGAGAGACATTCCACTCGTGACAAAGGTCATGAGGAAGGAGGCTGGGCATACACAAAAGCGGGATCGAGCCTCGGGAGTCCTCCCGGATATTCTTGAGCATCTACCCCCCAAAACCAGAGTCTGCCTACTTTATTGCTTTGTGCTCTCACCTCTGACTTTACTGGGGTCTGTCCCCCACCACCATCTCACTCTCTCTGTCAAAGAGCTAACTTACAGCTCCAATTAATAAAGTTCCTGGGCAATTAGGAGTGTTTAAATCCAAACACGTCAGATGGCTCTCTAACTCGCCTGACAAGTTTACCCGGACTCCTACAGCAATGCATACAATTGTTTACAGTCTCCGAGCCTCGAGAGGCACAGGAAGCTTAAGATATTCAAATAGCTTAGAGCCTCTCAGAGAGTTAGAAACTGTCAGAATAAAACTAGTAAAAGATTTCATTGATGAACCAATGCTTGTTGCCAAGTTTCCACATCCCCTGAATTGTATCCTTGAATGTGTATTAATTAATATAGTTGGTATGTAGAAAAAATAAGTAGTGGCCTTGGTGTTGCTAACTTTAGACCCTTAAGGTAATAAATTATTTCCTTTGTTGTAAGCCCATTACACATCTGCCCTATAGGAATGCAATTTTATCTTCGAAAGATGGGGCCAAACCTTAAAATAATTACTCTTAGAGAAAATAAGTCTTACGGTTGATAAGTCTTTGTCAAGAGTCATAAAATGTTAATAGGTCTTCTGGCTAGAAGATGATGTAAATCACCTAAACCATTTGTATACGATACATTTGCAGGACAGAAACTCTGGTTTTTGATAAGGATCAAAGGCTGCTGTCTTTGCATCCCCATTATCCTCTATGTGTAACTTAGGGTATAAAAACCCCTGTTGAAAATAAAGCTACGGGCCTTGATTGCCAACGCTTAGTCTCCTAATGTCATTCTTCCCCTCAATTTTCAGATGAGTGTCCATCTGGAGCGCGGATATCCTCTGCGACCATTTATTTGCCTGGGCTTCGAAGACCACTTGAGAAGGTGTCTAAGGTGGGGCACTTTTCGCTATTCGAGAGGGAGCCTGCGGCCTCCGTGGTCAGAGCTAACCTGGTGTCACGGGTTATACTGATTTTCCGCATAAACCAAGCTACTCAGCTTCTTTTCTCCACTAAATTTTCCTACTGAGCTATCCTCATTCTATTACTCTTTATATCTTCAATAGGTCGCCTACTCTGTCTCCCCTTCGAAAACCCTGGACCAGCCGAGGCTGGACCTTGTCAGAAGAGGGCCTCATCTCGATTTGAAGCAGGAACCTCAGGGTTGCTCTCCATTTCTGACTCTGAACACAGAGTCCCTACAGAGTTAGGACAGGAGAGTCAGGCCTCGTCTTGTGTGGAGGAATGGAACTCCACTGGACTCTCGAGTTGTTCACCGGATAACAGGCCACTTGTCGAGCTGTGTGTGGAACCTGCGGTTTTATCCGGACGATGCATGGGGGTGTCAGTTCCCCTTCGTTTTTTCCCTTCATACACAGGGTTGCCTTCGAAGAGGTATCCAGCCTTCAGATTCTTATCAAGAGCAGACCAGGAAATCAGGGTCTTTCGGCATGTGGCACCACCCACAAGCCTACGTCTCGAATTTCTTCTTGAGACGGACCTCAACCTGAGGTGCACCAGGAAGGTCGGTAACCCTTTCAGACAAAGCAAGTGAATCGACCCTCTAGTCCCGATCAGGAGGGGAGAAGGGGCTCAGATGAAGTGGTGCCGGGAACCTCGATGTTCCCCTCGAGTAAAACTGGGATGTCGGGGAACTTTTGGAGTCACATCAAAGGTGCTAAGTACCGTTTCAAACTTCAAGACGGAACGTGAGACTTCTCTTGACACGCTGTAGCTGGCAAGGGCCTCATCTTGTGGTGACGGGTTAACCACGTCGTTTTTCTCGAGTTGTGGCGGGATTCTCGAGTTAGGTCAGGAAATTCAGGCTTCCTCTTGTGTTGGCCCAGGGAAGTCCAGTCTTCCATTCGAGTTGCGAGGGAGAGCTAGGGATTGCGCTTGAGTTACTGCAGGGCAAAAGAGACCTTATCTAGGCTTGTGTCCAGGACATAATGTTCGACTCCAGGGGGGACAGGGATCTCGGGGTTGCTTTCCTGATGCACCCGGGGAGTCAGTCCTTGTCTCGAGGGGAAGCGAAGGACTCCGCTCTTGTCTCGAGTTGCGACGGGTATCTCTTGGAGCCCACTGAGTGGCCTAAAGGGAGTCAAGCCTCCTGTGGAGTTTGGAGAGAGGACTCGGGATTGCTCTCCAGGCCATGCAGGAAAAGAAGGCCATTATCTCGCGATGAAGGGGGCGTCTCGTGGGTTTTCTCGAGCTGCAGCGCCAGTGTGGGGTTTCTCATGAGGTACTACAGGGAGCTCAGGGAGCCTCTCATGTGGCGCTTGGGAAGTCAGGTCTCCATGCGCATTGCGAGGGGGAGCGCGTCATTGCTCTAGAGTCATGGAAGGTGTATCGGGCCTCAAGAACCGTTAAAGAAGGACTTTCAAGGTGTTTCTTGGGTCACGGCAGTAAACCCTGGGTTCCCTCGACTAGTGCCGGTGGCCTCAGGGAGCTTCTCAGTGTGCCTCTGAGAAGTCAAGGATACCCTGGTGTTGGGAGGGCCCTCTCGGGACTCCACTGGGTTTGGTGCAATAGAAGAGGGCCTCATCTCGAGTGGAGGCAGGAACCTCAGGGTTCGTCTCCATTTCTGACTCTGATCGCAGGGTCCCTGCAGAGTTGGGACAGGAGAGTCAGGCCTCGTCTTGTAAGGAGGAATGGAACTCCGCTTGCCTCTCGAGTTATTCACGGGGTGACAGGCAACTTGTCGAACTGTGTTTGGAATCTGCGGGTTTTTCCGGACGATGCACGAGGGTGTCAGTGCCCCTTCGTGTTGTGCCTTCTTCCACAGGGTTGCCTTTCAAGAGGTGTCCGGGCATCGGGTTCTTATCAAGAGTGGACCGGGGAATCGGGGTCTTTCAGCATGTGTTACCACCCATGAAGCTACATCTCAAATATTCTCGTTAGACCGGCCTCATCCTGAGGTGCGCCGGGAAGGTTGGGAACCCCTTCGAGACAAAGCACGGGAGTCGACCCTCCAGTCGCAATCAGGAGGGGAGAAGTGGCTCAGATGAAGTCGTACCGGGAACCTCGGTGTTCCCCTCGAGAGAGACCAGGGTGTCGGGGAACTTTTGGAATCGCATCAAGGGTGCCAAGTTTTCACACTTGAAGTGTGAAAACACTTCAAGAAGAAACCTGGGACTTCTCTTTAGATGCTGTAGTGGGCAAGGGCCTCATCTTGCGTTGACAGGGTAACCATGTGGTTTTTTCTCGAGTTTCGGCGGGATTCTCGAGTTACGATGGGGAATTCAGGCTTCCTCTTGTGTTGGCCCAGGGAAGTCCAATCTTCCATTGGAGTTGCGAGAGAGAGCTAGGGATTGCTCTCGAGTCACTTCAGGGCAAAAGAGACCTAATCTAAGCTTGTGTCCAGGACCTAATGTTCCTCTCCAGGGGCGACAGAGATCTCGGGGTTGCATTTTAGACGCACCCGAGGAGTCAGACCTCATCTCGAGAGGAAGGAAAGGACTCTGCTCTGCTCTCGAGTCCCGACGGGTATTTCTTGGAGACCACTGAGTGGCCTAAAGGAAGTCAAGCCTCCTGTGGATTTTTTTTTAATTTTATTTTATTTTTAAACTTTACATAATTGTATTAGTTTTTCCAAATATCAAAATGAATCCGCCTCAGGTATACATGTGCTCCCCATCCTGAACCCTCCTCCCTCCTCCCCCCCATAGCATCCCTCTGGGTCGTCCCAGTGCACTAGCCCCAAGCATCCAGTGTCATGCATCAAACCTGGACTGGCAACTCTTTTCATACATGATATTTTACATGTTTCAATGCCATTCTCCCAAATCTTCCCACCTTCTCCCTCTCCCACAGAGTCCATAAGACTCTTCTATACATCAGTGTCTCTTTTGCTGTCTCGTACTCAGGGTTATTGTTACCGTCTTTCAAAGTTCCATATATATGCGTTAGTATACTGTATTGGTGTTTTTCTTTCTGGCTTACTTCACTCTGTATAATAGGCTCCAGTTTCATCCACCTCATTAGAACTGATTCATTCTATTCTTTTTAATGGCGGAGTAATACTCCATTGTGTATATGTACCACAGCTTTCTTATCCATTCATCTGCTGATGGACATCTAGGTTGCTTCCATGTCCTGGCTATTAGAAACAGTGCTGCGATGAACATTGGGGTACACGTGTCTCTTTCCCTTCTGGTTTCCTCAGTGTGTATGCCCAGCAGTGGGATTGCTGGATCATAAGGCAGTTCTATTTCCAGTTGTTTAAGGAATCTCCACACTGTTCTCTATAGTGGCTGTACTAGTTTGCATTCCCACCAACAGTGTAAGAGTGTTCCCTTTTCTCCACACCCTCTCCAGCATTTATTATTTGTAGACTTTTGGATTGCAGCCATTCTGACTGGCGTGAAATGGTACCTCATAGTGGTTTTGATTTGCATTTCTATGATAATGAGTGATTTTGAGCATCTTTTCATGTGTTTGTTAGCCATCTGTATGTCTTCTTTGGAGAAATGTCTATTTAGTTCTTTGGCCCATTTTTTGATTGGGTCATCTATTTTTCTGGAGTTGAGCTGTAGGTGTTGCTTGTATATTTTTGAGATTAGCTGTTTGTCAGTTGCTTCATTTCCTATTATTTTCTCCCATTCCGAAGGCTGTCTTTTCACCTTGCTAATAGTTTGCTTTGATGTGCAGAAGCTTTTAAGGTTAATTCGGTCCCATTTGTTTATTTTTGTTTTTATTTCCAATATTCTGGGAGGTGGGTCATAGAGGATCCTGCTGTGATGTATTTCAGAGAGTGTTTTGCCTATGTTCTCCTCTAGGAGTTTTATAGTTTCTGGTCTTACGTTTAGATCTTGAATCCATTTTGAGTTTATTTTTGTGTATTGTGTTAGAAAGTGTTCTAGTTTCATTCTTTTACAAGTGGTTGACCAGATTTCCCAGCACCGCTTGTTAAAGAGATTGTCTTTAATCCATTGTATATTTTTGCCTCCTTTGTCAAAGATAAGGTGTCCATATGTGTGTGGATTTATCTCTGGGCTTTCTATTTTGTTCCACTAATCTATATTTCTGTCTTTGTGCCAGTACCATACTGTCTTGATAATTGTGGCTTTGTAGCGGAGCCTGAAATCAGGTAGGTTGATTCCTCCAGTTCCATTCTTCTTTCTCAAGATCGCTTTGGCTATTCGAGGTTTTTTGTATTTCCATACAAATTGTGAAATTATTTGTTCTAGCTCTGTGAAGAATACTGTTGGTAGCTTGATAGGGATTGCATTGAATCTATAAATTGCCTTGGGTAGTATACTCATTTTCACTATATTGATTCTTCCAATCCATGAACATGGCATATTTCTCCACCTATTAGTGTCCTCTTTGATTTCTTTCACCAGTGGTTTATAGTTTTCTATATATAGGTCTTTAGTTTCTTTAGGTAGGTATATTCCTAAGTATTTTATTCTTTCCGTTGCAATGGTGAATGAAATTGTTTCCTTAATTTCTCTTTCTGTTTTCTCATTATTAGTGTATAGGAATTCAAGGGATTTCTGTGTGTTGATTTTATATCCTGCAACTTTACTATAGTCATTGACTAGTTCTAGTGATTTTCTGGTGGAGTCTTTAGGGTTTTCTATGTAGAGGATCATGTCATCTGCAAACAGTGAGAGTTTTACTTCTTCTTTTCCAATTTGGATTCCTTTTGTTTCTTTTTCTGCTCTGATTGCTGTGGCCAAAACTTCCAAAGCTATGTTGAATAGTAATGGTGAAAGTGGGCACCCTTGTCTAGTTCCTGACTTTAGAGGAAATGCTTTCAATTTTTCACCATTGAGGATAATGTTTGCTGTGGGTTTGTCATATATAGCTTTTATTATGTTGAGGTATGTTCCTTCTATTCCTGCTTTCTGGAGAGTTTTTATCATAAATGGATGTTGAATTTTGTCAAAGGCTTTCTCTGCATCTATTGAGAAAATCATATGGTTTTTATTTTTCAATTTGTTAAGGTGGTGTATTACATTGATTGATTTGCGGATATTGAAGAATCCTTGCATCCCTGGGATAAAGCCCACTTGGTCATGGTGTATGATCTTTTTAATGTGTTGTTGGATTCTGATTGCTAGAATTTTGTTAAGGATTTTTGCATCTGTGTCATCAGTGATATTGGCCTGTAGTTTTCTTTTTTTGTGGGATCTTTGTCAGGTTTTGGTATTAGGCTGATGGTGGCCTCATAGAATGAGTTTGGAAGTTTACCTTCCTCTGCAATTTTCTGGAAGAGTTTGAGCAGGATAGGTGTTAGCTCTTCTCTAAATTTTTCGTAGAAATCAGCTGTGAAGCCGTCTGGACCTGGGCTTTTGTTGGCTGGAAGATTTTTGGTTACAGTTTCAATTTCCGTGCTTGTGATGGGTCTGTTAAGATTTTCTATTTCTTCCCTGGTCCAGTTTTGGAAAGTTGTACTTTTCTAAGAATTTGTCCATTTCTTCCACTTTGTCCATTTTATTGGCATATAATTGTTGATAGTAGTCTCTTATGATCCTTTGTATTTCCTGTTGTGATCTCTCCATTTTCATTTCTAATTTTATTGATTTGATTTTTCTCCCTTTGTTTCTTGATGAGTCTGGCTAATGGTTTGTCAATTTTATTTATCGTTTCAAAGAACCAGCTTTTGGTTTTGTTGATTTTTGCTATGGTCTCTTTTGTTTCTTTTGCATTTATTTCTGCTCTAATTTTTAAGATTTCTTTCCTTCTACTAACCCTGGGGTTCTTCATTTCTTCCTTTTCTAGTTGCTTTAGGTGTAGAGTTAGGTTATTTATTTGACTTTTTTCTTGTTTCTTGAGGTGTGCCTGTATTGCTATGAACTTTCCCCTTAGGACTGCTTTTACTGTGTCCCACAAGTTTTGGGTTGTTGTGTTTTCATTTTCATCCGTTTCTATGCAAATTTTGATTTCTTTTTTGATTTCTTCTGTGATTTGTTGGTTATTCAGCAGCGTGTTGTTCAGCCTCCATATGTTGGAATTTTTAATAGTTTTTCTCCTGTAATTGAGATCTAATCTTACTGCATTGTGGTCAGAAAAGATGCTTGGAATGATTTCTATTTTTTTGAATTTACCAATGCTAGCTTTATGGCCCAGGATGCGATCTATCCTGGAGAAGGTTCCATGTGCACTTTAGAAAAAGTTGAAATTCATTGTTTTGGGATGAAATGTCCTATAGATATCAATTAGGTCTAACTGGTCTATTGTATCATTTAAAGTTTGTGTTTCCTTGTTAAATTTCTGTTTAGTTGATCTATCCATAGGTGTGAGTGGGGTATTAAAATCTCCAACTATTATTGTGTTAGTGTTAATTTCTCCTTTCATACTTGTTAGCATTTGTCTTACATACTGTGGTGCTCCCGCGTTGGGTGCATATATATTTATAATTGTTATATCTTCTTCTTGGATTGATCCTTTGATCATTATGTAGTGACCTTCTTTGTCTCTTTTCACAGCCTTTGTTTTAAAGTCTATTTTATCTGATATGAGTATCGCTACTCCTGCTTTCTTTTGGTCCCTATTTGCATGGAAAATCTTTTTCCAGCCCTTCACTTTCAGTCTGTATGTATCCCCTGTTTTGAGGTGGGTCTCTTGTAGACAACATATGTAGGGGTCTTGTTTTTGTATCCATTCAGCCAGTCTTTGTCTTTTGGTTGGAGCATTCAACCCATTTACGTTTAAGGTAATTACTGATAAGTATGATCCCATTGCCATTTACTTTATTGTTTGGGGTTCGAATTTATACACCGTTTTTGTGTTTCCTGTTTAGTATTTGTTGGAGAGCTGGTTTGGTGGTGCAGAATTCTCTCAGCTTTTGCTTGTCTGAAAAGCTTTTGATTTCTCATTCATACTTGAATGAGATCCTTGCTGGGTACAATAATCTGGGCTGTAGGTTATTTTCTTTCATCATTTTAAGTATGTCTTGCCATTCCCTCCTTGCTTGAAGAGTTTCTATTGAAAGATCAGCTGTTATCCTTATGGCAATTCCCTTGTGTGTTATTTGTTGTTTTTCCCTTGCTGCTTTTCATATTTGTTCTTTGTGTTTGATTTTTGTTAATGTGATTAATATGTGTCTTGGGGGGTTTCGCCTTGGCTTTATCCTGTTTGGGACTCTCTGGGTTTCTTGGACTTGAGTGAGTATTTCCTTCCCCATTTTAGGGAAGTTTTCAACTATTATCTCCTCAAGTATTTTCTCACGGTCTTTCTTTTTGTCTTCTTCTTCTGGGACCCCTATGATTCGAATGTTGTAGCGTTTAATATTGTCCTGGAGGTCTCTGAGATTGTGCTCATTTCTTTTAATTCGTTTTTCATTTATCCTCTCTGATTCATTTATTTCTACCATTCTATCTTCGAATTCACTAATCCTATCTTCTGCCTCTGTTATTCTACTATGTGTTGCCTCCAGAGTGTTTTTAATTTCATTTATTGCATTATTCATTATATATTGACTCTTTTTTTATTTCTTCTAGGTCCTTGTTAAACCTTTCTTGCATCTTCTCAATCCTTGTCTCCAGGCTATTTATCTGTGATTCCATTTTAATTTCAAGATTTTAGATCCATTTCACTATCCTTACTCGGAATTCTTTATCAGGTAGATTCCCTATCTCTTCCTCTTTTGTTTGGTTTGGTGGGCATTTATCCTGTTCCTTTATCTGCTGGGTATTCCTCTGTCTCATCTTGTTTAAATTGCTGAGTTTGGGGTGTCCTTTCTGTATTCTGGCAGTTTGTGGAGTTCTTTACTGTGGCATTTCCTCGCTGTGTGTGGGTTTGTACAGGTGTCTTGTCAAGGTTTCCTGGTTAGGGAAGCTTGTGTCCATGTTCTGGTGGGTGGAGCTGTATTTCTTCTCTCTGGAGTGCAATGAAGTGTCCAGTAATGAGTTATGAGATGTTTGTGGTTTTGGGGTGACTTTGGGCAGCCTGTATCTTGAAGCTCAGGGCTGCGTTCCTTTGTTGCTGGAGAATTTGCTTGGTATGTCTTGCCCTGGAACTTGTTGGCCCTTGTGTGGTGCTTGATTTCAGTGTCGGTATGGAGGCATTTGATGAGCTCCTGTCAATTAATGTTCCTTGGAGTCAGGAGTTCCCTGGAGGCAGGGTTTGGACTTAAGCCTCCTGCTTCCAGTTATCTGTCTTACTTTTACAGTAGTTTCAAAACTTCTCCTTCTATACAGCACCATTGATAAAACATCTACGTTAAAGAAGAAAAGTTTCTCTACTGTGAGGGCCACTCAGAAAGGTTCACAGCGTTACCTGGAGAAGAGAAGAGGGAGGAGGGAGTTAGAGGTGACCCAAATGAGATGAGGTGGAATCAATAGTGGAGAGAGTGGGCTGGCCAGTAGTCACTTCCTTATGTGCACTCCACAACTGGACCGCTCAGAGATGTTCACAGAGTTATACAGAGATGAGAAGAAGGAGGAAGGAGACAGAGGTGGCCAGAAGGATAAAAGGGGGGAATGAAAAGGAGGGAGACAAATCCAGCCAGTAATCAGTTCCCTAAGTGTTCTCCACCGTCTGGAATACACAGAAATTCACAGAGTTGGGTAGAGGAGAGAGGGGTTAGGGAGGAGACACAGGCGACCTGGTGGAGAAAAAGGAGAGTCCAAAGGGAGAGAGAGCAGTCAAGCCAGTAATCTCGCTCCCTAGTGAAAAATGGGTACTGAAGATTGGGTTCTTAAAGGTACAAAATTGGTAACAAATACATAAAAGCAAAAATTAAAAATCTAGAGTAGAGTTTGGAATTTCAAAAATACGATGTTAAAGAAAAGAAGAAGGAAAAGAAAGAGAGAAAAAACGAATAAAGAAAAACAAACAAGGTCGCAAAAATTATCAAGAAAATACAGGTACAAAATTGATAACTAATACCAAAAAGCAAAAATTAAAAATCTAGAGTAGAGTTTGGAATTTCAAAAATACAATGTTAAAAAAAAGGAAGAAGAAAACTAAAGAGAAAACAAACAAACAAAAACAAGCAATGTCGCAAAAATTATAAAGAAACTACAGGTACAAAATTGATATCAAATATCAAAAAGCATAAATTAAAAATCTAGAGTACAGTTTGGAATTTCAAAAATACAATGTTAAAGAAAAGAAGAAAAAAAAAACAAAACAAAAAAACAAGGTCAAAAAATTATTATATATATATATATATATATATATATATATATATACATATATGAAGTTTGCTGAAGAAGAAAAAAATAGGGTCTTTTTTTTTGCAAAGTAATAGGTTATAAAAGTGAAAATTAAATGAACAATAGAGAACTTAAAATTAAAAAAAATTAAAAAAAAGTAAGAATGATCATAAAAATATATCTAGGACTTTCTCTGGTTTTGTTGTGAGTATCGTGGGTTCGGTTCATTTTTGGCTAGTTCCTTGGTCCGACTTATATTTCTCAAGATGTATAGGCGCCTTCCTATGTAGTCCTAGTAACCACAGGGTTTTAATCTATTGCCTGTAGCTTCCAAGGTGTTTCCCTCTGTTATAGCTTCTTTTGTTTGCTGGTCTCTTCAGTGTCTGGTTTACGCCCTGACACAAAGGGGACGGTGGAGGACACTTTTTTTTTTTAGGCTCACTTGTTCAGTTGCGCTGTGGGGAGGGAGGGAGGGAGTGATGCTGCAAACAAATAACACTGGCGTGCGCTCGCAGTGCCTCAGCCACACTGGGTCTGCCCCCGCTCACGGCGCGTGTAGCCTCCCTGCCCACACTGCTCGGGCTCTAGGTTGTTCCACCGGGAACAATCCGAGGCTGGCCCTGGGCTGCATGCACCTCCCAGGTCCAAGCCGCTCAGGTTCAGGCACTCGGGTAGTCCTCAGAGGCACAGACTCGGTTGGGCCTGCGTTTTGTGCTCTTCCCAGGTCCGAGCAGCTCAGGTGATGAGGTGTTTGGCGAGCGCCAATGTTGTGACTTATCGCCTCCCCGCCACTCGGTTATCTGGGTGTAAAACAGGCGCACCTTCTCAGGCAGATGTTGACCGTCCAGATCCCCAAGAAGTTTTAGTTAGCAAAGAAGCCTGCTTACAGTTTTATAGATAATGTCTCTCTGGGGCTGCGATTGCCCCCTTCCGGCTCTGGCTGCCTGTCACCGGAGGGGGAAGGTCTGCAGCCGGCTATCTCTGTTCAGTCCTTTGTTCCATGCGCGGGCCTGGCAGTGTCTTAGGTTAGGGCTGGCTTTTTGCGTGGTAGATATCCCAGAGTCTGGTTTGCTAGCCCAAGTTATTTCGTTCAGATAGCGCTCAGGGTATTCAGGCCAGATTCTGACTCTAAGCGATGCAGCCCGCGCCGCGCCTCCCTGCCCAGCCCCTGCTTGCTAATGGTGTGAGCAGGCGTCTGCACTGCTTCGCGGCTGGGGGAGTTACCGTAGGGCTTGCAATCTGCGAGTTTTAATTGTTTATTTATTTTTATCCCCCTTATGTTGCCCTTTGTGCTTCCAAAGCTTGGCAAAGATTTGGCAGTGAAAAGCTTTCCTGATGTTTGCAAACTTTTCTCTTTTTAAGACTATCTTCCCGGGACGGAAATCCCTCCCTCCCTCTTTTGTCTCTTTTTTTGTCTTTTATACTTTTTCCTACCTACTTTCCAAGAGTTGGGTTCTTTTCTGGGTGCCTGATGTCCTCTGGTAGCATTCATAAGTTGTATTGTGGAATTTACTCGACGTTTAAATGCTCTTTTGATGAAATTGTTTGGGGGGGAAAGAGTTCTCCCCGTCCTACTCCTCAGTAATCTTGGCTCCTCTCTTGTGGAGTTTGGAGAGAGCACGCGGGATTGCTCTCCAGGCGATGCAGGAAAAGAAGGCCCTCATCTCGCGATGTCGGGGGAGTCTCGTGGTTTTTCTGGAGCTGCGGTGCCAGTGTGGGGTTTCTCACAAGGTACGACCGGGAGCTCAGGGAGCCTCTCGTGTGGTGTCAGGGAAGTCAAGTCTCCATACGAGTGGCGAGGGGGCGCACGTCATTGCTCTCGAGTCATGGTAGTGGAATCAGGGCTCAACGCAATGAAAAAGGACGCTCGAGGTCTTTCTCGGGTTGCGGCAGGAAACCCTGGGTTCCCTCGACTTGTGCCTGTGACCTCAGGTAGCTTCTCAGGGTGCCTCTGAGAAGTCAGGGATACTATGGAGTTGGGAGAGGCCTCTCGGGACTCCACTGGGTTTGCTGCAATGGAAGAGGGCCTAATCTCGAGATCAGGAAGGAACCTCAGGGTTCCTCTCCATTTCTGACTCAGATTGCAGGGTCCCTGCAGAGTTGGGACAGGAGAGTCAGGCCTCGTCTTGTGTGGAGGAATGGAACTCCGCTTGCCTGTCGAGTTGTTCAAGGAGTGACAGGCCACTTGTCGAGCTGTGTGTGGAACCTGCGGTTTTTTCCAGACAATGCACGGGGGTGTCAGTGCCCCTTCGTGATGTGCTTTCATCCACAGGGTTGCCTTCGAAGTGGTGTGCGGGCATCGGGTTCTTATCAAGAGCGGACCAGGAAATCGGGGTCTTTTGGAATGCGGCACCACACACGAGGCTACGTCTCGAATTTCCTCGTGAGACGGGCCTCATGCTGAGGTGCCCCTGGAAGGTCGGGAAAGCCTTCCAGACAAAGAAGGTTAATCGACCCTACTGTCGCGATCAGGAGGGGAGAAGGGGCTCAGATGAAGTGGTGCCGGGAACCTCGGTGTTCCCCTTGAGTGAGACCGGTATGTCAGGGAACTTTTGGGGTCTCACGAAGCTTGCCAAATACTGTTTCAAACTTCAAGATGAAACGTGGGACTTCTCTTGAGACGCTGTGGCGGGCAAGGGCCTCATCTTGTGATGAAGGGGAAACCACGTGGTTTTTTTCGAGTTGCGATGGGATTGTTGACTTACGACAGGGAATTCAGGCTTCCTCTTCTGTTGGCCCAGGGAAGTCCATTCTTCCATTCGAGTTGCCAGGGAGAGCTGGGTGGGAATTGCTCTCAAGTCACGGCAGGTCAAAATAGACCTCATCTAGGCTTGTGTCCAGGACCTAATGTTCCTCTCCAGGGGCGATAGGGATCACGGGGACGCATTCCAGACTCACCCAGTGAGTCAGGCCTCGGCTCGAGGGGAAGCAAAGGATTCTGATATCCTCCTGGGTCGCGATAGGTATCTCTTGGAGCCCACTGAGTGGCCTCCAGGGAGTCAAGCCTCCTGTGGAGTTGGAGAGAGGACTCGGGATTGCTCTCCAGGCCATACAGGAAAGAAGGCCCTCAGCTCGCAATGACGGGGGCGTCTTGTGGGTTTTCTCGAGTTGGGGCGCAAGTATGAGTTTCCTCAGGAGGTACGACGGGGAGCTCAGGGAGCCTCTCGTGTGGCGCCAGGAAAGTCAGGTGTCTATGCGTGTGATGAGGAGGAGCCCATAAATGCTCTCGAGTCATGGTAGGGAAATCGGGACTCAAGACGCGTTGAAGAAGGAGTCTCGAGGTCTTTCTCAGGTTGCGGCAGGAAACCCTTGGTTCCCTCGACTTGTACCGGTGACCTCAGGGAGCTTCTCAGGGTGCCTCTGAGAAGTCAGGCATACTGTGGACTTGGGAGGCGTTCTCAGAACTCCACTGGGTTTGGTGCAATGGCAAAGGTTCTCATCTCGAGTTGAGGCAGGAACCTAAGGGTTCCTCTCCATTTCAAACTCCGACCACAGGGTCCCTGAAGAATTGGGACAGGAGAGTCAGGCCTCGTCTTGTGTGGAGGAATGGAACTCCATTTGCCTCTCGAGTTGTTCACAGGATAACAGACCATTTGTCGAGCTGTGAGTGGAACCTTCGGTTTTTTCCGTAAGATGCATGAGGGGGTCAGTGCCCCTTCGTGTTGTGCCTTCATCCACAGGGTTGCCTTCAAAGAGGTGTCCGGACATCGGGTTCTTATCAATAGCAGAGCAGGAAATCGGGGTCTTTCAGAACGTGGCACCATCCATGAGGCTACGTCTCTAATTTCTTCGTTAGACTGGTGTCATCCTGAGGTGCGCCATGAAGATCGGGAACCCCTTCCAGACAAAGCAGGGGAATCGACCATCTTGTCGCGATCAGGAGGAGTGAAAGGGCTCAGTTGAAGTCGTGCCGGGAACCTCGGTGTTCCCCTCGAGTGGGACCGGTGTGTCGGGAAACTTTTGGGGTCACTTCAAGGGTGCCAAGTACCATTTTGCACTTCAATACGGACTTGGGGCTTCTCTTGACACGCTGTAGAGGGCAAGGGCCTCATCTTGGGATGACGGGGGAATCACGTGGTTTTTCTCAAGGTGCGGCAGGATTCTCGAGTTACGACGGGGAATTCAGGCTTCCTCTTGTGTTGGCCCAGGGAAGTCCAATCTTCCATTCGAGTTTCGAGGGAGAGCTGGGGTTTGCTCTTGAGTCACTGCAGGGCAAAAGAGACCTCATCTAGGCTTGTGTCCAGGACCTAATATTCCTCTCCAGGGCCGACAGCGATCTCGGGGTTGCATTCCAGACGCATCCTGGGAGTCAGAGCTCGACTCGAGGGGAAGCAAAGGACCCTGCTCTCCTCTTGAGTCACCACAGGTGTCTCTTGGAGCCCACTGAGTGGCCTAAAGGGAGTCAAGCCCCTGTGGAGTTTGGAGAGAGGACTCAGGATTGCTCTCCAGGCCATGCAGGAAAAGAAGACCCTCATCTCGCAATGACAGGGGCGTCTTGTTGGTTTTCTCGAGCTGCGGTGCCAGTGTGCGGTTTCTGACGAGGTGCGACGGGAAGCTCAGGGAGCCTTTTGTGTGGCACCAGGGAATTCAGGTCTCCATGCACATGGCAAGGGGGAGCGCGTCATTGCTCTCGAGATATGATACGGGAATCGGGCCTCAAGACACGTTAAAGCAGGACTCTCAAGGTCTTTCTCGGGTTGCGGCAGGAAACCCTGGGTTCCGTCGACTTCTGCCGGTGACCTTAGGGAGCTTCTCAGGGTGCCTCTGAGAAGTCAGGCATACTGTGGATTTGGGACGGGCCTCTCGGGACTCCACTGGTTTTGTGGCAATGGAAAAGGGCCTCATCTTGAGTGGAGGCAGGAACCTCAGGCTTCCTCTCCATTTCTGACTCGGTGCGCAAGGTCCCTAGAGTTGTGACAGGAGAGTCAGGCATCGTCTTGTGTGGAGGAATGGAACTCCGCTTGCTTCTCGAGTTGTTCACGAGGTGACAGACCACTTGTGGAGCTGTGTGAGGAACCTGCGGGTTTTTCCGGAAGATGCACGGGGTGTCAGTGCCCCTACGTGTTGTGCCTTCATCCACAGGCTTGCCTTCGAAGAGGTGTCCAGGAGTCTGGTTTTGATCAAAAGTGGACCATGGAATCGGGGTCTTTCGGCATGTAGTATGGCCCTCGAGGCTACCTCTCGAATTTCCTCGTGAGACCGGCCTCATCCTGAGGTGTGCCGGGAAGGTCGGGAATCCCTTCGAGACAAAGCACTGGAATCGACCCTCCTATCGCGATCAGGAGAGGAGAAAGGCCTCAGATGAAGTGGTGCCGGAAACTTCAGTGTCCCCTCTAGTGAGATTGGTATATAGGGGAACTTTTGGGGTCGCATCAAGGGTGCCAAGTACTGTTTTGCACTTCAAGACGGAATGTGAGACTTCTCTTGAGACGCTGTAGGGGGCAAGGGCCTCATCTTGCAATACGGGGAACCACGTGATTTTTCTCGAGTTGCGGGGGGTTTCTCAAATTACAACTGGAAATTCAGGCTTCCTCTTGTGTTGGCTCAGAAAGGCCAATCTTCCATTCGAGTTGCAAGGGAAAGCTAGGGGTTGTGCTTGAGTCACTGCAGGGCCAAAGAGACCTCATCTAGGCTTTTGTCCAGGACCTAAGGTTCCTCTCCAGGGGCGACAGGGATCCAGGGTTGCATTCCAGACTCACCCTCGTAGTCAGGCCTCATCTCGAGGGGAAGCAAAGGACACCGCTCTCCTCCTGAGTATCGACGGGTATCTCTTGGAGCCCACTGAGTGACCTAAAGAGAGTCAAGCCTCCTTTGGAGTTTGGAGAGAGGATTCGGGATTGCTCTTCAGGTCATGCAGGAAAGAAGGCCCTCATTTCACCATGACAGGGGCGTCTCGTGGGTTTTCTCGAGCTGCGGCGCCAGTGTGGGGTTTCTCACGAGGTACGATGGGGAGCTCAGGGAGCCTCTCATGTGGTGCCGGGGAAGTCAGATCTTCATGCGCGTGGCGAGGGGGAGCGCGTCATTTTTCTCCAGTCATGGTAGGGGAATCGGGCCTCAAGACGCGTGAAGAAGGACTCTCGAGGTTTTTCTCAGGTTACGGCAGGAAACCCTGGGTTCCGTCGACTTATGCCCGTGACCTCAGGGAGCTTTTCAGGGTGCCTCTGAGAAGTCAGGGATACTGTGCAGTTGGGAGGGGCCACTCCGAACTCCACTGGGTTTGGTGCAGTAGAAGAGGGCCTTATCTCGAGTTGAGGCAGGAACCTCATGGTTCCTCTCCATTTCTGAATCGGATCTCAGTGTCCATGCAGAGTTGGGACAGGAGAGTCAGGCCTCGTCTTGTGTGGAGGAATTTAACTCCTCTTGCCTCTCGAGTTGTTCACGGGGTGACAGGCCACTTGTCGATCTGTATGTGGAACTTGCGGGCTTTTCCAACGATGCAGGAGGGTGTCAGACCCTTTCGTTTTGTGCCTTTGTCCACAGGATTGCCTTCGAAGAGGTGTCCTAGCATTGGGTTCTTATCAAGAGCAGACAGGGAAATCGGGGTCTTTCGGCGTGTGGCACCAACCACAAGGCTACGTCTCGAATTTCCTCGTGAGACCGGCCTCATCCTGAGGTGCGCCGGGAAGGTCCGGAACCCCTTCCAGTCAAAGCAGGGTAATCGTCCCTCCCGTCGCGATCAGGAGGGGATAAGGGGCTCAGAACAAGCGGTGCACCGAACCTTGGTGTTCCCCTCGAGTGAGACCAGTGTGTCGGGGAACTTTTGTGCTAACATAAAGGTTGCCAATTATCGTTTTAAACTTCAAGATGGAACGTAGGGCTTCTCCTGAGACGCTGTAGCTGGCAAGGGCCTCATCTTGCGATGACGGGGGAAACACGTGGTTTTCCTCGAGTTGCAGCGGGATTTTTGAATTACGATGGGGAATTCAGGTTTCCTCTTGTGTTGTCCCAGGGAAGTCCATTCTTCCATTCGAGGTGCGAGGGAGAGCAGGAGATTGCTCTCGAGTCACTTCAGGGCAAATGAGACCTCATCTATGCTTGTGTCTAGGACCTAATATTCCTCTCCAGGGGCGACAGGGATCTCGGGGTTGCATTCCAGACTCACCTGAGGAGTCAGGCCTGGTATATAGGGGAAGCAAAGAATTCCGCTCTCCTCTCGAGTCCCAACGGGTATCTCTTGGAGCCCACAGAGTGGCCTAAAGGGAGTCAGGCTTCCTCTGGAGTTTGAAGAGAGGCCTCGAGATTGCTCTCCAGGCCATGCAGGAAAAGAAGGCCTTCATCTCGCGATGACAGAGGCGTCTCGTGGGTTTTCTGGAGCTGGGGAGCCAGTGTGGGATTTCTCACGAGGTATGACGGGGAGCTCAGGGAGCCTCTCGTGTGGCGCCAGGGAAGTCAAGTCTCCATGCGAGTGGCGAGGGGGAATGCGTCATTGCTCTCGAGTCATGGTAGGGGAATCGGGATTCAAGATGCGTTGAAGGAGGATTTTCAAGGTCTTTCTCGGGTTGCGTCAGGAAACCCTGTGTTCCCTCGACTTGTGCCAGTGACCTCAGGGAGCTTCTAAGGGTGCCTCTGAGAAGTCGCGATACTGTGGATTTGGGAGGGGCCTCTCGGGCCTCCACTGTTTTTGGTGTAATGGAAGAGGGCCTCATCTCGAGTGGAGTCAGGAACCTCAGGGTTCCTCTCCATTTCGGACTCCGATCGCAGGGTCCCTTCAGAGTTGGGACCGGAGAGTCAGGCCTCGTCTTGAGTGGAGGAATGGAACTCTGCTTGCCTCTCGAGTTGTTCATGGGATGACAGGCCTCTTGTCGAGCTGTGTGTGGAACCTGCGGCTTTTACCGAATGATGCATGGGAGTGTCAGTGACCCTTCATTTTGTGCCTTCGTCCACAGGGTTGCCTTCGAAGAGGTGTCCGGGCATCGGGTTCTTCTCAAGAGTGGGCCGGGAAATCGGGGTATTTCGGCATGTGACACCACCCCCGACGCTATGTCTCGAATTTCCTCGTGAGACCGGCCTCATCCTGAGGTGCGCCGGGAATGTGGGGAACCCCTTCCAAACAAAGCAGGGGAATAGACCCTCCTGTCTCGAACAGGAGGGGAGAAGGTGCTCAGATGAAGTGGTGCGGGAACCTCGGTGTTCCTGTCGAGTGAGACCAGCGTGTCCGGGAACATTTGGTGTCGCATCAAGGGTGCAAAGTACCGTTTCGCACTTCATGATGGAACGTGGTTCTTTTCTTGAGACGCCATAGCAGCAAGGGCCTCATCTTGGGATGACGTTGGAAACACGTGGTTTTTCTCGAGTTGCGGTGGGATTCTCGAGTTACGAAGGGGATTTCTGGCTTCCTCTTGTGTTGGCCCAGGGAAGCCCAATCTTCCATTCGAGTTGCGAGGGAGAGCTGGGGGTTGCGCTCGAGTCACTGCAGGGCAAAAGAAACCTCATCCAGGCTTGTGTCTAGGACCTAATGTTCCTCTCAAGGGATGACTGGGATCTTGGGGTTGCATTCTAGACTCACCCAGGAGTCAGGCGTCCTCTCGAGGGCAAACAAAGGACTTCTCTCTCTTCTCGAGTCGCGACGGGTATTTCTTGGAGCCCACTGAGTGGACTAAAGGGAGTCAAGCCTCCTCTGGAGTTTGGAGAGAGGACTCGGGATTGCACTCCAGGACATGCAGGAAAAGAAGGCCCTCATCTCACGATGACGGGGGGGGGGCTCTCGGTTGTTTTACCTAGCTGCAGCGCCTGTGTTTGTTTCTCAGGAGGTACGACGGGGAGCTCAGGGAGCCTCTTGTGTGGCGCCAGGGAAGTTAGGTCTCGATGCGTGTGGCGAGGGGGAGCGCGTCATTGCTCTCGAGTCATGGTAGGGGAATCAGGCCTCTAGACGCGTTGAAGGACTCTCAAGATCTCTCTCGGGTCTTGGCAAGAATACCTGGGTTCCCTCGACTTGTGCCGGTGACCTCAGGGAGATTCTCCGGGTGCCTCTGAGAAGTCAGGGATACTGTGGAGTTGGGAAAGACCTCTCGGGACTCCACTGGGTTTGGTGAAATGGAAGGGGGCCTCATCTCGAGGGGAGGCAGGAACCTCAGGGTTCCTCTCCATTTCTGATTCCGATCGCAGCCCCCTGCATAGTTGGGAGAGGTGAGTCAGGCCTTGTCTTGTGTGCAGGAATGGACCTCCGCTTGCCTCTCGAGTTGTTCACTGGGTGACAGGCACTTGTTGAGGTATATGAGTAACCTGCGGTCTTTTCCGGATGATGCACGGGGGTGTCAGTGCCCCTTCGTGTTGTGCCTTCATCCACACTATCTTCGAATAGGTGTCTGGGCATCGCGTTCTTATCAAGAGCGGATCGGGAAATCGCGGTCTTCCGGCATGTGGCACCACCATCGAGTCTACGTCTCGAATTTCCTCGTGAGACAGCCTCATCTGAGGTGCGTGGAGAAGGTCGGGAACCCCTTGCAGACAAAGCAGAGGAATTGACCCTCCTTTCGCGATCAGGAGGGGAGAAGGGGCTCAGATGAAGTGGTGTCAGGAACCTCGGTGTTCCCCTCTAGTGCGACCCGTATGTCGGGGAACTTTTGGGGTAGCATTAAGGGTGCCAAATATCATTTCGCACTTGAAGACAGAACGTGGGACTACTCTTGAGATGCTGGAGCGGGCAAGGGCCTCATCTTGCAATGACGGGGGAACCACGTGGTTTTTCTCAAGTTGAGGCGGAATTCTCGAATTACTACTGGGAATTCAGGCTTCCTCTTGTGTTGGCCCAGGGAGGTCCAATCTTCCATTCGGGTTGAGAGGGAAAGCTGGGGAGTGCTCTCGAGTTACTGCAGGGCAAAAGCGACCTCATCTAGCCTTGTGTTCAGGACCCAATGATCCTCTCCAAGGGCGACAGGGATCTCGGGTTTGCATTACAGACTCACCCGGGGAGTTAGGCCTCGTCTCGAGGGGAAGCAAAGGACTCGGCTATCCTCTCGAGTTGTGATGCGTATCTCTTGGAGCCCACTGAGTGGTCTAAAGGGAGTCAACTCTCCTCTTCAGTTTGGAGAGAGGACTCGGGATTGCTCTCCAGGCCATGCAGGAAAAGAAGGCCCACATCTCGAGATGACGGGGGCGTCTCGTGGGTTTTCTCGAGCTGCGGCGCCAGTGTGGGGTTTCTCACGAGGTACGACGGGGAGTTCAGGTAGCCTCTCGTGTGGCAACAGGGAAGTCAGGTCTCCATGGGCGGGGCAAGGGGGAGTGCGTCATTGCTCTCAAGTCAGGGTAGGGGAATCGGGCCTCATGACGGGTTGAAAAAGAACTCTCGATGTCTTTCTAGGGTTGCGGCAGGAAACCCTGGGTTCCCTTGACTTGTGCCGGTGACCTCAGGGAGCGTCTCAGGGTGCCTCTGAGAAGTCAGGGATACTGTGGATTTGGGAGAGGCCTCTCGGGACTCCTCTGGGTTTGGTGCAATGGAAGTGGGCCTCATCTCGAGTTGAGGCAGGAACCTCAGGGTTCTGCTCCTGACTTCCTGGAGGCCGGATCTGACTCAGATCGCAGGGTCCCTGTTGAGTTTGCTCAGGAGTGTCAGGTCTCGTGTTCTGCGGAGGAATGGAACTCTGCTTACATCTCAAGTTGTTCAAGGATAACACCACTTTTCATGATGTGTGTGGAACCTGCGGGTTTTTCGGAGATGCACGGGGGCGTCAGTGCTCCTTCCTGTTGTGCCTTCATCCACAGGGTTGCCTTCGAAGAGGTGTCTGGGCATCGTGTTCTCCTCAAGTGCGGACCGGGAAATTGGGGTCTTTCAGCATGTTGCACCACCCACTAGGCTACGTCTCGAATTTTCTCGTGAGACCGGCCTCATCCTGAGGCGCGCAGGAAAGTCCGGGAACCCTTTCCAAACAAAGCAGGGGAATCGACCCTACTTTCGGTATCAGGAGGAGAGAAAGGGCTCAGATGAAGTAGTGCCGGGAACCTCGGTGCTCTCCTTGAGTGAAAGTCGGGTAACTTTTCTGGTTGCATCAAGGGTGCCAAGTACCGTTTCGCACTTCAAGACGGAACCTGGGACTTCTCTTGAGATGCTGTATTGGGCAAGGGCCTCATCTAGCGCTGACGGGGGACCCACGTGTTTTTTCTCGAGTTGCGGCCGGATTCTTGAGTTACGATGGGGAATACAGGTTTCCTCTTGTGTTGGCCCAGGGAAGTCCAATCTTCCATTCGAGTTGCAAGTGAGAGCTGGAGATTGCTCTCGAGTCACTGCAGGGCAAAATAGAGCTCATCTAGGTTTGTGTCCAGGACCGAGTTTTTCTCTCCAGGGGCGACAGGGATCTCGGGGTTGCATTCCAGACTCACCCGGGGAGTCAGGCCTCGTCTCGAAGGGAATGAATGGACTCCGCTCTCCTCTCGAGTCGCGACGGGTATCCCTTGGAGCCCAAGAGTGGCCTAAATGGAGTTAAGCCTCCTGTGGAGTTTGGAGAGAGGACTCGGGATTGCTCTCTAGGCCATGCAGGAAAAGAAGGCCCTCATCTCGCGATGACGGGGGCGTCTCGTGGGTTTTCTCAAGGTGCAGTGCCTGGTTGGGGTTTCTCACGAGATAGGACGGGGAGCTCAGGGAGACTCCTGTGGTGCCACGGAAGTCAGGTCTCCATGGACGTGGCGTGGGGGAGCGCCTCATTGCTCCCGAGTCATGGTAGGGGAATCGAGCCTCAAGACGCTTCGAAGAAGAACTCTCGAGGTCTTTCTCGGGGTGTGGCAGGAAACCCTGGGTTCCCTCGACTTGTGCCCATGACCTCAGGGAGCTTAGTGGGGTTCCTCTGAGAAGTCAGGGATACTGTGGAGTTGAGAGGGGCTTCTCGGGACATCACAGGGACTGGTGCAATTGAAGAGGACCTAATCTCGGATTGAGGCAGTAACGTCAGGGTTCCTCTCCATTTCTGACTCGGATAGCAGGGTCCCTGCAGAGTTGGGACAGGAGAGTCAGACCTCGTCTTGTGCGGAGTAATGGAACTCCGCTTGCCTCTCGAGTTGTTCACGGGATGACAGGCCACCTGTCGAGTTGTATGTGGAACCTGCGGTTTTGGGGGACGATGCACAGGGGTGTCAGTGCCCCTTCGTGTTGTGCCTTCATCCACAGGGTTACCTTCGAAGAGGTGACCGGGCATCGGGATCTTATCAATAGCGGACCAGGAAATCGGGGTCTTTCGGCATGTGGCACAACCCACGAAGTTACATCTCGACTTCCTCGTGAGACTGGCCTCATCCTGAGGTTCGCCGGGAAGTCTGGGAACCCCTTCCAGACAAAGCAGGGGAATCGACCCTCCTGTCGCCATCAGGAGGGGAGAAGAGGCTCAGCTGAAGCGGTGCTGGGAACCTCCATGTTCTCCTCGAGTGAGACCGGGGTGTCAGGGAAATTTGGGGTCACATCAAGGGTGCCAACTACCGTTTCACACTTCAAGACGGAACATGGGACTTCCCTGGAGACGCTATAGCTGACAGGGGCCTCATATTTCGATGACGGAGGAGCCACGTTGTTTTTCTCCAGTTGCCGCGGGATTCTCGAATTACAATGGGGAATACAGGCTTCCTCTTGTGTTGGCCCAGGGAAGTCCAATCATCCATTCGAGTTGCGAGGGAGAGCTGGGGATTGCACTTGAGTCAATGCAGGACAAAAAAGACCTCATTTAGGCTTGTGTCCAGGACCGAGTTTTCCTCTACAGGGGCGACACGGATCTCGGGATCCCATTCCAGACTCACCCAAGTAGTCAGGCCTCGGCTCGAGGGGAAGCAACGGACTCTGCTCTCCTCTAGAGTAGCGACGTGTATCTCTTGGAGGCTACTGAGTGGCCTAAAGGGAGTCAGGCCTCCAGTGGAGTTTGGAGAGTGGACTCGGGATTGCTCTCTAGGTCATGTAGGAAAAGAAGGCCCTCATCTTACGATGATGGGGGCGTCTCGTGAGTTTTCTCGAGCGGCTGTGCCAGTGTGGGGTTTTCATGAGGTAGGACGGGGAGCGCAGGGAGCCTCTCGTGTGGCGCCAGGGAAGTTAGGTTTCAATGGGCGTGGCGAGGGGAATGCGTCATTGCTCTCCAGTCATGGTAGGGTATCGGGCCTCAAGACGCGGTAAAGAAGGACTCTCAAGGTCTTTCTCAGAATGCAGCAGGAAACCCTGGGTTCACTCGACTTGTGCCAGTGACCGCAGAGAGCTTCTGAGGGTGCCTCTGAGAATCAGGGTTACTGTGGAGTTGGGAGGGGCCTCTAGGGACTCCACTGGGTATGGCGCAATGGAAGAGGGCCTCATTTCGAGTTGATGCAGGAATGTCAGGTTTCATCTACATTTCTGACTCTGATCGCACGGTCCCTGCAGAGTTGGGAAAGGAGAGTCAGGCCTTCTCTTGTGTGGAGGAACGGAACTCCGCATGCCTCTCTAGTTCTTCAAGGGATGACAGGACACTTGTCGATCTGTGTTTGGAATCTGCGTGTTTTTCCGTACTATGCATGGGGATGTCAGTACCCCTTCGTGTTGTGCATTCATCCACAGGTTTGCTTTCGAAGAGGTGTCCTGGCATCGGGTTCTTATTAAGAGCGGACCGGGAAATCGGGGTCTTTCCGCATGTGGCACCACCCACCAGGCTACGTCTCGAATTTCCTAGTGAGACCGGCCTCATCCTGAGGTGCGCGGGGAAGGTCGGAACCCCTTGCAGACAAAGCAGGGGAATCGACCCTCCTGTCTCGATCAGGAGGGGAGAAGGGGCACAGATGAGGTGATGCCGGGAACCTCGGTGTTCCCCTCCAGTGAGACCAGTGTGTTGGGGAACTTTTGGGGTCGCATCAAAGGTGCCAATACCGTATCGCACTTCAAGATGGAACGTAAGGCTTCTTTTGAGACGCTGTAGCGGCAATGGCCGCATCTTGCGATGAAGAGGGAACGACGTGGTTTTTCTCGAGTTGTGGCGGGATTCTTGAGTTACAACGGGAAATTCAGGCTTCCTCTTCTGTTGGCCCAGGGAAGTCCAGTCTTCCATTCGAGTTTCGAGGGAGAGTTGGGGATTGCTCTCGAGTCACTGCAGGAAAAAAGAGACCTCATCTAGGCTTGTGTCCAGGACCTAATGTTTCTCTCCAGGGGCGACAGGGACCTCCTGTTCGCATATCAGACTCACCCGAGGAGTCAGGCCTCGCCTCGAGGGGAAGGAAAAGACTCCGCTCTCCTCTCGAGTCGCGACGGGTATGTCTTGGAGTCCACTGAGTGACCAAAAGGGAGTCAAGCCTACTGTGGAGTTTGGAGAGAGGACTCGGGATTGCTCTCCAGGCCATGCTAGAAAAGAAGGCCGTCATGTCGCGAAAATGGGGGCGTCTCGTGGGTTTTCTCTATCTGTGGCGCCAGTGTTTGGTTTCTCACGAGGTATGACGGGGAGCTCAGGGAGCCTCTCGTGTGGCGCCAGGGAAGTCAGGGCTTCATGAGTGTAGCAGAGGGAGCGCGTCATTGCCCTCGAGTCATGGTAGGAGAATCAGGCCTCAAAATGCGTTGAAGAAGGACTCTTGAGTTCTTTCTATGGTGGCGGCAGTAAACCCTGGGTTCACTCGAATTGTGCTGGTGACCTCAGGGAGCTTCTCAGGGTGCCTCTGAGAAGTCAGGGATACTGTGGAGCTGGGACGCATCTCTCGGGACTCCACTGGGTTTCGTGCAATAGAAGAGGTCCTAATCTCGAGTGGAGGCAGGAACCTCAGCGTTCCTCTCGTGACTTCACTGGCGCTGGTCTGATTCGGATCGCAAAGTCCCTGCAGAGTTGGGACAGGAGAGTCAGGCCTCGTCTTGTGTAGAGGAATGAAACCCCACTTGCCTCTCGAGTTCTTCAGGGGTGACAAGCCACTTGTTGAGCTGTATGTGGAACCTGCGGGTTTTTCCGGACGATGCATGAGGGTGTCAGTGCCCCTTTGTGTTGTGCCTTCATCCACAGGTTTGCCTTCGAAGAGGTGTCCAGTCATCGGGTTCTTATCAAGAGCGTACCGGGAAATCATAGTCTTTTGGCATGTGGTACCACCCGCGAGCTACGTCTCGAATTTCCTCGTGAGACTGGCCTCATCCTGAAGTGCCCCGTGAAGGTCGGGAACCCCTTACAAACAAAGCAGGGGAAGTGACCCTCCTATCACGAACAGGAGGGGAGAAGGGGCTCAGATAAACTGGTGCCGGGAACCTCGGTGTTCACCTCGAGTGAGACTGATATTTCGGGGAACTTTTGGGGTCACATCAAGGGTGTCAAGTATCGTTTTGCACTTCAAGATGGAACGTGGGACTTTTCTTGAGAAGCTGTAGCGGGCAAGGGCCTCATCTTGTGATGACGAGGGAACCAAGTGCTTTTTCTCGAGTTGCGGCGGGATTCTCGAGTTACGAAGGGGAATTCAGGCTTCCTCTTGTGTTGGCCCAGGGAAGTCCAATCTTCCATTCGAGTTGTCAGGGAGAGTGGGGGATTGCTCTCGAGTTACAGAAGGGCAAAAGAGACCTCATCTAGGCTTGTTTCCAGGACCTAATGTTCCTCTCCAGGGGAGACAGGGATCTCGGGGTTGCATTCCAGACCCACCTGGTGAGTCAGGCCTTGTCTCGAGGGGAAGCAAAGGACTCCATTCTCCTCTCGAGTCGCGACGGGTATCTCTTGGAGCCCACTAAGTGGCCTAAAGGGAGTCAAGCCTCCTGTGGAGTTTGGAAAGAGGATTCGGGATTCCTCTCCAGGCCATGCAGGAAAAGAAGGCCCTCATCTCGCGATGACAGGGGCGTATGGTGAGTTTTCTCAAGCTGCGGCGTCAGTGTGGGGTTTCTCACGAGGTACGACAGGGAGCTCAGGGAGCCTCTCTTATGGCGCCAGGGAAGTCAGGTCTCCATGTGCGTGGCGAGGGGGTGCGTGTCATTTCTATAGAGCCATGGAAGCAGATTCGGGCTTCAAGACACGTTGAAGTAGGACTCTCGAGGTCTTTTTCCCATTGTGGCAGGAAACCCTGGGTTCCCTCGACATGTGCCGGTGACCTCATGGAGCTTCTCCGGGTGCCTCTGAGAAGTCAGGGGTACTGTGGAGTTGGGAGGGGCCTCTCTGGACTCCACTGGGTTTGGTGCAATGGATGAGAGCCTCATCTCGAGTGGAGGCAGGAACCTCATGTTTCCTCTCCTGGGTTTCCTGTCGCTGGTACTGACTCAGATCGCAGTTTCCCTGCAGAGTTGGTACAGAAAATCAGGTCTCATCTTGTGTGGAGGAATGGAACTCCACTTGCCTGTCGAGTTGTTCACGGGGTGACAGACCACTTGTTGAACTGTGTTTTTAACCTGCGGGTTTTTCTGGACGATGCACGGGGGTGTCAGGGCCCCTTCGTGTTGTGCTTTCATCCACAGGTTTTCCTTCGTAAAGGTGTCAGGGCATCACGTTCTTATCAAGAGCAGACCGGGAAATCGGGGTCTTTCGGCTTGTGGCACCACCCACGAGGCTATGTCTCGAATTTCCTCGTGAGACCTGCCTCATCCTTAGGCGCGCTGGAAAGGTCGGGAACCCCTTCCAGACATAGCAGGGGAATCGACACTCCTGTCGCGATCACGAGGGGAGAAGGAGCTCAAATGAAGTGGTTCCGGGAACCTCGGTGTTCCTTTCGAGTGAGACCGGTATGTCGGGGAATTTTGAGATTGCATCAAGGGTGCCAAGTACCGTTTCGCACTTCAAGACAGAAAGTGGGACTTCTCTTGAGTCGCTGTAGCGGGCAAGGGCCTCATCTAGCATTGATGGGGGAACCACGTGGATTTTCTCAAGTTTCGGCGGGATTCTCGAGTTACGATGTCGAATTCAGGCTTCCAACTGTATTGGCCCAGGGAAGTCCAATCTTCAATTCGATTTGCGAGGGAGAGCTGGCGATTGCTCTCTAGTAACTGCAGTGCAAAATAGACCTCATCTAGGCTTGTGTCCAGGACCGAGTTTTCCTCTCCAGGTGTGACAGGAACTCGGGGTTGCATTCCAGACACACACGGGGAGTCAGGCCTCGTCTCGAGGGGAAGCAAAGGACTCTTTTCTCCCTTCAGGTCCTGACAGGTATCTCTTGGAGCCAACTGAGGGCCTAAAGAGAGTCAAGCCTCCTGTGGAGTCTGGAGAGAGGACTCGGTTTTGCTCTCCATGCCAGGCAGGAAACAAGTCCCTCATCTCGTAATGACGGGGGCGTATCGTGGGTTTTCTCGAGCTGCGGTGCCTGAATGGGGTTTCTGAAGAGGTACGACGGGGAGCACAGGGAGACTCTCTTCAGGAGTCAGGGAAGTCAGGTCACCATGCGCATGGCGATGGGGAGCGGGTCTTTGCCTCGAGTCATGGTAGGGGAATCGGGCCTCAATCTGGGCCGAAACACTCTCAAGGTCTTTCTCAGGTCGCAGCAGGAAACCCTGGGTTACCTGGACTTGAGCCGGTGACCTCAGGTAGATTGTCAAGGTGCCTCTGAGAATTCAGGGATACTGTGGAGTTGGGAGGGGCCTCTCGCGACTCATCTGGGTTTGGTGCAATGGAAGAGGGCCTCACCTCGAGGGGAGGCAGGAACCTCAGGCTTCCTCTCCGTTTCGGACTCCGACCGCAGGGTCCCTGCAGAGTTGGGACAGGAGAGTCAGGCCTCGTCTTGTCTGAGGAAGGGAACCCCGCTGGCCTCTCGAGTTGCTCAGGGGGTCTCAGGCACCTCGTCGAGCTGTGTGTGGAACCCGCGGGTCTTTGCGGACGATGCCCGGGGGTGGCAGTGCCCCTTCGTGTTGTGCCTTCACCCACAGGGTTGCCTTCGAAGAGGGGTCCGGGCCTCGGGTCCTTCTCAAAAGCGGACCGGGGAATAGGGGGCGTTCAGCAGGTGGCCCCACCCAAGTGGCTCGTCTCGAATTTCCTCGTGAGGCCGGCCTCTTCCTGAGGTGCGCCGGGAAGGCCGGGAACCCCTTCCAGACCACGCAGGGGAATCGCCTCTCCTGTCGCGATCAGGAGGGGAGAAGGGGCTCAGAGGAAGCGGTGTCGGGACCCTCGGTGTTCCCCTCGGGGGACCTCGGCGTGTCGGGGGACTTTTGGGGGTCGCAGGAAGGCTCTCAGGGACCGTTTCGCCCTTCAGGGCGGAACAGGGGACTTCCCTTGGGACGCCGTCGCGGGCAAGGGCCTCATCTTGCCAAGAGGTGGGAACCACGTGGTTTTTCTCGAGTTGCGGCGGGATTCTCGAGTTACGACGGGGATCTCAGCCTTCCCCTTGGGTTGGCCCTGGGAAGCCCAATTTTCCCCTCGGGTGGCGAGGGAAAGCTGGGGGTTGCACTCGAGTCACTGCAGGGCCGAAGAGACCTCACCTAGGCGTGTGTCCGGGACCTAATATTCCTCTCCAGGGAAGGCAGGGATCTCGGGGTTGCATTCCAGGCTCCCCCGGGGAGACAGGCCTCGTCTCGAGGGGAAGCCAAGGACTCCGGTCTCCTCTCGAGTCGCGACGCGGGTCTCTTGGAGCCCCCTGAGCGGCCTCAAGGGAGTCCAGCCTCCTCTTCCGTTTGGAGAGAGGTCCCGGGATTGCTCTCCAGGCCATGCGGGAAAAGAAGGCCCTCAGCTCGCGAGGACGGGGGCGTCTCAGGGGTTTCCGCGAGCTGCAGCGCCCGTGGGGGTTTTCTCCCGAGGCACGACGAGGAACTCAGGGAGCCTCTCGTGCGGCGCCAGGGAAGTCAGGTCTCCATGCGCGTGGCGAGGGGGAGCGCGTCCTGGCTCTCGAGTCACGGGAGGGGACTAGGGCCTCGAGACGCGTTGAAGAAGGACTCTCGAGGTCTTTCTCGGGGGGCGGCGGGAAACCCTCGTGTCCCTCGCCTTCTGCCGGGGACCTTAGGGAACTTCCCAGGGTGCCTCTGAGAGGCGAGGGATCCTGTGGAGGTGGCGGGGCCCCTCGGGACTCCGCTGGGTCTGGCGCAACGGAAGAGGGCCTCACCTCGAGGGGAGGCAGGAACCTCAGGCTTCCTCTCCGTTTCGGACTCCGACCGCAGGGTCCCTGCAGAGTTGGGACAGGAGAGTCAGGCCTCGTCTTGTCTGAGGAAGGGAACCCCGCTGGCCTCTCGAGTTGCTCAGGGGGTCTCAGGCCCCTCGTCGAGCTGTGTGTGGCACCCGCGGGTCTTTGCGGACGATGCACGGGGGTGGCAGTGCCCCTTCGTGTTGTGCCTTCACCCACAGGGTTGCCTTCGAAGAGGGGTCCGGGCCTCGGGCCTTCTCAAGAGCGGACCGGGGAATCGGGGGTGTTCGGCATGTGGCCCCACCCACGTGGCTCATCTCGAACTTCCTCGTGAGACCGGCCTCATCCTGAGGTGCGCCGGGAAGGCCGGCAACCCCTTCCAGACCACGCAGGGGAATCGCCTCTCCTGTCGCGATCAGGAGGGGAGAAGGGGCATAGAGGAAGCGGTTCCGGGACCCTCGGTGTTCCCCTCGGGGGACCCCGGCGTGTTGGGGGACTTTTGGGGGTCGCAGGAAGGCTGTCAGGGACCGTTTCGCCCTTCAGGGCGGAACAGGGGACTTCCCTTGAGACGCCGTCGCGGGCAAGGGCCTCATCTTGCCAAGAGGTGGAAACCACGTGGTTTTTCTCGAGTTGCGGCGGCACTCTCGAGTTACGACGGGGATCTCAGCCTTCCCCTTGGGTTGGCCCTGGGAAGCCCAATCTTCCCCTCGGGTGGCGAGGGAAAGCTGGGGGTTGCGCTCGAGTCAGTGCAGGGCTGAAGAGACCTCACCTAGGCGTGTGTCTGGGACCTAATATTCCTCTCCAGGGAAGGCAGGGATCTCGGGGTTGCATTCCAGGCTCCCCCGGGGAGTCAGGCCTCGTCTCGAGGGGAAGCCAAGGACTCCGGTCTCCTCTCGAGTCGCGACGCGGGTCTCTTGCAGCCCCCTGAGCGGCCTCAAGGGAGTCCAGCCTCCTCTTCCGTTTGGAGAGAGGACCCGGGATTGCTCTCCAGGCCATGCAGGAAAAGAAGGCCCTCAGCTCGCGAGGACGGGGGCGTCTCAGGGGTTTCCTCGAGCTGCGGCGCCCGTGGGGGTTTTCTCCCGAGGCACGACGAGGATCTCAGGGAGCCTCTTGTGCGGCGCCAGGGAAGTCAGGTCTCTATGCGCATGGCGAGGGGGAGCGCGTCCTCGCTCTCATGTCACGGGAGGGGACTAGGGCCTCGAGACGCGTTGAAGAAGGACTCTCGAGGTCTTTCTCGGGGGGCGGCGGGAAACCCTCGTTTCCCTCGCCTTCTGCCGGGGACCTTAGGGAACTTCCCAGGGTGCCTCTGAGAGGCGAGGGATCCTGTGGAGGTGGCGGGGCCCTTCGGGACTCTGCTGGGTCTGGCGCAACGGAAGAGGGCCTCACCTCGACGGGAGGCAGGAACCTCAGGCTTCCTCTCCGTTTCGGACTCCGACCGCAGGGTCCTTGCAGAGTTGGGACAGGAGAGTCAGGCCTCGTCTTGTCTGAGGAAGGGAACCCCCCTGACCTCTCGAGTTGCTCAGGGGGTCTCAAGCCCCTCGTCGAGCTGTGTGTGGAACCCGCGGGTCTTTGCGGACGATGCACGGGGGTGGCAGTGCCCCTTCGTGTTGTGCCTTCACCCACAGGGTTGCCTTCGAAGAGGGGTCCGGGCCTCGGGTCCTTCTCAAGAGCGGACCGGGGAATCGGGGGCGTTCGGCATGTGGCCCCACCCACGTGGCTCGTCTCGAATTTCCTCGTGAGACCGGCCTCATCCTGAGGGGCGCCGGGAAGGCCGGGAACCCCTTCCAGACCACGCAGGGGAATCGCCTCTCCAGTCGCGATCAGGAGGGGAGAAGGGGCTCAGAGGAAGCGGTGCCGGGACACTCGGGATTCCCCTCGGGGCACCCCGGCGTGTCGGGGGACTTTTGGGGGTCGCAGGAAGGCTGTCAGGGACCGTTTCGCCCTTCAGGGCGGAACAGCGGACTTCCCTTGAGACGCCGTCGCGGGCAAGGGCCTCATCTTGCCAAGAGGTGGAAACCACGTGGTTTTTCTCGAGTTGTGGCGGCACTCTCGAGTTACGATGGGGATCTCAGCCTTCCCCTTGGGTTGGCCCTGGGAAGCCCAATCTTCCCCTCGGGTGGCGAGGGAAAGCTGGGGGTTGCGCTCGAGTCACTGCAGGGCTGAAGAGACCTCACCTAGGCGTGTGTCTGGGACCTAATATTCCTCTCCAGGGAAGGCAGGGATCTCGGGGTTGCATTCCAGGCTCCCCCGGGGAGTCAGGCCTCGTCTCGAGGGGAAGCCAAGGACTCCGGTCTCCTCTCGAGTCGCGACGCGGGTCTCTTGCAGCCCCCTGAGCGGCCTCAAGGGAGTCCAGCCTCCTCTTCCGTTTGGAGAGAGGACCCGGGATTGCTCTCCAGGCCATGCAGGAAAAGAAGGCCCTCAGCTCGCGAGGACGGGGGCGTCTCAGGGGTTTCCTCGAGCTGCGGCGCCCGTGGGGGTTTTCTCCCGAGGCACGACGAGGATCTCAGGGAGCCTCTTGTGCGGCGCCAGGGAAGTCAGGTCTCTATGCGCATGGCGAGGGGGAGCGCGTCCTCGCTCTCATGTCACGGGAGGGGACTAGGGCCTCGAGACGCGTTGAAGAAGGACTCTCGAGGTCTTTCTCGGGGGGCGGCGGGAAACCCTCGTTTCCCTCGCCTTCTGCCGGGGACCTTAGGGAACTTCCCAGGGTGCCTCTGAGAGGCGAGGGATCCTGTGGGGGTGGGGGGGCCCTTCGGGACTCTGCTGGGTCTGGCGCAACGGAAGAGGGCCTCACCTCGACGGGAGGCAGGAACCTCAGGCTTCCTCTCCGTTTCGGACTCCGACCGCAGGGTCCCTGCAGAGTTGGGACAGGAGAGTCAGGCCTCGTCTTGTCTGAGGAAGGGAACCCCCCTGACCTCTCGAGTTGCTCAGGGGGTCTCAAGCCCCTCGTCGAGCTGTGTGTGGAACCCGCGGGTCTTTGCGGACGATGCACGGGGGTGGCAGTGCCCCTTCGTGTTGTGCCTTCACCCACAGGGTTGCCTTCGAAGAGGGGTCCGGGCCTCGGGTCCTTCTCAAGAGCGGACCGGGGAATCGGGGGCGTTCGGCATGTGGCCCCACCCACGTGGCTCGTCTCGAATTTCCTCGTGAGACCGGCCTCATCCTGAGGGGCGCCGGGAAGGCCGGGAACCCCTTCCAGACCACGCAGGGGAATCGCCTCTCCTGTCGCGATCAGGAGGGGAGAAGGGGCTCAGAGGAAGCGGTGCCGGGACACTCGGGACTCCCCTCGGGGCACCCCGGCGTGTCGGGGGACTTTTGGGGGTCGCAGGAAGGCTGTCAGGGACCGTTTCGCCCTTCAGGGCGGAACAGCGGACTTCCCTTGAGACGCGGTGGCGGGCAAGGGCCTCATCTTGCCAAGAGGTGGGAACCTCGTGGTATTTCTCGAGTTGCGGCGGGATTCTCGAGTTACGACGGGGATCTCAGCCTTCCCCTTGGGTTGGCCCTGGGAAGCCCAATCTTCCCCTCGGGTTGCGAGGGAAAGCTGGGGGTTGCACTCGAGTCACTGGAGGGCCGAAGAGACCTCACCTAGGCGTGTGTACGGGACCCAATATTCATCTCCAGGGAAGGCAGGGATTCTCGGGGTTGCACTCCAGGCTCCCCCGGGGAGTCATGCCTCGTCTCGAGGGGAAGCCAAGGACTCCGCTCTCCTCTCGAGTCGCGACGCGGGTCTCTTGGAGCCCCCTGAGCGGCCTCAAGGGAGTCCAGCCTCCTCTTCCGTTTGGAGAGAGGACCCGGGATTGCTCTCCAGGCCATGCAGGAAAAGAAGGCCCTCAGCTCGCGAGGACGGGGGCGTCTCAGGGCTTTCCTCGAGCTGCGGCGCCCGTGGGGGTTTTCTCCCGAGGCACGACGAGGATCTCAGGGAGCCTCTCGTGCGACGCCAGGGAAGTCAGGTCTCCATGCGCGTGGCGAGGGGGAGCGCGTCCTGGCTCTCCTGTCACGGGAGGGGACTAGGGCCTCGAGACGCGTTGAAGAAGGATTCTAGGGCTTTCTCGGGGGGCGGCGGGAAACCCTCGTTTCCCTCGCCTTCTGCCGGGGACCTTAGGGAACTTCCCAGTGTGCCTCTGAGAGGCGAGGGATCCTGTGGAGGTGGCGGGGCCCCTCGGGATTCCGCTGGGTCGGGCGCAACGGAAGAGGGCCTCACCTCGAGGGGAGGCAGGAACCTCAGGCTTCCTCTCCGTTTCGGACTCAGACCGCAGGGTCCCTGCAGAGATGGGACAGGAGAGTCAGGCCTCGTCTTGTCTGAGGAAGGGAACCCCGCTGGCCTCTCGAGTTGCTCAGGGGGTCCCAGGCCCCTCGTCGAGCTGTGTGTGGAACCCGCGGGTCTTTGCGGACGATGCACGGGGGTGGCAGTGCCCCTTCGTGTTGTGCCTTCACCCACAGGGTTGCCTTGGAAGAGGGGTCCGGGCCTCAGGTCCTTCTCAAGGGCGGACCGGGGAACCGGGGGCGTTCGGCATGTGGCACCACCCACGTGGCTCGTCTCGAATTTCCTCGTGAGACCGGCCTCATCCTGAGGTGCGCCGGGAAGGCCGGGAACCCCTTCCAGTCCACGCAGGGGAATCGCCTCTCCTGTCGCGATCAGGAGGGGAGAAGGGGCTCAGAGGAAGCGGTTCCGGGACCCTCGGTGTTCCCCTCGAGGGAACCCGGCGTGTGTGGGGACTTTTGGGGGTCGCAGGAAGGCTGTCAGGGACCGTTTCGCCCTTCAGGGAGGAACAGGGGACTTCCCTTGAGACGCCGAGGCGGGCAAGGGCCTCATCTTGCCAAGAGGTGGGAACCACGTGGTATTTCTCGAGTTGCGGCGGGATTCTCGAGTTACGACGGGGATTTCAGCTTTCCCTTGGGTTGGCCCTGGGAAGCCCAATCTTCCCCTCGGGTTGCGAGGGAAAGCTGGGGGTTGCGCTCGAGTCACTGCAGGACCGAAGAGACCTCACCTAGGCGTGTGTCCGGGACCTAATATTCCTCTCCAGGAAAGGCAGGGATCTCGGGGTTGCACTCCAGGCTCCCCCGGGGAGTCAGGCCTCGTCTCGAGGGGAAGCCAAGGACTCCGCTCTCCTCTCGAGTCGCCACGCGGGTCTCTTGGAGCCCCCTGAGCGGCCTCAAGGGAGTCCAGCCTCCTCTTCCGTTTGGAGAGAGGACCCGGGATTGTTCTCCAGGCCATGCAGGAAAAGAAGGCCCTCAGCTCGCGAGGACGGGGGCGTCTCAGGGGTTTCCTCGAGCTGCGGCGCCCGTGGGGGTTTTCTCCCGAGGCACGACGAGGATCTCAGGGAGCCTCTCGTGCGGCGCCAGGGAAGTCAGGTCTCCATGCGCGTGGCGAGGGGGAGCGCGTCCTGGCTCTCGAGTCACGGGAGGGGACTAGGGCCTCGAGACGCGTTGAAGAAGGACTCTCGAGGTCTTTCTCGGGGGGCGGCGGGAAACCCTCGTGTCCCTCGCCTTCTGCCGGGGACCTTAGGGAACTTCCCAGGGTGCCTCTGAGAGGCGAGGGATCCTGTGTAGGTGGCGGGGCCCCTCGGGACTCCGCTGGGTCTGGCGCAACGGAAGAGGGCCTCACCTCGAGGGGAGGCAGGAACCTCAGGCTTCCTCTCCGTTTCGGACTCCGACCGCAGGGTCCCTGCAGAGTTGGGACAGGAGAGTCAGGCCTCGTCTTGTCTGAGGAAGGGAACCCCGCTGGCCTCTCGAGTTGCTCAGGGGGTCTCAGGCCCCTCGTCGAGCTGTGTGTGGCACCCGCGGGACTTTGCGGACGATGCACGGGGGTGGCAGTGCCCCTTCGTGTTGTGCCTTCACCCACAGGGTTGCCTTCGAAGAGGGGTCCGGGCCTCGGGTCCTTCTCAAGGGCGGACGGGGGAAACGGGGGCGTTCGGCATTTGGCCCCACCCACGTGGCTCGTCTCGAATTTCCTCGTGAGATCGGCCTCATCCTGAGGTGTGCCGGGAAGGCCGGGAACCCCTTCCAGACCACGCAGGGGAATCGCCTCTCCCGTCGCGATCAGGAGGGGAGAAGGGGCTCAGAGGAAGCGGTGTCGGGACCCTCGGTGTTCCCCTCGGGGGAACCCGGCGTGTCGGGGGACTTTTGGGGGTCGCAGGAAGGCTGTCAGGGACCTTTTCGCACTTCAGGGCAGAACAGGGGACTTCCCTTGAGACGCCGTCGCGGGCAAGGGCCTCATCTTGCCAAGGGGTGGGAACCACGTGGTTTTTCTCGAGTTACGACGGGGATCTCAGCCTTCCCCTTGGGTTGGCCCTGGGAAGCCCAATCTTCCCCTCGGGTTGCGAGGGAAAGCTGGGGGTTGCGCTCGAGTCACTGCAGGGCCGAAGAGACCTCACCTAGGCGTGTGTCCGGGACCTAATATTCCTCTCCAGGGAAGGCAGGGATCTCGGGGTTGCATTCCAGGCTCCCCCGGGGAGTCAGGCCTCGTCTCGAGGGGAAGCCAAGGACTCCGGTCTCCTCTCGAGTCGCGACGCGGGTCTCTTGCAGCCCCCTGAGCGGCCTCAAGGGAGTCCAGCCTCCTCTTCCGTTTGGAGAGAGGACCCGGGATTGCTCTCCAGGCCATGCAGGAAAAGAAGGCCCTCAGCTCGCGAGGACGGGGGCGTCTCAGGGGTTTCCTCGAGCTGCGGCGCCTGTGGGGGTTTTCTCCCGAGGCACAACGAGGATCTCAGGGAGTCTCTCGTGCGACGCCAGGGAAGTAAGGTCTCCATGCGCGTGGCTAGGGGGAGCGCGTCCTGGCTCTCGAGTCACGGGAGGGGACTAGGGCCTCGAGACGCGTTGAAGAAGGACTCTCGAGGTCTTTGTCGGGGGGCGGCGGGAAACCCTCGTTTCCCTCGCCTTCTGCCGGGGACCTTAGGGAACTTCCCAGGGTGCCTCTGAGAGGCGAGGGATCCTGTGGAGGTGGCGGGGCCCCTCGGGACTCCGCTGGGTCTGGCGCAACGGAAGAGGGCCTCACCTCGAGGGGAGGCAGGAACCTCAGGCTTCCTCTCCGTTTCGGACACCGACCGCAGGGTCCCTGCAGAGTTGGGACAGGAGAGTCAGGCCTCGTCTTGTCTGAGGAAGGGAACCCCGCTGGCCTCTCGAGTTGCTCAGGGGGTCTCAGGCCCCTCGTCGAGCTGTGTGTGGCACCCGCGGGTCTTTGCGGACGATGCACGGGGGTGGCAATGCCCCTTCGTGTTGTGCCTCCACCCACAGGGTTGCCTTCGAAGAGGGGTCCGGGCCTCGGGTCCTTCTCAAGGGCGGACCGGGGAAACGGGGGCGTTCGGCATGTGGCCCCACCCACGTGGCTCGTCTCGAATTTCCTCGTGAGACCGGCCTCACCCTGAGGGGCGCCGGGAAGGCCAGGAACCCCTTCCAGACCACGCAGGGGAATCGCCTCTCCCGTCGCGATCAGGAGGGGAGAAGGGGCTCAGAGGAAGCGGTGCCGGGACCCTCGGTGTTCCCCTCGGGGGAACCCGGCGTGTCGGGGGACTTTTGGGGGTCGCAGGAAGGCTCTCAGGGACCGTTTCGCCCTTCAGGGCGGAACAGGGGACTTCCCTTGAGACGCCGTGGCGGGCAAGGGCCTCATCTTGCCAAGGGGTGGGAACCACGTGGTTTTTCTCGAGTTGCGGCGGGATTCTCGAGTTACGACGGGGATCTCAGCCTTCCCCTTGGGTTGGCCCTGGGAAGCCCAATCTTCCCCTCGGGTTGCGAGGGAAAGCTGGGGGTTGCGCTCGAGTCACTGCAGGGCCGAAGAGACCTCACCTAGGCGTGTGTCCGGGACCTAATATTCCTCTCCAGGGAAGGCAGATATCTCGGGGTTGCATTCCAGGCTCCCCCGGGGAGTCAGGCCTCGTCTCGAGGGGAAGCCAAGGACTCCGCTCTCCTCTCGAGTCGCGACGCGGGTCTCTTGGAGCCCCCTGAGCGACCTCAAGGGAGTCCAGCCTCCTCTTCCGTTTGGAGAGAGGACCCGGGATTGCTCTCCAGGCCATGCAGGAAAAGAAGGCCCTCAGCTCGCGAGGACGGGGGCGTCTCAAGGGTTTCCTCGAGCTGCGGCGCCCGTGGGGGTTTTCTCCCGAGGCACGACGAGGATCTCAGGGAGCCTCTCGTGCGGCGCCAGGGAAGTCAGGTCTCCATGCGCGTGGCGAGGGGGAGCGCGTCATGGCTCTCGAGTCACGGGAGGGGACAAGGGCCTCGAGACGCGTTGAAGAAGGACTCTCGAGGTCTTTCTCGGGGGGCGGCGGGAAACCCTCGTTTCCCTCGCCTTCTGCCGGGGACCTTAGGGAACGTCCCAGGGTGCCTCTGAGAGGCAAGGGATCCTGTGGAGGTGGCGAGGCCCCTCGGGACTCCGCTGGGTCTGGCGCAACGGAAGAGGGCCTCACCTCGAGGGGAGGCAGGAACCTCAGGCTTCCTCTCTGTTTCGGACTCCGACCGCAGGGTCCCTGCAGAGTTGGGACAGGAGAGACAGGCCTCGTCTTGTCTGAGGAAGGGAACCCCGCTGGCCTCTCGAGTTGCTCAGGGGGTCTCAGGCCCCCCGTCGAGCTGTGTGTGGAACCCGCGGGTCCTTGCGGACGATGCACGGGGGTGGCAGTGCCCCTTCGTGTTGTGCCTTCACCCACAGGGTTGCCTTCGAAGAGGGGTCCGGGCCTCGGGTCCTTCTCAAGAGCGGACCGGGGAATCGGGGGCGTTCGGCATGTGGCACCACCCACGTGGCTCGTCTCGAATTTCCTCGTGAGGTCGGCCTCATCCTGAGGTGCGCCGGGAAGGCCGGGAACCCCTTCCAGACCACGCAGGGGAATCGCCTCTCCTGTCGCGATCAGGAGGGGAGAAGGGGCTCAGAGGAAGCGGTGCCGGGACCCTCGGTGTTCCCCTCGTGGGAATCCGGCATGTCGGGGGACTTTTGGGGGTCGCAGGAAGGCTGTCAGGGACCGTTTCGCCCTTCAGGGCAGAACAGGGGACTTCCCTTGAGTCGCCGTGGCGGGCAAGGGCCTCAACTTGACAAGAGGTGGGAACCACGTGGATTTTCTCGTTTTGCGGCGGCATTCTCGAGCTACGACGGGGATCTCAGCCTTCCCCTTGGGTTGGCCCTGGGAAGCCCAATCTTCCCCTCGGGTTGTGAGGGAAAGCTGGGGGTTGCGCTCGAGTCACTGCAGGGCCGAAGAGACCTCACCTAGGCGTGTGTCCGGGACCTAATATTCCTCTCCAGGGAAGGCAGGGATCTCGGGGTTGCATTCCAGTCTCCCCCGGGGAGTCAGGCCTCGTCTCGAGGGGAAGCCAAAGACTCCGCTCTCTTCTCGAGTCGCGACGCGGGTCTCTTGGAGCCCCCTGAGCGGCCTCAAGGGAGTCCAGCCTCCTCTTCCGTTTGGAGAGAGGACCCGGGATTGCTCTCCAGGCCATGCAGGAAAAGAAGGCCCTCAGCTCGCAAGGACGGGGGCGTCTCAGGGGTTTCCTCGAGCTGCGGCGCCCGTGGGGGTTTTCTCCCGAGGCACGACGAGGATCTCAGGGAGCCTCTCGTGCGGCGCCAGGGAAGTCAGGTCTCCATGCGCGTGGCGAGGGGGAGCGCGTCCTGGCTCTCGAGTCACGGGAGGGGACTAGGGCCTCGAGACGCGTTGAAGAAGGACTCTCGAGGTCTTTGTCGGGGGGCGGCGGGAAACCCTCGTGTCCCTCGCCTTCTGCCGGGGACCTTAGGGAACTTCCCAGGGTGCCTCTGAGAGGCGAGGGATCCTGTGGAGGTGGCGGGGCCCCTCGGGACTCCGCTGGGTCTGGCGCAACGGAAGAGGGCCTCACCTCGAGGGGAGGCAGGAACCTCAGGCTTCGTCTCCGTTTCGGACTCCGACCGCAGGGTCCCTGCAGAGTTGGGACAGCAGAGTCAGGCCTCATCTTGTCTGAGGAAAGGAACCCCGCTTGCCTCTCGAGTTGCTCAGGGGGTCTCAGGCCCATCGTCGAGCTGTGTGTGGAACCCACGGGTCTTTGCGGATGATGCACGGGGGTGGCAGTGCCTGTTCTTGTTGTGCCTTCACCCACAGGGTTGCCTTCGAAGAGGGTTCCGGGCCGCGGGTCCTTCTCAAGAGCGGACAGGGGAATCGGGGTCGTTCGGCATGTGGCCCCAACCACGTGGCTCGTCTCGAATTTCCTCGTGAGACCGGCCTCATCCTTAGGTGCCCCGGGAAGGCCTGGAACCCCTTCCAGACCACGCAGGGGAATCGACTCTCCTGTCGCTACCAGGAGGGGGAAGGGGCTCAGAGGAAGCGGTTGCGGGACCCTCGGTGTTCCCCTCGAGGGAACCCGGCGTGTCGGGGAACTTTTGGGGGTCGCATGAAGGCTGGCAGTATCCTTTCCGCCCTTCAGGGCGGAAGAGGGGACTTCCCTTGAGACGCCGTCGCGGGCAAGGGTCTCATCTTGCCAAGAGTTGGGAACCACGTGGTTTTTCTCGAGTTGCGGCGGGATTCTCGAGTTACAATGGGGATCTCAGCCTTCCTCTTGGGTTGGCCCTGGGAAGCCCAATCTTCCCCTCGAGTTGCAAGGGAAATCTGGGGGTTGCGCTCGAGTCACTGCAGGGCCGAAGAGACCTCACCTAGGCGTGTGTCCAGGACCTACTATTCCTCTCCAGGGAAAGCAGGCATCTCGGGGTTGCATTCCAGGCTCCCCCGGGGAGTCAGACCTCGTCTCGAGGGGAAGCCAAGGACTTCGCTCTCCTCTCGACTCGCGACAAGGATCTGTTGGAGCCCCCTGAGCGGCCTCAACGGAGTCCAGCCTGCTCTTCAGTTTGGAGAGAGGACTCGTGATTGGTCTCCAGGCCATGCAGGAATATAAGGCCCACATCTCGCGATGACCGGCGTGTCTCATGTGTTTCCTCGAGCTGACGCGGCAGTGTGGGTTTCCTCACGAGGTACGATGAGGATCTCAGGGAGCCTCTCGTGCAGTGCCAGGTTAGTCAGGTCTCCATGCGCGTGAAGAGGGGGCGCGTGTCATGGCTCTCGAGTCATGGTAGGGGAATCGCGACTCAACACATTTTGAAGCACTCTCGAGGTCTTTCTCGAGTCATGGCAGAAAACCCAGGGTTCCCTCGACTTGTGCCTGTGACCTCAGGGAGCTTCTCTTTGTGCCTCTGAGAACTCAGGGATACTGTGGAGTTGGTAGGGGCCTCTCGGGACTCCACTGGGTGTGGTGCAATGGAAGAGGGCCTCATCTCGAGTGGACGCAGGAACCTCAGGCTTCCTCTCCGTTTCTGACTCGGATCCCATGGTCCCTGCAGAGTAGGGACAAGAGAGTCACACCTAGTCTTCTGTTGAGGAATGGACCTTCGTTTGCCTTTCGAGTTGTTTACAGGGTGACAGGCCACTTGTCGAATGTCTGTGGGACCTGCGGGTTTTTCTGGACGATGCACGCGGGTGTCAGTGCCCCTTCGTGTTGTGCCTTCATCCACAGGTTTTCCTTCAAAGAGGTGTGCTGGCATCGGGTTCTTTTCAAGAGTGGACCGTGAAATTGGGGTCTTTCGGCATGTGGCACCACCCACGAGGCTACGTCTCGAACTTCCTCATGAGACCGGCCTCATCCTGAGGTGCGCCCCGAAGGTGGGGAACCCCTTGCAGACAGAGAAGGGGAGTCAACCCTCCTGTCGCAATCAGGAGAGGAGAAGGGGCTCAGATGAAGTGGTGCCGGGAACCTCGGTGTTCCCCTTGAGTGAGTCTGGTATGTCGCGGAACTTTTGGGGTCGCATCAAGGGTGCCAAGTACCGTTTCGCACTTCAGGATGGAACGTGGGACTTCTCTTGAGATGCTGTAGCGGACAAAGGGCCTCATCTTGCGATGACGAGGGAAGCACGTGGTTTTTCTCGAGTTGCGGTGGGATTCTCGAGTTACGACGGGGAATTCAGGCTTCCTCTTGTGTTGGCCCAGGAAGTCTAATCTTCCATTTGAGTTGCCAGGGAGAGCTGGGGATTGGGCTCCATTCACTGAAGGGCAAACTAGACCTCATCTAGGCTTGTATCCAGGACTTAATGTTCCTCTCCATAGGCGACAGGGATTTGGGGTTGCATTCCATACTCACCCGGGGAGTCAGGCCTCATCTCGAGGGGAATCAAAGGACTCCACTCTCTTCTCGAGTCGCGACAGGTATCTCTTGGAGCCCACTGAGTGGTCTTTGCTCTGTAGGAGAGCTCTAGTGTACATAAGCCTGTACATAAGTGAACACAGACACTCTGTGTGCATGTTGCTGCGTACCCAAAATAGGGCCACAAGGAGCCTCATGCTCTCCATGCGGCGCGGAAGCTGTGCAGCCACGCAGCAGCTGAAGAATCCAACCAATTGCTCTTTTCTTACCTCTGACAGAGCTCGCATTGCTGTAGCCCTTGGCAGTTTGGAAACACTGGACCCTAACCACTCTCAAAGTAGGCCTGGGTTCTAGTTCGAATAGAAAGTCAATAGCGGAGCTGAGGACAGGAACGCGGCAGTCATTTATCACACGCTCCTGCAGCCTGCTACTACAGGGACACTAACGCTAGAAGCTAGGAATGTCTTTGCAAGGTGCGCAAAGGACAAGGGAGAACCTCGACCCTGACTCTAGTATTTCAGTCCCCTGAGCAGATCTGAGTTTCTCCCACTGTAGAAGCTAACCCATTCCTTTCAAATACAGGCTTCCTAACACAGGGCCAGTTGGCTGCTTGCTCTTCCACGAAGCAGGCTTCCTTAACTTGCAAACTGCGAATTCCGCTTAACAGCCTGGAGGAAAATCGCTTCTTGGAAGATTTTTTTCAGAGGCTGTATCCCCGGAGCTGGGGCCAAGCTAGGGGACCCATACTGACAATGGAAGGCAAAACCACATCCAATGTCTTTGCTCTGGAGGACAGCTTTGGTGAGCCTAAGTCTTTCAGGAATATTTCTGGCTCCAACAGAGTCAAATTCTGTGTGTGAAGCTGCACAGCCAAAATAGGGGAACAGAGAGCCTGATTCTCTCTGTGTAGCTTTGAAGCTGTCATTCAAACAACAGCTTGAGAATCCATACAATGCTCTCCCTTACTGCCAAGAGAATTCTCATTGCTGTCGTCCTTGACAGTTTGTAGAAATCCGCACCCTAACCCTTCTCCAAGTAGGCCTGGGTCCTAGCTCGGAACAACAGGCAACGGCGGAGCTGAGGCCAGTAAGGCACAAGTGAGGTCTCACACACTCTTGCAGCCTGATCGTCCAGGAGCAGTAAGGCCTCTTTTTCCCTGCAGGAGGCTCGCTTGCCTTGCCTCCTGTGAACTGCATTTCCCAGCCTGGGCGCAAAGCTGTTCCTGGAGATTTTTTCTCAGGGGCTGTTTCCCTGGACCTGGGTCGGACCTCGGGGGCCCAACTCACAGGGGAAGACAAAACCACATGGACAGGTCTATGCTCTGTAGGAGAGCTCTAGTGAACCTCATCTCTCAGGAACATTCTTGGCTTCTACAGAGACACCTCTGTGCATGAAGCTACACACCCAACATAGTGGCAAAGGGAGTCTGATTCTCTCCGTGGGTGCTGATGCTTTGTGGCAAAGCACCTGCTAAGAATCCATCCGCATAGGCTTCCCTCACCTTGACAGAGGTCTCATTGCTGTAGTCCTTGGCAGTTTGGAAAGAAGCTGACCCTTACCCTTCACCAAGTAGGCCCTTGTCCTTGTTTGAATGGAAAGGCAGTAGCTGAGCTGAGGCCAGTAAGGCGCCAGTCAAGTCTGACATATTCCCGATGCCTGCTCCTTCATGGAAAATAACGTTAGAATCTGGGAATGTCTTTGCAAGGCTGGCAAAGGGCAGTCAGGAACCTCGACCCTGCCTCTGGAATTTCTATCTTCTCAGCACATCTGGCGGTCTCGGTCAGGAGAAACTAACCCATTCCTTGCAAATATAGGCTTCCAAACACAGGCCGGTTGGCTGTCTCTTCTTGCCGAAGGAAGCTTGCTTATCCCACCTCCTGCGAACTCCACTTCCCAGCCTGGGGGATAAGAGGTTCTTGGAGATCTTTTCTCAGAGGCTGTTTCCACGGAGCAGGGGCTGATCCCAGAGACCCACACGCACAGGGGAAGGGAAAACCACATGGATAAGTCTTTGCTCTCTAGGAGTGCTCTAGTGAACCTCACTCTATGGGGAATGTTCTTGGCTCCAACGGGGACATCTCTGTGTGGGAAGCTGCATAGCCAACATAGAGACACAGAGACCTGATTCTCTCTGTGCAGCTTTGACGCTGTCGTTCAAACAACAAATTGAGAATCCACACAATGCTCTCCCTTACCACTGAGAGAGTTATCATTGCTGTAGCCCTTCGCAGTTTCTGGAAATCGGCACACAAACACTTCCCCAAGTAGGCCTGGGTTGAAGTTCAGATGAACATGCAATAGCGGAGCTGAGGCCAGTAAGGCACCAGTCAGGTGTCACACACTCTGGCAGCCTGCTCCTCCAGGGACAGTAAGGCCTCTATTTCCCTTCAGGAGGCTCGCTTGCCTTACTTCCTGTGAACAGCGTTTCCCAGCCTGGGCGGAAAGCAGTTCCTGGAGATCTTTTCTCAGGGGCTGTTTCCCCGGAGTTGGGGCGGACCTCGGGGACCCAACTCACAGGGGAAGGCAAAACCAAATGGACAGGTCTATGCTCTGTAGGAGATCTCTAGTGAACTGCCGGGGTCCAGCCCCAGCTGATCCAGGGTATTCGAAGCAGAGACGGCGTAGGCGAGGGTCAGGGAACAACTGCTTAATTAAACGTTAATTAAGGATATAAAGAGTAATAAAATGAGGATAGCTCAGTAGGAAAATTCAGTGGAGAAAAGAGGCTGAGTAGCTTGGTTTACGCGGGGGACCAATAAAACTTCAAGACAAGAAGCTTGCACCACTTACGTAGGCCGCAGGCGTCCTTCCGTTCTCCCGAAGGAGAGGAGACACTGAGGCCTCCCCGGTCGGATCTTAGAAGCCCAGGCAAAATTAGTAAGCTTGGTGGGTTCTGCGCTCCAGATGGAGACTCAACCAGAGTGAGAGAGAGAGAGAGAGACATGGGGAGACCAGTATTTCGAGAAACTGATCCCAATTCTTTATTTTCCATGGTCTACTTTTATACACTGAGATGTTATGCAAAAGTCACGTGGGGTCAGCAGTCCTGACTTTTATCAAAGTCAGGTGCTTCATACAAAAGTATACAGAGGTCTTAGGGGTGTTACATCATCTTCTGGCCGGGGGGCCTGCTGACAATTTACGACCCTCTCCTTGTGACAGCGGTCAGTCAACCAGGACACTTATTTCTCCAGGGGTGATTATTCTTAAAACAGACGTCACCCAAATAAAGTTACATTCCTATAGGGTGAGGGTGTAGTGGGTTTTAGTTAAGGAAAGAATTTACTTAGCCTAAGGTCTAACGTGATTTATATCAAAGGTTAATACTTATTTCTTCTATATATTCATTAATGTGTATAAGGGCAGGGGATGTGGAGACTTATCAGTAAACATCAGCTCAACAAATGAAAAACCCTTCACCAATATGATTTCTAATCAGCCCATTATACTTATACTAATAATTTTCTAACTTTTCTAAGGAACCTGTTTTTAGAAGGTTTAAAGCATCTCGTTCCTCTCATGGTTGAGAGGCTGTGAGCAATCACATGTGGCCGGACAAGCCTGTCAGGCAGGCTAGAGAACCTTCAGAGGAGTTTGTAGGTTAAAACACTCTTGTCACACCCAGGGGTTTTTTATCAACTGGAGCTCTAGGTTAACTCCTTCTCCGAAAGAGGTGGTGGGGGACAGCCCCCCGTAAAGTCAGAGGTGTAGGTGAGAGCACAAAATAGTAACGTAGGCAGGCTCTGGTGATGGGGGTAGATGCTCGAGGATTTCCAGGGGGACTCCTGAGGCTCGATCCCGCCTTTGCATATGTCGAGCCTCCTTCCTCATGACCTTTGCCATGGGCGGAGTGCCTCACTCTGGCCCCCAACAGTGAACCTCCTCTCTCAGGAACATTCTTGGCTCCTATCGAGACACCTCTGTGTATGTAGCTACACACGCAACGTAGGGGCAAAGGGAGCCAGATTCTTTCCGTGGGGTGCTGATGCTTTGTGGCAAAGCACCTGCTTGAGAATCCATCAGCTTACGCTTCCCTCGCCTTGACAGGGGTCTCATTGCTGTAGCCCTTGGCAGTTTGGAAAGAAGAGGACCCTTACCTTTCATAAAGTGGGCCCTTGTCCTAGTTTGAAAGGAAAGGCAAGAGCTGAGCTGAGGCCAATAAGGCGCCAGTCAAGTCTGACATATTCCCGAAGCCTGCTCCTTCATGGAAAATAACGCTGGAATCTAGGAATGTCTCTGCAAGGCTGGCAAAGGGCAGTCAGGAGCCTGCACCCTGCCTCTGGAATTACCGATTTCTGAGCAGATCTGGAGGTCTCCTTTAGGAGAATCTAACTCATTCCTTCCATATTGAGACTTCCAAAAACAGGCCGGTCGGCTGCCTCTTCGTGCCCGAAGGAGGCTTGCTTTTCCTGCCTCCTATGAACCCAGCTTCCCAGGCTCTGGGAAAAGCGGATCTTGAAGATCTTTTCTCAGGGGTTGTTTCCACGGAGCTGGGGCTAAGCCTGGAGACCCAAACTCACAGGGGAAGAAAAACCACATGGACAAGTCTTTGCTCTCTAGGAGAGCTCTAGTGAACTTCACTCTGTCACGAACATTCTTGATTCATATGAAGACACCCCTATGTGCGAAGCTGCGTACCCAACATGGGGGCACAGAGAGCCTGATTCTCTCTGTGTAGCTTTAAAGATGTCGTTCAAAAAACACCTTGAAAATCCATACAATGCTCTTCCTTACCCGTGACAGAGTTCTCATTGCTGTAGCCCTTGGCAGTTTTTAGAAATCCGCACCCAAACCCTTCTCCAAGTAGTCCTGGGTCCTAGTTCGGAGGAACATGCAATGGCAGAGCTGAGGCCAGTAAGGCACCAGTCAGGTCTCACACAATCTGGCAGCCTGATCGTCCAGGGACAGGAAGCCCTCTTTTTCCCTGCAGGAGGCTCACTTGACTTCCCTCCTGTGAGCTGCATTTCCCAGCCTGGGGGAAAAGGGGTCCCTGGAGATCTTTTCTCAGGGGCTCCTTCCCCGGAGCTGGGGAGGACCTCGAGGACCCAACTCACAGGGGAAGGCAAAAGCACATGGACAGGTCTATGCTCTGTAGGAGAGCTCTAGTGAACCTCATCTCTCAGGAACATTCTGGCCTCCTATAGAGACACCTCTCTTTGTGAAGCTACACACCCTACATAGGGGCAAATGGAGCCTGATTCTCTCCGTGGGGTGCTGATGCTTTGTGGCAAAGCACGTGCTTGAGAATCCATCCACTTAGGCTTCCCTCGCCTTGACAGAGGTCCCATTGCTGTAGCCCTTGGCAGTTTGGAAAGAAGAAGACCCTTACCCTTCATAAAGTAGGCCTTTGTCCTAGTTTGAATGGAAAGGTAATAGCTGAGCTGAGGCCAATAAGGTGCCTGCCAAATCTGACATACTCCCGTAGCCTTCACCTTCATGGAAAATAACTCTAGAATCTGGGAATGTCTTTGCAAGGCTGGCAAAGGGCAGTCAGGAACCAGCACCCTGCCTCTGGAATTACCGACTTCTGAACAGATCTGGAGGTCTCCTTTAGGAGAAGCTAACCCATTCTTTCCAAATAGAGGCTTCCAAACAGGCCGGTTGGCTGCCTCTTCGTGCCCGAAGGAGGCCTGCTTTTCTCGCATCCTATGAAGCCCTGTTCCCAGCCTCTGGGAAAAGCGGATCTTGAAGATATTTTCTCAGGGGTTGTTTCCATGGAGCTGGGGCCGAGACCAGAGACCCAATCACACAGGGGAAGGAAAACCACATGGACAAGTCTTTGCTCTCCAGGAGACCTCTAAGTGAAACTTACTCTGTCAGGAACGTTCTTGACTCCTATGGAGACACCCCTGTGTGTGAAGCTGCGTACCCAACAAGGGGGCACAGAGAGACTGATTCTCTCTTTGCAGCGTTGAAGCTGTCATTCAAACAACAGCTTGAGAATCCATACAATGCTCTCCCTTACCTCTGAGAGAGTTCTCATTGCTGTAGCCCTTGGCAGTTTTTTAGAAATCCGCACCCAAACCCTTCTCCTAGTAGGCCTGGGTCCTAGTTCGGAGGAACATGCAATGGCGGAGCTGAGGCCAGTAAGGCACCAGTCAGGTCTCACACACTCTTGCAGCCTGCTCCTCCAAGGGGCAGTAAGGCCTCTTTTTCTCTGCAGGAGGCTCGCTTGCCTTGCCTCCTGTGAACTGCGTTTCCCAGTCTGGACGAAAAGCAGTTCCTGGAGGTGTTTTCTCAGGGATTTCTTCTTCGGAGCTGGGGCGAACATCGGGAACCGAACTCACAGGGGAAGGCAAAACCATATGGACAGGTCTATGCTCTGTAGCAGAGCTCTAGTGAACCTCATCTCCCAGGAACATTCTGGGCTCCTATAGAGACACCTCTGTGTTTGAAGCTACACACCCAACATAGGGGCAAATGCAGCCTGATTCTCTCCGTGGGGTGCAGATGCTTTGTGGCAAAGCACCTGTTTGAGAGTCCATCCGCTTCCACTTCCCTCTCTTTGACAGAGGTCTCTTTGCTGTAGCCTTTGGCAGTTTGGAAAGAAGCAGAGCCTTACCCTTCACCAAGTAGGCCCTTGTCCTAGTTTGAACGGAAAGGCGATAGCTGAGCTGAGGCCAGTAAGGCGCCAGTGAAGTCTGACATATTCCTGAAGCCTGCTCCTTCATGGAAAATAACGCTAGAATCTAGAAATGTCTTTGCAAGGCTGGCAAAGGACAGTCAGGAACCTCGACCCTGCCTCTGGAATTTCCGTCTTCTGAGCAGATCTGGAGGTCTTCTTTTGGAGAAGCTAACCATTCCTTCCAAATTGAGGCTTCCAAACACAGGCTAGTTGGCTGCCTCTACTTGCCCGAAGGAGGCTTGCTTGTTCCGCTTCCTGTGAACTCCGCTTCCCGCCTGGGGGAAAAGTGGTTCTTGGAGATCTTTTTTCAGGGGCTATTTCAACGGAGTTGGAGCCGAGCCCGGAGACCCACATGCACAGAGGAAGGCAAAACCACATGGACAAGTCTTGCTCTGTAGGAGAACTCTAGTTAACCTCAGTATGTGAGGAAAGTCTTGGATTCTACGGGGATACCTCTGTGTGTGGAGCTGCGTACCCAACAAGGGGGCACACAGGGCCTGATTCTCTCTTTGCAGCTTTGAAGCTGTCGTTCAAACAACAGCTTGAGAATCCATACAATGCTCTCCCTTACCTCTGAGAGACTTCTCATTGCAGTAGCCCTTGGCAGTTTTTACAAATCCGCACCCAAACCCTTCTCCAAGTAGGCCTGGGTCCTGGTTTGGATGGCCATGCAATGGCGGAGCTGAGGTCAGTAAGGCACCAGTCAGGTGTCACACACTCTGGCTGCCTGCTCCTCCAGGGACAGTAAGGCCTATTTTTCCCTGTGGGAGGCTCGCTTGCCTTGCCTCCTGTGAACTGCGTTTCCCAGCCTGGGCAAACAGCGGTTCCTGGAGATCTTTTCTCAGGGGCTCTATCCCCAGAGCTGGGGTGGACCTCGGGGACCCATCTCACAGGGGAAGGAAAAACCACATGGACAGGTCTATGCTCTGTAGGAGACGTTAGTGTGTCTCATCTCTTAGGAACATTCTTGGCTCGTACAGAGACACCTCTGTGTGTAAAGCTACACACCGAACATAGGGGCACAGGGAGCCTGATTCTCTCTGTGGGGTGCTGATGCTTTGTGGCAAAGCACTTGTTTGAGAATCCATCCGCTTACGCTTCCCTCGCCTTGACAGAGGTCTCATTGCTGTGTCTCTTGGCACTTTGGAAAGAAGCAGACCCTTACCCTTCACCAAGTAGGCCCTGATCCTAGTTTGAAAGGAAAGGCAATAGCTGAGCTGAGGCCAGTAAGGCACCTGTGAACTCTGACATATTCCCGATGCCTGCTCCTTCATGGAAAATATTGCTAGAATCTAGGAATGTCTTTGCAAGGCTGGCAAAGGGCAGTCAGGAACCTCGACCCTGCCTCTGGAATTTCTATCTTCTGAGCAGATCTGGAGGTCTCCTTCTGGAGAAGCTAACCCATTCCTTGCAAATAGAGGCTTCCAAACACAGGCCGGTTGGCTGCCTCTTCTTGCCTGAAGGAGGCTTGCTTTTCCTGCCTCCTATGATCCCTGGTTCCCAGCATGGGGGAAAAGCAGATTCTTGGAGATCTTTGCTCAGGGGTTTTTTCCACGGAGCTGGGGTTGTGCCCAGAGACCCACACATACAGGGGAAGGCAAAACCACATGAACAAGTCTTTGCTTTCTAAGAGAGCTCTAGTGAACCTCAGTCTTTGACGAACGTTCTTGGCTCCTATGCGGACACCTCTGTGTGTGAAACTGCGTACCCAACATGGCGGCAGAGAGCCTGATTCTCTCTGTGCAGGTTTAATGCTGTCGTTCAGAAAACAGCTTGAGAATCCATACAATTCTCGCCCTTACCTCTGAGAGAGTTCTCATTGCAGTAGCCCTTGGAAGTTTGTAGAAATCTGCACCTAAACCCTTCTCAAAGTAGGCCTGAGTCCCAGTTCGGAGGAACAAGCAATGGCGGAGCTAAGACCAGTATGGCACCAGTCAGTTTTCACACACTCTGGCAGCCTGCTCCTCCAGGGACAGTAAGGCTTCTTTTTCTCTGCAGGAGGCTCACTTGCCTTACTTCCTGTGAACAGCTTTTCCCAGCCTGGGCGAAAAGCGGTTCCTGGAGATCTTTTCTCAGAGGCTGTTTTCTCGGAGCTGGGGCGGACCTCGGGGACCCAACTCACAGGGGAAGGCAAAACCACATGGACAGGTCTATGCTCTGTAGGAGAGGTTTAGTGAACCTAATCTCTCAGGAACATTCTTGGCTCCTATAGAGACAACTCTGTGTGTGAAGCTACACTCCCAACATTGGTGCTCAGGGAGCTTGATTCTCTCCGTGGGGTGCTGATGGTTTGTGGCAAAGCACCTGCTTGAGAATCCATCCTCTTAGGCTTCCCTCACCTTGACAGAGGTCTCATTGCTGTAGCCCTTGGCAGTTTGCAAAGAAGAAGACCCTTACCCTTCATAAAGTAGGGCCTTGCCCTAGTTTGAATGGAAAGGCAATATCTGAACTGAGGTCAATAAGGAGCCAGTCCCGTCTGACACATTCCCGAAGCCTGCTCCTTCATGGAAAATAACTCTAGAATCTAGGAATATCTTTGCAAGGCTAGCAAAGGACAGTCAGGAACCAGTACCCTGCCTCTGGAATTACCGACTTCTGAGCAGATCTGGAGGCCTCCTTTAGGAGAAGCTAACCCATTCCTTCCAAATAGAGGCTTCAAAACACAGGCAGGTTGGCTGCCTTTTCGTTCCTGATGGAGGCGTGCTTTTCTCTCCTCCTACGAACCCCGGTTCCCAGACACTGGGAAAAGCGTATCTTGAAGATATTTTCTCAGGGGTTGTTTCCACGGAGCTGGGGCCGAGCCTGGAGACCCAAAGGCACAGGGGAAGGCAAGACCACATGGACAAGTCTTTGCTCTTTAGTATAGCTCTAATGAACCTCACTCTGTCAGGATCTTTCTTGATTCCTACGGAGACACACCTGTGTGTGAAGCTGCGGCCACAGAGAGCCTGATTACCCCTGTGCAGCGCTGAGTCTGGGCGGCTAAACAACAGCTTGGGAATGCAGCCTGGGGCGCTTCCCTTCCCCCTGACAGAGCTCTCCTTTGGGCCCTAAGCCCTCTGCAAGGAGGCATGGATCATAGGTGCAAAGGGAAGGGAAGAGCGGAGCTGAGGCCAGTAAGGCGCCCGCCAGTCACGTCTCCCCCACCTCCGCAGTCTGTTCCTTCCCCTGCGCGAAAGCTAGAAGCTGGGAAGGGCTTGGCGAGGCTCGCCCAGGCAGAGCAGCCTCTAGGCCGGGGCTCTGCGATATCGCGCCTGGGCGCAGATCTGGAGCTCCGCCGGAGTGGAAGCTCATTCGGTCCTTCCCAATACAGGCTTGCAAGCGCCCGACGGCTGCCTGACTCTATTCTCCCGCGTGCTGGGAGTGGGCTTCCAATCCAGGGCACAGAGCACTGCCTGGAGCTCTCTGCTCAGGGGCTGGTTCCCCTGCGCTGGGACTGTGCTAGGGAGCCCAAAGGCACAGGGGAAGGCCCCAAACCACATGCACACGACTCTGCTCTGGAGCTGAGCTCCGGGGAAGCCCAGTCTGTAAGGCGGTTTCTGAACACAAACGGAGGATCACTCTGGCTGTGGAGCTCCCTCCCCATGACAGGGGCACTGGGACCCTGATTCCCTCCGTTCAGCGCTGAGTCTGGGCTACCAAGCAACAGCTTGGGAATGCAACCTGGGGCATTTCCCTTCCCTCAGACAGAGGTCTCCCTGCGGGAGGCTTTCGCAGTTTGCACACCCCCGTGCCCTAAGCCGTCTGCAAGGAGGCCTGGCTCCTAAGTCCAAAGGGAAGGCAAGAGCGGAGCTGAGGCCAGTCAGGAGCCAGTCATGTCGCCCACACTCCCGCAGCCTGCTCCTTTGCAGGCGCAAACGCTAGAAGCTGGGAAGGGCTTGGCGAGGCTCGCCCAGGCAGAGCAGCCTCTCGACAGGGGCTCTGTCCTATCGCACCTGGGCGCAGGTCTGAAGCTCCGCCGGTGTGGAAGCTTACTCGGTCCTTTCCAATACAGGCTTGCAAGGACCCGCCGGCAGCCTAACTCATCTCTCCCGCGTGCTGGGACTGGGCATCCAGGCCTGGGCACAAAGCACTGCCTGGAGCTCTTTGCTCAGGGGCTGGTTCCCCTACGCTGGGGCTGTGCTAGGGAGCCCAAACGCACATGTCAAGGCCCCAAAACACATCCACACGTCTCTGCTCTGCAACAGAGCTCCGGGGAAGCCCAGTCTGGCAGGCGCTTTCTGGGCACAAAGGGAGGAACACTCTGGTTGTGGAGCTTCCTCCCCAAGACAGGGGCACTAGGACCCTGATTCCCTCCATTTACTGCTGAGTCTGCATTGCCAAGCAACAGCTTGGGAACGCAGCCTGGGGCGCTTCCCTTCCCTCGGACAGAGCTCTCCTTGCGGTAGGCCTTGGTAGTTTGCATACAATGGGGCCCTAAGCCCTCTGCAAGTTGGCCTGGCTCCTAGGTCCAAAGGGCAGGCCAGAGCGGAGCTGAGGCTGTCAGGCTCCAGACACATCTCCCATACTCCTGCATCCTGATCCTACCCGGGCGTGAACGCTAGAAGCTGGGAAGGTACCTGGACCGTGCAGGGGCGGGGCGAACGTGGGCGGCGTGGGGCGGGGTTCGGCTTCTGGCGGGGGTGGGGGCGGGCTTCCCAGTTGTGCTCTCGGAGGTGGACACTGAGGCTGAAAACGCGCCGGGAGCGCACCCGGGACTGGGTAAACCCGGGCTGCGCGGGTCGAGATTCCGATGGCTTTAGGTGGGGGTCGGTCCCAATTGCGCTCTCGGGGGTTGCAACTGCGGCTGGGAACGCCCATTTCGTCCGCTCCTGGGTCCCCAAGGATTGCCATCCCGTGGGTGCAGCGGAGGGCTGCGGACCACAGGTAAGGGAACTGGGACTGCGTGGAGCAGGGAACCACGTATTCCGCCCTCTGTTGGCACATTCTCGGAGCTCCCCAACCTGGAGGTTGCAGAAAGGCCTCGCCCTTGGTGTCAAGGCCTTTACCGCTCCACCCCTTTGCTGAAGAATCTCAGTCTGCACGGTTTTCCCAAGCAGCCTAGTGTCCCCTGGAAGTCCAAGGGACAGAACCCTGAACTCTGGCCGGCTGGCCCAGCCCTGCTTCTGGCACTTTGTAGGCCAGCGGGCCCTGGAGCACCTGCTAGGATGAGAAAGGGAAGGGTCCGCGAATTGCACCCTAGAAAGTTAGTAGGGTGCATGGATTTCAAACCCTGGTGGCCGCCCAGGCAGCAAAGAAGTGGGGAGGGCACCTTGCTGCCCTTTCATGGCAGAATCTGTGGCTGTCCTGATGCGTGGGCCTTTTCATGGGGACCTTGTGCAATAAAAGTTTGGTGTTTTGGTACTGAATAATTAGAAATTGTAAAAAGTTTAAATTATGTGGTGGTGTAATTAAAAAACAAAACAAAACAAAACCAAGCCCCAAGTGTTTGGCACAGGGAGGTTTAAGTATTGAAGGCCTGTTTTCCTTGCACTGTGGCATTCTATCAAGAAGTGTGCAGGATTTTTTTTTTTTAAGAAAAGTTTTTGAAGTGAGGGAAACAGGAAACCCAGAGGTGCCCCTGTATTTTGGGGAAGGCCTTAGGAGGTCACTTGGAAATGCTGCTGGCTGTGGGGGAGGGGGGCAGATGGGCTGTGCAGGCTTGTCCTTTGCATTCATGTTCTTGTGTGTAGAAACCCAGCTCGGAGCCATCTCCTGATGTGTAAGAATTTTGCAGACAAACCTTGAGCTAAGCAATGCATTTGTTCCTGAGGAAATGTTTGTCTTAAGCGATGTAAATATCCTATGTATATCCGCTGGACTCTGGCTTCAGGTCGGTTCCCCCAGTAGGCTCAGAAGCGACTTGAACAAAACAGTATATTTTCCTCGTACCTTGTTCTCCTAATCTATGTTAAGGAAATGATATATTTGCCTGGAATACTGCCTTTCTTCAAGATTCATGTCAATCAGTTTTTGGCCCAGGATGACTCACCTGCTGCCAATGTGACCTCAAGGCATGTCGTGGGGGAGGGGCCTGGTGCCATTCCCTGAGACAGTGCCTTTCTTTCCTTAGCTGACTGCTAGTGCCTGTAGAATATCTGGCTAGAGACCAGCAGGGCGTACACCCCGCCTCAAGTCTAAGTCAGCAGCTTTCTCTATCTCATTTATACTTTAATAACAATTGATGACACAAAAGCTCTGAGCGATCAAATCATATCAAATCTTCATTTCAGATTGAAGATGCATTCCATGGTATTGCCATCTTAAGTCTTTCCATTGTTATGGAATATCTGTCCATGTATTCAGGATAGTTTTCAGCCAGGGTGTATAATTTCCAGTGTGCCAGTCTTGTCATCCTCGTTACATCCATGGCAAAGTGTTGTATTCATGTTGACATTATTGAAAGGGAATTTTTTTAAATTCCTTTTCAGATTATTATCTGCTAATATATACAGAAAAAACTGTGTAATCTTTCGTTTTTATCAGTTCGGACAGCTTGATAATTGTCTTTAATTTCTTTCCTTTCTCATACTTTAAGATTTTCCGGGCACCGTACATGTACTGCCTCACCCCTAATCTCAGTCATGTGTTCAAAGAAATTCTGTCCTTTGTTTGTTTACTTATTTTTTGCAACATTGAAATCGTTTTGACTATGCTGGGTCTCTGCTGCAAGATGGAAGTTGCTAGGACCTCTGGACTGCAGTCTTCCATCTTTTATTGACCTCTTGTTGACCTCTGCAGAATCCTGGTTGGCGGGAGCTTGTTAGTTCCTTGTTCCTTACCAGGACCTCCTGTGGTAAGTGTTTTTCTCTTCTCTGTTGCCTGGTAAGGGTGGATGGTTATTGGCATCCCAAAGCTAGCGAGAAGGCAATGGCACCGCACTCCAGTACTCTTGCGTGGAAAATCCCATGGATGGAGGAGCCTGGTAGGCTGCAGTCCATGGGGTCGCTAAGACTCGGACACCACTGAGCGACTTCACGTTCACTTTTCACTTTCATGCATGGGAGGAGGAAATGGCAACCCACTCCAGTGTTCTTGCCTAGAGAACCCCAGGGACTGTGGGGCCTGGTGGGCTGCCTTCTATGGGGTCGCACAGAGTCGGACACGACTGAAACGACTTAGCAGCAGCGGCGGCGGCAGCAGCAGCAGAAGCAGTGCATCGATATCAAAAGAGCTGCAAACAGTCAGGAAGGATCACATATGTCACCGTGAAACACTACTTCTCCACTTAGCCAAAGCTAACCAAAGATTTCTGTTCTAGGTCAACCTAGAAGAGATCACTTAAGAGGTAAAGAAACTTAAACTCCATTAGCAAAGGAAGTTCGGCATCTCAAGAAAACTTGTGCTAGGCACAGAACTCTTTTCTGGGGGTCCACTTTCCCTACAACCTCCTTATCCCATTCTGTACCCATTCCCTTGCTTCTCCCATTCTGAAACTGCCACCTGTAAGACAGAACTACTTCGTTTTCCTTCCTCAAGTGCCATTGCATTCCACATACTTTCTTGTAATAACAAGTCATACATTTCCCTTCAGCAACCAAGAACTGACTTTTATATTGGCATTCGCTATAGCCCGCCCCCCTCCCCCCACCCCCAAGAACAGAACAAAACAAAACAATTGCTTTCTTATATTTAACATGTCAGGATGGTGCCAGACACTATTCATGGAGAGTCAAAAATCTCTTTTGTTTCTGTGTAAAAGGGAGGTCCTTTCAAGTCGTGAATGTTTCAGAACTTTCATTTATTTGGAAATGACCTAGCTATTCAATACACTGTCGTCACAAGGATAGAAACTCGGGTAACCAAAACACCTGGAGAAACGTTTGTTAGTTCAGTTCAGTTCAGTTGCTCAGTCGTGTCTGACTCTTTGGGACCCCGTGGCCTGAAGGACACCAGGCTTCCGTGTCCGTCACCAGCTCCAGGGGCTTGCTCAAACTCATGTCCATCGAGTCAGTGATGCCATCCAACCATCTTATCCTCTGTCATCCCCTTCCCCTCTGCCTTCAATCAAGACTATGAGAGGCAGATATTTTAGAGTATAATTATTGTAAAGAGTTTGTCTAAAAGCTCATATCACATTTATATTTTTTACTTTTGTTGTTGTCGTTTCCAGGTAGTTTCTTGCTGACAAGCTTGTGACAGATATAACAATAGAGCAATTTTTACCTCAAAAGAAACCTAGGCACTATGAACATGTTGTGCTTAGTGTTGTTGACTCTTAGACATGTCTATAACGGAGGAGCAAAACCAAAAATACTAGATATTTAATATTGACTAGTTCCCAGTTCACGGGACTCTGACATTCATTTAGGTCAATGTTTTCTTGTATTTCCAGCAGTTTGATTTGGAAGGGCTGCCTTGTCTTGAGACCACTGAAATCAGAACACAGAACTTGAGCAATATTATCAAAAAACACAAGGCTCACACTGACACATACCTTAATCCAAACAGACAGACAAGACATCTTCCAGGTTTCCGCCTGAGATTTAAAATATTTCTTTGAGCCAGTCTTCTGGGGAGTGGGGGGATGGGGGTGGCAGTGAGGCAGGCTTGGGTAACAAGCTAATTGTTGGTCATTGCATATGCAAAGAACCAGCTTTCCGGGTTCCAAGGAAAAAAGTTTCCTTGGTAACCAACTTTGTCTGGTTCTATAGAATATCATGGCCTTCCTAGGTCAGGTCATCTTGCCTTTCTGTAGTCCTCGTTTTATCCCTAAATCATAAACAGCTTGGATTGTCTCTGTGGGGTGTATGTATTGTCCTCATGTTTGACCTGGCGGCAGCAGCGAGGTCCGAGAGCCTCTCCTGGAAGCGGGCGTGGGGACGGGGCTCAGCGTGAGCCACTGGTGAAGGTGGGCAGCGCCCCTGGAGCGCGGCAGGGGCGGGGCGAACCCGGGCGGCGCAGGGCGGGTGTCGGCTCCTGGCGGGGGTGGGGGAGGGCTTCCCAGTTGTGATCTCGGAGATGGCCACTGCGGCTGGAAACGCGCCGGGAGCGCACCCAGGGCGGGGTAAACCTGGGCTGCACAGGTCGAGATTCCGCTCGCTGTGGGTTGGTGGTCGGTCCCTGTTGTGCTCCCGGTGGTCACCAATGTGGCTGGGAACCCGCCGGGATCCCGGCAGGGCCGGGGCGAAACCTGGCGGCGCGGGGCGGGGTGGGGTTCCGTTCGCAGCGGGGGTCGGCTCCTGGCAGGGGTGGGGGAGGGCTTTTCAGATGTGCTGTTGGGGGTCGCCATTGCGGCTGGGAATGCCCATTTCGTGAACTCCTGGATCCCCAAGGATCGGCATCCATTGGCCACAGCGGAGGGGTGCGGAACACAGGTAAGGGAACGGGGACTGCGTGGAGCAGGGAACCATGTATTCCGCCCTGTGTTGGCACAGTCTCAGAGCTCCCCAACCTGGCGGTCGCAGAAAGGCCTCGTCTTTGGGGTCAAGGCCTTTACCGCTCCACCCCTCTGCTGAAAAACCTCAGAGTCTGCGCGGTTTTCCCAAGCAGCCTAGTGTCCGCTGGAAGTCCAAGGGACAGAACCCTGAATTCTGGCCGGCTGGCCCAGCCCTGCTTCTGGCACTTTGTAGGCCAGCGGGCCCTGGAGCACCTGCTAGGATGGGAAAGGGAAGGGTACGCGAATTGCACCCTGGTGGCCGCCGAGGCAGCAAAGAAGTGGGGAGGGCACCTTACTGCCCTTTAATGGCAGACAGAATCTGTGGATGTCCTGCTGCGTGGGCCTTTTCATGTGGACCTTGTGCAATAAAAGTTTACCGGTGACCTTAGGGAACTTCCCAGTGTGCTTCTGACAGATGAGGGATGCCGAGGAGTTGGCGGGCCTCTCAGAACTCCGCTGGGTTTGGCGCAATGGAAGAGGGCCTCATCTCCAGGGAAGGCAGGAACCTCAGGCTTCCTCTCCGTTTCGGACTCCGACAGCAGGGTCCATGCAGAGTTGGGGCAGGAGAGTCAGGAATCGTCTTGTCTGAGGAAGGGAACTCCGCTTGCCTCTCGAGGTGCTCAGGGGGTCTCAGGCCCCTTGTTGAGCTGTGTGTGGAACCTGCGGGTGTTTCTGGACGATGCACGACAGTGACAGTGCCCCTTCGTGTTGTGCCTTCACCCACTGGCTTGCCTTCGAAGAGGTGTCCGGGCCTCCGGTTCTTTTAAAGAGCGGACAGGGAAATAGGGGTCTTTCGGCATGTGGGACCACCAACGGGGCTAGTCTCAAATTTCCTAGTGAGGCCGGCTTCATCCTGAGGTGTGCCGGGAAGGCCGAGGACCCTTCCTGACAACTCAGGGGGATCGACTCTCCTGTCGCCATCAGGAGGGGAGAAGGGGCTCAGATGAAGTGGGGAAGGAACCCTCGGTGTTACCCTCGAGGGAAACCGGCGTGTGAGGGACTTTTGGGGGATGCATTAAAGGAGTCAGGTACCGTTTCACAGTTCAGGACAGAACCTAGGACTTCCCTTGAGACGCCGTAGCGGGCAAGGGCCTCATCTTGCGAAGACGTTGGAACCATGTGGATTTTCTCGTGTTGCGGCGGGATTCTAGAGTTACGACGGGGATTTCAGGCTTCCTCTTGTATTGGCCTGGGAAGCCTAATCTTCCATTCGAGTTGCGAGGGAAAGCTGGGGGTTGCACTCGAGTCACTGCAGGGCCAAAGAGACCTCATCTAGGTCTGTGTCCGGGACTTAAGGTTCCTCTCAAGGGAAGACAGGGATCTCGGGGTGGCGTTCCAACTCCCCAGGGGAGTCAGGCCTCGTCTCGAGGGCAAGCAAAGGATGCCGCTCTCCTCTCAAGTCGCGACGCAGATCTCTTGGAGCCCACTGAGTGGCCTCAAGGGAGTCAGGCCTCCTCTTCAGTTTGGAGAGAGGACTCGGGATTGCCCTCTGGGTAAGGCAGGAAAAGAAGGCTCTCACCTCGCGAGGACGGGGCCTTCTCAGGGGTTTCCTCGAGCTGCGGCGCCCGTGGGGGTTTTCTCACGAGGCAAGATGAAGATCTCAGGGAGCCTCTCGTGCGGTGCCAGGGAAGTCAGGTCTCCGTGCCCGTGGCGAGGGGGAGCGCGTCATGGCTCTCGAGTCATGGGAGAGGACTAGGGCCTCCAGAGGCATTGAAGAAGGACATTCGAGGTCTTTCTGGGGTTGGGGCGGGAAAGCCTCATTTCCCTCGACTTCTGCCGGGGACCTTAGGGAACTTCCCATGGTGCCTCTGATAGGTGAGTGATCCTGTGGAGTTGGCGGGGCCTTTCGGGACTCCGCTGGGCTTGGCGCAAAGGAAGAGGGCCTCACCTCGAGGGGAGGCAGGAACCTTAGGCTTCCTCTCCTTTTCGAACTCCGAACACAGGGTCCCTGCAGAGTTGGGACAGGAGAGTCAGGCCTCGTCTTGTCTGAGGAAGGGAACTCCGCTTGCCTCTCGAATTGCTCAGGGTGTCTCAGGCACCTCGTAGAGCTGTGTGTGGAAACCGCGGGGTATCCCGGACGATGCACGGGGGTGTCAGTACCCCTTCGAGTGGTACCTTCACCCACAGGGTTGCCTTCGAAGAGGTGTCCGGGCATCGGGTTCTTATTCAGAGCGGACTGGGAAATCGGGGTCGTTCGGCATGTGGCACCACCCATGGGGCTCGTCTCGAATTTCCTCGGGAGGCCGGCCTCATCCTGAGGTGTTCCGGGAAAGCCAGGAACCCCTTCCAGACCACGCAGGGGAATCGACTCTCCTGTCGCGATCAGGAGGGGAGAAGGGGCTCAGATGAAGCGGTGACGGGACCCTCGGTGTTCCCCTCGAGGGAACCCGGTGTGTCGGGGAGCTTTGGGGGTCGCATGAAAGCTGTCAGGGACCCTTTCGCCCTTCAGGGCGGAACAGGGGACTTCCCTTGAGACGCCATCGCGTGCAAGGGCCTCATCTTGCGAAGAGGTGGGAACCATGTGGTTTTTCTCGAGTTGCGGCGGGATTCTCGAGTTATGACGGGGATCTCAGGCTTCCCCTTGGGTTGGCCCTGGGAAGCGCAATCTTCCCCTCGAGTTGCGAGGGAAAGCTGGGGGTTGCGCTCGAGTCACTGCAGGGCCGAAGAGACCGCACCTAGGCTTGTGTCTGGGACCTAATATTCCTCTCCAGGGAAGGCAGGGATCTCGGGGTTGCATTCCAGGCTCCCCCGGGGAGTTAGGCCTCGTCTCGAGGGGAAGCCAAGGGCTCCGCTCTCCTCTCGAGTCGCGACGCGGTTCTCTTGGAGCCCCCTGAGCGGCCTCAAGGGAGTCCAGCCTCCTCTTCCGTTTGGAGAGAGAACCCGGGATTGCTCTCCAGGCCATGCAGGAAAAGAAGGCCCTCAGCTCGCCTGGACGGGGGCGTCTCAGGGGTTTCCTCGAGCTGCGGCGCCCGTGGGGGTTTTCTCCCGAGGCACGACGAGGAACTCAGGGAGCCTCTCGTGCGGCGCCAGGGAAGTCAGATTTCCATGCGCGTGGCGAGGGGGAGCGCGTCATGGCTCTCGAGTCACGGGTGGGGACTAGGGCCTCGAGACGCTTTGATGAAGGACTCTCGAGGTCTTTCTTGGGGGGCGGCGGGAAAACCTCTTTTCCCTCGCCTTCTTTCGGGGACCTTAGGGAACTTCCCAGGGTGCCTCTGAGAGGCGAGGGATCATGTGGAGTTGGCGGGGCCTCTCGGGACTCCGCAGGGTTTGGCGCAATAGAAGAGGCCTCATCTCGGGGGGAGGCAGAAACCCCAGACTTCCTCTCTGTTCGGACTCCGACATCACGGTCCCTGCAGAGTTGGGACAGGAGAGTCAGGCCTCGTCTTTTCTGAGGAATGGAACTCCGCTTGCCTCTCGAGTTGTTCATGGGGTTTCAGACCCCTTGTCAAACTGTGTGTGGAATCTGCAGGTTTTTCCAGACGATGCACGGGGGTGTCAGTGACCCTTCGTTTTTTTTCTTCATCCACAGGGTTGCCTTCGAAGAGGTGTCCGGGCATCGGGTTCTTATGAAGAGCAGACCGGGAAATCGGGGTCGTTCAGCATTTGGCACCACCCACGTGGGTAGTCTCGAATTTCCTCATGAAACCGGCCTCATCCTGAGGTGTGCCGCGAAGGTCATGAAACTCTTCCAGACAAAGCAGAGGAATCGACCCTCCTGTGGCGATCAGGAGGGGAGAAGTGGCTCAGATGAAGTGCTGCTGGGAACCTCGGTGTTTCCCTCAAGTGAGACAGGTATGTCGGGTAGCTTTTGGGGTCGCATAACGCGTTCCAAGTACCGTTTCGCAATTGAAAATGGAAAGTTGGACTTCTCTTGGGGTGCTCCAGCGGGCAAGGGCCTCATTTTGGAATGACTGCGGAACCACTTGGTTTTTCTCGAGTTGCGGTGGGATATTTGAGTCACCACAGGGAATTCATGCTTCCTCTTGTGTTGGCCCACAAAATCTTATCTTCCATTCGAGATTCGAGGAATAGCTGGATGTGCGCTCTAGTCACTGAAGGCAAAAGAGACCCCTCCAAGGCTTGTGTGCAGGACCTAATGTTCATGTCAAGGCTCGACAGAAATCTCGGGGTTGCATTCCAGACTCACCTTGGAGTCAGGCCTCGTCTCGAGGGGAAGCAAAGGACTCCGCTCTCCTCTCGAGTCGCGACACGGGTCTCTTGGAGCCCACTGAGTGGCTTAAAGGGAGTCAAACCTCCTCTGGTGTTTGGAGGGAGGACACGGGATTGCTCTCCAGGCAATGCATGAAATGAAGGCCCTCATCTCCCGATGACTGGGGCATCTCGTAGGTTTTCTCGAGCTGTGGCGCTAGTGTGGGGTTTCTCACGAAGTAAGACTGGGAGCTCAGTGAGCCTCTCACGTGGTGCCAGGGCAGTCAGGTCTCTATGCACGTGGTGAGAGGGAGCCCGTCATTGTTCTTGAGTCATGGTAGGGGATTGGGCCTGAAGACGTGTTAAAGAAGGACTCTCGAGGTCTTTCTTGGGTTGCAGCAGGAAACCCTGGGTTCCATCGACTTGTGCCAGTGACCTCAGGAAGCTTCTCAGCGTGCCTCTGAGAAGTCAGGGTCACTGTGGAGTTGGGAGGGGCCTCTCGGAACTCCACTGGGTTTGGTGCAATGGAAGAGGGCCTCATGACAAGTTGAGGCAGGAACCTCAGGGTTCCTCTCCTGGCTTCGAATGCGCCGGATCTGACTCGGATCCCAGAGTCCCTGCAGAGTTGGGACAGGAGAGTCAGGCCTCGTCTTGTGTGCAGGAATGGAACTCCGCTTGACTCTCGCGTTGTTCATGGGGTGACAGGCCACTTGTCGATTTGTATGTGGAACTTGCGGGTTTTTCTGGACGATGCACCGGGGTGTCACTGCCCCTTCGTGTTGTGCCTTGATCCACAGGATTGCCTTCGAGTTGGGTTCTGCCATCGGGTTCTTATCAAGAGCAGACCAGGGAATCGGGGTCTTTTGGCATGCCGCACCACCCACGAGGCTATGTCTCGAATTTCCTCGTGAGACTGGCCTCATCTTGAGGTGCGCCAGGAAGGTCGGGAACGCCTTCCAGACAAATCAGGGGAATCGAACCTCCTGTCGCGATCAAGAGGGGAGAAGAGTCTCAGATGAAGTGGTGCCGGGAACCTCGGTGTTCTCCTCAAGTGAGAATGGTATGTCGGGAAACTTTTGTGGTCGCATCAAGGGTTCCAAGTAACTTTTCGCTCTTCAATAAGGAACGTGGGACTGCTCTTGAGACGCTGTAGCGGGTAAGGGCCTCATCTTTCGATGACGGGGGAACCACGTGGTTTTTCTTGAGTTGCGGCGGGATTCTCGAGTTACGACGGGGAATTCAGGCTTCCTCTTCAACTGGCCCAGGGAAGTCCAGTTTTCATTCGAATTGCGAGTTAGAACTGGGGATTGCTTTCGAGACACTGCAGGGCCAAATAGACCTCATCTAGGCTTGTGTCCAGGACCTAATGTTCCTCTGCTGGGGCGACAGCGATCTCGGCATTGCATTCTCGACTCATCCAGGGAATCAGGCCTCGTCTCGAGGGGAAGCCAAGGACACCGCTCTCCTGTCAAGTCGCGACGGGTATATCTTGGAGCTCACTGTGTGGCCTAAAATGAGTCAAGCCTCCTGTGGAGTTTGGAGAGAGGACTCAGGATTGCTCTCCAGGCCATACAGCAAAAGAAGGCCCTCATCTCGTGAGGACTGGGGCGTCTCGTGGGTATTCTCGAGCTTCGGCTCCAGTGTGGTGTTGCTCACGAGGTATAATGGGGAGCTCAGGGAGCCTCTCCTGTGGCGCCAGGGAAGTCAGGTTTCTATGCGCGTGGCTAGGGGGAGTGCGTCATTGCTCTTGAGTCATGGTAGGGGAATCGCACCTCAAGACGCGTTGAAGAAGGACTCTCGAGGTCTTTTACGGGTTGGGGCAGGAAACCCTTGCTTCCCTCGGCTTGTGCCGGTGATCTCAGGAAGGTATAAGGGTGCCTCTGAGAAGTCAGGGATACTGTGCAGTTGGGAGGGGCCTCTCGGGACTCCACTGGGTTCGGTGCAATGGAAGAGGGCCTCATCTCGAGTGGAGGCAGGAAATTCATGTTTCCTCTCCTGACTTCCCCTGGGCCAGATATGACTCAGATCGCAGTTTCGCTGCAGAGTTCGAACAGGAGAGTCAGGGCTCGTCTTATGTGGAGGAATGGAACTCTGCTTGCCTCTCCAGTTGTTCACGGGGTGACAGGTCACTTCTCTAGCTGTGTGTGGTACCTGCGGGTTTCTCCGGACGATACCCGGGGGTGTCAGTGCCCCTTCGTGTTGTGCCTTCATCAAAAGGGTTATCTTCAAAGAGGTGTCTGAGCATTGGGATCTTATCAAGAGCGAACCGGGAAATCGGGGTCTTTCGGCATGTGTCACCATCCACGAGGCTATGTCTCGAATATCCTCGTGAGACCGGCCTCATCCTGAGATGCACCGGGAAAGGCGGGAACCCCTTCAGACAAAACAGGGGAATCGACCCTCCTGTCGCGATCAGGAGGGGAGAAGGGGCCCAGATGTAGTGGTACTGGGAACCTCGGTGTTCTCCTCGAGTCAGACCGGTGTGTCGAGGAACTTTTGTGGTCGCATCAAGGGTGCCAATACAGTTTCGCACTTCAAGACGGAACGTGGGACTTCTCTTGAGACGCTGTAGGGGGCAAGGGCCTCATCTTGCGATGACAGGGGAACCACGTGGCGTTTCTCGAGTTGTGGCGGGATTCTCGAGTTTCGAAGGGGAATACAGTCTTCCTCATGTGTTGGCCCAGGGAAGTCCTATCTTCCATTCGAGTTTCAAGGGAGAGCTGGGGATTGTCCACGAGTCACTGCAGGGCAAAATAGACCTCATCTAGGCTTGTGTCCAGGACTTAATGTTCATCCCTAGGGGCGACAGGGATCTCGGGCTTGCATACCAGACTCACCCGGGGAATCAGGCCTCGTCTCGAGGGGAAACAAAGAACTCCGCTGTCCTTTTGAGTCGCGATGGGTATCTCTTGGAGCCCACTGTGTGCCCTAAATGGAGTCAAGCCTCCTGTGGTGTTTGGATAGAGGACTCGGGATTCCTCTCCAGGCCATGCAGGAAAAGAAGGCCCTCATCTCGCGATGACGGCGGCATCTCGTGGGTTTTCTAGACTGCCGCACTAGTTCCAGGTTTCTGACGAGGTACGAGAGGGAGCTCAGGGAGCCTCTGTGTGGCGCCAGGGAAGTCAGGTCCCCATGAGATGGCTAGGGGGAGTTCGTCATTGCTCTCGAGTCATGGTAGGGTAATCGGGCCTCAAGACGGGTTGAAGAAGGACTCTCGAGGTCTTTCTCGGGTCACTGCATAAAACCCAGGGTTCCCTTGACTTGTGCCTGCGACCTCAGGGAGCTTCTCAGAGTGCCTCTGAGAAGTCAGGGATACTGTGCAGTTTGGAGGGGCCTCTCGAGACTCCTCCGCATTTGGTGGAATGTAAGAGGGACTCATCTCGAGTTGAAGCAGGAACCTCAGTGTTCCTCTCCATTTCTGACTCAGATCGCAAGGTCCCTGCATGTTGGTACAGGAGAGTCAGGCCTCGTCTTTTCTGGAGGATGGGACTCCTCTTGCCTCTCGAGTTGTTCTCGAGGTGACAGGTCACTTGTCGAGCTGTGTGTGTAACCTGCCCGTTTTTCCGGATGATGCACAGGTGTGTTAGTGCCCCTTCGTGTTGTACCTTCATACTCAAGGCTGCCTTCCAAGAGGTGTCTGAGCATCGGATTCTTATCAAGAGCGAACCGGGAAATTGGAGTCTTTCGGCAAGTGGCACCACCCACAAAGCTACGTATCGAATTTCCCCATGAGACCGGCCTCATCCTGAGTTGTGCAGGGAAGGTCTGGCCCCCTTACAGAAAAAGCAGGGGAATCGACCCACCGGTCACGATCAGGAGGGGAGAAGGGGCTTAAATGAAGTGGTGCCGGGAACCTCGGTGTTCCACTAGAGTGAGACCGGCGTGTTGGGGGACTTTTGGGGTCGCATCAAGGGTGCCAAGTACCGTTTCGCATTTCAAGACGGAACCTGGGACATCTTTTGAAACGCTGTAGCGGGCAAGGGCCTCATCTTGCGATGACGGGAGAACCACGTGGTTTTGCTCGAGTTGCAGCGGGATTCTCGAGTTATGACCGGGAATTTAGGCTTCCTCTTGTTGGCCTTGAAATCCAATCTTCCATTCGGGTTGCGAGGGGGAGCTGGGGATTGCGCTAGAGTCACTGCAGGGCAAAAGAGACCTAATCTAGGCTTGTGTCCAGGATCTAATGTTGCTCTCCAGGGGCGACAGGGATCTCGGGTTTGCATTCCAGACTCATCCGGGGAGTCAGTTCTCACCTCGAGGGTAAGCAAAGAAGTCCGCTCTCGTCTCGAGTCGCGATGGGTATCTCTTGGAGCCCAATGTGTGCACTAAAGGGAGTCAAGCCTCCTGTGGAGTTTGGAGAGAGGACTCGGGATTGGATTCCAGGCCATGCAGGAAAAGAAGGCCCTCATCTCGAGATGACGGTGGCGTCTCGTGGGTTTTCTTGAGCTGTGGCGCCAGTGTGGGGTGTCTCATGAAGTACCACGGGGATCTCAGGGAGCCTCTTGTGTGGCGCCAGGAAAATCCAGTATTCCATTCGAGTTGCAAGTTAGAACTGGGGATTGCTCTCCAGTCACTGCAGGGCAAAATAGACATCATCTACGCTTGTGTCCAGGACCTAGTGTTCCACTACTGGGCCGACAGGGATCTCAGGGTTGCATTCTCGACTCACCCGGAGAGTCAGGCCTCATCTTGAGGGGAAAAAAAGGACTCCGCTCTCCTGTCGAGTCGCGACGGGTATCTCTTGGAGCCCACTGCGTGGTGTAAAGGGAGTGAAGCCTCCTATGGAGTTTGGAGAGATGACTCGGGATTGTTTTCCTGGCCATGCAGGAAAAAAGGCCCTCATCTCGCGATGACGGGGGCGTCTCGTGGGTTTTCTCCAGCTGCGGCGCCAGTATCAGATTTCTCACGAGGTATGACGGGGAGCTCAGAGAGCCTCTCGTGTGGTGCTAGGGACGTCAGGTCTCCGTGCGTGTGGTGAAGGGGAGTGCGTGATTGCTCTCGAGTCATAGTAGGCGAATCTGGCCTCAAGACGCATTGAAGAAGGACTCTCGAGGTCTTTCTCGGGTTGCGGCAGGGAACCCTGGGTTCCCTCGACTTGTGTCGGTGACTTCAGGCAACTTCTCAGGGTGCCTCTGAGAATTCAGGGTCACTGTGGATTTGGGAGGGGCCTTTCGTTACTCAACTGGGTTTGGTGCAATCGAAGAGGGCCTCATCTCGAATGGAGGCAGGAACATCAGGGGTCCTCTCCATTTCTGACTCGGGTCGCAGGCTACCTGCCGAGTATGGACAAGAGAGTCACGCCTCATCTTCTGTGGAGGAATGGATCTCCGCTTGCCTTTCGAGTTGTTCACAGAGTGACAGGCCACTTGTTGAGCTGTGCGTGGAACCTGCGGGTTTTTCCGGACGATGCACAGGGGTGTCAGTGCCCCTTCGTGTTGTGCCTTCATCCACAGGGTTGCCTTCAAAGAGGTGTCCGGGCATCGGGTTCTTTTCAAGAGCGTACCGGAAAATTGGGGTCTTTCAGCATGTGGTACCACCCACGAGGCTATGTCTCGAATTTCCTCGGGAGACCGGCCTCATCCTGAGGTGCGCCGGGAAGGTAGGGAAACCTTGCAGACAAAGCAGGGGAATCGACCCACCGGTCGCGATCAGAAGGGGAGAAGGGGCTCAGATGAAGTGGTGCCGGGAACCTCGGTGGTCCCCTCGAGTGAGACCGGTATGTCACGGCACTTTTGAGGTCGCATCAAGGGTGCCAAGTACAGTTTCGCACTTCAAGACGGAACGTGGGAATTCTCTGGAGATGCTCTAGCGGGCAAGGGCCTCATATTGCTATGACGAGGGAAACACGTGGTTTTTCTCAAGTTGCGGCGGGATTCTCGAGTTACGACGGGGAATTCAGGCTTCCTCTTGTGTTGGCCCAGGAAGTCCAATCTTCCATTCAACTTGTCAGAGAGAGCTGGGGGTTGCTCTCGAGTCACTTCAGGGCAAAGAGTCCTCATCTAGGCTTGGGTCCAGGACGTAGTGTTCCTCTCCAGGGGCAACAGGGATATCGGGGTCGCATTCCAGTCTCACCCGGTGGGTCACGCCTCGTCTCGAGTGGAAGCAAAGGACTCCACTATCCTCTCGAGTGCGACGTGTAACTCTTTGAGCCCAATGAGTGGCCTAAAGTGAGTCAAGCGTCCTGTGTAGCTTGGACAGAGGGTTCACACTTGATCTGCATACCATGCAGTTAAAGATGGCCCTCCTCTCGTGATGACGGGAGCGTCTCATGGGTTTTTCTCGAGCTGCGGCGCCAGTGTGGGGTTTCTCACGAGATATGATGGGGAGATCAGGGAGCCTCTCGTGCAGCACCAGAGAAGTCAGGCCTCCATGCGTGTGGCCAGGCAGATCGCGTCATTGCTCTGGAGTCATGGGAGGGACTAGGGCCTCAAGACGCATTTACGAAGGACTCTCGAGGTCTTTCTTGGGTTGGGGCGGGAAACACTCGTTTCCCTCGACCTCTACCGGGGACCTTAGGGAACTTCCCAGGTGCCTCTGAGAGGTGAGGGATACTGAGGAGTTAGAGGGGCCTCTCGGGACTCCACTAGGTTTGACGAAATGAAAGAGGGCCTCATCTCGATTGGAGGCAGGAACTTCAGGCTTCCTCTCCATTTCTGACTCCGACCGCAGGGTCCCTGCAGGGTTGGGACAGGAGAGTCAGGCCTCGTCTTGTCTGAGTAATGGAACTCTGCTTGCCTCTCGAGTCGTTCAGTGGGTCTCAGGCCCCTTGTCGAGCTGTGTGTGGAACCTGCGGGTGTTTCCAGAAGATGCACGGGGGTTTCATTGCCCCTTCATTTTGTGCCTTCCCCCACAGGGTTGCCTTCAAAGAGGTGTCCGAGCATCGGGTTCATTTCAAGAGCGGACCGGGAAATCGGGGTCGTTCGGCATGTGGCACCACCCACGTGGCTCATCTCGAATTTTCTCGTGAGACCAGCATCATCCTGAGGTGCACCGGGAAGGCTGGGAACACCTTCCACACAAAGCAGGGGAATCGACTCTCCTGTCGCGATCAGGAGGGGAGATGGGGCTCAGATGAAGTGGGGCCGGGATTCTAGGTGTTCCAATCGAGGGAACCCGGCGTTTCAGGGAACTTTAGGGGTCGCATCAAGGGAGCCAAGTACCGTTTCCGACTTCAGGACGGAACATGGGACTTCCCTGGAGACGCTGTAGCGGGCAAGGGCCTCATCCTGTGAAGACGTTGGAACCACGTCGTTTTTCTCGAGTTGCGTCTGGATTCTCGAAAACGACGGGGATTTCAGGCTTCCTCTTGGGTTGGCCCTGGGAAGCCCAATCTTCCCTGGAGTTGCGAGGGAAAGCTGGGGGTTCTGCTCGAGTCACTACAGGGCCAAAGAGACCTCATCGAGGCGTGTGTCCAGGACCTAACATTCCTCTCCCGGGAAGGCAGGGATCTCGGGGTTGCATCCAGGCTCCCCCGGGGAGTCAGGCCTCGTCTCGAGGGGAAGCCAAGGACTCCGCTCTCCTCTCGAGTCGCACCGGGTATTTCTTGGACCCAACTGAGTGGCCTAAAGGGAGTCAATCCTCCTGTGAAGTTTGGAGAGAGGACCAGGGATTGCTCTCCAGGTCAGGCAGGAAAAGAAGGCCCCCATCTCTCCTTGACGGGGGCATCTTGTGGTTTTTCTCGAACTGCTGCGCCACTGTGGGTTTTCTCACGAGGTATGATGGGGTACTCAGGGAGCCTCTTGTGTGTTACTAGGGAAGTCAGTTTTTGTGCTTGTGGCGAGGGGAGCGCGTCCTTGCTCTGGAGACATGGTAGGGGAATCGGGCATCAAGAGATGTTGAAAAAGGACTCTCCAAGTCTTTCTTGGGTTACTTCAGGAAACTCTGGGTTCCCTCGACTTGTGCCAGTGACATCAGGTAGCTTCTCAGGGAGCCTCTGAGAATTCAGGGATACTGTGGTGTTGGGAGGGGCCTCTCGGGACACCACTGAGTTTGGTTCAATGGAAGAGGGCCTCTTCTCTAGTTGAGGCAGGAACCTCAGGGTTCCTCTCCATTTCTGACTCCGATCGCAGGGTCCCTGAAGAGTTGGGACAGGAGAGTAAGGCCTCATCTTGTGTGAAGGAATGCAACTTCACTTGCCTCTCGAGTTGTTCACGGGGTGACAGTCCACATTTGGAGCTGTGAGTGGAATCGGCGGGTTTTTCCAGACGATGCATGGGGATGTCAGTGTCCCTTCGTGTTGTGCCTTCATCCACAGGGTTGCCTTCGAAGAGATGTCCGGGCGTCAGGTTCTTATCTAGAGTGGACCGGGAATTCGGGATCTTTCAGCATGTGGCACCAACCATGAGGCTACTTTTCGAATTTCCTCATGAGACCGGCCTCATCCGGAGGTTCACGGGGAACGTCGGGAACCCTTGCAGACAAAGCATGGGAATCGACCCTCCTGTCGCGATCAGGAGGGGTGAAGGGGCTCACAGGAAGTGGTGCCGTGAACTTTGGTGTTTCCCTCGAGTGAGACCGGTATGTCAGGGAACTTTGGGGGTCGCATCAAGGGTGCCAAGTACCGTTTTGTACTTCAGGATGGAACGTGGGACTTCCCTTGATACGCTGTAGCGGCCAAGGGCCTCATCTTGCGATGACGGGGGAGCCACGTGGTTTTTCTCGAGCTGCGGCGGGATTCTCGAGTTACGACGGGGATTTCAGGCTTCCTCTTGTGTTGGGCCAGGGAAGTCCAATCATCCATTCGACTTGCGAGGGAGAGCTGGGGGTTGCGCTCGAGTCACTGCAGGACAAAGGAGACCTCATCTAGGCTTCTGTCCAGGACCTAATGTTCCTCTCCAAGGGCCACAGGGATCTCAGGTTTGCATTCCAGACTCACCCAGGGAGTCAGGCCTCGTGTCGAAGGGAAGCAAAGGACTCCGCTCTCCTTTCGAGTCGCGACGGGCACCTCTTGGAGCCCACTTTGTGGCCTAAAGGGAGTCAAGCCTCCTGTGAAGTTTGGAGAGAGGACTTGGGACTGCTCTCCAGGCCATGCAGGAAAAGATGGCCCTCATCTCGCGATGACGGAGGGGTCTTGTGGGTTTTCTCGAGCTGCGGCGCCAGTGTGGGGTTTCACACGAGGCACGACAGGGAGCTCAGGGAGCCTCTCATGTGGCGCCAGGGAAGTCAGGTCTCCATGTGCGTGGCGAGGGGGAGCGCGTTATTGCTCTCGAGCCATGGTAGGGGAATCTGACCTCAAGACGCATTGAAGAAGGACTCTCGAGGTCTTTCTTCGGTTGTGGCAGGAAACCCTTATTTCCCTCGACGTTTGCCGGTGGCCTCAAGGAGCTTCTCAGAATGCCTATGAGAAGTCAGGGATACTGTGGAGATGGGAGTGGCCTCTCGGGACTCCACTGGGTTTGTTTTAATGGAAGAGGGCCTCATCTCGGGTTGAGGCAGGAACCTCAGGTTTCCTCTCCATTTCTGACTCAGATCGAAGCGTGCCTGCAGAGTTGGGATTGGATACTCAGGCCTCGTCTTGTCTGAGGAAGGGAACTCCGCTTGCCTCTCTCGTTGTTTAAGGGGTGACAGGCCAGTTGTGGAGCTGTATGTGGATCCTGTGGGATTTTCCGGACGATGAACAGGGTTGCCAGTGCCCCCTCGTGTAGTGCCTTCATCCACAGGGTTGCCTTAGAAGAGGTGTCCGGGCATCGGATTCTTATCAAGAGCAAGACCGAGAAATCGTGGTCTTTCGGCACGTGGCACCAACACGAGGCTACGTCTCGAATTTCTTCGTGAGACTGGCCTCATCCTGAGGTGCGCCATGAAGGTCGGGAACCCCTTCTAGACAAAGCAGGGGAATAGACCTTCCTGCCGTGATCAGGAGGGGAGAAGGGGCTCAAATGAAGTGGTGCCAGGACCTTCGGTGAGACCGGTATATTGGGGAACTTTTGGGGTCGCATCAAGGGTGCCAAGTAGCATTTCGAACTTTATGACGAAACATGAGGCTTCTCTTGAGACTCTGTAGCGGGCAAAGGCCTCATATTGCGATTAATGGGGAACCACGTGGTTTTTAAGAGTTGCGGCGGGATTCTCGAGTTAAGACGGGAAATTCAGGCTTCCTCTTGTGTTGGCCCAGTGAAGTCCAGTCTTCCATTAGAGTTGCGAGGGAGAGCTAGGGATTGCGCTTGAGTTACTGCAGGGCAAAAGAGACCTTATCTAGGCTTGTGTCCAGGACATCATGTTCGTCTCCAGGGGGGACAGGGATCTCGGGGTTGCTTTCCTAATGCACGCGGGGAGTCAGTCCTTGTCTCGAGGGGAAGCGAAGGACTCCGCTCTCCTCTCGAGTTGCGACGGGTATCTCTTGGAGCCCACTGAGTGGCCTAAAGGGAGTCAAGCCTCCTGTGGAGTTTGGAGAGAGGACTCGGGATTGCTCTCCAGGCGATGCAGGAAAAGAAGGCCATCATCTCGCGATGAAGGGGGCGTCTCGTGGGTTTTCTCGAGTTGCAGCGCCAGTGTGGGGTTTCTCATGAGGTAGTACGGGGAGCTCAGGGAGCCTCTCATGTGGCGCTTGGGAAGTCAGGTCTCCATGCGCATTGCGAGGGGGAGCGCGTCATTGCTCTAGAGTCATGGTAGGTGTATCGGGCCTCAAGAACCGTTAAAGAAGGACTTTCAAGGTGTTTCTTGGGTCACGGCAGTAAACCCTGGGTTCCCTCGACTAGTGCCGGTGGCCTCAGGGAGCTTCTCAGTGTGCCTCTGAGAAGTCAAGGATACCCTGGAGTTGGGAGAGCCCTCTCGGGACTCCACTGGGTTTGGTGCAATAGAAGAGGGCCTCATCTCGAGTGGAGGCAGGAACCTCAGGGTTCATCTCCATTTCTGACTCTGATCGCAGGGTCCCTGCAGAGTTGGGACAGGAGAGTCAGGCCTCGTCTTGTAAGGAGGAATGGAACTCCGCTTGCCTCTCGAGTTATTCACGGGGAGACAGGCAACTTGTCGAACTGTGTTTGGAATCTGCGGGTTTTTCCAGACGATGCACGAGGGTGTCAGTGCCCCTTCCTGTTGTGCCTTCTTCCACAGGGTTGTCTTTGAAGAGGTGTCCGGGCATCGGGTTCTTATCAAGAGCGGACCGGGGAATCGGGGTCTTTCGGCATGTGTTACCACCCATGAAGCTACATCTCAAATATTCTCGTTAGACCGGCCTCATCCTGAGGTGCGCCGGGAAGGTTGGGAACCCCTTCCATACAAAGCACGGGAGTCGACCCTCCAGTCGCAATCAGGAGGGGAGAAGTGGCTCAGATGAAGTCGTACCGGGAACCTCGGTGTTCCCCTCGAGAGAGACCAGGGTGTCGGGGAACTTTTGGAATCGCATCAAAGGTGCCAAGTTTTCACACTTGAAGTGTGAAAACACTTCAAGAAGAAACCTGGGACTTCTCTTTAGACGCTGTAGCGGGCAAGGGCCTCATCTTGCGATGACGGGGTAACCATGTGGTTTTTCTCGAATTGCGGCGGGATTCTCGAGTTACGATGGGGAATTCAGGCTTCCTCTTGTGTTGGCCCAGGGAAATCCAATCTTCCATTGGAGTTGTGAGAGAGAGCTAGGGATTGCTCTCGAGTCACTTCAGGGCAAAAGAGACCTCATCTAAGCTTGTGTCCAGGACCTAATGTTCCTCTCCAGGGGCGACAGAGATCTCGGGGTTGCATTTTAGACGCACCCGAGGAGTCAGGCCTCATCTCGAGAGGAAGGAAAGGACTCTGCTCTGCTCTCGAGTCCCCACGGGTATTTCTTGGAGACCACTGAGTGGCCTAAAGGGAGTCAAGCCTCCTGTGGATTTTTTTTTTTAATTTTATTTTATTTTTAAACTTTACATAATTGTATTAGTTTTTCCAAATATCAAAATGAATCCGCCTCAGGTATACATGTGCTCCCCATCCTGAACCCTCCTCCCTCCTCCCCCCCATAGCATCCCTCTGGGTCGTCCCAGTGCACTAGCCCCAAGCATCCAGTGTCATGCATCAAACCTGGACTGGCAACTCTTTTCATACATGATATTTTACATGTTTCAATGCCATTCTCCCACATCTTCCCACCTTCTCCCTCTCCCACAGAGTCCATAAGACTCTTCTATACCTCAGTGTCTCTTTTGCTGTCTCGTACTCAGGGTTATTGTTACCGTCTTTCAAAGTTCCATATATATGCGTTAGTATACTGTATTGGTGTTTTTCTTTCTGGCTTACTTCACTCTGTATAATAGGCTGCAGTTTCATCCACCTCATTAGAACTGATTCATTCTATTCTTTTTAATGGCGGAGTAATACTCCATTGTGTATATGTACCACAGCTTTCTTATCCATTCATCTGCTGATGGACATCTAGGTTGCTTCCATGTCCTGGCTATTAGAAACAGTGCTGCAATGAACATTGGGGTACACGTGTCTCTTTCCCTTCTGGTTTCCTCAGTGTGTATGCCCAGCAGTGGGATTGCTGGATCATAAGGCAGTTCTATTTCCAGTTGTTTAAGGAATCTCCACACTGTTCTCCATAGTGGCTGTACTAGTTTGCATTCCCACCAACAGTGTAAGAGGGTTCCCTTTTCTCCACACCCTCTCCAGCATTTATTATTTGTAGACTTTTGGATTGCAGCCATTCTGACTGGCGTGAAATGGTACCTCATAGTGGTTTTGATTTGCATTTCTATGATAATGAGTTATTTTGAGCATCTTTTCATGTGTTTGTTAGCCATCTGTATGTCTTCTTTGGAGAAACGTCTATTTAGTTCTTTGGCCCATTTTTTGATTGAGTCATTTATTTTTCTGGAGTTGAGCTGTAGGTGTTGCTTGTATATTTTTGAGATTAGTTGTTTGTCAGTTGCTTCATTTCCTATTATTTTCTCCCATTCTGAAGGCTGTCTTTTCACCTTGCTAATAGTTTGCTTTGATGTGCAGAAGCTTTTAAGGTTAATTAGGTCCCATTTGTTTATTTTTGCTTTTATTTCCAATATTCTGGGAGGTGGGTCATAGAGGATCCTGCTGTGATGTATTTCAGAGAGTGTTTTGCCTATGTTCTCCTCTAGGAGTTTTATAGTTTCTGGTCTTACGTTTAGATCTTGAATCCATTTTGAGTTTATTTTTGTGTATTGTGTTAGAAAGTGTTCTAGTTTCATTCTTTTACAAGTGGTTGACCAGATTTCCCAGCACCGCTTGTTAAAGAGATTGTCTTTAATCCATTGTATATTTTTGCCTCCTTTGTCAAAGATAAGGTGTCCATATGTGTGTGGATTTATCTCTGGGCTTTCTATTTTGTTCCACTAATCTATATTTCTGTCTTTGTGCCAGTACCATACTGTCTTGATAACTGTGGCTTTGTAGCGGAGCCTGAAATCAGGTAGGTTGATTCCTCCAGTTCCATTCTTCTTTCTCAAGATCGCTTTGGCTATTCGAGGTTTTTTGTATTTCCATACAAATTGTGAAATTATTTGTTCTAGCTCTGTGAAGAATACTGTTGGTAGCTTGATAGGGATTGCATTGAATCTATAAATTGCCTTGGGTAGTATACTCATTTTCACTATATTGATTCTTCCAATCCATGAACATGGTATATTTCTCCACCTATTAGTGTCCTCTTTGATTTCTTTCACCAGTGTTTTATAGTTTTCTATATATAGGTCTTTAGTTTCTTTAGGTAGGTATATTCCTAAGTATTTTATTCTTTCCGTTGCAATGGTGAATGAAATTGTTTCCTTAATTTCTCTTTCTGTTTTCTCATTATTAGTGTATAGGAATTCAAGGGATTTCTGTGTGTTGATTTTATATCCTGCAACTTTACTATAGTCATTGGCTAGTTCTAGTAATTTTCTGCTGGAGTCTTTAGGGTTTTCTATGTAGAGGATCATGTCATCTGCAAACAGTGAGAGTTTTACTTCTTCTTTTCCAATTTGGATTCCTTTTGTTTCTTTTTCTGCTCTGATTGCTGTGGCCAAAACTTCCAAAGCTATGTTGAATAGTAATGGTGAAAGTGGGCACCCTTGTCTTGTTCCTGACTTTAGAGGAAATGCTTCCAATTTTTCACCATTGAGGATAATGTTTGCTGTGGGTTTGTCATATATAGCTTTTATTATGTTGAGGTATGTTCCTTCTATTCCTGCTTTCTGGAGAGTTTTTATCATAAATGGATGTTGAATTTTGTCAAAGGCTTTCTCTGCATCTATTGAGAAAATCATATGGTTTTTATTTTTCAATTTGTTAAGGTGGTGTATTACATTGATTGATTTGCGGATATTGAAGAATCCTTGCATCCCTGGGATAAAGCCCACTTGGTCATGGTGTATGATCTTTTTAATGTGTTGTTGGATTCTGATTGCTAGAATTTTGTTAAGGATTTTTGCATCTATGTCATCAGTGATATTGGCCTGTAGTTTTCTTTTTTTGTGGGATCTTTGGCAGGTTTTGGTATTAGGCTGATGGTGGCCTCATAGAATGAGTTTGGAACTTTACCTTCCTCTGCAATTTTCTGGAAGAGTTTGAGCAGGATAGGTGTTAGCTCTTCTCTAAATTTTTCGTAGAATTCAGCTGTGAAGCCGTCTGGACCTGGGCTTTTGTTGGCTGGAAGATTTTTGATTACAGTTTCAATTTCCGTGCTTGTGATGGGTCTGTTAAGATTTTCTAGTTCTTCCCTGGTCCAGTTTTGGAAAGTTGTACTTTTCTAAGAATTTGTCCATTTCTTCCACGTTGTCCATTTTATTGGCATATAATTGTTGATAGTAGTCTCTTATGATCCTTTGTATTTCTGTGTTTTCTGTTGTGATCTCTCCATTTTCATTTCTAATTTTATTGATTTGATTTTTCTCCCTTTGTTTCTTGATGAGTCTGGCTAATGGTTTGTCAATTTTATTTATCGTTTCAAAGAACCAGCTTTTGGTTTTGTTGATTTTTGCTATGGTCTCTTTTGTTTCTTTTGCATTTATTTCTGCTCTAATTTTTAAGATTTCTTTCCTTCTACTAACCCTGGGGTTCTTCATTTCTTCCTTTTCTAGTTGCTTTAGGTGTAGAGTTAGGTTATTTATTTGACCTTTTTCTTGTTTCTTGAGGTGTGCCTGTATTGCTATGAACTTTCCCCTTAGGACTGCTTTTACCGTGTCCCACAAGTTTTGGGTTGTTGTGTTTTCATTTTCATCCGTTTCTATGCAAATTTTGATTTCTTTTTTTGATTTCTTCTGTGATTTGTTGGTTATTCAGCAGCGTGTTGTTCAGCCTCCATATGTTGGAATTTTTAATAGTTTTTCTCCTGTAATTGAGATCTAATCTTACTGCATTGTGGTCAGAAAAGATGCTTGGAATGATTTCTATTTTTTTGAATTTACCAAGGCTAGCTTTATGGCCCAGGATGTGATCTATCCTGGAGAAGGTTCCATGTGCACTTTAGAAAAAGGTGAAATTCATTGTTTGGGGATGAAATGTCCTATAGATATCAATTAGGTCTAACTGGTCTATTGTATCATTTAAAGTTTGTGTTTCCTTGTAAAATTTCTGTTTAGTTGATCTATCCATAGGTGTGAGTGGGGTATTAAAATCTCCAACTATTATTGTGTTAGTGTTAATTTCTCCTTTCATACTTGTTAGCATTTGTCTTACATACTGTGGTGCTCCCGCGTTGGGTGCATATATATTTATAATTGTTATATCTTCTTCTTGGATTGATCCTTTGATCATTATGTAGTGACCTTCTTTGTCTCTTTTCACAGCCTTTGTTTTAAAGTCTATTTTATCTGATATGAGTATCGCTACTCCTGCTTTCTTTTGGTCCCTATTTGCATGGAAAATCTTTTTCCAGCCCTTCACTTTCAGTCTGTATGTATCCCCTGTTTTGAGGTGGGTCTCTTGTAGACAACATATGTAGGGGTCTTGTTTTTGTATCCATTCAGCCAGTCTTTGTCTTTTGGTTGGAGCATTCAACCCATTTACGTTTAAGGTAATTACTGATAAGTATGATCCCATTGCCATTTACTTTATTGTTTGGGGTTCGAATTTATACACCGTTTTTGTGTTTCCTGTTTAGTATTTGTTGGAGAGCTGGTTTGGTGGTGCAGAATTCTCTCAGCTTTTGCTTGTCTGAAAAGCTTTTGATTTCTCATTCATACTTGAATGAGATCCTTGCTGGGTACAATAATCTGGGCTGTAGGTTATTTTCTTTCATCATTTTAAGTATGTCTTGCCATTCCCTCCTTGCTTGAAGAGTTTCTATTGAAAGATCAGCTGTTATCCTTATGGCAATTCCCTTGTGTGTTATTTGTTGTTTTTCCCTTGCTGCTTTTCATATTTGTTCTTTGTGTTTGATTTTTGTTAATGTGATTAATATGTGTCTTGGGGAGTTTCGCCTTGGCTTTATCCTGTTTGGGACTCTCTGGGTTTCTTGGACTTGAGTGGGTATTTCCTTCCCCATTTTAGGGAAGTTTTCAACTATTATCTCCTCAAGTATTTTCTCACGGTCTTTCTTTTTGTCTTCTTCTTCTGGGACCCCTATGATTCGAATGTTGTAGCGTTTACTATTGTCCTGGAGGTCTCTGAGATTGTGCTCATTTCTTTTAATTCGTTTTTCATTTATCCTCTCTGATTCATTTATTTCTACCATTCTATCTTCGAATTCACTAATCCTATCTTCTGCCTCTGTTATTCTACTATTTGTTGCCTCCAGAGTGTTTTTAATTTCATTTATTGCATTATTCATTATATATTGACTCTTTTTTTATTTCTTCTAGGTCCTTGTTAAACCTTTCTTGCATCTTCTCAATCCTTGTCTCCAGGCTATTTATCTGTGATTCCATTTTAATTTCAAGATTTTAGATCCATTTCACTCTCCTTATTCGGAATTCTTTATCAGGTAGATTCCCTATCTCTTCCTCTTTTGTTTGGTTTGGTGGGCATTTATCCTGTTCCTTTATCTGCTGGGTATTCCTCTGTCTCATCTTGTTTAAATTGCTGAGTTTGGGGTGTCCTTTCTGTATTCTGGCAGTTTGTGGAGTTCTTTAATGTGGCATTTCCTCGCTGTGTGTGGGTTTGTACAGGTGTCTTGTCAAGGTTTCCTGGTTAGGGAAGCTTGTGTCCGTGTTCTGGTGGGTGGAGCTGTATTTCTTCTCTCTGGAGTGCAATGAAGTGTCCAGTAATGAGTTATGAGATGTCTGTGGTTTTGGGGTGACTTTGGGCAGCCTGTATCTTGAAGCTCAAGGCTGCGTTCCTTTGTTGCTGGAGAATTTGCTTGGTATGTCTTGCCCTGGAACTTGTTGGCCCTTGTGTGGTGCTTGATTTCAGTGTCGGTATGGAGGCATTTGATGAGCTCCTGTCAATTAATGTTCCTTGGAGTCAGGAGTTCCCTGGAGGCAGGGTTTGGACTTAAGCCTCCTGCTTCCAGTTATCTGTCTTACTTTTACAGTAGTTTCAAAACTTCTCCTTCTATACAGCACCATTGATAAAACATCTACTTTAAAGAAGAAAAGTTTCTCTACTGTGAGGGTCAATCAGAAAGGTTCACAGCGTTACATGGAGAAGAGAAGAGGGAGGAGGGAGTTAGAGGTGACCCAAATGAGATGAGGTGGAATCAACAGTGGAGAGAGTGGGCTGGCCAGTAGTCACTTCCTTATGTGCACTCCACAACTGGACCGCTCAGAGATGTTCACAGAGTTATACAGAGACGAGAAGAAGGAGGAAGGAGACAGAGGTGGCCAGAAGGATAAAAGGGGTGAATGAAAAGGAGGGAGACAGATCCAGCCAGTAATCAGTTCCCTAAGTGTTCTCCACCGTCTGGAATACACAGAAATTCACAGAGTTGGGTAGAGTAGAGAGGGGTTAGGGAGGAGACACAGGCGACCTGGTGGAGAAAAAGGAGAGTCCAAAGGGAGAGAGAGCAGTCAAGCCAGTAATCTCGCTCCCTAGTGAAAAATGGGTACTGAAGATTGGGTTCTTAAAGGTACAAAATTGGTAACAAATACATAAAAGCAAAAATTAAAAATCTAGAGTAGAGTTTGGACTTTCAAAAATACGATGTTAAAGAAAAGAAGAAGGAAAAGAAAGAGAGAAAAAACGAACAAAGAAAAACAAACAAGGTCGCAAAAATTATCAAGAAAATACAGGTACAAAATTGATAACTAATACCAAAAAGCAAAAATTAAAAATCTAGAGTAGAGTTTGGAATTTCAAAAATACAATGTTAAAAAAACGGAAGAAGAAAACTAAAGAGAAAACAAACAAACAAAAACAAGCAGTGTCGCAAAAATTATAAAGAAACTACAGGTACAAAATTGATATCAAATACCAAAAAGCATAAATTAAAAATCTAGAGTAGATTTTGGAATTTCAAAAATACAATGATAAAGAAAAGAAGAAAAAAAAAAACAAAACAAAAAAACACGGTCAAAAAATTATTTTATATATATATATATATATATATATATATATATATATATATATGAAGTTTGCTGAAGAAGAAAAAAATAGGGTCTTTTTTTTGCAAAGTAATAGGTTATAAAAGTGAAAATTAAAGGAACAATAGACGACTTAAAATTAAAAAAAATTAAAAAAAAGAATGAATGATCATAAAAATATATCTAGGACTTTCTCTGGTTTTGTTGTGAGTATCGTGGGTTCAGTTCATTTTTGGCTAGTTCCTTGGTCCGACTTATATTTCTCAAGATCTATAGGCACCTTCCTATGTAGTCCTAGTAACCACAGGGTTTTAATTTATTGCCTGTAGCTTCCAAGGCGATTCCCTCTGTTATAGCTTCTTTTGTTTGCTGGTCTCTTCAGTGTCTGGTTTACGCCCTGACACAAAGGGGACGGTGGAGGACACTTTTTTTTTTTAGGCTCACTTGTTCAATTGCGCAGTGGGGAGGGAGGGAGGGATGCTGCAAACAAATAACACTGGCGTGCGCTCGCAGTGCCTCAGCCACACTGGGTCTGCCCCCGCTCACGGCACGTGTAGCCTCCCTGCCCACACTGCTCGGGCTCTAGGTTGTTCCACCGGGAACAATCCGAGGCTGGCCCTGGGCTGCATGCACCTCCCAGGTCCAAGCCGCTCAGGTTCAGGCACTCGGGTAGTCCTCAGAGGCACAGACTCGGTTGGGCCTGCGTTTTGTGCTCTTCCCAGGTCCGAGCAGCTCAGGTGATGAGGTGTTTGGCGAGCGCCAATGTTGTGACTTATCGCCTCCCCGTCACTCGGTTATCTGGGTGTAAAACAGGCACACCTTCTCAGGCAGATGTTGACCGTCCAGATCCCCAAGAAGTTTTAGTTAGCAAAGAAGCCTGCTTACAGTTTTATAGATAATGTCTCTCTGGGGCTGCGATTGCCCCCTTCCGGCTCTGGCTGCCTGTCACCGGAGGGGGAAGGTCTGCAGCCGGCTATCTCTGTTCAGTCCTTTGTACCGTGCGCGGGCCTGGCGGTGTCTTAGGTTAGGGCTGGCTTTTTGCGTGGTAGATATCCCAGAGTCTGGTTTGCTAGCCCAAGTTATTTCGTTCAGATAGCGCTCAGGGTATTCAGGCCAGATTCTGACTCTAAGCAATGCAGCCCGCGCCGCGCCTCCCTGCCCAGCCCCTGCTTGCTAATGGTGTGAGCAGGCGTCTGCACTGCTTCGCGGCTGGGGGAGTTGCCGTAGGGCTTGCAATCTGCGAGTTTTAATTGTTTATTTATTTTTATCCCCCTTATGTTGCCCTTTGTGCTTCCAAAGCTTGGCAAAGATTTGGCAGTGAAAAGCTTTCCTGATGTTTGGAAACTTTTCTCTTTTTAAGACTATCTTCCCGGGACGGAAATCCCTCCCTCCCTCTTTTGTCTCTTTTTTTGTCTTTTATACTTTTTCCTACCTACTTTCCAAGAGTTGGGTTGCTTTTCTGGGTGCCTGATGTCCTCTGGCAGCATTCATAAGTTGTATTGTGGAATTTACTCGACGTTTAAATGCTCTTTTGATGAAATTGTTTGGGGGGGAAAGAGTTCTCCCCGTCCTACTCCTCAGCAATCTTGGCTCCTCTCTTGTGGAGTTTGGAGAGAGCACGCGGGATTGCTCTCCAGGCCATGCAGGAAAAGAAGGCCCTCATCTCGCGATGTCGGGGGAGTCTCGTGGTTTTTCTGGAGCTGCGGTGCCAGTGTGGGGTTTCTCACAAGGTACGACCGGGAGCTCAGGGAGCCTCTCGTGTGGTGTCAGGGAAGTCAAGTCTCCATACGAGTGGCGAGGGGGCGCACGTCATTGCTCTCGAGTCATGGTAGTGGAATCAGGGCTCAACACAATGAAAAAGGACGCTCGAGGTCTTTCTCGGGTTGCAGCAGGAAACCCTGGGTTCCCTCGACTTGTGCCTGTGACCTCAGGTAGCTTCTCAGGGTGCCTCTGAGAAGTCAGGGGTACTATGGAGCTGGGAGAGGCCTCTCGGGACTCCACTGGGTTTGCTGCAATGGAAGAGGGCCTAATCTCGAGATCAGGAAGGAACCTCAGGGTTCCTCTCCATTTCTGACTCAGATCGCAGGGTCCCTGCAGAGTTGGGACAGGAGAGTCAGGCCTCGTCTTGTGTGGAGGAATGGAACTCCGCTTGCCTCTCGAGTTGTTCAAGGAGTGACAGGCCACTTGGCGAGCTGTGTGTGGAACCTGCGGTTTTTTCCAGACAATGCATGGGGGTGTCAGTGCCCCTACGTGATGTGCTTTCATCCACAGGGTTGCCTTCGAAGTGGTGTGTGGGCATCGGGTTCTTATCAAGAGCGGACCGGGAAATCGGGGTCTTTTGGAATGCGGCACCACACACGAGGCTACGTCTCGAATTTCCTCGTGAGACGGGCCTCATGCTGAGGTGCCCCTGGAAGGTGGGGAAAGCCTTCCAGACAAAGCAGGTTAATCGACCCTCCTGTCGCGATCAGGAGGGGAGAAGGGGCTCAGATGAAATGGTGCCGAGAACCTCGGTGTTCCCCTCGAGTGAGACCAGTATGTCAGGGAACCTTTGGGGTCACATGAAGCTTGCCAAATACTGTTTCAAACTTCAAGACGAAACGTGGGACTTCTCTTGAGACGCTGTGGCGGGCAAGGGCCTCATCTTGTGATGAAGGGGAAACCATGTGGTTTTTTTCAAGTTGCGATGGGATTGTTGACTTATGACGGGGAATTCAGGCTTCCTCTTGTGTTGGCCCAGGGAAGTCCATTCTTCCATTCGAGTTGCCAGGGAGAGCTGGGTGGGAATTGCTCTCGAGTCACGGCAGGTCAAAATAGACCTCATCTAGGCTTGTGTCCAGGACCTAATGTTCCTCTCCAGGGGCGATAGGGATCACGGGGACACATTCCAGACTCACCCAGTGAGTCAGGCCTCGGCTCGAGGGGAAGCAAAGGATTCTGATATCCTCCTGGGTCGCGATAGGTATCTCTTGGAGCCCACTGAGTGGCCTCCAGGGAGTCAAGCCTCCTGTGGAGTTTGGAGAGAGGACTCGGGATTCCTCTCCAGGCCATACAGGAAGAGAAGGCCCTCAGCTCGCAATGACGGGGGCGTCTTGTGGGTTTTCTCGAGTTGGGGCGCAAGTATGAGTTTTCTCACGAGGTACGACGGGGAGCTCAGGGAGCCTCTCGTGTGGCGCCAGGAAAGTCAGGTCTCTATGCGTGTGATGAGGGGGAGCCCATAAATGCTCTCGAGTCATGGTAGGGAAATCGGGACTCAAGACGCGTTGAAGAAGGAGTCTCGAGGTCTTTCTCAGGTTGCAGCAGGAAACCCTGGGTTCCCTCGACTTGAACCGGTGACCTCAGGGAGCTTCTCAGGGTGCCTCTGAGAAGTCAGGCATACTGTGGACTTGGGAGGGGCTCTCGGAACTCCACTGGGTTTGGTGCAATGGCAAAGGTTCTCATCTCGAGTTGAGGCAGGAACCTAAGGGTTCCTCTCCATTTCAAACTCCGACCACAGGGTCCCTGAAGAGTTGGGACAGGAGAGTCAGGCCTCGTCTTGTGTGGAGGAATTGAACTCCGCTTGCCCCTCGAGTTGTTCACAGGATAACAGACCATTTGTCGAGCTGTGAGTGGAACCTTCGGTTTTTTCCGTAAGATGCATGAGGGGGTCAGTGCCCCTTCGTGTTGTGCCTTCATCCACAGGGTTGCCTTCAAAGAGGTGTCCGGATATCGGGTTCTTATCAATAGCGGAGCAGGAAATCGGGGTCTTTCAGAACGTGGCACCATCCATGAGGCTACGTCTCGAATTTCTTCGTTAGACTGGTGTCATCCTGAGGTGCGCCATGAATATCGGGAACCCCTTCCAGACAAAGCAGGGGAATCGACCATCTTGTCGCGACCAGGAGGAGTGAAAGGGCTCAGTTGAAGTCGTGCCGGGAACCTCGGTGTTCCCCTCGAGTGGGACCGGTGTGTCGGGAAACTTTTGGGGTCGCTTCAAGGGTGCCAAGTACCGTTTTGCACTTCAATACGGACTTGGGGCTTCACTTGACATGCTGTAGAGGGCAAGGGCCTCATCTTGGGATGACGGGGGAATCACGTGGTTTTTCTCAAGCTGCGGAGGGATTCTCGAGTTACGACGGGGAATTCAGGCTTCCTCTTGTGTTGGCCCAGGGAAGTCCAATCTTCCATTCGAGTTTCGAGGGAGAGCTGGGGTTTGCTCTTGAGTCACTGCAGGGCAAAAGAGACCTCATCTAGGCTTGTGTCCAGGACCTAATATTCCTCTCTAGGGCCGACAGCGATCTCGGGGTTGCATTCCAGACGCATCCTGGGAGTCAGAGCTCGACTCGAGGGGAAGCAAAGGACCCCGCTCTCCTCTTGAGTCACCACAGGTGTCTCTTGGAGCCCACTGAGTGGCCTAAAGGGAGTCAAGCCCCCTGTGGAGTTTGGAGAGAGGACTCAGGATTGCTCTCCAGGCTATGCAGGAAAAGAAGGCCTTCATCTCGCGATGACGGAGGCGTATCGTGGGTTTTCTCGAGCTGGGGAGCCAGTGTGGGATTTCTCACGAGGTATGACGGGGAGTTCAGGTAGCCTCTCGTGTGGCCCCAGGGAAGTCAGGTCTCCATGGGCGGGGCAAGGGGGAGCGCGTCATTGCTCTCCAGTCAGGGTAGGGGAATCGGGCCTCATGACGGGTTGAAAAAGGACTCTCGATGTCTTTCTAGGGTTGCGGCAGGAAACCCTGGGTTCCCTTGACTTGTGCCGGTGACCTCAGGGAGCTTCTCAGGGTGCCTCTGAGAAGTCAGGGATACTGTGGATTTGGGAGAGGCCTCTCGGGACTCCTCTGGGTTTGGTGCAATGGAAGAGGGCCTCATCTCGAGTTGAGGCAGGAACCTCAGGGTTCTGCTCCTGACTTCCTGGAGCCGGATCTGACTCAGATTGCAGGGTCCCTGCTGAGTTTGCTCAGGAGTCAGGTCTCGTGTTCTGCGGAGGAATGGAACTCCGCTTACATCTCAAGTTGTTCAAGGATGACACCACTTTTCGTGATGTGTGTGGAACCTGCGGGTTTTTCGGAGATGCACGGGGGCGTCAGTGCTCCTTCCTGTTGTGCCTTCATCCACAGGGTTGCCTTCGAAGAGGTGTTCGGGCATCGTGTTCTCCTCAAGTGCGGACCGGGAAATCGGGGTCTTTCAGCATGTTGCACCACCCACTAGGCTACGTCTCGAATTTCCTCGTGAGATCGGCCTCATCCTGAGGTGCGCAGGAAAGTCTGGGAACCCTTTCCAGACAAAGCAGGGGAATCGACCCTCCTTTCGGGATCAGGAGAAGAGAAAGGGCTCAGATGAAGTAGTGCCGGGAACCTCGGTGCTCCCCTTGAGTGAAACTGGTAAGTCGGGTAACTTTTCGGGTTGCATCAAGGGTGCCAAGTACCGTTTCGCACTTAAAGATGGAACCTGGGACTTCTCTTGAGACGCAGTAGTGGGCAAGGGCCTCATCTAGCGCTGACGGGGGACCCACGTGTTTTTTCTCGAGTTGCGGCCGGATTCTTGAGTTACGATGGGGAATACAGGTTTCCTCTTGTGTTGGCCCAGGGAAGTCCAATCTTCCATTCGAGTTGCAAGTGAGAGCTGGAGATTGCTCTTGAGTCACTGCAGGGCAAAATAGAGCTCATCTAGGTTTGTGTCCAGGACCCAGTTTTTCTCTCCAGGGGCGACAGGGATCTTGGGGTTGCATTCCAGACTCACCCGGGGAGTCAGGCCTCGTCTCGAAGGGAATGAATGGACTCCGCTCTCCTCTCGAGTCGCGACGGGTATCCCTTGGAGCCCAAGAGTGGCCTAAATGGAGTTAAGCCTCCTGTGGAGTTTGGAGAGAGGACTCGGGATTGCTCTCTAGGCCATGCAGGAAAAGAAGGCCCTCATCTCGCGATGACGAGGGCGTCTCGTGGGTTTTCTCAAGGTGCAGTGCCTGGTTGGGGTTTCTCACGAGATAGGACGGGGAGCTCAGGGAGATTCCTGTGGTGCCACGGAAGTCAGGTCTCCATGGACGTGGCGAGGGGGAGCGCTTCATTGCTCTCAAGTCATGGTAGGGGAATCGAGCCTCAAGACGCTTCGAAGAAGAACTCTCGAGGTCTTTCTCGGGGTGTGGCAGGAAACCCTGGGTTCCCTCGACTTGTGCCCATAACCTCAGGGAGCTTAGCGGGGTGCCTCTGAGAAGTCAGGGACACTGTGGAATTGAGAGGGGCTTCTCGGGACTTCACAGGGACTGGTGCAATTGAAGAGGACCTAATCTCGGATTGAGGCAGTAATGTCAGGGTTCCTCTCCATTTCTGACTCGGATAGCAGGGTCCCTGCAGAGTTGGGACAGGAGAGTCAGACCTCGTCTTGTGCGGAGTAATGGAACTCCACTTGCCTCTCGAGTTGTTCACGGGATGACAGGCCACCTGTCGAGTTGTATGTGGAACCTGCGGTTTTGGGGGACGATGCACAGGGGTGTCAGTGCCCCTTCGTGTTGTGCCTTCATCCACAGGGTTACCTTCGAAGAGGTGACCGGGCATCGGGATCTTATCAATAGCGGACCAGGAAATCGGGGTCTTTCGGCATGTGGCACAACACACGAGGCTACGTCTCGAATTCCCTCGTGAGACTGGCCTCATCCTGAGGTATGCCGGGAAGTCTGGGAACCCCTTCCAGACAAAGCAGGGGAATCGACCCTCCTGTCGCCATCAGGAGGGGAGAAGAGGCTCAGCTGAAGCCGTGCTGGGAACTCCGTGTTCTCCTCGAGTGAGACCGGGGTGTCAGGGAAATTTGGGGGTCGCATCAAGGGTGCCAAGTACCGTTTCACACTTCAAGACGGAACATGGGACTTCCCTGGAGACGCTATAGCTGACAGGGGCCTCATATTTCGATGACTGAGGAACTACGTTGTTTTTCTCCAGTTGCCGCGGGATTCTCGAATTACAATGGGAATACAGGCTTCCTCTTGTGTTGGCCCAGGGAAGTCCAATCATCCATTCGAGTTGCGAGGGAGAGCTGGGGATTGCACTTGAGTCAATGCAGGACAAAAAAGGCCTCATTTAGGCTTGTGTCCAGGACCGAGTTTTCCTCTACAGGGGCGACACGGATCTCGGGATCCCATTCCAGACTCACCCAAGTAGTCAGGCCTCGGCTCGAGGGGAAGCAACGGAATCCGCTCTCCTCTAGAGTAGCGACGTGTATCTCTTGGAGGCTACTGAGTGGCCTAAAGGGAGACAGGCCTCCAGTGGAGTTTGGAGAGTGGACTCGGGATTGCTCTCTAGGTCATGTAGGAAAAGAAGGCCCTCATCTTACGATGATGGGGGCGTCTCGTGAGTTTTCTCGAGCGGCGGTGCCAGTGTGGGGTTTTCATGAGGTAGGACGGGGAGCGCAGGGAGCCTCTCGTGTGGCGCCAGGGAAGTTAGGTTTCAATGGGCGTGGCGAGGGAAATGCGTCATTGCTCTCCAGTCATTGTAGGGCATCGGGCCTCAAGACGCGGTAAAGAAGGACTCTCGAGGTCTTTCTCAGAATGCAGCAGGAAACCCTGGGTTCACTCGACTTGTGCCAGTGACCGCAGAGAGCTTCTGAGGGTGCCTCTGAGAAGTCAGGGATACTGTGGAGTTGGGAGGGGCCTCTCGGGACTCCACTGGGTATGGCGCAATGGAAGAGGGCCTCATTTCGAGTTGATGCAGGAACGTCAGGTTTCATCTACATTTCTGACTCCGATCGCACGGTCCCTGCAGAGTTGGGAAAGGAGAGTCAGGCCTTCTCTTGTGTGCAGGGACGGAACTCCGCATGCCTCTCTAGTTCTTCAAGGGATGACAGGACACTTGTCGATCTGTGTTTGGAATCTGCGTGTTTTTCCGTACTATGCATGGGGATGTCAGTACCCCTTCGTGTTGTGCATTCATCCACAGGTTTGCTTTCGAAGAGGTGCCCGGGCATCGGGTTCTTATTAAGAGCGCACCGGGAAATCGGGGTCTTTCCGCATGTGGCACCACCCACCAGGCTACATCTCGGATTTCCTAGTGAGACCGGCCTCATCCTGAGGTGCGCCGGGAAGGTCGGAACCCCTTGCAGACAAAGCAGGGGAATCGACCCTCCTGTCTCGATCAGGAGGGGAGAAGGGGCACAGATGAGGTGATGCCGGGAACCTCGGTGTTCCCCTCCAGTGAGACCAGTGTGTTGGGGAAATTTTGGGGTCGCATCAAAGGTGCCAAGTACCGTATCGCACTTCAAGATGGAACGTAAGACTTCTTTTGAGACGCTGTAGCGGCAATGGCCGCATCTTGCGATGAAGAGGGAACGACGTGGTTTTTCTCGAGTTGTGGCGGGATTCTTGTGTTACAACGGGAAATTCAGGCTTCCTCTTCTGTTGGCCCAGGGAAGTCCAGTCTTCCATTCGAGTTTCGAGGGAGAGTTGGGGATTGCTCTAGAGTCACTGCAGGAAAAAAGAGACCTCATCTAGGCTTGTGTCCAGGACCTAATGTTTCTCTCCAGGGGCGACAGCGATCTCCAGTTCGCATATCAGACTCACCCGAGGAGTCAGGCCTCGTCTTGTGGGGAAGGAAAAGACTCCGCTCTCCTCTCGAGTCGCGACGGGTATGTCTTGGAGTCCACTGAGTGACCAAAATGGAGTCAAGCCTACTGTGGAGTTTGGAGAGAGGACTCGGGATTGCTCTCCAGGCCGTGCTAGAAAAGAAGGCCATCATGTCGCGAAAACAGGGGCGTCTCGTGGGTTTTCTCTATCTGCGGCGCCAGTGTGGGGTTTCTCACGAGGTATGAAGGGGAGCTCAGGGAGCCTCTCGTGTGGCGCCAGGGAAGTCAGGGCTTCATGAGTGTAGCAGAGGGAGTGCGTCATTGCCCTCGAGTCATGGTAGGGGAATCAGGCCTCAAAGCGTGTTGAAGAAGGACTCTTGAGTTCTTTCTATGGTGGCGGCAATAAACCCTGGGTTCACTCGAATTGTGCTGGTGACCTCAGGGAGCTTCTCAGGGTGCCTCTGAGAAGTCAGGGATACTGTGGAGCTGGGACGCGTCTCTTGGGACTCCACTGGGTTTCGTGCAATGGAAGAGGTCCTAATCTCGAGTGGAGGCAGGAACCTCAGCGTTCCTCTCGTGACTTCACTGGCGCTGGTCTGATTCGGACTGCAAAGTCCCTGCAGAGTTGGGACAGGAGAGTCAGGCCTCGTCTTGTGTAGAGGAATGAAACCCCACTTGCCTCTCGAGTTCTTCAGGGGTGACAAGCCACTTGTTGAGCTGTATGTAGAACCTGCGGGTTTTTCCAGACGATGCACGAGGGTGTCAGTGCCCCTTTGTGTTGTGCCTTCATCCACAGGGTTGCCTTCGAAGAGGTGTCCAGGCATCGGGTTCTTATCAAGAGCATACCGGGAAATCATAGTCTTTTGGCATGTGGCACCACCCGCGAGCTACGTCTCAAATTTCCTCGTGAGACCGGCCTCATCCTGAAGTGCCCCGTGATGGTCGGGAACCCCTTACAAACAAAGCAGAGGAAGTGACCCTCCTATCTCGAACAGGAGGGGAGAAGGGGCTCAGATAAACTGGTGCCGGGAACCTCGGTGTTCACCTCGAGTGAGACTGATATTTCGGGGAACTTTTGGGGTCACATCAAGGGTGTCAAGTATCGTTTCGCACTTCAAGACGGAACGTGGGACTTTTCTTGAGAAGCTGTAGCGGGCAAGGGCCTCATCTTGCGATGACAAGGGAACCAAGTGCTTTTTCTCGAGTTGCGGCGGGATTCTCGAGTTACGAAGGGGAATTCAGGCTTCCTCTTGTGTTGGCCCAGGGAAGTCCAATCTTCCATTCGAGTTGTTAGGGAGAGCGGGGGATTGCTCTCGAGTTACAGAAGGGCAAAAGAGACCTCATCTAGGCTTATGTCCAGGACCTAATGTTTCTCTCCAGGGGCGACAGGGATCTCCGGTTTGTATATCAGACTCACCCGAGGAGTCAGGCCTCGCCTCGAGTGGAAGGAAAAGACTCCGCTCTCCTCTCGAGTCGTGACGGGTATGTCTTGGAGTCCACTGAGTGACCAAAAGGGAGTCAAGCCTACTGTGGAGTTTGGAGAGAGGACTCGGGATTGCTCTCCAGGCCGTGCTAGAAAAGAAGGCCGTCATGTTGCGAAAACGGGGGCGTCTCGTGGGTTTTCTCTATCTGCGGTGCCAGTGTGGGGTTTCTCACGAGGTATGATGGGGAGCTCAGGGAGCCTCTCGTGTGGTGCCAGGGAAGTCAGGGCTTCATGAGTGTAGCAGAGGGAGTGCGTCATTGCCCTCGAGTCATGGTAGGGGAATCAGGCCTCAAAGCGTGTTGAAGAAGGACTCTTGAGTTCTTTCTATGGTGGCGGCAATAAACCCTGGGTTCACTCGAATTGTGCTGGTGACCTCAGGGAGCTTCTCAGGGTGCCTCTGAGAAGTCAGGGATACTGTGGAGCTGGGACGCGTCTCTCGGGACTCCACTGGGTTTCGTGCAATGGAAGAGGTCCTAATCTCGAGTGGAGGCAGGAACCTCAGCGTTCCTCTCGTGACTTCACTGGCGCTGGTCTGATTCGGATTGCAAAGTCCCTGCAGAGCTGGGACAGGAGAGTCAGGCCTCGTCTTGTGTAGAGGAATGAAACCCCACTTGCCTCTCGAGTTCTTCAGGGGTGACAAGCCACTTGTTGAGCTGTATGTGGAACCTGCGGGTTTTTCCGGACGATGCATGAGGGTGTCAGTGCCCCTTTGTGTTGTGCCTTCATCCACAGGGTTGCCTTCGAAGAGGTGTCCAGGCATCGGGTTCTTATCAAGAGCATACCGGGAAATCATAGTCTTTTGGCATGTGGCACCACCCGCGAGCTACGTCTCGAATTTCCTCGTGAGACCGGCCTCATCCTGAAGTGCCCCGTGATGGTCGGGAACCCCTTACAAACAAAGCAGGGGAAGTGACCCTCCTATCTCGAACAGGAGGGGAGAAGGGGCTCAGATAAACTGGTGCCGGGAATCTCGGTGTTCACCTCGAGTGAGACCGATATTTCGGGGAACTTTCGGGGTCACATCAAGGGTGTCAAGTATCGTTTCGCACTTCAAGACCCAACGTGGGACTTTTCTTGAGAAGCTGTAGCGGGCAAGGGCCTCATCTTGCGATGACAAGGGAACCAAGTGTTTTTTCTCGAGTTGCGGCGGGATTCTCGAGTTACGAAGGGGAATTCAGGCTTCCTCTTGTGTTGGCCCAGGGAAGTCCAATCTTCCATTCGAGTTGTTAGGGAGAGCGGGGGATTGCTCTCGAGTTACAGAAGGGCAAAAGAGACCTCATCTAGGCTTGTTTCCAGGATCTAATGTTGCTCTCCAGGGGAGATAGGGATCTCGGGGTTGCATCCCAGACCCACCTGGTGAGTCAGGCCTTGTCTCGAGGAGAAGCAAAGGACTCCATTCTCCTCTCGAGTCGCGACGGGTATCTCTTGGAGCCCACTAAGTGGCCTAAAGGGAGTCAAGCCTCCTGTGGAGTTTGGAAAGAGGATTCGGGATTCCTCTCCAGGCCATGCAGGAAAAGAAGGCCCTCATCTCGCGATGACAGGGGCGTATGGTGGGTTTTCTCGAGCTGCGCCGTCAGTGTGGGGTTTCTCACGAGGTACGACAGGGAGCTCAGGGAGCCTCTCTTATGTCGCCAGGGAAGTCAGGTCTCCATGTGTGTGGCGAGAGGGTGCGTGTCATTTCTATAGAGCCATGGAAGCAGATTCGGGCTTCAAGACACGTTGAAGTAGGACTCTCGAGGTCTTTTTCCCATTGTGGCAGGAAACCCTGTGTTCCCTCGACATGTGCCGGTGACCTCATGGAGCTTCTCCGGGTGCCTCTGAGAAGTCAGGGGGTACTGTGGAGTTGGGAGGGGCCTCTCTGGACTCCACTGGGTTTGGTGCAATGGATGAGAGCCTCATCTCGAGTGGAGGCAGGAACCTCATGTTTCCTCTCCTGGGTTTCCTGTCGCTGGTACTGACTCGGATCGCAGTTTCCCTGCAGAGTTGGTACAGAAAATCAGGTCTCATCTTGTGTGGAGGAATGGAACTCCACTTGCCTCTCGAGTTGTTCACGGGCTGACAGACCACTTGTCGAACTGTGTTTGTAACCTGCGGGTTTTTCTGGACGATGCACGGGGGTGTCAGTGCCCCTTCGTGTTGTGCTTTCATCCACAGGTTTTCCTTCGTAAAGGTGTCAGGGCATCACGTTCTTATCAAGAGCAGACCGGGAAATCGGGGTCTTTTGGCTTGTGGCACCACCCACGAGGCTATGTCTCGAATTTCCTCGTGAGACCTGCCTCATCCTTAGGTGCGCCGGAAAGGTCGGGAACCCCTTCCAGACATAGCAGGGGAATCGACACTCCTGTCGTAATCACGAGGGGAGACGGAGCTCAAATGAAGTGGTTCCGGGAACCTCGGTGTTCCTTTCCAGTGAGACCGGTATGTCGGGGAATTTTGAGATTGCATCAAGTACCGTTTCGCACTTCAAGACAGAACGTGGGACTTCTCTTGAGTCGCTGTAGCGGGCAAGGGCCTCATCTAGCGCTGATGGGGGAACCACGTGGATTTTCTCGAGTTTCGGTGGGATTCTCGAGTTACGGTGTCGAATTCAGGCTTCCAATTGTATTGGCCCAGGGAAGTCCAATCTTCCATTCGATTTGCGAGGGAGAGCTGGCGATTGCTCTCTAGTAACTGCAGTGCAAAATAGACCTCATCTAGGCTTGTGTCCAGGACCGAATTTTCCTCTCTAGGTGCGACAGGAACTCGGGGTTGCATTCCAGACTCACACGGGGAGTCAGGCCTCGTCTCGAGGGGAAGCAAAGGACTCCGCTCTCCCTTCAAGTCCTGACAGGTATCTCTTGGAGCCAACTGAGAGGCCTAAAGAGAGTCAAGCCTCCTGTGGAGTCTGGAGAGAGGACTCGGTTTTGCTCTCCATGCCAGGCAGGAAAGAAGTCTCTCATCTCGTGATGACGGGGGCGTATCGTGGGTTTTCTCGAGCTGCGGTGCCTGAATGGGGTTTCCGAAGAGGTACGACGGGGAGCTCAGGGAGACTCTCTTCAGGCGTCAGGGAAGTCAGGTCTCCATGCGCATGGCGATGGGGAGCGGGTCTTTGCTCTCGAGTCATGGTAGGGGAATCGGGCCTCAAGACGCGCCGAAGGACTCTCAAGGTCTTTCTCGGGTCGCAGCAGGAAACCCTGTGTTCCCTCGACTTGTGCCGGTGACCTCAGGTAGATTCTCAAGGTGCCTCTGAGAATTCAGGGATACTGTGCAGTTGGGAGGGGCCTCTCGCGACTCATCTGGGTTTGGTGCAATGGAAGAGGGCCTCATCTCGAGTTGAGGCAGGAACCTCAGGTTTCCTCTCCATTTCTGACTCAGATGGCAGGGTCCCTGAAGAGTTGGGACAGGAGAGTCAGGCCTCGTTTTGTGTGGAGGAAACGAACTCTGCTTGCCTATCGAGTTGTTCATGGGGTGACATTCCACTTGTCGAGCTGTGTGTAGAACCTGCGTGTTTTTCTGTACGATGCACGGGAGTTTTAGTAACCCTTCTGTGGTGCCTTCATCCACAGGGTTGCCTTCGAAGTGGTGTCCGGGCATCGGGTTCTTATCCAGAGTGGACCGCACAATCGGGGTCTTTTGGCATGTGGCACCACCCACGAGGCTACGTCTCGAATTTCCTCCTGAGAAAGGCCTCATCCTTAGGTGCGCCGGGATGGGCGGGAACTCCTTCCAGGCAAAGCAGGGGAATTTACCCTCCTGTCGTGATCAGGAGGGGAGAAAGTGATCAGATGAAGTGGTGCCGGGAACTTCGGTGTTCCCCTCGGTGAGAACGGTGTGTCGGGGAACTTTTGGGGTTACATCAAGGGTGAAAAGTAGCATTTCGCACTTCAAGACGGAACGTGGGACTTCACTTGAGACGCTGTAGCGGGCCAGGGCCTCATCTTGGGATGACGAGTGAACCACGTGGTTTTTCTCGCATTGCGGCGGGAGTCTCGAGTTTCGACGGGGGATTCAGATTTCCTCCTGTGTTGGCCCATGGAAGTCCAATCTTCCATTCGAGTTTCGAGGGTGAGCTGGGATCCCACTCGAGTCACTGCGGGGCAAAATAGACCATATCTAGGCTTGTGTCCAGGACCGAATATTCCTCTCCAGGGGTGACAGGGATCTCGGGGTGGCATTCCAGACTCACCCGGGAAGTCCGGCCTTGTTTCTAGGGGAAGCAAAGTACTCCTGTTTCCTCTCGAGTCGCGACGGGTACCTATTGAGCGCACTGAGTAGCCTTAGTGAGTCAAGCCTCCCGTGGAGTTTGGAGAGACGACTCGGGATTGCCCTCCAGGCCATGCAGTTAATGATGGCCCTCATCTCACTATAATGGGGGCGTCTTGTGGGTTTTCTCGAGCTGCGGCGCCAGTGTGGGGTTTCTCACGAGGTACGACGGGGACCTCAGGGAGCCTCTCGTGAGGTGCCAGGGAAGTTAAGTCTCCATGCGCATGGGTACTGGGAGCGCTTCATTGCTCTTGAGACATGGTAGGGGAATCGGGCCTCAAGATGCATCAAAGAAGGACTATCCAATCTTTCTCGGGTTGCGGCAGGAAACCCTGGGTTCCATCAACTTGTGCCGGAGATCTCAGGGAGCTTGTCAGGGTGCCTCTGAGAAGTCAGGGACACTGTGGGTTGGAGGGACCTCTCGGGACTCCAGTGGTTTTGGTGCTATGGAAGAGGGCCTCATCTTGAGTTGAGGCAGGAACCTCAGGGTTCCTCTCCATTTCTGATTCGGATTGAAGGGTCCCAGCAGATTTGGGACAGGAGAGTCAGGCCTCGTCCTGTGTGGAGAATGGAACTCAGCTTGCCTCTCGAGTTGTGCACGGGGTGACAGACCACGTGTCGAGCTGTGTGTGGAACCTGTAGGTTTTTCCGGACGGTGCACGGGTGTGTCTGTGCCCCTTCGTGTTGTGCCTTCATCCACAGGGTTGCCTTCTAAGGGGTGTCCAGGCATCGGGTTCTTATCAACAGCGGGCCGGGCAATCGGAGTCTTTCGGCATGTGGCACCACCCACGAGGCTACGTCTCGAACTTCCTCGTGAGACCGGCATCATCCTGAGGTGCGCCGTTAAGGTCGGGAAACCCTTGCAGACAAATCAGGGGAATCGACCCTCCTGTCGTGATCAGGAGGGGAGAAGGCGTTCAAAAGAAATGGTGCCGGGAACTTCGGTGTTCCCCTCAAGTGAGACCAGTATGTTGGGGAACTTTTGGGGTTGCATCAGGGTGCCAAGTACTGTTTCCCACTTCAAGATGGAACGTGGGACTACTCTTGAGACGCTGTAGCGGGAAAGTGCCTCATATTGCGATGATGGGGCAACCACTTGGTTTTTCTCCAGTTACGGCGGGATTCTCGAGTTACGACGGGGATTTCAGGCTTCCTCTTGTGTTGTCCCAGGGAAGTCCAATCTTCAATTCGAGTTGCGAGGGAGAGCTGGGGATTGCGCACGAGTCACTGTAGGGAAAAAGAGACCTCATCTTGGCTTGTGTCCAGGATCTAATGTTCCTCTCCAGGGGCGACAGGGATCTCGGGGTTGCATTCCAGACTCACCCAGGGAGTCAGGCCTCATCTCGAGAGGAAGCAAATGACTCCACTCTCCTCTCGAGTCGCGACGGATATCTCTTGGAGCCCACTGAGTGGCCTACAGGGAGCCAAGCTTCCTGTGGATTTTGGAGAGAGGACTCGGTATTGCTCTCCAGGCCATGCAGAAAAAGAAGGCCCTCATCTCGCGATGACAGGGGCATCTCGTGGGTTTTCTCGAGCTGAGGCACAAGTGTGGTGTTTCCCACGTGGTAAGGCTGGGAGCTCAGGGAGCATCTTGTGCGGCGCCAGGGAAGTCAGGTCTCCATGCGCGTGGCGAGGGGGAGTGCGTCATTGCTCTCTTGTCATGATAGGGGATTTGGACCTCAAGACGCATTGAAGAAGGACTCTCAAGGTCTTTCTCAGGTTGTGGCAGGAAACCATGGGTTCCCTCGACTCATGCATGTTACGTCAGGGAGCTTCTCAGGTGCCTCTGTGAAATCAGGGATACTGTGGAGTTGGGAGTGACCTCTCGGAACTCCACTGGGTTTGGTGAAATGGAAAAAGGCATCATCTTTAGATAAAGCAGGAACATCAGGTTTCCTCTTCATTTCTGCCTCGGATCGCATGTTCCTGCAGAGTTGGGAGAGGAGAGTCAGGACTCATCTTGTGTGGAGGAATGGAAATCCGCTTGCATCTCGAGTTGTTCACGGGGTGACAGGCCTCTTGTAGAGCTGTATGTGGAACCTGTGGGTTTTTCTGGACGATGCACAGGGGTGTCAGTGCCCCTTTTGTTGTACCTTCATCCACAGGGTTGTCTTCAAAGAGGTGTCTGGTCATCGGGTTCTTCTCAAGAGTGTACTGGGAAATCGGGGTCTTTCGGCATGTGGCACCCCCCACGAGGCCACGTCTCGAAATTTCCCATGAGTCCGGCTTCATCCTGAGGTGCGCCGTGAATGTCGGGAACCCCTTTAAGTCAAAGCAGGGGAATCGACCCTCTTGTCGCTATCAGGAGGGGAGAAGGGGCTCAAAAGAAGTGGTGCCGGGAACCTCGGTGTTCCCCTCAAATGAAACCGGTGTGTCGGGGAACATTTGGGGTCGCATTAAGGGTGCCAAGTAACGTTTTGCACTTCAACACGGAACGTGGGACTTCTCTTGAGACGCTGTAGTGAGCACGGGCCCCATCTTGTGATGACGGGGGAACCACGTGGTTTTTCTCGAGTTGCGGCAGGGAATTCAGGCTTCCTCTTGTGTTGGCCCAGGGAAGTCCAAATTTCCATACGAGTTGAGAGCTAGAGCTGGGGGTTGGTTCGAGTTATTGCAGGGCAAAAGAGACCTCATCTAGGCTTGTGTCTAGGACCTAATGTTCCTTTCAAGGGGCAACAGGGATCTCGGAGTTGCATTCCAGATCCTCCCGAGGAGTCAGGCCTCTTCAAGAGGGTAATGAATGGACTCCCCTCTCCTCTTGAGTCGCGACGGGTATCTCTTAGAGCCCATTGTGTGGCCTAAAGGGAGTCAAGCCTCCTGTGGAGATTGGAGAGAGGACTCGGGATTGCTCTCCAGGCCATGCAGGAAAAGAAGGCCCGCATATCGTGATGACAGGGGCGTCTTGTGCATTTTCTCGAGGTGCGGTGCCAGGATGGGGTTTCTCACAAGATACGATGGGGAGCTCAGGGAGTCTCTCGTGTGGTGACAGGAAAGTCAGGTCTCCATGCACGTGTGGAGGGGGAGCGTGTCATTGCTCTCGAGTCATGGTAGGGACATCGGGCCTCAAGAGGCGTTGAAGAACGACTCTCAAGGTCTATCTCCGGTTGCGGCAGGAAACCATGGTTTTTCTCGACTTGTGCCGGTGACCTCAGGGAGCTTAACATGGTGCCTCTGAGAAGTCAGGGATTCTGTGGAGTTGGGAGGGGCCACTCGGGACACCACTGGGTGTGGTATAATGCAAGAGGGCCTCATCTCGTGTTGAGGAAGGAACCTCAGGGTTCCTCTCCATTTCAGACTCCGATCTCAGGATTCCTGCAGAGTTGGGACAGGAGAGTCAGGCCTCGTATTCTGTGGAGAAATGAAACTTAGCTTGCCTCTCGAGTTGTTCACGAGGTAACAGATCACTTGTCAAGCTGTATGTGGAACCTGCAGAATTTTCCAAAAGATGCATGGGTGTGCAGGGCCCCTCCTTATTGTGCCTTCATCCAACGGGATACATTCGAAGAAGTGTACGAGCATCGGGTTCTTATTAATAGCGGACCAGGAAATGGGGTCTTTCCGCATGTGGCACCACCCACGAGGCTACATCTCCAATTTCCTCGTGAGACCGGCCTCATTCTGAGGTGCGCTGGGAAGATCGGTAACACCTTCCAGACAAAGCAGGAGAATCGACACTCCTGTTGCAATCAGGAGGGGAAAAGGGGCTCAAATGATGTGGTGTGGGGAACATGGGTGTTCCCCTCGAGTGAGGCATGTACGTTGGGGAACTTTGCGAGTGCCATCATGGGTGCAGAGTACCATTTTGCACTTCAGTAGGTACGTGGGACTTCTTTTGAGACGCCGTGGCGGGCAAGGGGCTCATGCTGCGAAGACGATGGAACCACGTGGTTTTTCTCGAGTTGCGGCGGGATTCTCGAGTTACGACGGGGATTTCAGGCTTCCTCTTGTGTTGGCCCTGGGAAGCCCAAACTTCCCTTCGAGTTGCGAGCGAAAGCTGGGGGTTGTGCTCGAGTCACTGCAGGGCCAAAGAGACCTTATCTAGGCGTGTGTCCAGGACCTAATAGTCCTCTCATGGGAAGACAAGGATCTCGGGGTCGCACTCCAGACTCCACCGGGGAGTCAGGCTTCGCCTCGAGGGGAAGCAAAGGACTCCGCTCTCCTCTCGAGTCGCGACGCGGGGCTCTTGGAGCCCCCTGAGCGGCCTCAAGGGAGTCCAGCCTCCTCTTCCGTTTGGAGAGAGGACCCGGGATTGCTCTCCAGGCCATGCAGGAAAAGAAGGCCCTCAGCTCGCGAGGACGGGGGCGTCTCAGGGGTTTCCTTGAGCTGCGGCACCCGTGGGGGTTTTCTCCCGAGGAACGACGAGGATCTCAGGGAGCCTCTCGTGCGGCGCCAGGGAAGTCAGGTCTCCATGCGCGTGGCGAGGGGGAGCGCGTCCTGGCTCTCGAGTCACGGGAGGGGACTAGGGCCTCGAGACGCGTTGAAGAAGGACTCTCGAGGTCTTCCTCGGGAGGCGGCGGGAAACCCTCGTGTCCCTCGCCTTCTGCCGGGGACCTTAGGGAACTTCCCAGGGTGCCTCTGAGAGGCGAGGGATCCTGTGGAGGTGGCGGGGCCCCTCGGGACTCCGCTGGGTCTGGCGCAACGGAAGAGGGCCTCACCTCGAGGGGAGGCAGGAACCTCAGGCTTCCTCTCCGTTTCGGACTCCGACCGCAGGGTCCCTGCAGAGTTGGGACAGGAGAGTCAGGAATCGTCTTGTCTGAGGAAGGGAACTCCGCTTGCCTCTCGAGGTGCTCAGGGGGTCTCAGGCCCCTTGTTGAGCTGTGTGTGGAACCTGCGGGTATTTCCGGAAATGCACGACGGTGACAGTGCCCCTTCGTGTTGTGCCTTCACCCACTGGGTTGCCTTCGAAGAGGTGTCTGGGCCTCTGGTTCTTTTTAAGAGCGGACCGGGAAATAGGGGTCTTTCGGCATGTGGGACCACCCACGGGGCGAGTTTCAAATTTCCTAGTGAGGAAGGCTTCATCCTGACGTGTGCCGGGAAGGCCGGGGACCCTTCCAGACAACGCAGGGGGATCGACTCTCCTGTCGCCATCAGGAGGGGAGAAGGGGCTCAGATGAAGTGGGGCCGGAACCCTCGGTGTTACCCTCGAGGGAAACCGGCGTGTGGGGGACTTTTGGGGGTTGCATGAAAGGAGTCAGGTACCATTTCGCAGGTCAGGACAGAACCCGGGACTTCCCTTGAGACGCCGTAGCGGGCAAGGGCCTCATCTTGCGAAGACGTTGGAACCATGTGGATTTTCTCGAGTTGCGGCGGGATTCTAGAGTTACGACGGGGATTTCAGGCTTCCTCTTGTGTTGGCCCCGGGAAGCCTAATCTTCCATTCGAGTTGCGAGGGAAAGCTTGGGGTTGCACTCGAGTCACTGCAGGGCCAAAGAGACCTCATCTAGGCCTGTGTCCGGGACTTAACATTCCTCTCAAGGGAAGACAGGGATCTCAGGGTGGCGTTCCAGACTCCCCCGGGGAGTCAGGCCTAGATTCGAGGGCAAGCAAAGGATGCCGCTCTCCTCTCAAGTCGCGACGCAGATCTCTTGGAGCCCACTGAGTGGCCTCAATGGAGTCAGGCCTTCTCTTCAGTTTGGAGAGAGGACTCAGGATTGCGGTCTGGGTCAGGCAGGAAAAGAAGGCCCTCACCTCGCGAGGATGGGGGCTTCTCAGGGGTTTCCTTGAGCTGCGGCGCCCGTGGGGGTTTTCTCACGAGGCAAGACGAGGATCTCAGGGAGCCTCTCGTGCGGTGCCAGGGAAGTCAGGTCTCTGTGCGCGTGGCGAGGGGGAGCGCTTCATGGCTCTCGAGTCATGGGAGAGGACTAGGGCCTACAGACGCGTTGAAGAAGGACACTCGAGGTCTTTCTGGGGTTGCGACGGGAAAGCCTCATTTCCCTCGACTTCTGCCGGGGACCTGAGGGAACTTCCCAGGGTGCCTCTGATAGGTGAGGGATGCTGTGGAGTTGGCGGGGCCTCTCGGGACTCCGCTGGGCTTGGCGCAATGGAAGAGGGCCTCATCTCGAGGGGAGACAGGAAACTTAGGCTTCCTCTCCTTTTCGGACTCCAACCACAGGGTCCCTGCAGAGTTGGGACAGGAGAGTCAGGCCTCGTCTTGTCCGAGGAAGGGAACTCCGCTTGCCTCTCGAATTGCTCAGGGTGTCTCACGCACCTCGTCGAGCTGTGTGTGGAAACCGCGGGTTTTTCCGGACGACTCACGGGGGTGTTAGTGCCCCTTCGAGTGGTACCTTCACCCACAGGGTTGCCTTCGAAGAGGGGTCCGGGCCTCGGGTCCTTCTCAAGAGCGGACCGGGGAATCGGGGGCGTTCGGCATGTGGCACCACCCACGTGGCTCGTCTCGAATTTCCCCGTGAGACCGGCCTCATCCTGAGGTGCGCCGGGAAGGCCGGGAACCCCTTCCAGACCACGCAGGGGAATCGCCTCTCCTGTCGCGATCAGGAGGGAAGAAGGGCCTCAGATGAAGCTGTGCCGGGACTCTCGGTGTTCCCCTCGAGGGAACCCGGCGTGTCGGGGAACTTTTGGGTGTCGTACGAAGGGTGTCAGGTACCGTTTCGCACTTCAGGGTGGAACATGGGACTTCCCTTGAGACGCCGTAGTGGGCAAGGGCCTCATCTTGCGAAGACGTTGGAACCACGTGTTTTTTCTCGATTTGCGGCGGGATTCTCGAGTGACGACGGGGATTACAGGCTTCCTCCTCTGTTGGCCCTGGGAAGCCCCGTCTTCCATTCGAGTGGCGAGGGAAAGCTGGGGGCTGCCTTGAGTCACTGCAGGGCCAAAGAGACCTCATCTAGGCGTGTGTCCAGGACCTAATGTTCCTATCCAGGGAAGGCAGGGATCTCGGGGTTGCATTCCAGGATCCCCCGGGGTGTCAGGCCTCGTCTCGAGGGGAAACCAAGGACTCCGCTGTCCTCCAGAGTCGCGACGCGGATCTCTTGGAGCCCCCTAGTGGCCTCAGTGGAGTCAAGCCTCCTCTTCATTTTGGAGAGAGGGCTCGGGATTGTTCTCCAGGCCATGTAGGAAAAGAAGGCCCTTCACCTCGTGAGGACGGGGGCGTCTTAGGGGTTTCCTCGAGCTGCGGCGCCCTTGGGGGTTTTCTCGCGAGGCACGACGAGGATCTCAGGGAGCCTCTCGTGCGGCGCCAGGGAAGTCAGGTCTCCCTGCGCGTGGCGAGGGGGAGCGCGTCATGGCTCTCGAGTCACGGGAGGGGAGTAGGGCCTCGAGACGCGTTGAAGAGGGACTATGGAGGTCTTTCTCGGGTTGTGTCGGGAAAAGTCATTTCCCTCGCCTTCTGCCGGGGACCTTAGGGAACTTCCCAGGGTGTCTCTGAGAGTTGATGGATACTGTGGAATTGGCGGGGCCTCTCGGGACTCCGCTGGGTTTGTCGCAATGGAAGAGGGCCTCATCTCGAGGGGAGGCAGGAACCTCAGACTTCCTCTCTGTTTCGGACTCAGACCGCAGGATCCCTGCAGAGTTGGGACAGGAGAGTCAGGCTACGTCTTTTCTGAGGAATGGAACTCCGCTTGCCTCTCGAGTTGTTCATCGGGTTTCAGGCCCCTTGTCAAACTGTGTGTGGAATCTGCAGGTTTTTCCAGACGATGCACGGGGGTGTCAGTGATCCTTCGATTTGTGCCTTCATCCACAGGGTTGCCTTCGAAGAGGTGTCCGGGCATCGGGTTCTTATGAAGAGCGGACTGGGAAATCGGGGTCATTCAGCATTTGGCAGCACCTACATGGGTTGTCTCGAATTTCCTCATGAAACCGGCCTCATCCTGAGGTGTGCCGCGAAGGTCATGAAACTCTTCCAGACAAAGCAGAGGAATCGACCCTCCTGTGGCGATCAGGAGGGGAGAAGTGGCTCAGATGAAGTGCTGCTGGGAACCTTGGTGTTTCCCTCAAGTGAGACAGGTATGTCGGGTAACTTTTGGGGTCACATAAAGCGTTCCAAGTACCGTTTCACTCTTCAAAATGGAAAGTTGGACTTCTCTTGGGGTGCTCCAGCGGGCAAGGGCCTCATCTTGGAATGACTACGGAACCACTTGGTTTTTCTCGAGTTGCGGTGGGATATTTGAGTTACCACAGGGAATTCATGCTTCCTCTTATGTTGGCCCACAAAAGTCTTATCTTCCATTCGAGATTCGAGGAAGAGCTGGAGGTGCGCTCTAGTCACTGAAGGCAAAAGAGACCCCACCAAAGCTTGTGTGCAGGACCTAATGTTCATTTCAAGACTCGAAAGAAATCTCGGGGTTGCATTCCAGACTCACCTTGGAGTCAGGCCTCGTCTCGAGGGGAAGCAAAGGACTCTGCTCTCCTCTCGAGTCGGACGGGTATGTCTTGGAGCCCACTGAGTGGCTTAAAGGGAGTCAAACCTCCTCTGGTGTTTGGAGAGAGGACACGGGATTGCTCTTCAGGCAATGCATGAAATGAAGGCCCTCATCTCCCAATGACTGGGGCGTCTCGTAGGTTTTCTCGAGCTGTGGCGCTAGTGTGGGGTTTCTCACGAAGTAAGACTGGGAGCTCAGTGAGCCTCTCACGTGGTGCCAGGGCAGTCAGGTCTCTATGCACGTGGTGAGAGGGAGCCCGTCATTGTTCTCGAGTCATGGTAGGGGAATTGGGCCTGAAGACGTGTTAAAGAAGGACTCTCAAGGTCTTTCTTGGGTTGCAGCAGGAAACCCTGGGTTCCATCGACTTGTGCCAGTGACCTCAGGAAGCTTCTCAGCGTGCCTCTGAGAAGTCAGGGTCACTGTGGAGTTGGGAGGGGCCTCTCGGAACTCCACTGGGTTTGGTGCAATGGAAGAGGGCCTCATGACAAGTTGAGGCAGGAACCTCAGGGTTCCTCTCCTGGCTTCGAATGCGCCGGATCTGACTCGGATCCCAGAGTCCCTGCAGAGTTGGGACAGGAGAGTCAGGCCTCGTCTTGTGTGGAGGAATGGAACTCCGCTTGACTCTCGCGTTGTTCATGGGGTGACAGGCCACTTGTCGATTTGTATGTGGAACTTGCGGGTTTTTCTGGACGATGCACCAGGGTGTCAATGCCCCTTCGTGTTGTGCCTTGATCCACAGGATTGCCTTCGAGTTGGGTTCTGCCATCGGGTTCTTATCAAGAGCGGACCAGGGAATCGGGGTCTTTTGGCATGCCGCACCACCCATGAGGCTATGTCTCGAATTTCCTCGTGAGACTGGCCTCATCTTGATGTGCGCCAGGAAGGTCGGGAACGCCTTCCAGACAAAGCAGGGGAATCGAACCTCCTGTCGCGATCAAGAGGGGAGAAGAGTCTCAGATGAAGTGGTGCCGGGAACCTCGGTGTTCTCCTCAAGTGAGACTGGTATGTCGGGGAACTTTTGGGGTCGCATCAAGGGTTCCAAGTAACTTTTCGCTCTTCAATACGGAACGTGGGACTTCTCTTGAGACGCTGTAGCGGGCAAGGGCCTCATCTTTCGATGACGGGGGAACCACGTGGTTTTTCTTGAGTTGTGGCGGGATTCTCGAGTTACGACGGGGAATTCAGGCTTCCTCTTCAACTGGCCCAGGGAAGTCCAGTTTTCATTCGAATTGCGAGTTAGAACTGGGGATTGCTCTTGAGACACTGCAGGGCCAAATAGACCTCATCTAGGCTTGTGTCCAGGACCTAATGTTCCTCTGCTGGGGCGACAGCGATCTCGGCATTGCATTCTCGACTCACCCTGGGAATCAGGCCTCGTCTCGAGGGGAAGCCAAGGACACCGCTCTCCTCTCGAGTCGCGACGGGTATATCTTGGAGCTCACTGTGTGGCCTAAAATGAGTCAAGCCTCCTGTGGAGTTTGGAGAGAGGACTCAGGATTGCTCTCCAGGCCATACAGCAAAAGAAGGCCCTCATCTCGTGAGGACTGGGGCGTCTCGTGTGTATTCTCGAGCTGCGGCTCCAGTGTGGTGTTGCTCACGAGGTATAATGGGGAGCTCAGGGAGCCTCTCCTGTGGCGCCAGGGAAGTCAGGTTTCTATGCGCGTGGCTAGGGGGAGCGCGTCATTGCTCCTGAGTCATGGTAGGGGAATCGCACCTCAAGACGCATTGAAGAAGGACTCTCGAGGTCTTTTACGGGTTGGGGCAGGAAACCCTTGGTTCCCTCGACTTGTGCCGGTGATCTCAGGAAGGTCTAAGGGTGCCTCTGAGAAGTCAGGGATACTGTGCAGTTGGGAGGGGCCTCTCGGGACTCCACTGGGTTCGGTGCAATGGAAGAGGGCCTCATCTCGAGTGGAGGCAGGAAACTCATGTTTCCTCTCCTGACTTCCCCTGGGCCAGATCTGACTCGGATCGCAGTTTCGCTGCAGAGTTCGAACAGGAGAGTCAGGCCTCGTCTTGTGTGGAGGAATGGAACTCTGCTTGCCTCTCCAGTTGTTCACGGGGTGACAAGTCACTTCTCGAGCTGTGTGTGGTACCTGCGGGTTTCTCCGGATGATACCTGTGGGTGTCAGTGCCCCTTCGTGTTGTGCCTTCTTCAAAAGGGTTATCTTCAAAGAGGTGTCTGGGCATTGGGATCTTATCAAGAGCGAACCGGGAAATTGGGGTCTTTCGGCATGTGTCACCATCCACGAGGCTATGTCTCGAATATCCTCGTGAGACCGGCCTCATCCTGAGATGCACCGGGAAAGGCGGGAACCCCTTCAAGACAAAACAGGGGAATCGACCCTCCTGTCGCGATCAGGAGGGGAGAAGGGGCCCAGATGTAGTGGTGCCGGGAACCTCGGTGTTCTCCTCGAGTCAGACTGGTGTGTCGAGGAACTTTTGAGGTCGCATCAAGGGTGCCAATACCGTTTCGCACTTCAAGACGGAACGTGGGACTTCTCTTGAGACGCTGTAGGGGGCAAGGGCCTCATCTTGCGATGACGGGGGAACCACGTGGCGTTTCTCGAGTTGTGGCGGGATTCTCGAGTTTCTACGGGGAATACAGTCTTCCTCATGTGTTGGCCCAGGGAAGTCCTATCTTCCATTCGAGTTTCAAGGGAGAACTGGGGATTTTCCACGAGTCACTGCAGGGCAAAATAGACCTCATCTAGGCTTGTGTCCACGACTTAATGTTCGTCCCTAGGGGCGACAGGGATCTGGGGGTTGCATACCAGACTCACCCGGGGAATCAGGCCTCGTCTCGAGGGGAAGCAAAGAACTCCGCTGTCCTTTTGAGTCGCGATGGGTATCTCTTGGAGCCCACTGTGTGCCCTAAAGGGAGTCAAGCCTCCTGTGGTGTTTGGATAGAGGACTCGGGATTCCTCTCCAGGCCATGCAGGAAAAGAAGGCCCTCATCTCGCGATGACGGCGGCATCTCGTGGGTTTTCTAGACTGCCGCGCTAATGCCGGGTTTCTGACGAGGTACGAGAGGGAGCTCAGGGAGCCTCTCTTGTGGCTCCAGGGAAGTCAGGTCCCCATGAGATGGCTAGGGGGAGTTCGTCATTGCTCTCGAGTCATGGTAGGGTAATCGGGCCTCAAGACGGGTTGAAGAAGGACTCTCGAGGTCTTTCTCGGGTCACTGCATAAAACCCAGGGTTCCCTTGACTTGTGCCTGCGACCTCAGGGAGCTTCTCAGAGTGCCTCTGAGAAGTCAGGGATACTGTGCAGTTTGGAGGGTCCTCTCGAGACTCCTCTGCATTTGGTGGAATGTAAGAGGGACTCATCTCGAGTTGAAGCAGGAACCTCAGTGTTCCTCTCCATTTCTGACTCAGATCGCAAGGTCCCTGCATGTTGGTACAGGAGAGTCAGGCCTCGTCTTTTCTGGAGGATGGGACTCCTCTTGCCTCTCGAGTTGTTCTCGAGGTGACAGGCCACTTGTCGAGCTGTGTGTGTAACCTGCCCGTTTTTCCGGATGATGCACAGGTGTGTTAGTGCCCCTTCGTGTTGTACCTTCATACTCAAGGCTGCCTTCCAAGAGGTGTCCGAGCATCGGATTCTTATCAAGAGCGGACCGGGAAATTGGAGTCTTTCGGCAAGTGGCACCACCCACAAAGCTACGTATCGAATTTCCCCATGAGACCGGCCTCATCCTGAGTTGTGCAGGGAAGGTCGGGCCCCCTTGCAGACAAAGCAGGGGAATCGACCCACCGGTCACCATCAGGAGGGGAGAAGGGGCTTAAATGAAGTGGTGCCGGGAACCTCGGTGTTCCCCTTGAGTGAGACCGGCGTGTTGGGGCACTTTTGGGGTCGCATCAAGGGTGCCAAGTACCATTTCGCATTTCAAGACGGAACCTGGGACATCGTTTGAAACGCTGTAGTGGGCAAGGGCCTCATCTTGCGATGACGGGAGAACCACGTGGTTTTGCTCGAGTTGCGGCGGGATTCTCGAGTTATGACCGGGAATTTAGGCTTCCTCTTGTTGGCCTTGAAATCCAGTCTTCCATTGGGGTTGCGAGGGGGAGCTGGGGATTGCACTAGAGTCACTGCAGGGCAAAAGAGACCTAATCTAGGCTTGTGTCCAGGATCTAATGTTGCTCTCCAGGGGCGACAGGGATCTCGGGTTTGCATTCCAGACTCATCCGGGGAGTCAGTTCTCACCTCGAGGGTAAGCAAAGAATTCCGCTCTCGTCTCGAGTCGTGATGGGTATCTCTTGGAGCCCAATGTGTGTACTAAAGGGAGTCAAGCCTCCTGTGGAGTTTGGAGAGAGGACTCGGGATTGGACTCCAGGCCATGCAGGAAAAGGAGGCCCTCATCTCGAGATGACAGTGGCGTCTCGTGGGTTTTCTCGAGCTGTGGCGCCAGTGTGGAGAGTCTCATGAAGTACCACGGGGATCTCAGGGAGCCTCTTGTGTGGCGCCAGGAAAATCCAGTATTCCTTTCGAGTTGCGAGTTAGAACTGGGGATTGCTCTCCAGTCACTGCAGGGCAAAATAGACATCATCTACGCTTGTGTCCAGGACCTAGTGTTCCACTACTGGGCCGACAGGGATCTCAGGGTTGCATTCTCAACTCACCCGGAGAGTCAGGCCTCGTCTTGAGGGGAAAAAAAGGACTCCACTCTCCTGTCGATTCGCGACGGGTATCTCTTGGAGCCCACTGCGTGGCGTAAAGGGAGTGAAGCCTCCTATGGAGTTTGGAGAGATGACTCGGGATTGTTTTCCTGGCCATGCAGGAAAAAAGGCCCTCATCTCGCGATGACCGGGGCGTCTCGTGGGTTTTCTCCAGCTGCGGCGCCAGTATCAGATTTCTCACGAGGTACGACGGGGAACTCAGAGAGCCTCTCGTGTGGTGCTAGGGACGTCAGGTCTCCGTGCATGTGGTGAAGGGGAGTGCGTGATTGCTCTCGAGTCATAGTAGGCGAATCGGGCCTCAAGACGCATTGAAGAAGGACTCTCGAGGTCTTTCTCGGGTTGCGGCAGGGAACCCTGGGTTCCCCCGACTTGTGTCGGTGACCTCAGGCAACTTCTCAGGGTGCCTCTGAGAAGTCAGGGACACTGTGGATTTGGGAGGGGCCTTTCGTTACTCAACTGGGTTTGGTGCAATCGAAGAGGGCCTCATCTCGAATGGAGGCAAGAAACTCAGGGGTCCTCTCCATTTCTGACTCGGGTCGCAGAGTACCTGCCGAGTATGGACAAGAGAGTCACGCCTCGTCTTCTGTGGAGGAATGGATCTCCGCTTGCCTTTCGAGTTGTTCACGGAGTGACAGGCCACTTGTTGAGCTGTGTGTGGAACCTGCGGGTTTTTCCAGACGATGCAGAGGGGTGTCAGTGCCCCTTCGTGTTGTGCCTTCATCCAAAGGGTTGCCTTCAAAGAGGTGTCCGGGCATCAGGTTCTTTTCAAGAGCGTACCAGAAAATTGGGGTCTTTCAGCATGTGGTACCACCCACGAGGCTACGTCTCGAATTTCCTCGGGAGACCGGCCTCATCCTGAGGTTCGCCGGGAAGGTAGGGAACCCCTTGCAGACAAAGCAGGGGAATCGATCCACCGGTCACGATCAGAAGGGGAGAAGGGGCTTAGATGAAGTGGTGCCGGGAACCTCGGTGGTCCCCTCGAGTGAGACCGGTATGTCACGGCACTTTTGAGGTCGCATCAAGGGTGCCAAGTACAGTTTCGCACTTCAAGACGGAACGTGGGAATTCTCTGGAGATGCTGTAGCGGGCAAGGGCCTCATATTGCGATGACGAGGGAAACACGTGGTTTTTCTCGAGATGCGGCGGGATTCTCGAGTTACGACGGGGAATTCAGGCTTCCTCTTGTGTTGGCCCAGGAAGTCCAATCTTCCATTCAACTTGTCACAGAGAGCTGTGGGTTGCTCTCGAGTCACTTCAGGGCAAAGAGTCCTCATCTAGGCTTGGGTCTAGGACGTAGTGTTCCTCTCCAGGGGCAACAGGGATATCGGGGTCGCATTCCAGTCTCACCTGGTGGGTCACGCCTCATCTCGAGTGGAAGCAAAGGACTCCACTATCCTCTCGAGTCACGACGTGTAACTCTTGGAGCCCAATGAGTGGCCTAAAGGGAGTCAAGCGTCCTGTGTAGCTTGGACAGAAGGTTCACGCTTGATCTGCATACCATTCAGTTAAAGATGGCCCTCCTCTCTTGATGACGGGAGCATCTCATGGGTTTTCTCGAGCTGCGGCGTCAGTGTGGGGTTTCTCACGAGATATGATGGGGAGCTCAGGGAGCCTCTCGTGTGGCGCCAGAGAAGTCAGGCCTCCATGCGTGTGGCCAGGCAGATCGCGTCATTGCTCTGGAGTCATGGGAGGGACTAGGGCCTCAAGACGCATTTAAGAAGGACTCTCGAGGTCTTTCTTGGGTAGGGGCGGGAAACACTTATTTCCCTCGACCTCTACCGGGGACCTTAGGGAACTTCCCAGGTGCCTCTGAGAGGTGAGGGATACTGAGGAGTTAGAGGGGCCTCTCGGGACTCGACTAGGTTTGACGAAATGAAAGAGGGCCTCATCTCGATTGGAGGCAGGAACCTCAGGCTTCCTCTCCATTTCTGACTCCGACCGCAGGGTCCCTGCAGGGTTGGGACAGGAGAGTCAGGCCTCGTCTTGTCTGAGTAATGGAACTCTGCTTGCCTCTTGAGTCGTTCAGTGGGTTTCAGGCCCCTTGTCGAGCTGTGTGTGGAACCTGCGGGTGTTTCCAGAAGATGCACAGGGGTGTCATTGCCCCTTCATTTTGTGCCATCCCCCACAGGGTTGCCTTCAAAGAGGTGTCCGGGCATCGGGTTCATTTCAAGAACGGACCGGGAAATCGGGGTCGTTCGGCATGTGGCAGCACCCACGTGGCTCATCTCGAATTTCCTCGTGAGACCAGCATCATCCTGAGGTGCGCCGGGAAGTCCGGGAACACCTTCCACACAAAGAAGGGGAATCGACTCTCCTGTCGTGATCAGGTGGGGAGATGGGGCTCAGATGAAGTGGGGCCGGGACTCTAGGTGTTCCACTCGAGGGAACCCGGCATTTCAGGGAACTTTAGGGGTCGCAACAAGGGAGCCAAGTACCGTTTCCCACTTCAGGACGGAACATGTGACTTCCCTGGGGACGCTGTAGCGGGCAAGGGCCTCATTCTGTGAAGACGTTGGAACCACGTCGTTTTTCTCGAGTTGAGTCTGGATTCTCGAAAACGACGGGGATTTCAGGCTTCCTCTTGGCTTGGCCCTGGGAAGCCCAATCTTCCCCTGGAGTTGCGAGGGAAAGCTGGGGGTTCTGCTCGAGTCACTACAGGGCCAAAGAGACCTCATCGAGGCTTGGGTTCAGGACCTAATATTCCTCTCAAGGGAAGACAGGGATCTCGGGTTTCCATTCCAGACTCCCCCGGGGAGTCAGGCCTCGCCTCGAGGGGAAGCAGAGGACTCCGCTTTCCTCTCAAGTCGCGACACGGATCTCTTGGAGCCCAATGAGTGGACTCAAGGGTGTCGAGCCTCCTCTTCAGTTTGGAGAGAGGACTCGGGATTGCTCTCCAGGCCAGGCAGGAAAAGAAGGCCCTCATCTAGCGATGACGGAGGCATCTCATGGGTTTCCTCAGGCTGCGGCGCCCATGGGAGTTTTCTCACGAGGCACGACGAGGACCTCAGGGAGCCTCTCGTGCGGTGCCAGGGAACTCATGTCTCCATGCGCATGGCGAGGGGGAGCTGGTCATCACTCTCGAGTCATGGGAAGTGACTAGGGCCTCAAGACGCGTTGAAGAAGGACTCTCGAGGTCTTTCTCGGGTGGCGGCGGGAAACCCTCGTTTCCATCGACTTCTGCAGGGGACTATAGGGAACTTCCCATGGTGACTCTGAGAGGTGAGGGATGCTGTGGAGTTGGCAGGGCCTCTCGGGACTCTGCTGGGTTCGGCGCAATGGAAGAGGGCCTCATCTCGAGGGGAGGCAGGAACCTCAGGCTTCCTCTCCGATTCTGACTCCGACTGCACGGTCCCTGCAGTGTTGGGACAGGAGAGTCATGCCTCGTCTTGTCTGAGGAATGGAATTCTGGTTGCCTCTCGAGTTGTTCCGGGAGTCTCAGGCCCCTTGTCGAGCTGTGTGTAGACCCTGCGGGTTTTTCCGGATGATGCACGGGGGTGTCAGTGCCCCTTCATGTTGTGCCTTCACTCACAGGGTTGCCTTCGAAGAGGTGTCCGGGCATCGGGTTCTTATCAAGAGCAGACCGGAAAATCGGGGTCGTTTGGCACGTGGCACCTCACACATGGTTAGTCTCGAATTTCCTCCTGAGACCGGCCTCATCCTGAGGTGCACCAGGAAGGCCGGGAACCCCTTCCAGAGAAAGCAGGGGAATCGACTCTCCTGTCGCGATCAGGAGGGGAGAAGGGGCTCAGATGAAGTGGTGCCGGGACCCTCGGTGTTCCCCTCGAGGCACCCAGCGTGTCGGCGAACTTTTGCGGTCTCATCAAGGGTGTCAAGTACCGTTTTACACTTAAGGACGGAACATGGGACTTCCCTGGAGACGCCGGGAATTTCGGTCTTCCCCTGGAGTGAGACCGGTATGTTGGGGAACTTTGGGGTCGCATCAAGTGTGCCAAGTAGCATTTCGAACTTTAAGATGGAACGTGGGACTTCTCTTGAGACTCTAGCTGGCAAGGGCCTCATATTGAGATGAAGGGGGAACCACATGGTTTTTAAGACTTGAGGCTGAATTCTCGAATTACGATGGGAAATTTAGACTTCCTCTTGTGTTGACCGTGGGAAGACCAATCTTCCATTCAAATTGTGAGGGAGAGATGGAGGTTGCTCTCGAGTCACTGTAGGGCAAAATAGACCTCATCTAGGCTTGTGTCTAGGACAAAATGTTCCACTCCAGGGGCGACAGGGATCTCGGGGTTGCATTCCAAACTCACCCGGGGAGTCAGGCCTCGTCTCTAGGGAAGCAAAGGACTCCGCTCTCCTCTCGAGTCGCACCGGGTATTTCTTGGACCCAACTGAGTGGCCTAAAGGGAGTCAATCCTCCTGTGAAGTTTGGAGAGAGGACCAGGAATTGCTCTCCAGGTCAGGCAGGAAAAGAAGGCCCCCATCTCTCCTTGACGGGGGCATCTTGTGGTTTTTCTTGAACTGCGGCGCCACTGTGGGTTTTCTCACGAGGTACGATGGGGTACTCAGGGAGCCTCTTGTGTGGTACTAGGGAAGTCAGTTTTCCTGCTTGTGGCGAGGGGAGCGCGTCCTTGCTCTGGAGTCATGGTAGGGGAATCGGGCATCAAGAGACGTTGAAAAAGGACTCTCCAAGTCTTTCTCGGGTTACTTCAGGAAACTCTGGGTTCCCTCAACTTGTGCCAGTGACCTCAGGTAGCTTCTCAGGGAGCCTCTGAGAATTCAGGGATACTGTGGTGTTGGGAGGGGCCTCTCGGGACACCACTGAGTTTGGTTCAATGGAAGAGGGCCTCTTCTCTAGTTGAGGCAGGAACCTCAGGGTTCCTCTCCATTTCTGACTCCAATTGCAGGGTCCCTGAAGAGTTGGGACAGGAGAGTAAGGCCTCGTCTTGTGTGAAGGAATGCAACTTCACTTGCCTCTCGAGTTGTTCACGAGGTGCAGTCCACATTTGGAGCTGTGAGTGGAATCGGCGGGTTTTTCCAGACGATGCATGGGAATGTCAGTGTCCCTTCGTGTTGTGCCTTCATCCACAGGGTTGCCTTCGAAGAGATGTCCGGGCGTCAGGTTCTTATCTAGAGTGGACCGGGAATTCGGGATCTTTCAACATGTGGCACCAACCATGAGGCTACTTTTCGAATTTCCTCATGAGACCGGCCTCATCCGGAGGTTTGCGGGGAACGTCGGGAACCCCTTGCAGACAAACATGGGAGTCGACCCTCCTGTCGCGATCAGGAGGGGTGAAGGGGCTCAGAGGAAGCGGTTCCGGGACCCTCGGTGTTCCCCTCGGGGGACCCCGGCGTGTTGGGGGACTTTTGGGGGTCGCAGGAAGGCTGTCAGGGACCGTTTCGCCCTTCAGGGCGGAACAGGGGACTTCCCTTGAGACGCCGTCGCGGGCAAGGGCCTCATCTTGCCAAGAGGTGGGAACCACGTGGTTTTTCTCGAGTTGCGGCGGGATTCTCGAGTTACGACGGGGATCTCAGCCTTCCCCTTGGGTTGGCCCTGGGAAGCCCAATCTTCCCCTCGGGTTGCGAGGGAAAGCTGGGGGTTGCGCTCGAGTCACGGCAGGGCCGAAGAGACCTCACCTAGGCGTGTGTCCGGGACCTAATATTCCTCTCCAGGGAAGGCAGGGATCTCGGGGTTGCATTCCAGTCTCCCCCGGGGAGTCAGGCCTCGTCTCGAGGGGAAGCCAAGGACTCCGCTCTCCTCTCGAGTCGCAACGCGGGTCTCTTGGAGCCCCCTGAGCGGCCTCAAGGGAGTCCAGCCTCCTCTTCCGTTTGGAGAGAGGACCCGGGATTGCTCTCCAGGCCATGCAGGAAAAGAAGGCCCTCAGCTGGCGAGGACGGGGGCGTCTCAGGGGTTTCCTCGAGCTGCGGCGCCCGTGGGGGTTTTCTCCCGAGGCACGACGAGGATCTCAGGGAGCCTCTCGTGCGGCGCCAGGGAAGTCAGGTCTCCATGCGCGTGGCAAGGGGGAGCGCGTCCTGGCTCTCGAGTCACGGGAGGGGACTAGGGCCTCGAGACGCGTTGAAGAAGGACTCTCGAGGTCTTTGTCGGAGGGCGGCGGGAAACCCTCGTTTCCCTCGCCTTCTGCCGGGGACCTTAGGGAACTTCCCAGGGTGCCTCTGAGAGGCGAGGGATCCTGTGGAGTTGGCGGTGACCCTCGGGACTCCGCTGGGTCTGGCGCAACGGAAGAGGGCCTCAGCTCGAGGGGAGGCAGGAACCTCAGGCTTCCTCTCCGTTTCGGACTCCGACCGCAGGGTCCCTGCAGAGTTGGGACAGGAGAGTCAGGCCTCGTCTTGTCTGAGGAAGGGAACCCCGCTTGCCTCTCGAGTTGCTCAGGGGATCTCAGGCCCCTCGTCGAGCTGTGTTTTCAACCCGCGGGTCTTTGAGGACTGTGCACGGGGTTGGCAGTGCCCCTTCGTGTGGTGCCTTCACCCACAGGTTTGCCTTCGAAGAGGGGTCCGGGCCTCGGGTCCTTCTCAAGAGCGGACCGGGGAATCGGGGGCGTTGGGCATGTGGCACCACCCACGTGGCTCGTCTCCAATTTCCTCGTGAGGCCGGCCTCATCCTGAGGTGCGCCGGGAAGGCCGGGAACCCCTTCCAGACCATGCAGGGGAATTGACTCTCCTTTCGCGATCCGGAGGGGAGAAGGGGCTCAGATGACGGGGTGGCGGGACCCTCGGTGTTCCCCTCGACGGAACCTGGCATGTTGGGGAACTTTTGGTGTCGCAGGAAGGCTGTCAGGGACCGCTTCGCCCTTCAGGGCGGAACAGGGGACTTCCCTTGAGACACCATTGCGGGCAAGGGCCTCATCTTGCCAAGAGGTGGGAACCACGTGGTTTTTCTCGAGTTGCGGCGGGATTCTCGAGTTACGACGGGGATCACAGCCTTCCTCTTGGGTTGGCCCTGGGAAGCCCAATCTTCCCCTCGAGTTGCGAGGGGAGCTGGGGGTTGCGCTCGAGTCACTGCAGGGCCCAAGAGACCTCACCTAGGCGTTTGTCCGGGACCTAATATTCCTCTCCAGGGAAGGCAGTGATCTCGGGGTTGCATTCCAGGCTCCCCCGGGGTGTCAGGCCTCGTCTCGAGGGGAAGCCAAGGACTCTGCTCTCCTCTCGAGTCGTGACGCGGATCTCTTGGAGCCCCCTGAGCGGCCTCAAGGGAGTCCAGCCTCCTCTTCAGTTTGGAGAGAGGACTCGTGATTGGTCTCCAGGCCATGCAGGAAAATAAGGCCCTCATCTCGCGATGACCTGGGTGTCTCATGTGTTTCCTCGAGCTGCCGCGCCAGTGTGGATTTCCTCACGAGGTACGATGAGGATCTCAGGGAGCCTCTAGTGCAGTGCCAGGTTAGTCAGGTCTCCATGCGCGTGGCGAGGGGGAGCGTGTCATGGCGCTCGAGTCATTGTAGGGGAATCACGACTCAACACATTTTGAAGCACTCTCGAGGTCTTTCTCGAGTCGCGGCAAAAAACCCAGGGTTCCCTCGACTTGTGCCTGTGACCTCAGGGAGCTTCTCATTGTGCCTCTGAGAACTCAGGGATACTGTGGAGTTGGTAGGGGCCTCTCGGGACTCCACTGGGTGTGGTGCAATGGAAGAGGGCCTCATCTCGAGTGGACGCAGGAACCTCAGGCTTCCTCTCCGTTTCTGACTTGGATCCCATGGTCCCTGCAGAGTAGGGACAAGAGAGTCACACCTAGTCTTCTGTTGAGGAATGGACCTTCGTTTGCCTTTCGAGTTGTTTACAGGGTGACACGCCACTTGTCGAAATGTCTGTGGGACCTGCGGGTTTTTCTGGACGATGCACGAAGGTGTCAGTGCCCCTTCGTGTTGTGCCTTCATCCACAGGATTTCCTTCAGAGAGGTGTGCTGGCATCGGGTTCTTTTCAAGAGTGGACCGTGAAATTGGGGTCTTTCGGCATGTGGCACCACCCACGAGGCTACGTCTCGAACTTCCTCATGAGACCGGCCTCATCCTGAGGTGCGCCCGGAAGGTCGGGAACCCCTTGCAGACAGAGAAGGGGAGTCGACCCTCCTGTCGCAATCAGGAGAGGACAAGGGGTCAGATGAAGTGGTGCCGGGAACCTCGGTGTTCCCCTTGAGTGAGTCTGGTATGTCGCGGAACTTTTGGGGTCGCATCAAGGGTGCCAAGTACCTTTTCGCACTTCAGGATGGAACGTGGACTTCTCTTGAGATGCTGTAGCGGACAAAGGGCCTCATCTTGCGATGACGAGGGAAGCACGTGGATTTTCTCGAGTTGCGGTGGGATTCTCGAGTTACAACGGGGAATTCAGGCTTCCTCTTGTGTTGGCCCAGGAAGTCCAATCTTCCATTCGAGTTGCCAGGGAGAGCTGGGGATTGGGCTCCATTCACTGAAGGGCAAACTAGACCTCATCTAGGCTTGTATCCAGGACTTAATGTTCCTCTCCATAGGCGACAGGGATTTGGGGTTGCATTCCATACTCACCCGGGGAGTCAGGCCTCATCTCAAGGGGAAGCAAAGGACTCCACTCTCTTCTCGAGTCGCGACAGGTATCTCTTGGAGCCCACTGAGTGGTCTTTGCTCTGTAGGAGAGCTCTAGTGTACATAAGCCTGTACATAAGTGAACACAGACATTCTGTGTGCATGTTGCTGCGTACCCAAAATAGGGCCACAAGGAGCCTCATGCTCTCCATGCGGCTCGGAATCTGTGCAGCCACGCAGCAGCTGAAGAATCCAACCAATTGCTCTTTTCTTACCTCTGACAGAGCTCGCAATGCCGTAGCCCTTGGCAGTTTGGAAACACTGGACTCTAACCCCTCTCAAAGTAGGCCTGGGTTCTAGTTCGAATAGAAAGTCAATAGCGGAGCTGAGGACAGGAACGCGGCAGTCATTTATCACACGCTCCTGCAGCCTGCTACTACAGGGACACTAACGCTAGAAGCTAGGAATGTCTTTGCAAGGTGCGCAAAGGACAAGGGAGAACCTCGACCCTGACTCTAGTATTTCAGCCCCCTGAGCAGATCTGAGGTTCTCCCGCTGTAGAAGCTAACCCATTCCTTTCAAATACAGGCTTCCTAACACAGGGCCAGTTGGCTGCTTGCTCTTCCACGAAGCAGGCTTCCTTAACTTGCAAACTGCGAATTCCGCTTAACAGCCTGGAGGAAAAATCGCTTCTTGCAAGATTTTTTTCAGAGGCTGTATCCCCGGAGCTGGGGCCAAGCTAGGGGACCCATACTGACAAGGGAAGGCAAAATCACATCCAATGTCTTTGCTCTGGAGGACAACTTTGGTGAGCCTAAGTCTTTCAGGAATATTTCTGGCTCCAACAGAGTCAAATTCTGTGTGTGAAGCTGCACAGCCAAAATAGGGGAACAGAGACCCTGATTCTCTCTGTGTAGCTTTGAAGCTGTCATTCAAACAACAGCTTGAGAATCCATACAATGCTCTCCCTTACTGCTAAGAGAATTCTCATTGCTGTAGTCCTTGACAGTTTGTAGAAATCCGCACCCTAACCCTTCTCCAAGTAGGCCTGGGTCCTAGCTCGGAACAACAGGCAACGGCGGAGCTGAGGCCAGTAAGGCACAAGTGAGGTCTCACACATTCTTGAAGCCTGATCGTCCAGGAGCAGTAAGGCCTCTTTTTCCCTTCAGGAGGCTCGCTTGCCTTGCCTCCTGTGAACTGCATTTCCCAGCCTGGGGGCAAAGCTGTTCCTGGAGATTTTTTCTCAGGGGTTGTTTCCCTGGAGCTGGGTCGGACCTCGGGGGCCCAACTCACAGGGGAAGACAAAACCACATGGACAGGTCTATGCTCTGTAGGAGAGCTCTAGTGAACCTCATCTCTCAGGAACATTCTTGGCTTCTACAGAGACACCTCTGTGCATGAAGCTACACACCCAACATAGTGGCAAAGGGAGTCTGATTCTCTCCGTGGGTGCTGATGCTTTGTGGCAAAGCACCTGCTAAGAATCCATCCGCATAGGCTTCCCTCACCTTGACAGAGGTCTCATTGCTGTAGTCCTTGGCAGTTTGGAAAGAAGCTGACCCTTACCCTTCACCAAGTAGGCCCTTGTCCTTGTTTGAATGGAAAGGCAGTAGCTGAGCTGAGGCCAGTAAGGCGCCAGTCAAGTCTGACATATTCCCGATGCCTGCTCCTTCATGGAAAATAACGTTAGAATCTGGGAATGTCTTTGCAAGGCTGGCAAAGGGCAGTCAGGAACCTCGACCCTGCCTCTGGAATTTCTATCTTCTCAGCACATCTGGCGGTCTCGGTCAGGAGAAACTAACCCATTCCTTGCAAATATAGGCTTCCAAACACAGGCCGGTTGGCTGTCTCTTCTTGCCGAAGGAAGCTTGCTTATCCCACCTCCTGCGAACTCCGCTTCCCAGCCTGGGGGATAAGAGGTTCTTGGAGATCTTTTCTCAGAGGCTGTTTCCACGTAGCAGGGGCCGATCCCGGAGACCCACACGCACAGGGGAAGGGAAAACCGCATGGATAAGTCTTTGCTCTCTAGGAGTGCTCTAGTGAACCTCAGTCTATGGGGAATGTTCTTGGCTCCAACGGGGACATCTCTGTGTGGGAAGCTGCATAGCCAACATAGAGACACAGAGACCTGATTCTCTCTGTGCAGCTTTGACGCTGTCATTCAAACAACAAATTGAGAATCCACACAATGCTCTCCCTTACCACTGAGAGAGTTATCATTGCTGTAGCCCTTCGCAGTTTCTGGAAATCGACACACAAACACTTCTCCAAGTAGGCCTGGGTTCAAGTTCAGATGAACATGCAATAGCGGAGCTGAGGCCAGTAAGGCACCAGTCAGGTGTCACACACTCTGGCAGCCTGCTCCTCCAGGGACAGTAAGGCCTCTATTTTCCTTCAGGAGGCTCGCTTGCCTTACTTCCTGTGAACAGCGTTTCCCAGCCTGGGCGGAAAGCAGTTCCTGGAGATCTTTTCTCAGGGGCTGTTTCCCCGGAGTTGGGGCGGACCTCGGGGACCCAACTCACAGGGGAAGGCAAAACCAAATGGACAGGTCTATGCTCTGTAGGAGATCTCTAGTGAACTGCCGGGGTCCAGCCCCAGCTGATCCAGGGTATTCGAAGCAGAGACGGCGTAGGCGAGGGTCAGGGAACAACTGCTTAATTAAACGTTAATTAAGGATATAAAGAGTAATAAAATGAGGATAGTTCAGTAGGAAAATTCAGTGGAGAAAAGAGGCTGAGTAGCTTGGTTTACGCGGGGGACCAATAAAACTTCAAGACAAGAAGCTTGCACCACTTACGTAGGCCGCAGGCGTCCTTCCGTTCTCCCGAAGGAGAGGAGACACTGAGGCCTCCCCGGTCGGATCTTAGAAGCCCAGGCAAAATTAGTAAGCTTGGTGGGTTCCGCGCTCCAGATGGAGACTCAACCAGAGTGAGAGAGAGAGAGAGAGACATGGGGAGACCAGTATTTCGAGAAACTGATCCCAATTCTTTATTTTCCATGGTCTACTTTTATACACTGAGATGTTATGCAAAAGTCACGTGGGGTCAGCAGTCCTGACTTTTATCAAAGTCAGGTGCTTCATACAAAAGTATACAGAGGTCTTAGGGGTGTTACATCATCTTCTGGCCGGGGGGCCTGCTGACAATTTACGACCCTCTCCTTGTGACAGCGGTCAGTCAACCAGGACACTTATTTCTCCAGGGGTGATTATTCTTAAAACAGACGCCACCCAAATAAAGTTACATTCCTATAGGGTGAGGGTGTAGTGGGTTTTAGTTAAGGAAAGAATGTACTTAGCCTAAGGTCTAACGTGATTTATATCAAAGGTTAATACTTATTTCTTCTATATATTCATTAATGTGTATAAGGGCAGGGGATGTGGAGACTTAGCAGTAAACATCAGCTCAACAAATGAAAAACCCTTCACCAATATGATTTTTAATCAGCCCATTATACTTATACTAATAATTTTCTAACTTTCCTAAGGAACCTGTTTTTAGAAGGTTTAAAGCATCTCGTGCCTCTCATGGTTGAGAGGCTGTGAGCAATCACATGTGGCCGGACAAGCCTGTCAGGCAGGCTAGAGAACCTTCAGAGGAGTTTGTAGGTTAAAAAACTCTTGTCACACCCAGGGGTTTTTATCAACTGGAGCTCTAGGTTAACTCCTTCTCCGAAAGAGGTGGTGGGGGACAGCCCCCTGTAAAGTCAGAGGTGTAGGTGAGAGCACAAAGTAGTAAGGTAGGCAGGCTCTGGTGATGGGGGTAGATGCTCGAGGATTTCCAGGGGGACTCCTGAGGCTCGATCCCGCCTTTGCGTATGTCGAGCCTCCTTCCTCATGACCTTTGCCATGGGCGGAGTGCCTCACTCTGGCCCCCAACTGTGAACCTCCTCTCTCAGGAACATTCTTGGCTCCTATCGAGACACCTCTGTGTGTGTAGCTACACACGCAACGTAGGGGCAAAGGGAGCCAGATTCTTTCCGTGGGGTGCTGATGCTTTGTGGCAAAGCACCCGCTTGAGAATCCATCAGCTTACGCTTCCCTCGCCTTGACAGGGGTCTCATTGCTGTAGCCCTTGGCAGTTTGGAAAGAAGAGGACCCTTACCTTTCATAAAGTGGGCCCTTGTCCTAGTTTGAAAGGAAAGGCAAGAGCTGAGCTGAGGCCAATAAGGCGCCAGTCAAGTCTGACATATTCCTGAAGCCTGCTCCTTCATGGAAAATAACGCTGGAATCTAGGAATGTCTCTGCAAGGCTGGCAAAGGGCAGTCAGGAGCCTGCACCCTGCCTCTGGAATTACTGATTTCTGAGCAGATCTGGAGGTCTCCTTTAGGAGAATCTAACTCATTCCTTCCATATTGAGACTTCCAAAAACAGGCCGGTCGGCTGCCTCTTCGTGCCCGAAGGAGGCTTGCTTTTCCTGCCTCCTATGAACCCAGCTTCCCAGGCTCTGGGAAAAGCGGATATTGAAGATCTTTTCTCAGGGGTTTTTTCCATGGAGCTGGGGCCGAGACCAGAGACCCAATTGCACAGGGGAAGGAAAACCACATGGACAAGTCTTTGTTCTCCAGGAGACCTCTAAGTGAAACTTACTCTGTCAGGAACGTTCTTGACTCCTATGGAGTCACCCCTGTGTGTGAAGCTGCGTACCCAACAAGGGGGCACAGAGAGACAGATTCTCTCTTTGCAGCTTTGAAGCTGTCATTAGAACAACATGTTGAGAATCCATACAATGCTCTCCCTTACCTCTGAGAGAGTTCTCATTGCTGTAGCCCTTGGCAGTTTTTAGAAATCCGCACCCAAACCCTTCTCCAAGTACGCCTGGGTCCTGGTTTGGATGGCCATGCAATGGCGGAGCTGAGGTCAGTAAGGCACCAGTCAGGTGTCACACATTCTGGTAGCCTGCTCCTCCAGGGACAGTAAGGCCTCTTTTTCCCTTCAGGAGTCTCGCTTGCCTTGCCTCCTGTGAACTGCGTTTCCCAGCCTGTGCGAAAAGCGGTTCCTGGAGATCTTTTCTAAGGAGTTGTTTCCCCGGAGCTGGGGTGGACCTCGGGGACCCAACTCACAGGGGAAGGCAAAACTACACGGACAAGTCTATGCTCTGTAGGAGACCTTAGTGTATCTCAAGTCTTAGGAACATTCTTGGCTCGTACAGAGGCACCTCTGTGTGTAAAGCTACACACCGAACATAGGGGCACAGGGAGCCTGATTCTCTCCGTGGGGTGCTGATGCTTTGTGGCAAAACACCTGTTTGAGAATCCATCCGCTTACGCTTCCCTCGCCTTGACAGAGGTCTCATTGCTGTGTCCCTTGGCAGTTTGGAAAGAAGCAGACCCTTACCCTTTACCAAGTAGGCCCTGATCCTAGTTTGAAAGGAAAGGCAATAGCTGAGCTGAGGCCAGTAAGGCACCCGTCAACTCTGACATATTCCCGATGCCTGCTCCTTCATGGAAAATAGCGCTAGAATCTAGGAATGTCTTTGCAAGGCTGGCAAAGGGCAGTCAGGAACCTCGACCCTGCCTCTGGAATATCTATCTTCTGAGCAGATCTGGAGGTCTCCTTCTGGAGAAGCTAACCCATTCCTTGCAAATAGAGGCTTCCAAACACAGGCTAGTTGGCTGCCTCTTCTTGCCCGAAGGAGGCTTGCTTTTCCTGCCTCCTATGATCCCTGGTTCCCAGCATGGGGGAAAAGCAGATCTTGGAGATCTTTGCTCAGGGGTTGTTTCCACGGAGCTGAGGTTATGCTCGGAGACCCACACATACAGAGGAAAGCAAAACTACATGAACAAGTCTTTGCTCTCTAAGAGAGCTCTAGTGAACCTCAGTCTTTGACGAACGTTCTTGGTTCCTACAGGGACAACTTATGGGGTCAGAGAGCCTGATTCCCTCTGTGAAGGTTTAACGCTGTCATTCAGAAAACAGCTTGAGAATCCATACAATTCTCTCCCTTATCTCTGAGAGAGTTCTCATTGCTGTAGCCCTTGGCAGTTTTTTAGAAATCCGCACCCAAACCCTTCTCCTAGTAGGCCTGGGTCCTAGTTCAGAGGAACATGCAATGGCGGAGCTGAGGCCAGTAAGGCACCAGTCAGGTCTCACACACTCTTGCAGCCTGCTCCTCCAGGGGCAGTAAGGCCTCTTTTTCTCTGCAGGAGGCTCGCTTGCCTTGCCTTCTGTGAACTGCGTTTCCCAGTCTGGACGAAAAGCAGTTCCTGGAGGTGTTTTCTCAGGGGTTTCTTCCTCGGAGCTGGGGCGAACATCGGGAACCCAACTCACAGGGGAAGGCAAAACCATATGGACAGGTCTATGCTCTGTAGCAGAGCTCTAGTGAACCTCATCTCCCAGGAACATTCTGGGCTCCTATAGAAACACCTCTGTGTTTGAAGCTACACACCCAACATAGGGGCAAATGCAGCCTGATTCTCTCCGTGGGGTACAGATGCTTTGTGGCAAAGCACCTGTTTGAGAATCCATCCGCTTCCACTTCCCTCTCTTTGACAGAGGTCTCTTTGCTGTAGCCTTTGGCAGTTTGGAAAGAAGCAGACCCTTACCCTTCACCAAGTAGGCCCTTGTCCTAGTTTGAATGGAAAGGCGATAGCTGAGCTGAGGCCAGTAAGGCGCCAGTCAAGTCTGACATATTCCTGAAGCCTGCTCCTTCATGGAACATAACGCTAGAATCTAGAAATGTCTTTGCAAGGCTGGTAAAGGACCGTCAGGAACCTCGACCCTGCCTCTGGAATTTCCATCTTCTGAGCAGATCTGGAGGTCTTCTTTTGGAGAAGCTAACCATTCCTTCCAAATAGAGGCTTCCAACCACAGGCTAGTTGGCTGCATCTACTTGCCCGAAGGAGGCTTGCTTGTTCCGCTTCCTGTGAACTCCGCTTCCCGCCTGGGGGAAAAGTGGTTCTTGGAGATCTTTTTTCAGGGGCTATTTCAACGGAGTTGGAGCCGAGCCCGGAGACCCACACGCACAGAGGAAGGCAAAACCACATGGACAAGTCTTTGCTCTGTAGGAGAACTCTAGTTAACCTCAGTATGTGAGGAAAGTCTTGGATTCCACGGGGATACCTCTGTGTGTGGAGCTGCGTACCCAACAAGGGGGCACACAGGGCCTGATTCTCTCTTTGCAGCTTTGAAGCTGTCACTCAAACAACAGCTTAAGAATCCATACAATGCTCTCCCTTACCTCTGAGAGACTTCTCATTGCTGTAACCCTTGGCAGTTTTTACAAATCCGCACCCAAACCCTTCTCCAAGTAGGCCTGGGTCCTGGTTTGGATGGCCATGCAGTGGCGGAGCTGAGGTCAGTAAGGCACCAGTCAGGTGTCACACACTCTGGCAGCGTGCTCCTCCAGGGACAGTAAGGCCTATTTTTCCCTGTGGGAGGCTCGCTTGCCTGGCCTCCTGTGAACTGCGTTTCCCAGCCTGGGCAAACAGCGGTTCCTGGAGATCTTTTCTCAGGGGCTCTATCCCCAGAGCTGGGGTGGACCTCGGGGACCCATCTCACAGGGGAAGGAAAAACCACATGGACAGGTCTATGCTCTGTAGGAGACGTTAGTGTGTCTCATCTCTTAGGAACATTCTTGGCTCGTACAGAGACACCTCTGTGTGTAAAGCTACACACCGAACATAGGGGCACAGGGAGCCTGATTCTCTCCATGGGGTGCTGATGCTTTGTGGCAAAGCACCTGTTTGAGAATCCATCCGCTTACGCTTCCCTCGCCTTGACAGAGGTCTCATTGCTGTGTCTCTTGGCAGTTTGGAAAGAAGCAGACCCTTACCCTTCACCAAGTAGGCCCTGATCCTAGTTTGAAAGGAAAGGCAATAGCTGAGCTGAGGCCAGTGAGGCACCCGTCAACTGTGACATATTCCCGATGCCTGCTCCTTCATGGAAAATATTGCTAGAATCTAGGAATGTCTTTGCAAGGCTGGCAAAGGGCAGTCAGGAACCTCGACCCTGCCTCTGGAATATCTATCTTCTGAGCAGATCTGGAGGTCTCCTTCTGGAGAAGCTAACCCATTCCTTGCAAATAGAGGCTTCCAAACACAGGCCGGTTGGCTGCCTCTTCTTGCCTGAAGGAGGCTTGCTTTTCCTGCCTCCTATGATCCCTGGTTTCCAGCATGGGGGAAAAGCAGATCTTGGAGATCTTTGCTCAGGGGTTGTTTCCACGGAGCTGGGGTTATGCCCAGAGACCCACACATACAGGGGAAGGCAAAACCACATGAACAAGTCTTTGCTCTCTAAGAGAGCTCTAGTGAACCTCAGTCTTTGACGAACGTTCTTGGCTCCTATGCGGACACCTCTGTGTGTGAAACTGCGTACCCAACATGGCGGCAGAGAGCCTGATTCTCTCTGTGCAGGTTTAATGCTGTCGTTCAGAAAACAGCTTGAGAATCCATACAATTCTCGCCCTTACCTCTGAGAGAGTTCTCATTGCAGTAGCCCTTGGCAGTTTGTAGAAATCTGCAGCTAAACCCTTCTCCAAGTAGGCCTGAGTCCCAGTTCGGAGGAACAAGCAATGGCGGAGCTAAGACCATTATGGCACCAGTCAGTTTTCACACACTCTGGCAGCCTGCTCCTCCAGGGACAGTAAGGCTTCTTTTTCTCTGCAGGAGGCTCACTTGCCTTACTTCCTGTGAACAGCTTTTCCCAGCCTGGGCGAAAAGCGGTTCCTGGAGATCTTTTCTCAGAGGCTGTTTTCTCGGAGCTGGGGCGGACCTCGGGGACCCAACTCACAGGGGAAGGTGAAACCACATGTACAGGTGAGCACTCTGTAGGAGAGCTCTTGTGAGCCTCATCTCTCAGGAACATTCTTGGCTCCTGTAGAGACACCACTGTGTGTGAATCTACACACCCCACATAGGGGCAAAGGGAGCCTGATTCTCTCCGTGGGGTGCTGATGCTTGGTGGCAAAGAACCTTCCTGATAATCCATCCGCTTATGCTTCCCTCGCATTTACGGAGGTCTCATTGCTGTAGCCCTCGGCAGTTTGGAAAGAAGAAGACCCTTACCCTTCATAAAGTAGGCCTTTGTCCTACTTTGAATGGAAAGGCAATAGCTGAGCTGAGGCCAATAAGGCACCAGTCAAGTCTGACATATTCCCAAAGCCTGCTTCTTCAGGAAGATAACTGTAGAATCTAGGAATGTCTTTGCAAGGTTGGCAAAGGGCAGTCAGGACCCTGCACACTGCCTCTGGAATTACCGACTTCTGAACAGATCTGGAGGTCTCCCTTAGGGGAAGCTAACCCATTCTTCCAAGTAGAGGCTTCCAAACGCAGGCCGCTTGGCTGCCTCTTGCTCTCTGAAGGAGGCCTGCTTTTCCCGCCTCCTATGAACCCCACATCCCAGCCTCTGGGAAAAGCGGATCTTGAAGATCTTTTCTCAGGGGTTGTTTCCACGGAGCTGGGGCCGAGCCTGGAGCCCCAAACGCACAGGGGAAGAAAAACCACATGGACAAGTCTTTGCTCTCTAGGAGAGCTCTAGTGAACCTCACTCTGTCAGGAACGTTCTTGTTTCCTATGGAGACACCCCTGTCTGTGAAGCTGTGTACCGAACATGGAGACACAGAGTCTGATTCTCTCTGTGCAGCTTTGAAGCTGTCGTTCAAACAACAGCTTGAAAATCCATACAATGCTCTTCCTTACCCGTGACACAGTTCTCATTGCTATACCCCTTGGCAGTATTTAGAAATCCATACCCAAACCCTTCTCCTAGTAGGCCTGGGTCCTAGTTCGGAGGAACATGCAATGGCGGAGCTGAGGCCAGTAAGGCACCAGTCAGGTCTCACACACTCTGGCAGCCTGATCGTCCAGGGACACTAAGACCTGTTGTGCCTTGCAGGAGGCTCGCTTGCGTTACCTCCTGTGAACTGCGTTTGCCAGCCTGGGGGAATAGTGGTCCCTGGAGATCTTTTCTCAGGGGCTCCTTCCCCTGAGCTGGGGCGGACCTCGGGGACCCAACTCACAGGGCAAGGCAAAACCATATGGACAGGTCTATGCTCTGTAGCAGACTTCTAGTGAACCTCATCTCTCAGGAACATTCTTGGCTCCTATAGAGACACTTCTGTGTGTGAAGCTGCGTACCTAACATAGGGGCACAGAGAGCCTGATTCTCTCAGTTCATTTTGACCCTGTCGTTCAGAAAACAGCTTGAGAATCCATAAAATGCTCTCCCTTACCGCTGAGAGAATTCTCACTGCTGTAGCCCTTGGCACTTTGTAGAAATCCGCAGCCAAAGGCTTCTCCAAATAGGCCTGGGTCCTAGTTCGGAGGAACAGGCAATGGTGGAACTGAGGCCAGTAAGGCAACAGTCAGGTTTCACACACTCTGGCAGCCTGCTCCTCCAGGGACAGTAAGGCCTCTTTTTCTCTGCAGGAGATTCGCTTGCCTTACTTCCTGTGAACAGCGTTTCCCAGCCTCAGCGAAGCGGTTCCTGGAGATCTTTTCTCAGGGACAGTTTCCCCGGAGGTGTGGTGGACCTCGGGGACCCAACTCACAGGGGAAGGAAAAACCACATGGACAGGTCTATGCTCTGTAGGAGAGGTTTAGTGAACCTAATCTCTCAGGAACATTCTTGGCTCCTATAGAGACAACTCTGTGTGTGAAGCTACACTCCCAACATTGGGGAACAGGGATCTTGGTTCTCTCCGTGGGGTGCTGATGCTTTGTAGCAAAGCACCTGCTTGAGAATCCGTCCTCTTAGGCTTCCCTCACCTTGACAGAGGTCTCATTGCTGTGTCCCTTGGCAGTTTGGAAAGAAGCAGACCCTTACCCTTTACCAAGTAGGCCCTGATCCTAGTTTGAAAGGAAAGGCAATAGCTGAGCTGAGGCCAGTAAGGCACCCGTCAACTCTGACATATTCCCGATGCCTGCTCCTTCATGGAAAATAGCGCTAGAATCTAGGAATGTCTTTGCAAGGCTGGCAAAGGGCAGTCAGGAACCTCGACCCTGCCTCTGGAATATCTATCTTCTGAGCAGATCTGGAGGTCTCCTTTAGGAGAAGCTAACCCATTCCTTCCAAATAGAGGCTTCAAAACACAGGCAGGTTGGCGGCCTTTCGTGCCCGAAGGAGGCTTGCTTTTCTCTCCTGCTATGAACCCCAGTTCCCAGCCTCTGGGAAAAGCGGATCTTGAAGATATTTTCTCAGGGGTTCTTTCCACGGAGCTGGGTCCGAGCCCGGGGCCCAAAGGCACAGGGGAAGGCAAGACCACATGGACAGGTCTATGCTCTGTAGCAGACCTCTAGTGAACCTCATCTCTCAGGAGCATTCTTGGCTCCTATAGAGACACCTCTGTGTGTGAAGCTGCGTACCTAACATAGGGGCACAGAGAGCCTGATTCTCTCTGTTCATTTTGACGCTGTCATTCAGAAAACAGCTTGAGAATCCATAAAATGCTCTCCCTTACCACCGAGAGAATTCTCACTGCTGTAGCCCTTGGCACTTTGTAGAAATCTGCACCCAAACGCTTTTCCAAGTAGGCCTCGGTGCTAGCTCGGATGAACAGGCAATGGCGGAGCTGAGGCCAGTAAGGCAACAGTCAGGTTTCACACACTCTGGCAGCCTGCTCCTCCAGGGACTGTAAGGCCTCTTTTACTCTGCAGGAGATTCGCTTGCCTTACTTCCTGTGAACAGCATTTCCCAGCCTCGGCGAAGCGGTTCCTGGAGATCTTTTCTCAGGGACAGTTTCCCCGGAGGTGTGGCGGACCTCGAGGACCCAACTCACAGGGGAAGGCAAAACCACATTGACAGGTCTATGCTCTGTAGGAGAGGTTTAGTGAACCTAATCTCTCAGGAACATTCTTGGCTCCTATAGAGACAACTCTGTGTGTGAAGCTACACTCCCAACATTGGTGCACAGGGAGCTTGATTCTCTTTGTGGGGTGCTGATGCTTTGTGGCAAAGCACCTGCTTGAGAATCCATCCTCTTAGGCTTCCCTCACCTTGACAGAGGTCTCATTGCTGTAGCCCTTGGCAGTTTGCAAAGAAGAAGACCCTTACCCTTCATAAAGTAGGGCCTTGCCCTAGTTTGAATGGAAAGGCAATAGCTGAGCTGAGGTCAATAAGGAGCCAGTCCCGTCTGACACATTCCCGAAGCCTGCTCCTTCATGGAAAATAATTCTAGAATCTAGGAATATCTTTGCAAGGCTAGCAAAGGGCAGTCAGGAACCAGTACCCTGCCTCTGGAATTACCGACTTCTGAGCAGATCTGGAGGTCTCCTTTAGGAGAAGCTAACCCATTCCTTCCAAATAGAGGCTTCAAAACACAGGCAGGTGGACTGCCTTTTCGTTCCCGATGGAGGCGTGCTTTTCTCTCCTCCTACGAACCCCGGTTCCCAGACACTGGGAAAAGTGGATCTTGAAGATATTTTCTCAGGGGTTGTTTCCACGGAGCTGGGGCCGAGCCTGGAGACCCAAAGGCACAGGGGAAGGCAAGAGCACATGGACAAGACTTTGCTCTTTATTATAGCTCTAATGAACCTCACTCTGTCAGGATCTTTCTTGATTCCTATGGAGACACACCTGTGTGTGAAGCTGCGGGCACAGAGAGCCTGATTACCCCTGTGCAGCGCTGAGTCTGGGCGGCTAAACAACAGCTTGGAAATGCAGCCTGGGGCGCTTCCCTTCCCTCTGACAGAGCTCTCCTTCGGTCCCTAAGCCCTCTGCAAGGAGGCATGGATCATAGGTGCAAAGGGAAAGGAAGAGCGGAGTTGAGGGCAGTAAGGCACCCGCCAGTCACGTCTCCCCCACTTCCGCAGTCTGTTCCTTCCCCTGCGCGAAAGCTAGAAGCTGGGAAGGGCTTGGCGAGGCTCGCCCAGGCAGAGCAGCCTCTAGGCCGGGGCTCTGCGATATCACGCCTGGGTGCAGATCTGGAGCTCCGCCGGAGTGGAAGCTCATTCGGTCCTTACCAATACAGGCTTGCAAGCATCCGACGGCGGCCTGACTCTATTCTCCCGCGTGCTGGGAGTGGGCTTCCAATCCTGAGCACAGAGCACTGCCTGGAGCTCTCTGCTCAGGGGCTGGTTCCCCTGCGCTGGGACTGTGCTAGGGAGCCCAAAGTCACAGGGGAAGGCCCCAAACCACATGCACATGACTCTGCTCTGGAGCTGAGCTCCGGGGAAGCCCAGTCTGTAAGGCGGTTTCTGAACACAAACGGAGGAACACTCTGGCTGTGGAGCTCCCTCCCCACGACAGGGGCACTGGGACCCTGATTCCCTCCGTTCAGCGCTGAGTCTGGGCTACCAAGCAACAGCTTGGGAATGCAACCTGGGGCATTTCCCTTCCCTCAGACAGAGGTCTCCCTGCGGGAGGCTTTCGCAGTTTGCACACCCCCGTGCCCTAAGCCGTCTGCAAGGAGGCCTGGCTCCTAGGTCCAAAGGGAAGGCAAGAGCGGAGCTGAGGCCAGTCAGGAGCCAGTCATGTCGCCCACACTCCCGCAGCCTGCTCCTTTGCAGGCGCAAACGCTAGAAGCTGGGAAGGGTTTGGCGAGGCTCGCCCAGGCAGAGCAGCCTCTCCACAGGGGCTCTGTCCTATCGCGCCTGGGCGCAGGTCTGCAGCTCCGCCAGTGTGGAAACTCACTCGGTCCTTTCCAATACAGGCTTGCAAGGACCCGCCGGCAGCCTAACTCATCTCTCCCGCGTGCTGGGACTGGGCATCCAGGCCTGGCACAAAGCACTGCCTGGAGCTCTTTGCTCAGGGGCTGGTTCCCCTACGCTGGGGCTGTGCTAGGTAGCCCAAACGCACATGTCAAGGCCCCAAAACACATCCACACGTCTCTGCTCTGCAACAGAGCTCCGGGGAAGCCCAGTCTGGCAGGCGCTTTCTGGGCACAAAGGGAGGAACACTCTGGCTGTGGAGCTTCCTCCCCAAGACAGGGGCACTAGGACCCTGATTCCCTCCGTTTACCGCTGAGTCTGCATTGCCAAGCAACAGCTTGGGAACGCAGCCTGGGGCGCTTCCCTTCCCTCGGACAGAGCTCTCCTTGCGGTAGGCCTTGGTAGTTTGCATACAATGGGGCCCTAAGCCCTCTGCAAGTTGGCCTGGCTCCTAGGTCCAAAGGGCAGGCCAGAGCGGAGCTGAGGCTGTCAGGCTCCAGACACATCTCCCATACTCCTACATCCTGCTCCTACCCGGGCGTGAACGCTAGAAGCTGGGAAGGTACCTGGACCGTGCAGGGGCGGGGTGAACGCGGGCGGCGTGGGGCGGGAGTCGGCTTCTGGCGGGGGTGGGGGCGGGCTTCCCAGTTGTGCTCTCGGAGGTGGACACTGAGGCTGAAAACGCGCCGGGAGCGCGGCAGGGGCGGGGCTAACCCTGGCGGCGCGGGGCGGGGGTCGGCTCATGGGGGGGATGGGGAGGGGTTCCCAGTTGCGCTCTCGGGGGTTGCAACTGCGGCTGGGAACTCCCATTTCGTCCGCTCCTGGGTCCCCAAGGATCGCCATCCCATGGGTGCAGCGGAGGGCTGCGGACCACGGGTAAGGGAACTGGGACTGCGTGGAGCAGGGAACCAAGTATTCCGCCGTCTGTTGGCACATTCTCGGAGCTCCCCAAACTGGCGGTCCCAGAAAGGCCTTGCCTTTGGGGTCAAGGCCTTTACCGCTCCACCCCTCTGCTGAAAAATCTCAGAGTCTGCGCGGTTCTTCCAAGCAGCCTAGTGTCCGCTGGAAGTCCAAGGGACAGAACACTGAATTCTTGCCGGCTGGCCCAGCCCTGCTTCTGGCACTTTGTAAGCCAGCGGGCCCTTGAGCACCTGCTGGGATGGGAAAGGGAAGGGTCCACGAATTGCACCCTAGAAACTTAGTAGGGTGCATGGATTTCAAACCCTGGTGGCCGCCCAGGCAGCAAAGAAGGGGGGAGGGCACCTTGCTGCCCTTTCATGGCAGAATATGTGGTTGTCCAGCTGCGTGGGCCTTTTCATGAGGACCCTGTGCAATAAAAGTTTGGTGTTTTGGAACTGAATAATTAGAACGTGTAAAAGCTTTAAATTATGTGGTGGTGTAATTAAAAAACAAAACAAAACAAAACCAATCTCCAAGTGTTTTACAAATGGAGGCTTAAATATTGAAGGACTGTATTCCTTGCACTGTGGCATTCTATCAAGAAGTGTGCAGGATTTTTTTTTTTTAAGAAAAGTGTTCGAAGTGAGGGAAACAGGAAACCCAGAGGTGCCCCTGTATTTTGGGGAAGGCCTTAGGAGGTCACTTGGAAATGCTGCTGGCTGTGCGGGAGAGGGGCAGATGGGCTGTGCAGGCTTGTCCTTTGCATGGATGTTCTTGTGTGTGGAAACCCAGCTCGGAGCCATCTCCTGATGTGTAAGAATTTCGCAGACAAACCTTGAGCTAAGCAATGCATTTTTTCCTAAGAAAATGTTTGTCTTAAGCGATGTAAATATCCTATGTATTTCCGCTAGACTCTGGCTTCAGGTCGCTTCCCCAAAAAGGCTCATAAGCGATTTGAACAAAACAGCATGTTTTCCTCCTAGCTTGTTCTCCTTATCTATGTTAAGGAAATGATATATTTGCCTGCAATACTGCCTTTCTTCAAGATTCATGTCAATCAAGTTTTGGCCCGGGATGACTCACCTGCTGCCAATATTATCTCAATGCATGTCGTGGGGGAGGGGCCTGGTGCCATTCCCTGAAACAGTTCCTTTCTTTCCTTAGCTGACTGCTAGTGCCTGTAGAATATCTGGCTAAAGACCAGCAGGGGGTACTCTTACTACCCCCCCCCACCCCGCTTTGAGTCTAAGTCAGCAGCTTTCTCTATCTCTTTCATACTTTAATAACAGTTGATGGCACAAAAGCTCTGAGCGATCAAATCATATCAAATCTTCATTTCAGATTGAAGATGCATTCCATGGTATTGCCATCTTAAGTCTTTCCATCGTTATGGAATATCTGTCCATGTATTCAGGATAGTTTTCAGCCAGGGTGTATAATTTCCAGTGTGCCAGTCTTGTCATCCTCGTTACATCCATGGCAAAGTGTTTTATTCATGTTGATATTATTGAAAGGGAATTTTTTAAAATTCCTTTTCAGATTATTATCTGCTAATGTATACAGATAAAACTGTGTAATCATTCATTTTTATCAGTTTGGACAGCTTGATAGTTGTCTTTAATTTCTTTACTTTCTGACACTTTAAGATTATCCTGGGACACATATGTAATGCCTCACCCCTAAATTCAGACATGTGTTCAAGAACTTCTGTCCTTTTATTTATTTATTTATTTATTTATTTATTCTTTAACATTGAAATCGTTTTGACTATGCTGGGTGTTTGTTGCTAGATGGAAGTAGCTAGGACCTCTGGACTGCAGTCTCTCATCTCTTGCTGACCTCTTGTTGACCTCTGCAGAATCCTGGTAGGTGGGAGCTTGTTAATTCCTTGTTCCTTATCAGAAACCTCCTGTGGTAAGTGTTTTTCTCTTCTCTGTTGCCTGGTAAGGGTGGGTGGTCATGGGCATCCCAAGGTTGGCTAGAAGTCAATTATTTAGGCAGGCTTGTGCACAGATATGGGAGAAGGCAATGGCACCCCACTCCTGGAAAATCCCAAGGATGGAGGAGCCTGGTAGGCTGCAGTCCATGGGGTGGCTAAGAGTCGGACACCACTGAGTGACTTCATTTTCACTTTTCACTTTCATGCATAGGAGGAGGAAATGGCAACCCACTCCAGTGTTCTTGCCTAGAGAACCCCAGAGACTGCGGGGCCTGGTGGGCTGCCATCTATGGCGTGGCACAGGGTCGGCCTCAACTGAACCACTTAGCAGCTGCAGCAGCAGCAGCAGCAGTGCATAGATATCAAAGGGGATGAGAACAGTCAGGTAGGATCACATATGTCATCGTGAAACAATACTTCTCCTCTTAGCCAAAGCTAACGAAAGATTTCTGTTCTAGGTCAACCTAGAAGAGATCACTTAAGAGGTAAAGAAACTTAAACTCCATTAGCAAAGGCAGTTCAACATCTCAAGAAAACTTGTGCTAGGCACAAAACTCTTTTCTGGGGGCCTACTTTCCCTACAACCTCCTTATCCCATTCTGTACCCATTCCTTTGCTTCTCCCGTCCTGAAAATGCCACCTGTAAGACAGAACTACTTCGTTTTCCTTCTTAAAGTGTGATTGCATTCCATACATTCTTGTAATAACAAGTCATACATTTCCCTTCAGCAACCAAGAACTGACTCTTATATTGGCATTTGATAGATTGGTGAGCATACCTATCAGTGATAATAGCGCCCACCCCGCTTCCTGCAAGAACAGAACAAAACAAAACAAAACAAAGAAATTGCTTTCTTACATTTAATATGTTCGGATGGTGCCAGTCACTATTCATGCAGAGTCAAAAATCTCTTTTGTTTCTGTGTAAAAGGGAGGTCCTTTCAAGTCGTGAATGTTTAAGAAGTTTCATTTATTTGGAAGTGACCTAGCTATTCAATACACTGTCGTCACTTAGTTTAGCACCAGGATAGAAACTCAGGTAACCAAAACACCTGGAGGAACGATTGTAAGTTCAGTTCAGTTCAGTTGCTCAGTCGAGTCTGACTCTTTGGGACCCCGTGGCCTGCAGAACGCCAGGCTTCCGTGTCCATCACCAACTCCAGGGCCTTGCTCAAACTCATGTCCATCGAGTCAGTGATGCCATCCAACCATCTTATCCTCTGTCATCCCCTTCTCCTCTGCCTTCAATCAAGACTATGAGAGGCAGATATTTTAGAGTATAATTATTGTTAAGAGTTTATCTAAAAGCTCATATCACATTTACATATTTTACATTGGTTGTTGCTGTTTCCAGGTACTTTCTTGCTGACAAGCTTGTGACACATATAACAATAGAGCAATTTTTACCTCAAAAGAAACCTAGGCACTATGAACATGTTGTGCTTAATGTTGTTGACTCTTAGACATGTCTATAGTGGAGGAGCAAAACCAAAAATACTAGATATTTAATATTGACTAGTTCCCAGTTCACGGGACTCTGACATTCATTTAGGTCAATGTTTTCTTGTATTTCCAGCAGTTTGATTTGGAAGGGCTGCCTTGTCTTGAGACCATTGAAATCAGAACTCAGAACTTGAGCAATATTATCAAAAAACACAAGGCTCACACTGACATATACCTTAATCCAGACAGACAGACAAGACATCTTCCAGTTTTCCGCCTGAGATTTAAAATATTTCTTTGAGCCGTTTTCCTGGGAAGTGGTGGTGGGGGGGGGGGAGTGGGGGTGGCAGCGAGGCAGGCTTGGGTAACAAGCTAATTGTTGGTCATTGCATATGCAAAGAACCAGCTTTCCAGGTTCCAAGGAAAAAAGTTTCCTTGGTACCCAATTTTGTTTGGATCTATAGACTCTCATGGCCCTCCTAGGTCAGGACATCTTTCCTTTTTGTAGTCCTCGTTTTATCCCTAAATCATAGACAGCTTGGATTGTCTCTGTGGGGTGGATGTATTGTCCTTGTGTTTGACCTGGCGGCAGAAGCGAGGTCCGAGAGCCTCTCCTGGAACCGGGCGTGGGGACGGGGCTCACCGGGAGCCCCTGGTGGAAGTGGGCAACGCACCGGGAGCGCGCCAGGAGTGGGGCGATCCCGGGCGGCGTGGGTCGGGGTTCCGGTCGGGAGGGGGTGGGGGGCGGTAACAGTTGTGCTCTCGGGGGTCCCCACTGCAGCTGGAAACGCGCTGGGAGTGCGGCAGGGGCGGGGTGAACCCGGGTGGCGCGGGGCGGGGTTCGGCTCCTGGCGGGGGTAGGGGAGGGCTTCCCAGTTGTGCTCTCGGTGGTGGCCACTGTGGCTGGAAATGCGCCGGGAGCGCACCCGGGGCGGGGTAAACCTGGGCTGCGCGGGTCGAGATTTCGATGGCTGTGGGTGGGGGGTTGGTCCCAGTTGTGCTCTCGGGGGTCGACACTGCGGCTAGGAACGCCCATTTCCTACGCTCCTGTGTCCCCAAGATTCCACATCTAGTGGGTGCAGTGGAGGGCTGCGGGCCACAGGTCAGGGAACTGGGACTGCTTGGAGCAGGGAACCAAGTATTCCACCCTCTGTTGGCACATTCTTGGAGCTCCCCAACCTGGCGGTTGCAGAAAGGCCTTGCCCTTGGTGTCAAGGCCTTTACCGCTCCACCCCTCTGCTGAAAAATCTCAGTCTGCACGGTTTTCCCAAGCAGCCTAGTGTCCCCTGGAAGTCCAAGGGACAGAACCCTGAACTCTGGCCGGCTGGCCCAGCCCTGCTTCTGGCACTTTGTAGGCCAGCGGGCCCTGGAGCACCTGCTAGGATGAGAAAGGGAAGGGTCCGCGAATTGCACCCTAGAAAGTTAGTAGGGTGCATGGATTTCAAACCCTGGTGGCCGCCCAGGCAGCAAAGAAGGGGGGAGGGCACCTTGCTGCCCTTTCATGGCAGAATCTGTGGCTGTCCTGATGCGTGGGCCTTTTCATGGGGACCTTGTGCAATAAAAGTTTGGTGTTTTGGTACTGAATAATTAGAAATTGTAAAAAGTTTAAATTATGTGGTGGTGTAATTAAAAAACAAAACAAAACAAAACCAAGCCCCAAGTGTTTGGCACAGGGAGGTTTAAGTATTGAAGGCCTGTTTTCCTTGCACTGTGGCATTCTATCAAGAAGTGTGCAGGATTTTTTTTTTTTTTAAGACAAGTGTTCGAAGTGAGGGAAACAGGAAACCCAGAGGTGCCCCTGTATTTTGGGGAAGGCCTTAGGAGGTCACTTGGAAATGCTGCTGGCTGTGGGGAAGGGGGGCAGATGGGCTGTGCAGTCTTGTCCTTTGCATTCATGTTCTTGTGTGTAGAAACCCAGCTCGGAGCCATCTCCTGATGTGTAAGAATTTCGCAGACAAACCTTGAGCTAAGCAATGCATTTGTTCCTGAGGAAATGTTTGTCTTAAGCGATGTAAATATCCTATGTATATCCGCTGGACTCTGGCTTCAGGTCGGTTCCCCCAGTAGGCTCAGAAGCGACTTGAACAAAACTGTATGTTTTCCTCGTACCTTGTTCTCCTAATCTATGTTAAGGAAATGATATATTTGCCTGGAATACTGCCTTTCTTCAAGATTCATGTCAATCAGTTTTTGGCCCAGGATGACTCACCTGCTGCCAATGTGACCTCAAGGCATGTCGTGGGGGAGGGGCCTGGTGCCATTCCCTGAGACAGTGCCTTTCCTTCCTTAGCTGACTGCTAGTGCCTGTAGAATATCTGGCTAGAGACCAGCAGGGCGTACACCCCGCCTCAAGTCTAAGTCAGCAGCTTTCTCTATCTCATTTATACTTTAATAACAATTGATGACACAAAAGCTCTGAGCGATCAAATCATATCAAATCTTCATTTCAGATTGAAGATGCATTCCATGGTATTGCCATCTTAAGTCTTTCCATTGTTATGGAATATCTGTCCATGTATTCAGGATAGTTTTCAGCCAGGGTGTATAATTTCCAGTGTACCAGTCTTGTCATCCTCGTTACATCCATGGCAAAGTGTTGTATTCATGTTGACATTATTGAAAGGGAATTTTTTTTAATTCCTTTTCAGATTATTATCTGCTAATATATACAGAAAAAACCGTGTAATCTTTCGTTTTTATCAGTTTGGACAGCTTGATAGTTGTCTTTAATTTCTTTCCTTTCTCATACTTTAAGATTTTCCGGGCACCATACATGTACTGCCTCACCCCTAATCTCAGTCATGTGTTCAAAGAACTTCTGTCCTTTATTTGTTTACTTATTTTTTGCAACATTGAATTCGTTTTGACTATGCTGGGTCTCTGCTGCAAGATGGAAGTTGCTAGGACCTCTGGACTGCAGTCTTCCATCTCTTACTGACCTCTTGTTGACCTCTGCAGAATCCTGGTTGGCGGGAGCTTGTTAGTTCCTTGTTCCTTACCAGGACCTCCTGTGGTAAGTGTTTTTCTCTTCTCTGTTGCCTGGTAAGGGTGGATGGTCATTGGCATCCCAAAGCTAGCTAGAAGTCAATTATTTAGGCAGGCTTGTGCATAGATATGGGAGAAGGCAATGGCACCCCACTCCAGTACTCTTGCGTGGAAAATCCCATGGATGGAGGAGCCTGGTAGGCTGCAGTCCATGGGGTGGTTAAGAGTCGGACACCACTGAGCGACTTCACGTTCACTTTTCACTTTCATGCATGGGAGGAGGAAATGGCAACCCACTCCAGTGTTCTTGCCTAGAGAACCCCAGGGACTGCGGGGCCTGGTGGGCTGCTGTCTATGGGGTCGCACAGAGTCGGACACGACTGAAACGACTTAGCAGCAGCGGCGGCGGCAGCAGCAGCAGAAGCAAGGCATCGATATCAAAAGGGCTGCAAACAGTCAGGAAGGATCACATATGTCACCGTGAAACACTACTTCTCCACTTAGCCAAAGCTAACCAAAGATTTCTGTTCTAGGTCAACCTAGAAGAGATCACTTAAGAGGTAAAGAAACTTAAACTCCATTAGCAAAGGCAGTTCGACATCTCAAGAAAACTTGTGCTAGGCACAGAACTCTTTTCTGGGGGTCCACTTTCCCTACAACCTCCTTATCCCATTCTGTACCCATTCCTTTGCTTCTCCCATCCTGAAACTGCCACCTGTAAGACAGAACTACTTCGTTTTCCTTCCTCAAGTGCCATTGCATTCCACATACTTTCTTGATATAACAAGTCATACATTTCCCTTCAGCAACCAAGAACTGACTTTTATATTGGCATTGGCTATAGCCCGCCCCACTCCCCCCACCCCCAAGAACAGAACAAAAAAAAAAAACAAAACAATTGCTTTCTTACATTTAACATGTCAGGATGGTGCCAGACACTATTCATGGAGAGTCAAAAATCTCTTTTGTTTCTGTGTAAAAGGGAGGTCCTTTCAAGTCCTGAATGTTTCAGAACTTTCATTTATTTGGAAATGACCTAGCTATTCAATACACTGTCGTCACAAGGATAGAAACTCGGGTAACCAAAACACCTGGAGAAACGTTTGTTAGTTCAGTTCAGTTCAGTTGCTCAGTCGTGTCTGACTCTTTGGGACCCCGTGGCCTGAAGGACACCAGGCTTCCGTGTCCGTCACCAACTCCAGGGGCTTGCTCAAACTCATGTCCATCGAGTCAGTGATGCCATACAACCATCGTATCCTCTGTCATCCCCTTCTCCTCTGCCTTCAATCAAGACTATGAGAGGCAGATATTTTAGAGTATAATTATTGTAAAGAGTTTGTCTAAAAGCTCATATCACATTTACATTTTTTACTTTTGTTGTTGTCGTTTCCAGGTAGTTTCTTGCTGACAAGCTTGTGACAGATATAACAATAGAGCAATTTTTACCTCAAAAGAAACCTAGGCACTATGAACATGTTGTGCTTAATGTTGTTGACTCTTAGACATGTCTATAGTGGAGGAGCAAAACCAAAAATACTAGATATTTAATATTGACTAGTTCCCAGTTCACGGGACTCTGACATTCATTTAGGTCAATGTTTTCTTGTATTTCCAGCAGTTTGATTTGGAAGGGCTGCCTTGTCTTGAGACCTTTGAAATCAGAACACAGAACTTGAGCAATATTATCAAAAAACACAAGGCTCACACTGACACATACCTTAATCCAAACAGACAGACAAGACATCTTCCAGGTTTCCGCCTGAGATTTAAAATATTTCTTTGAGCCAGTCTTCTGGGGAGTGGGGGGATGGGGGTGGCAGTGAGGCAGGCTTGGGTAACAAGCTAATTGTTGGTCATTGCATATGCAAAGAACCAGCTTTCCGGGTTCCAAGGAAAAAAGTTTCCTTGGTAACCAACTTTGTCTGGTTCTATAGAATATCATGGCCCTCCTAGGTCAGGTCATCTTGCCTTTCTGTAGTCCTCGTTTTATCCCTAAATCATAGACAGCTTGGATTGTCTCTGTGGGGTGTATGTATTGTCCTCATGTTTGACCTGGCGGCAGCAGCGAGGTCCGAGAGCCTCTCCTGGAACCGGGCGTGGGGACGGGGCTCACCGAGAGCCGCTGGTGAAGGTGGGCAGCGCCCCTGGAGCTCGGCAGGGGCGGGGCGAACCCGGGCGTCGCAGGGCGGGTGTCGGCTCCTGGCGGGGGTAGGGGAGGGCTTCCCAGTTGTGCTCTCGGAGATGGCCACTGCGGCTGGAAACGCGCCGGGAGCGCACCCAGGGTGGGGTAAACCTGGGCTGCACAGGTCGAGATTCCGCTCGCTGTGGGTGGGGGGTCGGTCCCTGTTGTGCTCCCGGGGGTCGCCAATGTGGCTGGGAACACGCCGGGAGCCCAGCAGGGCCGGTGCAGAACCTGGCGGCGCGGGGCGGGGTGGGGGTCCGTTCGCAGCGGGGGTCGGCTCCTGCCGGGGGTGGGGGAGGGCTTTCCAGATGTGCTGTTGGGGGTCGCCATTGCGGCTGGGAATGCCCATTTCGTGAACTCCTGGATCCCCAAGGATCGGCATCCATTGGCCACAGCGGAGGGGTGCGGAACACAGGTAAGGGAACGGGGACTGCGTGGAGCAGGGAACCATGTATTCCGCCCTGTGTTGGCACAGTCTCAGAGCTCCCCTACCTGGCGGTCGCAGGAAGGCCTCGTCTTTGGGGTCAAGGCCTTTACCACTCCACCCCTCTGCTGAAAAACCTCAGAGTCTGCGCGGTTTTCCCAAGCAGCCTAGTGTCCGCTGGAAGTCCAAGGGACAGAACCCTGAACTCTGGCCGGCTGGCCCAGCCCTGCTTCTGGCACTTTGTAGGCCAGCGGGCCCTGGAGCACCTGCTAGGATGGGAAAGGGAAGGGTACGCGAATTGCACCCTGGTGGCCGCCGAGGCAGCAAAGAAGGGGGGAGGGCACCTTACTGCCCTTTAATGGCAGACAGAATCTGTGGATGTCCTGCTGCGTGGGCCTTTTCATGTGGACCTTGTGCAATAAAAGTTTACCGGTGACCTTAGGGAACTTCCCAGTGTGCTTCTGACAGATGAGGGATGCTGTGGAGTTGGAGGGGCCTCTCAGGACTCTGCTGGGTTTGGCGCAATGGAAGAGGGCCTCATCTCCAGGGAAGGCAGGAACCTCAGGCTTCCTCTCCGTTTCGGACTCCGACCGCAGGGTCCCTGCAGAGTTGGGACAGGAGAGTCAGGAATCGTCTTGTCTGAGGAATGGAACTCCGCTTGCCTGTCGAGGTGTTCAGGGGGTCTCAGGCCCCTTGTTCAGCTCTGTGTGGAACCTGCGGGTGTTTCCAGACGATGCACGACGGTGACAGTGCCCCTTCGTGTTGTGCCTTCACCCACTGCGTTGCCTTCGAAGAGGTGTCCGGGCCTCGGGTTCTTTTCAAGAGCGGACAGGGAAATCGGGGTCTTTTGGCATGTGGGACCACCCACGGGGCTAGTCTCAAATTTCCTAGTGAGGCCGGCTACATCCTGAGGTATGCCGGGAAGGCCGGGGAGCCTTCCAGACAACGCAGGGGGATCGACTCTCCTGTCGCCATCAGGAGGGGAGAAGGGGCTCAGAAGAAGTGGGGCCAGAACCCTCGGTGTTACCCTCGAGGGAACCCGGCGTGTCGAGGAACTTTTGGGGGTCGCATGAAGGCTGTCAGGGACCGTTTCGCCCTTCAGGGCGGAACAGGGGACTTCCCTTCAGACGCCGTCGCGGGCAAGGGCGTCATCTTGCGAAGACGTGGGAACCACGTGGTTTTTCTCGAGTTGCGGCGGATTCTTGAGTTACGACGGGGATCTCAGGCTTCCTCTTAGGTTGGCCCTGCGAAGCCCAATCTTCCCCTCGAGTTGCGAGGGAAAGCTGGGGGTTGCGCTAGAGTCACTGCAGGGCCCAAGACACCTCATCTAGGCGTGTGTCCGGGACCTAATATTCCTCTCCAGAGAAGGCAGGGATCTCGGGGTTGCATTCCAGGTTACCCCGGGGAATCAGGGCTCGTCTCGAGGGGAAGCCAAGGACTCCGCTCTCCCCTTGAGTCGCGACCCGGATCTCTTGGAGCCCCCTGAGCGGCCTCAAGCGAGTTCAGCCTCCTCTTCCGTTTGGAGAGAGGACCCGGGATTGCTCTCCAGGCCATGCAGGAACAGAAGGCCCTCAGCTCACGAGGACGGGGGCGTCTCAGGGGTTTCCTCGAGCTGCGGCGCCTGTGGGGGTTTTCTCCCGAGGCACGACGAGGATCTCAGGGAGCCTCTCGTGCGGCGCCAGGGAAGTCAGGTCTCCATGCGCGTGGCGAGGGGGAGCACGTCATGGCTCTCGAGTCACGGGACGGGACTAGGGCCTCGAGACGCGTTGAAGAAGGACTCTCGAGGTCTTTCTCGGGTGGCGGCAGGAAACCCTCGTTTCCCTCGCCTTCTGCCGGGGACCTTAGGGAACTTCCCAGGGTGCTCTGAGAGGTGAGGGATCCTGTGGAGTTGTCGGGGCCTCTCGGGACTCCGCTGGGTCTGGCGCAACGGAAGAGGGCCTCACCTAGAGGGGAGGCAGGCACCTCAGGCTTCCTCTCCGTTTCGGACTCCGACCGCAGGGTCCCTGCAGAGTTGGGACAGGAGAGTCAGGCCTCGTCTTGTCTGAGGAAGGAAACCCCGCTTGCCTCTCGAGTTGTTCAGGGGGACTCAGGCCCCTCGTCGAGCTGTGTGTGGAACCCGCGGGTCTTTGCGGACGATGCACGGGGGTGTCAGTGCCCCTTCGTGTTGTGCCTTCACCCACAGGGTTGCCTTCGAAGAGGGGTCCGGGCCTCGGGTCCTTCTCAAGGGCGGACCGGGGAATCGGGGGCGTTCGGCATGTGGCACCACCCACGTGGCTCGTCTCGAATTTCCTCGTGAGACCGGCCTCATCCTGAGGTGCGCCGGGAGGGCCGGGAACCCCTTCCGGACCACGCAGGGGAATAGACTCTCCTGTCGCGATCAGGAGGGGAGAAGGGGCTCAGATGAAGCGGTGCCGGGACTCTCGGTGTTCCCTTCGAGGGAACCCGAGGTGTCGGGGAACTTTTGGGGTTCTCACGAAGGGTGTCAGGTACCGTTTCGCACTTCAGGGCGGAACAATGGACTTCCCTTGAGACGCCGTAGTGGGCAAGGGCCTCATCTTGCGAAGACGTTGGAACCACGTGTTTTTTCTCGAGTTGCGGCGGGATTGTCGAGTGACGACGGGGAATTCAGGCTTCCTCTTCAACTGGCCCAGGGAAGTCCAGTTTTCATTCGAATTGCGAGTTAGAACTGGGGATTGCTCTCGAGACACTGCAGGGCCAAATAGAGCTCTTCTAGGCTTGTGTCCAGGACCTAATGTTCCTCTGCTGGGGCGACAGCTATCTCGGCATTGCATTCTCGACTCACCCGGGGAATCAGGCCTCGTCTCGAGGGGAAGCCAAGGACACTGCTCTCCTGTGAAGTTGCGAGGGGTATATCTTGGAGCTCACTGTATGGCCTAAAATGAGGCAAGCCTCCTGTGGAGTTTGGAGAGAGGACTCAGGATTGCTCTCCAGGCCATACAGCAAAAGAAGGCCCTCATCTCGTGAGGACTGGGGTGTCTCGTGGGTATTCTCGAGCTGCGGCTCCAGTGTGGTGTTGCTCACGAGGTATAATGGGGAGCTCAGGGAGCCTCTCCTGTGGCGCCAGGGAAGTCAGGTTTCTATGCGCGTGGCTAGGGGGAGCGCGTCATTGCTCCTGAGTCATGGTAGGGGCATCGCACCTCAAGACGCGTTGAAGAAAGACCTAATCTAGGCTTGTGTCCAGGATCTAACGTTGCTCTCCAGGGGCGACAGGGATCTCGGGTTTGCATTCCAGACTCATCCGGGGAGTCAGTTCTCACCTCGAGGGTAAGCAAAGAATTCCGCTCTCGTCTCGAGTCGCGATGGGTATCTCTTGGAGCCCAATGTGTGTACTAAAGGGAGTCAAGCCTCCTGTGGAGTTTGGAGAGAGGACTCGGATTGGACTCCAGGCCATGCAGGAAAAGAAGGCCCTCATCTCGAGATGACGGTGGCATCTCGTGGGTTTTCTCGAGCTGCGGCGCCAGTGTGGGGTGTCTCATGAAGTACCACGGGGATCTCAGGGAGCCTCTTGTGTGGCGCCAGGAAAATCCAGTGTTCCATTCGAGTTGCGAGTTAGAACTGGGGATTGCTCTCCAGTCACTGCAGGGCAAAATAGACATCATCTACGCTTGTGTCCAGGACCTAGTGTTCCACTACTGGGCCGACAAGGACCTCAGGGTTGCATTCTCGACTCACCCGGAGAGTCAGGCCTCGTCTTGAGGGGAAAAAAAGGACTCCGCTCTCCTGTCGAGTCGCGACGGGTATCTCTTGGAGCCCACTGCGTGGCGTAAAGGGAGTGAAGCCTCCTATGGAGTTTGGAGAGATGACTCGGGATTGTTTTCCTGGCCATGCAGGAAAAAAGGCCCTCATCTCGCGATGACGGGGGCGTCTCGTGGGTTTTCTCCAGCTGTGGCGCCAGTATCAGATTTCTCACGAGGTACAACGGGGAGCTCAGAGAGCCTCTCGTGTGGTGCTAGGGATGTCAGGTCTCCGTGCGTGTGGTGAAGGGGAGTGCGTGATTGCTCTCGAGTCATAGTAGGCGAATCGGGCCTCAAGACGCATTGAAGAAGGACTCTCGAGGTCTTTCTCGGGTTGCGGCAGGGAACCCTGGGTTCCCTCGAATTGTGTCGGTGACCTCAGGCAACTTCTCAGGATGCCTCTGAGAAGTCAGGGACACTGTGGATTTGGGAGGGGCCTTTCGTTACTCAACTGCGTTTGGTGCAATTGAAGAGGGCCTCATCTCGTATGCAGGCAGGAACCTCAGGGGTCCTCTCCATTTCTGACTCGGGTCGCAGAGTACCAGCAGAGTATGGACAAGAGAGTCACGCCTGATCTTCTGTGGAGGAATGGATCTCCGCTTTCCTTGCGAGTTGTTCATGGAGTGACAGGCCTCTTGTTGAGCTGTGTGTGGAACCTGTGGGTTTTTCCGGATGATGAAGAGGGGTGTCAGTGCCCCTTCGTGTTGTGCCTTCATCCACAGGGTTGCCTTCAAAGAGGTGTCCGGGCATCGGGTTCTTTTCAAGAGCGTACCAGAAAATTGGGGTCTTTCAGCATGTGGTACCACCCACGAGGCTACATCTCGAATTTCCTCAGGAGACCGGCCTCATCCTGAGGTTCGCCGGGAAGGTAGGGAACCCCTTGCAGACAAAGCAGGGGAATCGACCTACCGGTCGCGATCAGAAGGGGAGAAGGGGCTCAGATGAAGTGGTGCCGGGAACCTCGGTGGCCCCCTCGAGTGAGACCGGTATGTCACGGCACTTTTGAGGTCGCATCAAGGGTGCCAAGTACAGTTTCACACTTCAAGACAGAACGTGGGAATTCTCTGGAGATGCTGTAGCGGGCAAGGGCCTCATATTGCGATGACGAGGGAAACACGTGGTTTTTCTCGAGTTGCGGTGGGATTCTCTAGTTACGACGGGGAATTCAGGCTTCCTCTTGTGTTGGCCCAGGAAGTCCAATCTTCCATTCAACTTGTCAGAGAGAGCTGTGGGTTGCTCTCGAGTCACTTCAGGGCAAAGAGTCCTCATCTAGGCTTGGGTCCAGGACGTAGTATTGCTCTCCAGGGGCAACAGGGATATCGGGGTCGCATTCCAGCCTCACCCGGTGGGTCACGCCTCGTCTCGAGTGGAAGCAAAGGACTCCACTATCCTCTCGAGTCGCGACATGTAACTCTTGGAGCCCAATGAGTGGCCTAAAGGGAGTCAAGCGTCCTGTGTAGCTTGGACAGAAGGTTCACGCTTGATCTGCATACCATGCAGTTAAAGATGGCCCTCCTCTCGTGATGACGGGAGCGTCTCATGGGTTTTCTCGAGCTGCGGCGCCAGTGTGGGGTTTCTCACGAGATATGATGGGGAGATCAGGGAGCCTCTCGTGCAACGCCAGAGAAGTCAGGCCTCCATGCGTGTGGCCAGGCAGATCGCGTCATTGCTCTGGAGTCATGGGAGGGACTAGGGCCTCAAGACGCATTTAAGAAGGACTCTCGAGGTCTTTCTTGGTTTGGGGTGGGAAACACTCGTTTCCCTCGACCTCTACCGGGAACCTTAGTGAACTTCCCAGGTGCCTCTGAGAGGTGAGGGATACTGAGGAGTTAGAGGGGCCTCTCGGGACTCCACTAGGTTTGACGAAATGAAAGAGGGCCTCATCTCGATTGGAGGCAGGAACCTCAGCTTCCTCTCCATTTCTGACTCCGACCGCAGGGTCCCTGCAGGGTTGGGACAGGAGAGTCAGGCCTCATCTTTTCTGAGTAATGGAACTCTGCTTGCCTCTCGAGTCGCTCAGTGGGTCTCAGGCCCCTTGTCGAGCTGTGTGTGGAGCCTGCGGGTGTTTCCAGAAGATGCACGAGGGTGTCATTGCCCCTTCTTTTTGTGTCTTCCCCCACTGGGTTGCCTTCAAAGAGGTGTCCGGGTATCGGGTTCATTTCAAGAGCGGACCGGGAAATCGGGGTCGTTCGGCATGTGGCACCACCCACGTGGCTCATCTCGAATTTCCTCGTGAGACCAGCATCATCCTGAGGTGCGCCGGGAAGGCCGGGAACACCTTCCACACAAAGCACGGGAATCGAATCTCCTGTCGCGATCAGGAGGAGAGATGGGGCTCAGATGAAGTGGGGACGGGACTCTAGGTGTTCAACTCGAGGGAACCCGGCGTTTCAGGGAACTTTAGGGGTCGCATCAAGGGAGCCAAGTACCGTTTCCCACTTCAGGACGGAACATGGGACTTCCCTGGAGACGCTGTAGCGGGCAAGGGCCTCATCCTGTGAAGACGTTGGAACCACGTCGTTTTTCTCGAGTTGCGTCTGGATTCTCGAAAACGACCGGGATTTCAGGCTTCCTCTTGGGTTGGCCCTGGGAAGCCCAATCTTCCCCTGGAGTTGCGAGGGAAAGCTGGGGGTTCTGCTCGAGTCACTACAGGGCCAAAGAGACCTCATCGAGGCGTGTGTCCAGGACCTAATATTCCTCTCAAGGGAAGACAGGGATCTCGGGTTTGCATTCCAGACTCCCCCGGGGAGTCAGGCCTCGCCTCGAGGGGAAGCAGAGGACTCCGCTTTCCTCTCAAGTCGCGACACGGATCTCTTGGAGCCCAATGAGTGGACTCAAGGGTGTCGAGCCTCCTCTTCAGTTTGGAGAGAGGACTCGGGATTGCTCTCCAGGCCAGGCAGGAAAAGAAGGCCCTCAGCTCGCGAGGACGGGGGCGTCTCATGGGTTTCCTCAGGCTGCAGCGCCCGTGGGGGTTTTCTCACGAGGCATGACGAGGACCTCAGGGAGCCTCTCGTGCGGTGCCAGGGAACTCATGTCTCCATGCGCATGGCGAGGGGGAGCTGGTCATCACTCTCGAGTCATGGGAAGCGACTAGGGCCTCAAGACGCGTTGAAGAAGGACTCTCGAGGTCTTTCTCGGGTGGCGGCGGGAAACCCTCGTTTCCCTCGAATTCTGCAGGGGACTATAGGGAACTTCCCAGGGTGCCTCTGAGAGGTGAGGGATGCTGTGGAGTTGGCGGGGCCTCTTGGGACTCTGCTGGGTTCGTCGCAATGGAAGAGGGCCTCCTCTCGAGGGGAGGCAGGAACCTCAGGCTTCCTCTCCGATTCTGACTCCGACTGCACGGTCCCTGCAGTGTTGGGACAGGAGAGTCATGCCTCGTCTTGTCTGAGGAATGGAATTCTGGTTGCCTCTCGAGTTGTTCCGGGAGTCTCAGGCCCCTTGTCGAGCTGTGAGTAGACTCTGCGGGTTTTTCCGGATGATGCACGGGATTGGCAGTGCCCCTTCGTGTTGTGCCTTCTCTCACAGGGTTTCCTTCGAAGAGGTGTCCGGGCATCGGGTGCTTATCAAGAGCGGACCGGAAAATCGGGGTTGTTCGGCACGTGGCACCTCACACATGGCTAGTCTCGAATTTCCTCCTGAGACCGGCCTCCTCCTGAGGTGCACCAGGAAGGCCGGGAACCCCTTCCAGAGAAAGCAGGGGAATCGACTCTCCTGTCGCGATCAGTAGGGGAGAAGGGGCTCAGATGAAGTGGTGCCGGGACCCTCGGTGTTCCCCTCGAGGGAACCCAGCGTGTCGGCGAACTTTTGCGGTCGCATCAAGAGTGTCAATTACCGTTTCGCACTTAAGGACGGAACATGGGACTTCCCTGGAGACTCCGGGAACTTCGGTGCTCCCCTGGAGTGAGACCGGTATGTTGGGGAACTTTTGGGTCGCATCAAGGGTGCCAAGAAGCATTTCGAACTTTAAGATGGAACGTGGGACTTCTCTTGAGACTCTAGCTGGCAAGGGCCTCATATTGCGATGAAGGGGGAACCACATGGTTTTTAAGACTTGAGGCTGAATTCTCGAATTACGATGGGAAATTCAGACTTCCTCTTGTGTTGACCTTGGGAAGATCAATCTTCCATTCAAATTGTGAGGGAGAGATGGAGGTTGCTCTCGAGTCACTGTAGGGCAAAATAGACCTCATCTAGGCTTGTGTCTAGGACATAATGTTCCACTCCAGGGGCGACAGGGATCTCGGGGTTGCATTCCAAACTCACCCGGGGAGTCAGGCCTCGTCTCGAGGGAAGCAAAGGACTCCGCTCTCCTCTCGAGTCGCACCGGGTATTTCTTGGACCCAACTGAGTGGCCTAAAGGGAGTCAATCCTCCTGTGAAGTTTGGAGAGAGGACCAGGAATTGCTCTCCAGGTCAGGCAGGAAAAGAAGGCCCGCTTCTCTCCTTGATGGGGGCATCTTGTGGTTTTTCTCGAACTGCAGCGCCAGTGTGGGTTTTCTCACGAGGTACGATGGGGTACTCAGGGAGCCTCTTGTGTGGTACTAGGGAAGTCAGTTTTCGTGCTTGTGGCGAGGGGAGCGCGTCCTTGCTCTGGAGACATGGTAGGGGAATCGGGCATCAAGAGACGTTGAAAAAGGACTCTCCAAGTCTTTCTCGGGTTACTTCAGGAAACTCTGGGTTCCCTCGACTTGTGCCAGTGACCTCAGGTAGCTTCTCAGGGAGCCTCTGAGAATTCAGGGATACTGTGGTGTTGGGAGGGGCCTCTCGGGACACCACTGAGTTTGATTCAATGGAAGAGGGCCTCTTCTCTAGTTGAGGCAGGAACCTCAGGGTTCCTCTCCATTTCTGACTCCGATCGCAGGGTCCCTGAAGAGTTGGGCCAGGAGAGTAAGGCCTCGTCTTGTGTGAAGGAATGCAACTTCACTTGCCTCTCGAGTTGTTCACGGGGTGACAGTCCACATTTGGAGCTGTGTGTGGAATCGGCGGGTTTTTCCAGACGATGCATGGGGATGTCAGTGTCCCTTCGTGTTGTGCCTTCATCCACAGGGTTGCCTTCGAAGAGATGTCCGGGCGTCAGGTTCTTATCTAGAGTGGACCGGGAATTCGGGATCTTTCAGCATGTGGCACCAACCATGAGGCTACTTTTCGAATTTCCTCATGAGACCGGCCTCATCCGGAGGTTCGAGGGGAACGTCGGGAACCCCTTACAGACAAAGCATGGGAATCGACCCTCCTGTCGCGATCAGGAGAGGAGAAATGCCTCAGATAAAGTGGTGCCGGGAACTTCAGTGTCCCCTCTAGTGAGATCGGTATATAGGGGAACTTTTGGGGTCGCATCAAGGGTGCCAAGTACTGTTTTGCACTTCAAGACGGAATGTGAGACTTCTCTTGAGATGCTGTAGGGGGCAAGGGCCTCATCTTGCAATACGGGGAACCACATGATTTTTCTCGATTTGCGGCGGGTTTCTCGCATTACGACTGGAAATTCAGGCTTCCTCTTGTGTTTGCCCAGAAAGGCCAATCTTCTGTTCGAGTTGCAAGGGAAAGCTAGGGGTTGCGCTTGAGTCACTGCAAGGCCAAAGAGACCTCCTTTAGGCTTTTGTCCAGCACCTAAGGTTCCTCTCCAGGGGCGACAGGGATCCAGGGTTGCATTCCAGACTCACCCTCGTAGTCAGGCCTCATCTCGAGGGGAAGCAAAGGACACCGCTCTCCTCCTGAGTATCGACGAGTATCTCTTGGAGCCCACTGAGTGACCTAAAGGGAGTCAAGCCTCCTTTGGAGTTTGGAGAGAGGATTCGGGATTGCTCTTCAGGTCATGCAGGAAAGAAGGCCCTCATTTCACCATGACAGGGGCGTCTCGTGGGTTTTCTCGAGCTGCGGCGCCAGTGTGGGGTTTCTCACGAGGTACGATGGGGAGCTCAGGGAGACTCTCATGTGGTGCCGGGGAAGTCAGATCTTCATGCGCGTGGCGAGGGGGAGCGTGTCATTTTTCTCCAGTCATGGTAGGGGAATCGGGCATCAAGACGCGTGAAGAAGGACTCTCGAGGTTTTTCTCAGGTTATGGCAGGAAACCCTGGGTTCCCTCGACTTATGCCCGTGACCTCAGGGAGCTTCTCAGGGTGCCTCTGAGAAGTCAGGGATACTGTGTAGTTGGGAGGGGCCGCTCCGAACTCCACTGGGTTTGGTGCAGTAGAAGAGGGCCTTATCTCGAGTTGAGGCAGGAACCTCATTGTTCCTCTCCATTTCTGAATCGGATCTCAGTGTCCATGCAGAGTTGGGACAGGAGAGTCAGGCCTCGTCTTGTGTGGAGGAATTTAACTCCTCTTGCCTCTCGAGTTGTTCATGGGGTGACAAGCCACTTGTCGATCTGTATGTGGAACTTGCGGGATTTTCCAACGATGCACGAGGGTGTCAGACCCCTTCGTTTTGTGCCTTCATCCACAGGATTGCCTTCGAAGAGGTGTCCTAGCATTGGGTTCTTATCAAGAGCAGACACGGAAATCGGGGTCTTTCGGCGTGTGGCACCAACCACAAGGCTACGTCTCGAATTTCCTCGTGAGACCGGCCTCATCCTGAGGTGCACCGGGAAGGTCCGCAACCCTTCCAGACAAAGCAGGGTAATCGACCCTCCCGTCGTGATCAGGAGGGGATAAGGGGCTCAGAACAAGCGGTGCACCGAACCTTGGTGTTCCCCTCGAGTGAGACCAGGGTGTCGGGGAACTTTTGTGCTAACATCAAGGTTGCCAATTATCATTTTAAACTTCAAGATGGAACGTGGGGCTTCTCCTGAGACGCTGTAGCTGGCAAGGGCCTCATCTTGCGATGACGGGGGAACCACGTGGTTTTTCTCGAGTTGCGGCGGGATTTTCGAATTACGACGGGGAACTCAGGCTTCCTCTTGTGTTGTCCCAGGGAAGTCCATTCTTCCATTCGAGGTGCGAGGGACAGCAGGGGATTGCTCTCGAGTCACTTCAGGGCAAATGAGACCTCATCTATGCTTGTGTCTAGGACCTAATGTTCCTCTCCAGGGGCGACAGGGATCTCGGGGTTGCATTCCAGACTCACCTGAGGAGTCAGGCCTGGTATATAGGGGAAGCAAAGAATTCCGCTCTCCTCTCGAGTCCCAATGGGTATCTCTTGGAGCCCACAGAGTGGCCTAAAGGGAGTCAGGCCTCCTGTGGAGTTTGAAGAGAGGCCTCGAGATGCCCTCCAGGCCATGCAGGAAAAGAAGGCCTTCATCTCGCGATGACGGAGGCGTCTCGTGGGTTTTCTCGAGCTGGGGAGCCAGTGTGGGATTTCTCACGAGGTATGACGGGGAGCTCAGGGAGCCTCTCATGTGGCGCCAGGGAAGTCAAGTCTCCATGCGAGTGGCGAGGGGGAACGCGTCATTGCTCTTGAGTCATGGTAGGGGAATCGGGATTCAAGATGCGTTGAAGGAGGATTTTCGAGGTCTTTCTCGGGTTGCGTCAGGAAACCCTGTGTTCCCTCGACTTGTGCCGGTGACCTCAGGGAGCTTCTAAGGGTGCCTCTGAGAAGTCGGGATACTGTGGATTTGGGAGGGGCCTCTCGGGCCTCCACTATTTTTGGTGTAATGGAAGAGGGCCTCATCTCGAGTGGAGTCAGGAACCTCAGGGTTCCTCTCCATTTCGGACTCCGATCGCAGGGTCACTTCAGAGTTGGGAGAGGTGAGTCAGGCCTCGTCTTGTGTGCGGGAATGGACCTCCGCTTGCCTCTCGAGTTGTTCACTGGGTGACAGGCACTTGTTGAGCTGTAAGAGTAACCTGCGGTCTTTTCTGGACGATGCACGGTGTTGTCAGTGCCCCTTCGTGTTGTGCCTTCATCCACACTATCTTCTTATAGGTGTCTGGGCATCGCGTTCTTATCAAGAGCGGATCGGGAAATCGCGGTCTTTCGGCATGTGGCACCACCATCGAGGCTACGTCTTGAATTTCCTCATGAGACAGCCTCATCTGAGGTGCGCGGAGAAGGTCGGGAACCCCTTGCAGACAAAGCAGGGGAATCGACCCTCCTTTCGGGATCAGCAGGAGAGAAAGGGCTCAGATGAAGTACTGCCGGGAACCTCGGTGCTCCCCTTGAGTGAAACTGGTAAGTCGGGTAACTTTTCGGGTTGCGTCAAGGGTGCCAAGTACCGTTTCGCACTTCAAGACGGAACCTGGGTCTTCTCTTGAGACGCTGTAGTGGGCAAGGGCCTCATCTAGCGCTGACGGGGGACCCACGTGTTTTTTCTCGAGTTGCGGCAGGATTCTTGAGTTACGACGGGGAATACAGGTTTCCTCTTGTGTTGGCCCAGGGAAGTCCAATCTTCCATTCGAGTTGCAAGAGAGAGCTGGAGATTGCTCTCGAGTCACTGCAGGGCAAAATAGAGCTCATCTAGGTTTGTGTCCAGGACCGAGTTTTTCTCTCCAGGGGCGACAGGGATCTCGGGGTTGCATTCCAGACTCACCCGGGGAGTCAGGCCTCGTCTCGAAGGGAATGAATGGACTCCGCTCTCCCCTCGAGTCACGACGGGTATCCCTTGGAGCCCAAGAATGGCCTAAATGGAGTTAAGCCTCCTGTGGAGTTTGGAGAGAGGACTCGGGATTGCTCTCTAGGCCATGCAGGAAAAGAAGGCCCTCATCTCGCGATGACGGGGGCATCTCGTGGGTTTTCTCAAGGTGCAGTGCCTGGTTGGGGTTTCCTACAAGATAGGACGGGGAGCTCAGGGAGACTCCTGTGGTGCCACGGAAGTCAGGTCTCCATGGACGTGGCGAGCGGGAGCGCCTCATTGCTCTCGAGTCATGGTAGGGGAATCGAGCCTCAAGACGCTTCGAAGAAGAACTCTTGAGGTCTTTCTCGGGATGTGGCAGGAAACCCTGGGTTCCCTCGACTTGTGCCCATGACCTCAGGGAGCTTAGCGGGGTTCCTCTGAGAAGTCAGGGATACTGTGGAGTTGAGAGGGGCTTCTCGGAACTTCACAGGGACTGGTGCAATTGAAGAGGACCTAATCTCGGATTGAGGCAGTAATGTCAGGGTTCCTCTCCATTTCTGACTCGGAGAGCAGGGTCCCTGCAGAGTTGTGACAGGAGAGTCAGACCTTGTCTTGTGTGGAGTAATGGAACTCCGCTTGCCTCTCGAGTTGTTCACGGGATGACAGGCCACCTGTCGAGTTGTATGTGGAACCTGCGGTTTTGGGGGACGATGCACAGGGGTGTCAGTGCCCCTTCGTGTTGTGCCTTCATCCACAGGGTTACCTTCGAAGAGGTGACCGGGCATCGGGATCTTATCAATAGCGGACCAGGAAATCGGGGTCTTTCAGCATGTGGCACAACCCACGAGGCTACGTCCCGAATTCCCTCGTGAGACTGGCCTCATCCTGAGGTTCGCCGAGAAGTCTGGGAACCCCTTCCAGACAAAGCAGGGGAATCGACCCTCCTGTCGCCATCAGGAGGGGAGAAGAGGCTCAGCTGAAGCGGTGCTGGGAACGTCCATGTTCTCGAGTGAGACCGGGGTGTCAGGGAAATTTGGGGGTCGCATCAAGGGTGCCAAGTACCGTTTCACACTTCAAGACGGAACATGGGACTTCCCTGGAGACGCTATAACTGACAGGGGCCTCATATTTCGATGACGGAGGAGCCACGTTGTTTTTCTCCAGTTGCCGCGGGATTCTCGAATTACAACGGGAAATACAGTCTTCCTCTTGTGTTGGCCCAGGGAAGTCCAATCATCCATTCGAGTTGCGAGGGAGAGCTGGGGATTGCACTTGAGTCAATGCAGGACAAAAAAGACCTCATTTAGGCTTGTGTCCAGGACCGAGTTTTCCTCTACAGGGGCGACACGGATCTCGGGATCCCATTCCAGACTCATCCAAGTAGTCAGGCCTCAGCTCGAGGGGAAGCAACGGACTCCGCTCTCCTCTAGAGTAGCAACGTGTATCTCTTGAAGGCTACTGAGTGGCCTAAAGGGAGACAGGCCTCCAGTGGAGTTTGGAGAGTGGACTCGGGATTGCTCTCTACGTCATGTAGGAAAAGAAGGCCCTCATCTTACGATGATGGGGGCGTCTCATGTGTTTTCTCGAGCGGAGGTGCCAGTGTGGGGTTTTCATGAGGTAGGACGGGGAGTGCAGGGAGCCTCTCGTGTGGCACCAGGGAAGTTAGGTTTCAATGGGCGTGGCAAGGGGAATGCGTCATTGCTCTCCAGTCATGGTAGGGTATCGGGCCCAAGACGCGGTAAAGAAGGACTCTCGAGGTCTTTCTCAGAATGCAGCAGGAAACCCTGGGTTCACTCGACTTGTGCCAGTGACCGCAGAGAGCTTCTGAGGGTGCCTCTGAGAAGTCAGGGATACTGTGGAGTTGGGAGGGGCCTCTCGGGACTCCACTGGGTATGGCGCAATGGAAGAGGGCCTCATTTCGAGTTGATGCAGGAACGTCAGGTTTCATCTACATTTCTGACTCCGATCGCACGGTCCCTGCAGAGTTGGGAAAGGAGAGTCAGGCCTTCTCTTGTGTGGAGGAACGGAACTCCGCATGCCGCTCTAGTTCTTCAAGGGATGACAGGACACTTGTCGATCTGTGTTTGGAATCTGCGTGTTTTTCCGTACTATACATGGGGATGTCAGTACTCCTTCGTGTTGTGCATTCATCCACAGGTTTGCTTTCGAAGAGGTGCCCGGGCATCGTGTTTTTATTAAGAGCGGACCGGGGAATCGGGGGCGTTCTGCATGTGGCACCACCCACGTGGCTCGTCTCGAATTTCCTCGTGAGACCGGCCTCATCCTGAGGTGTGCCGGGAAGGCTGGGAACCCCTTCCGCACCACGCAGGGGAATCGACTCTCCTGTCGCGATCAGGAGGGGAGAAGGGGCTAAGATGAAGTGGTGCCGGGACCCTCGGTGTTCTCCTCGAGGGAAACCGGCGTGTCGGGGAACTTTTGGGGGTCGCAGGAAGGCTGTCAGGGACCGTTTCGCCCTTCAGGGCGGAACAGGGGACTTCCCTTGAGACGCTGTCACGGGCAAGGGCCTCATCTTGCCAAGAGGTGGGAACCACGTGGTTTTTCTCAAGTTGCGGCGGGATTCTCGAGTTACGACGGGGATCTCAGCCTTCCTCTTGGGTTGGCCCTGGGAAGCCCAAACTTCCCCTCGAATTGCGAGGGAAAGCTGGGGGTTGCGCTCGGGTCACTGCAGGGCCGAAGAGACCTCACCTAGGCGTGTGTCCGGGACCTAATATTCCTCTCCAGGGAAGGCAGGGATCTCGGGGTTGCCTTCCAGGCTCCCCCGGGGAGTCAGGCCTCATCTCGAGGGGAAGCCAAGGACTCCGCTCTCCTCTCGAGACGCGACGCGGGTCTCTTGGAACCCTCTGAGCGGCCTCAAGGGAGTCCAGCCTCCTCTTCCGTTTGGAGAGAGGACCCGGGATTGCTCTCCAGGCCATGCAGGAAAAGAAGGCCCTCAGCTCGCGAGGACGGGGCCGTCTCAGGGGTTTCCTCGAGCTGCGGCGTCCGTGGGGGTTTTCTCCCGAGGCACGATGAGGATCTCAGGGAGCCTCTCGTGCGGCGCCAGGGAAGTCAGGTCTCCATGCGCGTGGCGAGGGGGAGCGCGTCCTGGCTCTCGAGTCACAAGAGGGGACTAGGGCCTCGAGACGCGTTGAAGAAGGACTCTCGAGGTCTTTCTCGGGGGATGGCGGAAACCCTCGTTTCCCTCGCCTTCTGCCGGGGACCTTAGGGAACTTCCCAGGGTGCCTCTGAGAGGCGAGGGATCCTGTGGAGGTGGCGGGGCCCCTCGGGACTCCGCTGGGTCTGGCGCAACGGAAGAGGGCCTCACCTCGAGGGGAGGCAGGAACCTCAGGCTTCCTCTCTGTTTCGGACTCCGACCGCAGGGTGCCTGCAGAGTTGGGACAGGAGAGTCAGGCCTCGTCTTGTCTGAGGAAGGGAACCCCGCTCGCCTCTCGAGTTGCTCAGGGGGTCTCAGGCCCCTCGTCGAGCTGTGTGTGGAACCCGTGGGTCTTTGTGGACGATGCATGGTGGTGGCAGTGCCCCTTGGTGTTGTGCCTTCACCCACAGGGTTGCCTTCGAAGAGGAGTCCGGGCCTCGGGTCCTTCTCAAGAGCGGATCGGGGAATCGGGGGCGTTAGGCATGTGGCACCACCCACGTGGCTCGTCTCGAATTTCCTCGTGAGACCGGCCTCATCCTGAGGTGCGCCGGAAAGGCTGGGAACCCCTTCCGGACCACGCAGGGGAATCGCCTCTCCTGTCGCGATCAGGAGGGGAGAAGGGGCTAAGATGAAGTGGTTCCGGGACCCTCGGTGTTCCCCTCGAGGGAACCCGGCGTGTCGGGGAACTTTTGGCGTTCGCAGGAAGGCTGTCAGGGACCGTTTCGCCCTTTAGGGCGGAACAGGGGACTTCCCTTGAGACGCCGTCGCGGGCAAAGGCCTCATCTTGCCAAGAGGTGGGAACCACGTGGTTTTTCTCGAGTTTCGGCGGGATTCTCGAGTTACGACGGGGATCTCAGGCTTCCTCTTGGGTTGGCCCTGGGAATCCCAATCTTCCCCTCGAGTTGCGAGGAAAAGCTGGGGGTTGTGCTCAGGTCACTGCAGGGCCGAAGAGACCTCACCTAGGCGTGTGTCCGGGACCTAATATTCCTCTCCAGGGAAGGCAGGGATCTCGGGGTTGCATTCCAGGCTCCCCCGGGGAGTCAGGCCTCGTCTCGAGGGGAAGCCAAGGACTCCGCTCTCCTCTCGAGTGCGACGCGGGTCTCTTGGAGCCCCCTGAGCGGACTCAAGTGAGTACAGACTCCTCTTGCGTTTTGAGAGAGGACCCGGGATTGCTCTCCAGGCCATGCAGGAAAAGAAGGCCCTCAGGTCGCCAGGACGGGGGCGTCTCAGGGGTTTCCTCGAGCTGCGGCGCCCGTGGGGGTTTTCTCCCGAGGCACGACGAGGATCTCAGGGAGCCTCTCGTGCGGCACCAGGGAAGTCAGGTTTCCATGCGCGTGGCGAGGGGGAGCGCATCATGGCTCTTGAGTCACAGGAGGGGACTAGGGCCTTGAGACCCGTTGAAGAAGGACTCTCGAGGTCTTTCTTCGGTTGTGGCAGGAAACCCTTATTTCCCTCGACTTTTGCCGGTGGCCTCTAGGAGCTTCTCAGAATGCCTAGGATAAGTCAGGGATACTGTGGAGATGGGAGGGGCCTCTCGGGACTCCACTGGGTTTGTTTTAATGGAAGAGGGCCTCATCTTGGGTTGAGGCAGGAACCTCAGGTTTCCTCTCCATTTCTGACTCTGATCGAAGCGTGCCTGCAGAGTTGGGATTGGATACTCAGGCCTCGTCTTGTCTGAGGAAGGGAACTCTGCTTGCCTCTCTCGTTGTTTAAGGGGTGACAGGCCAGTTGTGGAGCTGTATGTGGATCCTGCGGGATTTTCCGGACGATGAACAGGGTTGCCAGTGCCCCCTCGTGTAGTGCCTTCATCCACAGGGTTGCCTTAGAAGAGGTGTCCGGGCATCGGGTTCTTATCAAGAGCAAGACCGAGAAATCGGGGTCTTTCGGCACGTGGCACCAACATGAGGCTACATCTCGAATTTCTTCGTGAGACTGGCCTCATCCTGAGGTGCGCCATGAAGGTTGTGAACCCCTTCTAGACAAAGCAGGGGAATCGACCTTCCTGCCGTGATCAGGAGGGGAGAAGGGGCTCAAATGAAGTGGTGCCAGGAACTTTGGTGTTCCCTTGGAGTGAGATCGGTATATTGGGGAACTTTTGGGGTCGCATCAAGGGTGCCAAGTAGCATTTCGAACTTTATGACGAAACATGGGACTTCTCTTGAGATTCTGTAGCGGGCAAAGGCCTCATATTGCGATGAATGGGGAACCACGTGGTTTTTAAGAGTTGCGGCGGGATTCTCGAGTTACAACGGGAAATTCAGACTTCCTCTTGTGTTGGCCCAGTGAAGACTAATCTTCCATTCTAATTGCGAGGAAGAGATGCGTGTTGCTCTCGAGTCACTGTAGGGCAAAATAGACCTCATCTAGGCTTTTGTCCAGGACATAATGTTCCTCTCCAGGGGCAACAGGGATCTCGGTGTTGCATTCCAGACTCACCCGAGGTAAGGCCTCATCTCGAGGGGAAACAAAGTACTCTGCTCTCCTCTCAAGTCGCCACAGGTATCTCTTGGAGCCCATTGAGTGGCCTAAAGGGAGTAAAGCCTCCTGTGAAGTTTGGAGAAAGGACCAGGGATTGCTCTCCAGGTCAGGCAGGAAAAGAAGTCCCCAATCTCGCGATGACGGTGGCGTCTCATGGGTTTTCCCGAGCTGCGGCGCCAGTGTGGGGTTTCTCACGAGGTATGACGGGGAGCTCAGGGAGCCTCTCATGTGGCGCCAGGGAAGTCAGGTGTCCATGCGCATGGCGAGGGGGAGCGTGTCATTGCTCTCGAGTCATGGTAGGGGAATCCGGCCTCAAGACGCGTTGAAGACGGACTCTTGAGGTCTTTCTCGGGTTGCGGCAGGACACCCTGTGTTCCCTCGACTTGTGCCGGTGACCTCAGGGAGTTGCTCAGGGTGCCTCTGAGAAGACACTGATACTGTGGTGTTGGGAGGGGCCTCTCGGAACTCCACTGCGTTTGGTGCAATGGAAGATTGCCGGGAGCCAGCGAGAGACATTCCACTCGTGACAAATGTCATGAGGAAAGAGTCTCGGCATACGCAAAGGCGGGATCGAGCCTCCAGGAGTTCCCCCGTATATTCTTCAGCATCTACCCCCAAAAACCAAAGTCTGCCTTCTTTATTGCTTTGTTCTCTCACCTCTAACATTACTGGGGATGTCTCCCACCACCATCTCACTCTCTCTGTCAAAGAGCTAACTTACAGCTCCAACTAATAATGTTCCTGTGCAATTAGTAGTGTTTAAATCCAAACCCCTCAGATGGTTTTCTAACTCGCCTGACAAGTTTAACCGGTCTCCTACAGCTATGCATACGATTGTGTACAGTCTCCCAGCCTCGAGACGCACGGGAAGTTTAAGATATTCAAATAGCTTAGAGCCTCTCAGAGAGTTAGAAACTGTCAGAATAAAACTAGTAAAAGATTTCATTGATGAACCAATGCTTTTTGCCAAGTTTCCGCATCCCCTGAATTGTATCCTTGAATGTGTGTTAATTAATATAGTTGGTATGTAGAAAAAATAAGTAGTGGCCTTGATGTTGGTAACTTTAGACCCTTAAGGTAATAAATTCTTTTCTTTGTTGTAAACCCATTACACATCCACCCTATAGGAATGCAATTTTATCTTCGAAAGATGGCGCCAAACCTTAAACAATTACTCTTAGAGAAAATAACTCTTATGGTTGATAAGTCTTTGTCAAGAGTCATAAAATGTTAATAGGTCTTCTGGCCAGAAGATGATGTAAATCATCTAAACCATTTTAATACGATAAATCTGCAGAAAAGAAACCCTGGTTTTTGATAAGGATTAAAGACTGCTGACTTTGCATCCCCTATTATCCTCTATGTGTAACTTAGGGTATTAAAACCTGTGTTGAAAATAAAGCTACGGGCCTTGCTCGCCAACGCTTGGTCTCCCCATGTCATTATTCCCCTCAATTTTCAGATGAGTGTCCATCTGGAGCGTGGATATCCTCTGCGGCCATTTATTTGCCTGGGCTTCGAAGACCCTCTCGATAAGGTGTCTAAGGTGGGGCACCTTCCTCTATTCTAGAGGGCACTTGCAGCCTCCGTGGTCAGAGCTAACCTGGTGTCACGGGTTATATTGATTTTCCGTGTAAACCAAGCTACTCAGCTGCTTTTCTCCACTGAATTTTCCTACTGAGCTATCCTCATTCTATTGCTCTTTATATCTTTGATGAATAAATAAATAAATACATAGGTCGCCTACTCCATCTTCCCTTTGAATACCCTGGATCAGCTGGGGCTGGACCTCTGCAGGTGGCGCCCGAGACAGGCATTTCGAAGGTAAATCCCCAACCCCATTCCCCCAGTGTTCAGTTTTCGGGACAGATAGGATCCCACTTAGGGGGCTGCAGATCCCCCTGTAGAATAGACAGGGCGAGAGGAGTGGGAAGTGTTGAAGAGTTAGAGAGAAAAAACGGTTTCTAAAAAGGCTGACAAAAAAGGCCTAATCTTTAGATAGCTAAAAGCAAAATCTTTTACTATCCTTAATTTTATGACATGGGCAACACTGAATCAAATGAAAGACAGCTCTTTATAGGAGTAATTTTACAGTTATTAAGTAAAAGAAGAATCAAGGTTAAAACATCTTCCATTCAATCATTTTTTACATTTGTACAAGACCACTGCCCTTGGTTTCTACAACAAGGCACTGTTAACCTAGGTATCTTGAAAAAACTAGGAAGACAGCTAAGAGCTTATTGTGCTCAGCAAGGTTTGGAAAAAATCCCTACTTACACCTTTCCTCTGTGGAATATGACTAGAGATGTTTTAGATCCAGCTCATGAATTTGAAAAGGTACCTGTTAAAGAGGAAAGTAAAGTTGGAAAACTACCTGGTAAACAAAAAAGCAAATCTGAAAAGGTACCTGTTATAAAGAAAAGTGAAAATGAAGAGGCTATACCTAGCTATCGACAGCTAAATGAATGGCTAGCCGCTATGACTGCCAATGAGCATGTAAAAGATAGGGATGAAAAGAAAGATCAGCTCTCCCCTCAATTTGAAAAAGGTTTAGAGGAAAGAGCAGCTCGATGCCATTCTGATGAGGATTGTTTTTTTTTTAGCTAAAGATGCTCCTAAAAGTTTAAGAAAACATCCCTAATCAGACCATCCGCTCCTAGGAGGTTGAGGGAAACATCCCCGATCAGACAGTTCATAAGATTTAGTTACCAAACAGTTAAAGGATCTCCGGAACAGAAGAGGAAAACTTCCGGACGCTCCCATCCCCCTATGCCTCCTCCTCCATGTCAGGGTAAAGGGCCATCGCTAGGAGTTTCCCGGAGAAGGATTTTCTCTAGTCCCAAGGATGAACTTGATCCTCAACTTGAGGCTTCTTTTCTAGTCCCCTCTGAAGTTTAGCCAGGGTAAAGAGGTTACAAAATAAATAAAAATATTCTCTAAAATTAAAAAAAAAATTAAAAATGGATTTCTCTGCATCAAAGAATAGACAAATATTTATTGACTGTGGAATATGATTAGAAATGTCCTGGACCTCCGTCACGAGGCTGTTAAATAGCCTATGGGGGAGGCTATAGAGGTGGATGGTGGTGAGTCTCCATTTACTGCACAGATCATATTTTCTGCCATTGAAAAAAAAAAAAAGGAGGGAGAAAGTGGTCTACCTCCCGAGGAAGGAGAGCGCTTACAGGACGCTGCGGCCGAGAGCCCTGGCGAGCTCCCTCCCCCTCTGCGCAAACCTTTAAAAAACTTATCCACCACTTTCTGATTTAAGGAGACCGCCACCGCCTTCGATTGTGCCTCCCAGGACCCAGGAGTTCCCCACTTTGCCCCAAATGCCTCCCAAAGTGTTGCCTAAGACTGAGGAAGATAAAAAGTTTTTTAAACAAAGGAGCTTTTAGTACACAATATTCAGAGCATGCTCCTTGGAGAAAACTCCCTCAGGGGGGTCTCACCCAGGCTAGGAGAAAAGCGAAAAGGCAAGGAGATTTAATAACAATATTAACCCCTGATGTGCCGCTTACTCCAATTCCAACCGGAGTGGCTGGCCCCCTATCTGAGGACATTGTAAGATTTGTCCTGGGGCGTAGCTCGCTTTCTTTTAAAAAAAAAATTAAACAAAAAAAAAAAAAAAAAAGAAAAGAAATTTCGCTGGTGCATGGTGTAGTAGATTCTGATGATATTGAGAAATTAAAGTCTTGATCTCACTGCCTATCAAAACTGTACAAATTAATAAAGGTCAAAGAGTAACACAGCTTTTACTTTTACCTTACTATCAGACAAGGAAAAACTTGACTTCTCAAGCTAAGAGCCACAAAACATTTGGATCTAGTGATCTAGCCTTTTGGGTGCAGGAAATTACAGTTCCAAGGCCTTTAAAAGATCTTTTACTTCAAGAGAATAAAACGCCAGGGCTATTAGACACAGGAACAGACGTCTCTTAACATTGCTGGGAAAGACTGGCCCAGCTCCTGGCCAACACATAATACTGAAAATGAGTTGGTGGGATTAGAGAAAGTGGTATGTGGGGTGGAGATGCTGTACAGGTGGTACACTTAACAATACATTATATATTTTTATAAATACATAATATAAATATATTTGCCTAATTACAGTTTGCCTAATTAGGTATGGGTATAAATAAAATATAATAAAGGTATACCTAATTCTATTTATAGATCTATACTTAATTAATTTGTATATAAATTAATATGTATACTATATACACACACATATATATATACTGTATAATTAAATATATATGGCAGTAATATAATGTGTGTGTGGCTGATATTAATTGGTATGGATTGATGTGCTGTGATGGTATATGTTCTATATACTGTATAATTATAAATGTGTGACATGTATTATTACAGTATATTGGTTTGTGTTGGTTGGTATTAGCTGTGTATGTGTTGTATTGCTGTAATATATATTAATTAATATATTAATTATAAAGATTAATTCAAGTATATTGATTTATATATATTATATGTCAATAACTTTATACTTGTTGCCATATATAAATACATATATAAATGCATTTTGCATTTAGGTATATCTGTATACCTGTATACCAAAATGAGATAAGGAGGTTATACATTTATTACTTTAATTTATACAGAGACCTAAACTAAACATTAGACCTAAATTAACATATCCATAGGGAAACAGCTGGACAAATAGTGAAGTTATGTTCCAATTGTAATTAATCACTTAAACGTAAACACACAGGGGCAGACTACAATGATGAGACACTAGATGCCTGAATTACAGGCTACGACTTGGCCCCTGGTCAAGTAAAAAGGCCTCCTTACGGGAGAGTGAAAAAGCCAGATGTGTTGCTAACTTGTGGGAGAGGGTATGCTTGTATATTTCTACAGAATGCAGATTCTCTGGTTTGGATCTCAGACAAATTCGTCATGTCACATTCCCCAAAGACCAGGTTCGCGGCGTGCGCACTCACTTGCTCCCCCTCCCCCAGCCAGCTCTCGCCTCCATGCCACCAGCAGCGCCTCGCACCCTCCTCGCTGCACCCCGTGACCTAGAGCAAAGAAGTCTGTGCAGCGAGTGAGGGCCAGAGAGGAAAGCGCGCCTGAGGAGTGCCATCCAGACCAGCGTGGCCCCACTGGCAAGAGGGGACCGCCTTGAGCCCAAGCGATGGCGGCTAGCCCTAAACCATGAACCCTGCCCCTCCGCCCGCCATAGGCGCCTTGGCCCACAGCCTGCCGCTCGCGTTCTGCCTCCTGATGCTGGGGACACTGCTCCCCCGGGCCGACGCCTACAGCTGCTCCCTGGTTCATCTTGTTTAAACCCTCAATATAATGTTTGCTCCTTTGTAATGCTACAACATCCACCTTATCTTATGATGTAACCACTTATTGAATTATGGTCTTGCTGTATTACAACAACTACAGGATTTAATGCAAACACGACGGTTTGTGGGCTTACTTATCTTGGGAACAGCAGCTTTGATAAGTGCAATCACTTCTGTTACTGTGGCAGCAATATCATTGACTCAACAAGTACATACTGCTCAATATGTTGATTCTATGTCCAAAAATGTTTCTTTAACATTGGCAACACAGAAAGCTATAGAGAGAAAATTAGAAATGAGGGTAGACGCCCTAGAGGAAGCAGTAATACATATTGGGACTGAATTGCAGGCTTTAAAGGTGAAAATGGCATTGTCTTGTCATGCTGACTATCGGTGGATATGTGGAACACCCCTGAAAGTAAATGAGACAGATTTTGAATGGGAAAAGATTAAAAACCATATTTCAGGTATCTGGAACAGCTCTGACATTGTTTGAGACGTAGGGAAATTTCACTATCAAATAGCAACCATGGAGCACTCCCGATTAGATTTTACTGCTGCTGGAACAGCAAATGATTTCTTCCATACTTTCCCTAACTACATCTCAGGAAAGAATATTCTGTCTAATGTCTTTAGCTATGCTGGGGTGGCTGCTTTAATTCTGCTTCTCATAATCATTCTTCCTTGTATTGTCAGGATTCTTCAGCAGAGTATTCAGAGGTTTGCGACTGAGCTACATCTGGCTGTTTTAAGAAATAAAAAATGGGGACATGCCGGGAGCCGGCGAGAGACATTCCACTCGTGACAAAGGTCATGAGGAAGGAGGCTGGGCATACACAAAGGCGGGATCGAGCCTCGGGAGTCCTCCCGGATATTCTTGAGCATCTACCCCCCAAAACCAGAGTCTGCCTACTTTATTGCTTTGTGCTCTCACCTCTGACTTTCCTGGGGGCTGTCCCCCACCACCATCTCCCTCTTTCTGTCAAAGAGCTAACTTACAGCTCCAATTAATAAAGTTCCTGGGCAATTAGGAGTGTTTAAATCCAAACACGTCAGATGGCTCTCTAACTCTCCTGACAAGTTTACCCGGTCTCCTACAGCAAGGCATACAATTGTTTACAGTCTCCGAGCCTCGAGAGGCACGGGAAGCTTAAGATATTCAAATAGCTTAGAGCCTCTCAGAGAGTTAGAAACTGTCAGAATAAAACTAGTAAAAGATTTCATTGATGAACCAATGCTTGTTGCCAAGTTTCCACATCCCCTGAATTGTATCCTTGAATGTGTATTAATTAATATAGTTGGTATGTAGAAGAAATAAGTAGTGGCCTTGGTGTTACTAACTTTAGACCCTTAAGGTAATAAATTCTTTCCTTTGTTGTAAACCCATTACACATCCGCCCTATAGGAATGCAATTTTATCTTCGAAAGATGGGGCCAAACCTTAAAATAATTACTCTTAGAGAAAATAAGTCTTACGGTTGATAAGTCTTTGTCAAGAGTCATAAAATGTTAATAGGCCTTCTGGCTAGAAGATGATGTAAATCACCTAAACCATTTGTATATGATACATTTGCAGGAAAGAAACCCTGGTTTTTGATAAGGATCAAAGGCTGCTGACTTTGCATCCCCATTATCCTCTATGTGTAACTTAGGGTAAAAAAAAACCCCTGTTGAAAATAAAGCTACGGGCCTTGATTGCCAACGCTTAGTCTCCTAATGTCATTCTTCCCCTCAATTTTCAGATGAGTGTCCATCTGGAGCGCGGATATCTTCTGCGACCATTTATTTGCCTGGGCTTCGATGACCACTTGAGAAGGTGTCTAAGGTGGGGCACTTTTCGCTATTCGAGAGGGAGCCTGCGGCCTCCGTGGTCAGAGCTAACCTGGTGTCACGGGTTATACTGATTTTCCGCATAAACCAAGCTACTCAGCTTCTTTTCTCCACTAAATTTTCCTACTGAGATATCCTCATTCTATTACTCTTTATATCTTTGATAAATAAATCAATAGGTCGCCTACTCTGTCTCCCCTTCAAAAACCCTGGACCAGCCGAGGCTGGACCTTGTCAGAAGAGGGCCTCATCTCGATTTGAAGCAGGAACCTCAGGGTTGCTCTCCATTTCTGACTCTGAACACAGAGTCCCTACAGAGTTAGGACAGGAGAGTCAGGCCTCGTCTTGTGTGGAGGAATGGAACTCCGCTGGACTCTCGAGTTGTTCACCGGATAACAGGCCACTTGTCGAGCTGTGTGTGGAACCTGCGGTTTTATCCGGACGATGCATGGGGGTGTCAGTTCCCCTTTGTTTTTTGCCTTCATACACAGGGTTGCCTTCGAAGAGGTATCCAGCCTTCAGGTTCTTATCAAGAGCAGACCAGGAAATCAGGGTCTTTCGGCATGTGGCACCACCCACAAGCCTACGTCTCGAATTTCTTCTTGAGACGGACCTCAACCTGAGGTGCACCAGGAAAGTCGGTAACCCTTTCAGACAAAGCAAGTGAATCGACACTCTTGTCCCGATCAGGAGGGGAGAAGGGGCTCAGATGAAGTGGTGCCGGGAACCTCGATGTTCCCCTTGAGTAAAACTGGGATATCGGGGAACTTTTGGGGTCGCATCAAAGGTGCTAAGTACCGTTTCAAACTTCAAGACGGAATGTGAGATTTCTCTTGAGACGCTGTAGCTGGCAAGGGCCTCATCTTGTGGTGACGGGTTAACCACGTCGTTTTTCTCGAGTTGTGGCGGGATTCTCGAGTTAGGTCAGGAAATTCAGGCTTCCTCTTGTGTTGGCCCAGGGAAGTCCAGTCTTCCATTCGAGTTGCGAGGGAGAGCTAGGGATTGCGCTTGAGTCACTGCAGGGCAAAAGAGACCTTATCTAGGCTTGTGTCCAGGACATAATGTTCGTCTACAGGGGGGACAGGGATCTCGGGGTTACTTTCCTGATGCACCCGGGGAGTCAGTCCTTGTCTCGAGGGGAAGCAAAGGACTCGGCTCTCCTCTCGAGTTGCGACGGGTATCTCTTGGAGCCCACTTAGTGGCCTAAAGGGAGTCAAGCCTCCTGTGGAGTTTGGAGAGAGGACTCGGGATTGCTCTCCAGGCCATGCAGGAAAAGAAGGCCATCATCTCGCGATGAAGGGGGCATCTCGTGGGTTTTCTCGAGCTGCAGCGCCAGTGTGGGGTTTCTCATGAGGTACTACGGGGAGCTCAAGGAGCCTCTCATGTGGCGCTTGGGAGGTCAGGTCTCCATGCGCATTGTGAGGGGGAGGGCGTCATTGCTCTAGAGTCATGGTAGGTGTATTGGGCCTCAAGAACCGTTAAAGAAGCACTTTCAAGGTGTTTCTTGGGTCACGGCAGTAAACCCTGGGTTCCCTCGACTAGTGCCGGTGGCCTCAGGGAGCTTCTCAGTGTGCCTCTGAGAAGTCAGGGATACCCTGGAGTTGGGAGGGCCCTCTCGGGACTCCACTGGGTTTGGTGCAATAGAAGAGGGCCTCATCTCGAGTGGAGGCAGGAACCTCAGGGTTCGTCTCCATTTCTGACTCTGATCGCAGGGTCCCTGCAGAGTTGGGACAGGAGAGTCATGCCTCGTCTTGTAAGGAGGAATGGAATTACGCTTGCCTCTCGAGTTATTCACGCGGTGACAGGCAACTTGTCGAACTGTGTTTGGAATCTGCGGGTTTTTCCAGACGATGCACGAGGGTGTCAGTGCCCCTTCGTGTTGTGCCTTCTTTCACAGGGTTGCCTTTGAAGAGGTGTCCGGGCATCGGGTTCTTATCAAGAGCGGACCGGGGAATCGGGGTCTTTCAGCATGTGTTACCACCCATGAAGCTACGTCTCAAATATTCTCGTTAGACCGGCCTCATCCTGAGGTGCGCTGGGAAGGTTGGGAACCCCTTCCAGACAAAGCACGGGAGTCGACCCTCCAGTCGCAATCAGGAGGGGAGAAGTGGCTCAGATGAAGTCGTACCGGGAACCTCGGTGTTCCCCTCGAGAGAGACCAGGGTGTCGGGGAACTTTTGGAATCGCATCAAGGGTGCCGAGTTCAAGAAGAAACGTGGGACTTCTCTTTAGACGCTGTAGCGGGCAAGGGCCTCATCTTGCGATGACGGGGTAACCATGTGGTTTTTCTCGAGTTTCGGCGGGATTCTCGAGTTACGATGGGGAATTCAGGCTTCCTCTTGTGTTGGCCCAGGGAAGTCCAATCTTCCATTCGAGTTGCGAGAGAGAGCTAGGGATTGCTCTCGAGTCACTTCAGGGCAAAAGAGACCTCATCTAAGCTTGTGTCCAGGACCTAATGTTCCTTTCCAGGGGCGACAGAGATCTCGGAGTTGCATTTTAGACGCACCCGAGGAGTCAGGCCTCATCTCGAGAGGAAGGAAAGGACTCTGCTCTGCTCTCGAGTCCCGACGGGTATTTCTTGGAGACCACTGAGTGGCCTAAAGGGAGTCAAGCCTCCTGTGGATTTTTTTTTAATTTTATTTTATTTTTAAACTTTACATAATTGTATTAGCTTTTCCAAATATCAAAATGAATCCGCCTCAGGTATACATGTGCTCCCCATCCTGAACCCTCCTCCATCCTCCCCCCCATAGCATCCCTCTGGGTCGTCCCAGTGCACTAGCCCCAAGCATCCAGTATCATGCATCAAACCTGGACTGGCAACTCTTTTCATACATGATATTTTACATGTTTCAATGCCATTCTCCCAAATCTTCCCACCTTCTCCCTCTCCCACAGAGTCCATAAGACTCTTCTATACCTCAGTGTCTCTTTTGCTGTCTCGTACTCAGGGTTATTGTTACCGTCTTTCAAAATTCCATATATATGTGTTAGTATACTGTATTGGTGTTTTTCTTTCTGGCTTACTTCACTCTGTATAATAGGCTCCAGTTTCATCCACCTCATTAGAATTGATTCATTCTATTCTTTTTAATGGTGGAGTAATACTCCATTGTGTATATGTACCACAGCTTTCTTATCCATTCATCTGCTGATGGACATCTAGGTTGCTTCCATGTCCTGGCTATTAGAAACAGTGCTGCGATGAACATTGGGGTACACGTGTCTCTTTCCCTTCTGGTTTCCTCAGTGTGTATGCCCAGCAGTGGGATTGCTGGATCATAAGGCAGTTCTATTTCCAATTGTTTAAGGAATCTCCACACTGTTCTCCATAGTGGCTGTACTAGTTTGCATTCCCACCAACAGTGTAAGAGTGTTCCCTTTTCTCCACACCCTCTCCAGCATTTATTATTTGTAGACTTTTGGATTGCAGCCATTCTGACTGGCGTGAAATGGTACCTCATAGTGGTTTTGATTTGCATTTCTATGATAATGAGTGATTTTGAGCATCTTTTCATGTGTTTGTTAGCCATCTGTATGTCTTCTTTGGAGAAATGCCTATTTAGTTCTTTGGCCCATTTTTTGATTGGGTCATCTATTTTTCTGGAGTTGAGCTGTAGGTGTTGCTTGTATATTTTTGAGATTAGTTGTTTGTCAGTTGCTTCATTTCCTATTATTTTCTCCCATTCTGAAGGCTGTCTTTTCACCTTGCTAATAGTTTGCTTTGATGTGCAGAAGCTTTTAAGGTTAATTAGGTCCCATTTGTTTATTTTTGTTTTTATTTCCAATATTCTGGGAGGTGGGTCATAGAGGATCCTGCTGTGATGTATTTCAGAGAGTGTTTTGCCTATGTTCTCCTCTAGGAGTTTTATAGTTTCTGGTCTTACGTTTAGATCTTGAATCCATTTTGAGTTTATTTTTGTGTATTGTGTTAGAAAGTGTTCTAGTTTCATTCTTTTACAAGTGGTTGACCAGATTTCCCAGCACCACTTGTTAAAGAGATTGTCTTTAATCCATTGTATATTTTTGCCTCCTTTGTCAAAGATAAGGTGCCCATATGTGTGTGGATTTATCTCTGGGCTTTCTATTTTGTTCCACTAATCTATATTTCTGTCTTTGTGCCAGTACCATACTGTCTTGATAACTGTGGCTTTGTAGTGGAGCCTGAAATCAGGTAGGTTGATTCCTCCAGTTCCATTCTTCTTTCTCAAGTTTGCTTTGGCTATTCGAGGTTTTTTGTATTTCCATACAAATTGTGAAATTATTTGTTCTAGCTCTGTGAAGAATACTTTTGGTAGCTTGATAGGGATTGCATTGAATCTATAAATTGCCTTGGGTCGTATACTCATTTTCACTATATTGATTCTTCCAATCCATGAACATGGTATATTTCTCCATCTATTAGTGTCCTCTTTGATTTCTTTCACCAGTGTTTTATAGTTTTCTATGTATAGGTCTTTAGTTTCTTTAGGTAGGTATATTCCTAAGTATTTTATTCTTTCCATTTCAATGGTGAATGAAATTGTTTCCTTAATTTCACTTTCTGTTTTCTCATTATTAGTGTATAGGAATTCAAGGGATTTCTGTGTGTTGATTTTATATCCTGCAACTTTACTATAGTCATTGACTAGTTCTAGTAATTTTCTGGTGGAGTCTTTAGGGTTTTCTATGTAGAGGATCATGTCATCTGCAAACAGTGAGAGTTTTACTTCTTCTTTTCCAATTTGGATTCCTTTTGTTTCTTTTTCTGCTCTGATTGCTGTGGCCAAAACTTCCAAAGCTATGTTGAATAGTAATGGTGAAAGTGGGCACCCTTGTCTTGTTCCTGACTTTAGAGGAAATGCTTCCAATTTTTCACCATTGAGGATAATGTTTGCTGTGGGTTTGTCATATATAGCTTTTATTATGTTGAGGTATGTTCCTTCTATTCCTGCTTTCTGGAGAGTTTTTATCATAAATGGATGTTGAATTTTGTCAAAGGCTTTCTCTGCATCTATTGAGAAAATCATATGGTTTTTATTTTTCAATTTGTTAAGGTGGTGTATTACATTGATTGATTTGTGGATATTGAAGAATCCTTGCATCCCTGGGATAAAGCCCACTTGGTCATGGTGTATGATCTTTTTAATGTGTTGTTGGATTCTGATTGCTAGAATTTTGTTAAGGATTTTTGCATCTATGTTCATCAGTGATATTGGCCTGTAGTTTTCTTTTTTTGTGGGATCTTTGGCAGGTTTTGGTATTAGGCTGATGGTGGCCTCATAGAATGAGTTTGGAACTTTACCTTCCTCTGCAATTTTCTGGAAGAGTTTGAGCAGGATAGGTGTTAGCTCTTCTCTAAATTATTCGTAGAATTCAGCTGTGAAGCCGTCTGGACCTGGGCTTTTGTTGGCTGGAAGATTTTTGATTACAGTTTCAATTTCCGTGCTTGTGATGGGTCTGTTAAGATTTTCTAGTTCTTCCCTGGTCCAGTTTTGGAAAGTTGTACTTTTCTAAGAATTTGTCCATTTCTTCCACGTTGTCCATTTTATTGGCATATAATTGTTGATAGTAGTCCCTTATGATCCTTTGTATTTCTGTGTTTTCTGTTGTGATCTCTCCATTTTCATTTCTAATTTTATTGATTTGATTTTTCTCCCTTTGTTTCTTGATGAGTCTGGCTAATGGTTTGTCAATTTTATTTATCGTTTCAAAGAACCAGCTTTTGGTTTTGTTGATTTTTGCTATGGTCTCTTTTGTTTCTTTTGCATTTATTTCTGCTCTAATTTTTAAGATTTCTTTCCTTCTACTAACCCTGGGGTTCTTCATTTCTTCCTTTTCTAGTTGCTTTAGGTGTAGAGTTAGGTTACTTATTTGACTTTTTTCTTGTTTCTTGAGGTGTGCCTGTATTGCTATGAACTTTCCCCTTAGGACTGCTTTTACCGTGTCCCACAGGTTTTAGGTTGTTGTGTTTTCATTTTCATCCGTTTCTATGCAAATTTTTATTTCTTTTTTGATTTCTTCTGTGATTTGTTGGTTATTCAGCAGCGTGTTGTTTAGCCTCCATATGTTGGAATTTTTAATAGTTTTTCTCCTGTAATTGAGATCTAATCTTACTGCATTGTGGTCAGAAAAGATGCTTGGAATGATTTCTATTTTTTTGAATTTACCAAGGCTAGCTTTATGGCCCAGGATGTGATCTATCCTGGAGAAGGTTCCATGTGCACTTTAGAAAAAGGTGAAATTCATTGTTTTGGGATGAAATGTCCTATAGATATCAATTAGGTCTAACTGGTCTATTGTATCATTTAAAGTTTGTGTTTCCTTGTAAAATTTCTGTTTAGTTGATCTATCCATAGGTGTGAGTGGGGTATTAAAATCTCCAACTATTATTGTGTTAGTGTTAATTTCTCCTTTCATACTTGTTAGCATTTGTCTTACATACTGTGGTGCTCCCGCGTTGGGTGCATATATATTTATAATTGTTATATCTTCTTCTTGGATTGATCCTTTGATCATTATGTAGTGACCTTCTTTGTCTCTTTTCACAGCCTTTGTTTTAAAGTCTATTTTATCTGATATGAGTATCGCTACTCCTGCTTTCTTTTGGTCCCTATTTGCATGGAAAATCTTTTTCCAGCCCTTCACTTTCAGTCTGTATGTATCCCCTGTTTTGAGGTGGGTCTCTTGTAGACAACATATGTAGGGGTCTTGTTTTTGTATCCATTCAGCCAGTCTTTGTCTTTTGGTTGGAGCATTCAACCCATTTACGTTTAAGGTAATTACTGATAAGTATGATCCCATTGCCATTTACTTTATTGTTTGGGGTTCGAATTTATACACCGTTTTTGTGTTTCCTGTTTAGTATTTGTTGGAGAGCTGGTTTGGTGGTGCAGAATTCTCTCAGCTTTTGCTTGTCTGAAAAGCTTTTGATTTCTCATTCATACTTGAATGAGATCCTTGCTGGGTACAATAATCTGGGCTGTAGGTTATTTTCTTTCATCATTTTAAGTATGTCTTGCCATTCCCTCCTTGCTTGAAGAGTTTCTATTGAAAGATCAGCTGTTATCCTTATGGCAATTCCCTTGTGTGTTATTTGTTGTTTTTCCCTTGCTGCTTTTCATATTTGTTCTTTGTGTTTGATTTTTGTTAATGTGATTAATATGTGTCTTGGGGGGTTTCGCCTTGGCTTTATCCTGTTTGGGACTCTCTGGGTTTCTTGGACTTGAGTGGGTATTTCCTTCCCCATTTTAGGGAAGTTTTCAACTATTATCTCCTCAAGTATTTTCTCACGGTCTTTCTTTTTGTCTTCTTCTTCTGGGACCCCTATGATTCGAATGTTGTAGCGTTTAATATTGTCCTGGAGGTCTCTGAGATTGTGCTCATTTCTTTTAATTCGTTTTTCATTTATCCTCTCTGATTCATTTATTTCTACCATTCTATCTTCGAATTCACTAATCCTATCTTCTGCCTCTGTTATTCTACTATTTGTTGCCTCCAGAGTGTTTTTAATTTCATTTATTGCATTATTCGTTATATATTGACTCTTTTTTTTTTTCTTCTAGGTCCTTGTTAAACCTTTCTTGCATCTTCTCAATCCTTGTCTCCAGGCTATTTATCTGTGATTCCATTTTAATTTCAAGATTTTAGATCCATTTCACTATACTTATTCGGAATTCTTTATCAGGTAGATTCCCTATCTCTTCCTCTTTTGTTTGGTTTGGTGGGCATTTATCCTGTTCCTTTATCTGCTGGGTATTTCTCTGTCTCATCTTGTTTAAATTGCTGAGTTTGGGGTGTCCTTTCTGTATTCTGGCAGTTTGTGGAGTTCTTTACTGTGGCATTTCCTCGCTGTGTGTGGGTTTGTACAGGTGTCTTGTCAAGATTTGCTGGTTAGGGAAGCTTGTGTCCGTGTTCTGGTGGGTGGAGCTGTATTTCTTCTCTCTGGAGTGCAATGAAGTGTCCAGTAATGAGTTATGAGATGTCTGTGGTTTTGGGGTGACTTTGGGCAGCCTGTATCTTGAAGCTCAAGGCTGTGTTCCTTTGTTGCTGGAGAATTTGCTTGGTATGTCTTGCCCTGGAACTTGTTGGCTCTTGTGTGGTGCTTGATTTCAGTGTCGGTATGGAGGCATTTGATGAGCTCCTGTCAATTAATGTTCCTTGGAGTCAGGAGTTCCCTGGAGTCAGGGTTTGGACATAAGCCTCCTGCTTCCAGTTATCTGTCTTACTTTTACAGTAGTTTCAAAACTTCTCCTTCTATACAGCACCATTGATAAAACATCTACGTTAAAGAAGAAAAGTTTCTCTACTGTGAGGGCCACTCAGAATGGTTCACAGCGTTACATGGAGAAGAGAAGAGGGAGGAGGGAGTTAGAGGTGACCCAAATGAGATGAGGTGGAATCAATAGTGGAGAGAGTGGGCTGGCCAGTCGTCACTTCCTTATGTGCACTCCACAACTGGACCGCTCAGAGATGTTCACAGAGTTATACAGAGACGAGAAGAAGGAGGAAGGAGACAGAGGTGGCCAGAAGGATAAAAGGGGTGAATGAAAAGGAGGGAGACAGATCCAGCCAGTAATCAGTTCCCTAAGTGTTCTCCACCGTCTGGAATACACAGAAATTCACAGAGTTGGGTAGAGTAGAGAGGAGTTAGGGAGGAGACACAGGCGACCCGGTGGAGAAAAAGGAGAGTCCAAAGGGAGAGAGAGCAGTCAAGCCAGTAATCTCGCTCCCTAGTGAAAAATGGGTACTGAAGATTGGGTTCTTAAAGGTACAAAATTGGTAACAAATACATAAAAGCAAAAATTAAAAATCTAGAGTAGAGTTTGGAATTTCAAAAATACGATGTTAAAGAAAAGAAGAAGGAAAAGAAAGAGAGAAAAAACGAACAAAGAAAAACAAACAAGGTCGCAAAAATTATCAAGAAAATACAGGTACAAAATTGATAACTAATATCAAAAAGCAAAAATTAAAAATCTAGAGTAGAGTTTGGAATTTCAAAAATACAATGTTAAAAAAAAGGAAGAAGAAAACTAAAGAGAAAACAAACAAACAAAAACAAGCAATGTCGCAAAAATTATAAAGAAACTACAGGTACAAAATTGATATCAAATACCAAAAAGCATAAATTAGAAATCTAGAGTAGAGTTTGGAATTTCAAAAATACAAAGTTAAAAGAAGAAAAAAAAAAACAAAACAAAAAAACAAGGTCAAAAAATTATTATATATATATATATATATATATATATATATATATATATATATGAAGTCTGCTGAAGAAGAAAAAAATAGGGTCTTTTTGTTTTGCAAAGTAATAGGTTATAAAAGTGAAAATTAAAGGAACAATAGAGGACTTAAAATTAAAAAAATTAAAAAAAAGAAAGAATGATCATAAAAATATATCTAGGACTTTCTCTGGTTTTGTTGTGAGTATCGTGGGTTCAGTTCATTTTTGGCTAGTTCCTTGGTCCGACTTATATTTCTCAAGATCTATAGGCACCTTCCTATGTAGCCCTAGTAACCACAGGGTTTTAATCTATTGCCTGTAGCTTCCAAGGCGATTCCTTCTGTTATAGCTTCTTTTGTTTGCTGGTCTCTTCAGTGTCTGGTTTACGCCCTGACACAAAGGGGACGGTGGAGGACACTTTTTTTTTAGGCTCACTTGTTCAGTTGCACTGTGGGGAGGGAGGGAGGGATGCTGCAAACAAATAACAGTGGCGTGCGGTCACAGTGCCTCAGCCACACTGGGTCTGCCCCCGCTCACGGCACGTGTAGCCTCCCTGCCCACACTGCTCGGGCTCTAGGTTGTTCCACCGGGAACAATCCGAGGCTGGCCCTGGGCTGCATGCACCTCCCAGGTCCAAGCCACTCAGGTTCAGGCACTCGGGTAGTCCTCAGAGGCACAGGCTCGGTTGGGCCTGCGTTTTTTGCTCTTCCCAGGTCCGAGCAGCTCAGGTAATGAGATGTTTGGCGAGCGCCAATGTTGTGACTTATCGCCTCCCTGCCACTCGGTTATCTGGGTGTAAAACAGGCGCACCTTCTCAGGCAGATGTTGACCGTCCAGATCCCCAAGAAGTTTTAGTTAGCAAAGAAGCCTGCTTACAGTTTTATAGATAATGTCTCTCTGGGGCTGCGATTGCCCCCTTCCGGCTCTGGCTGCCTGTCACCAGAGGGGGAAGGTCTGCAGCCGGCTATCTCTGTTCAGTCCTTTGTTCTGTGCGCGGGCCTGGCGGTGTCTTAGGTTAGGGCTGGCTTTTTGCGTGGTAGATATCCCAGAGTCTGGTTTGCTAGCCCAAGTTATTTCGTTCAGATAGCGCTCAGGGTATTCAGGCCAGATTCTGACTCTAAGCGATGCAGCCCGCGCCGCGCCTCCCTGCCCAGCCCCTGCTTGCTAATGGTGTGAGCAGGCGTCTGCACTGCTTCGCGGCTGGGGGAGTTACCGTAGGGCTTGCAATCTGCGAGTTTTAATTGTTTATTTATTTCTATCCCCCTTATGTTGCCCTTTGTGCTTCCAAAGCTTGGCAAAGATTTGGCAGTGAAAAGCTTTCCTGGTGTTTGGAAACTTTTCTCTTTTTAAGACTATCTTCCCGGGATGGAAATCCCTCCCTCCCTCTTTTGTCTCTTTTTTTGTCTTTTATACTTTTTCCTACCTACTTTCCAAGAGTTGGGTTGCTTTTCTGGGTGCCTGATGTCCTCTGGCAGCATTCATAAGTTGTATTGTGGAATTTACTCGACGTTTAAATGCTCTTTTGATGAAATTGTTTGGGGGGGAAAAGAGTTCTCCCCGTCCTACTCCTCAGCAATCTTGGCTCCTCTCTTGTGGAGTTTGGAGAGAGCACGCGGGATTGCTCTCCAGGCCATGCAGGAAAAGAAGGCCCTCATCTCGCGATGTCGGAGGAGTCTCGTGGTTTTTCTGGAGCTGCGGTGCCAGTGTGGGGTTTCTCACAAGGTACGACCGGGAGCTCAGGGAGCCTCTCGTGTGGTGTCAGGGAAGTCAAGTCTCCATACGAGTGGCGAGGGGGCGCACGTCATTGCTCTCGAGTCATGGTAGAGGAATCAGGGCTCAACACAATGAAAAAGGACGCTCGAGGTCTTTCTCGGGTTGCGGCAGGAAACCCTGGGTTCCCTCGACTTGTGCCTGTGACCTCAGGTAGCTTCTCAGGGTGCCTCTGAGAAGTCAGGGATACTATGGAGCTGGGAGAGGCCTCTCGGGACTCCACTGGGTTTGCTGCAATGGAAGAGGGCCTAATCTCGAGATCAGGAAGAAACCTCAGGGTTCCTCTCCATTTCTGACTCAGATCGCAGGGTCCCTGCAGAGTTGGGACAGGAGAGTCAGGCCTCGTCTTGTGTGGAGGAATGGAACTCCGCTTGCCTCTCGAGTTGTTCAAGGAGTGACAGGCCACTTGTCGAGCTGTGTGTGGAACCTGTGGTTTTTTCCAGACAATGCACGGCGGTGTCAGTGCCCCTTCGTGATGTGCTTTCATCCACAGGGTTGCCTTCGAAGTGGTGTGCGGGCATCGGGTTCTTATCAAGAGCGGACCGGGAAATCGGGGTCTTTCCGCATGTGGCACCACCCACCAGGCTACGTCTCGAATTTCCTAGTGAGACCGGCCTCAACCTGAGGTGCGCCGGGAAGGTCGGAACCCCTTGCAGACAAAGCAGGGGAATCGACCCTCCTGTCTCGATCAGGAGGGGAGACGGGGCACAGATGAGGTGATGCCGGGAACCTTGGTGTTCCCCTCCAGTGAGACCAGTGTGTTGGGGAACTTTTGGTGTCGCATCAAAGGTGCCAAGTACCGTATCGCACTTCAAGATGGAACGTAAGACTTCTTTTGAGACGCTGTAGCGGCAATGGCCGCATCTTGCGATGAAGAGGGAATGACGTGGTTTTTCTCGAGTTGTGGCGGGATTCTTGAGTTACAACGGGAAATTCAGGCTTCCTCTTCTGTTGGCCCAGGGAAGTCCAGTCTTCCATTCGAGTTGCGAGAGAGAGTTGGGGATTACTCTCGAGTCACTGCAGGAAAAAAGAGACCTCATCTAGGCTTGTGTCCAGGATCTAATGTTTCTCTCCAGGGGCGACAGGGATCTCCGGTTCCCATATCAGACTCACCCGAGGAGTCAGGCCTCGCCTCGAGGGGAAGGAAAAGACTCCGCTCTCCTCTCGAGTCGCGACGGGTATGTCTTGGAGTCCACTGAGTGACCAAAAGGGAGTCAAGCCTACTGTGCAGTTTGGAGAGAGGACTCAGGATTGCTCTCCAGGCCATGCTAGAAAAGAAGGCTGTCATGTCGCGAAAACGGGGGCGTCTCGTGGGTTTTCTCTATCTGCGGCGCCAGTGTGGGGTTTCTCACGAGGTATGACGGGGAGCTCAGGGAGCCTCTCGTGTGGCGCCAGGGAAGTCAGGGCTTCATGAGTGTAGCAGAGGGAGCGCGTCATTGCCCTCGAGTCATGGTAGGGGAATCAGGCCTCAAAACGCGTTGAAGAAGGACTCTTGAGTTCTTTCTATGGTAGCGGCAGTAAACCCTGGGTTCACTCGAATTGTGCTGGTGGCCTCAGGGAGCTTCTCAGGGTGCCTCTGAGAAGTCAGGGATACTGTGGAGCTGGGACGCGTCTCTCGGGACTCCACTGGGTTTCATGCAATGGAAGAGGTCCTAATCTCGAGTGGAGGCAGGAACCTCAGCGTTCCTCTCGTGACTTCACTGGCGCTGGTCTGAATCAGATTGCAAAGTCCCTGCAGAATTGGGACAGGAGGGTCAGGCCTCGTCTTGTGTAGAGGAATGAAACCCCACTTGCCTCTCGAGTTCTTCAGGGGTGACAAGCCACTTGTTGAGCTGTATGTGGAACCTGCGGGTTTTTCCGGACGATGCACGAGGGTCTCAGTGCCCCTTTGTGTTGTGCCTTCATCCACAGGGTTGCCTTCGAAGAGGTGTCCAGGCATGAGGTTCTTATGAAGAGCGTACCGGGAAATCATAGTCTTTTGGCATGTGGCACCACCCGCGAGCTACGTCTCGAATTTCCTCATGAGACCGGCCTCATCCTGAAGTGCCCCGTGAAGGTCGGGAACCCCTTACAAACAAAGCAGGGGAAGTGACCCTCCTATCACGAACAGGAGGGGAGAAGGGGCTCAGATAAACTGGTGCCGGGAACCTCAGTGTTCACCTCGAGTGAGACCGATATTTCGAGGAACTTTTGGGGTCACATCAAGGGTGTCAAGTATCGTTTCGCACTTCAAGACGGAACGTGGGACTTTTCTTGAGAAGCTGTAGCGGGCAAGGGCCTCATCTTGCCAAGAGGTGGGAACCACGTGGTTTTTCTCGAGTTGCGGCGGGATTCTCGAGTTACGACAGGGATCTCAGGCTTCCTCTTGGGTTGGCCTTGGGAAGCCCAATCTTCCCCTCGAGTTGCGAGGGAAAGCTGGGGGTTGCGCTCGGGTCACTGCAGGGCCGAAGAGACCTCACCTAGGCGTGTGTCCGGGACCTAAGATTCCTCTCCAGGGAAGGCAGGGATCTCGGGGTTGCATTCCAGGCTCCCCCGGGGAGTCAGGCCTCGTCTCGAGGGGAAGCCAAGGACTCCGCTCTCCTCTCGAGTCGCGACGCGGGTCTCTTGGAGCCCCCTGAGCGGCCTCAAGGGAGTCCAGCCTCCTCTTCCGTTTGGAGAGAGGACCCGGGATTGCTCTCCAGGCCATGCAGGAAAAGAAGGCCCTCAGCTCGCGAGGACGGGGGCGTCTCAGGGGTTTCCTCGAGCTGCGGCGCCCGTGGGGGTTTTCTCCCGAGGCACGACGAGGATCTCAGGGAGCCTCTCGTGCGGCGCCAGGGAAGTCAGGTCTCCTAGCGTGGCGAGGGGGAGCGCGTCATGGCTCTCGAGTCACGGGAGGGCACTAGGGCCTCGAGACACATTGAAGAAGGACTCTCGAGGTCTTTGTCGGGGGGCGGCTGGAAACCCTCGTTTCCCTCGCCTTCTGCCGGGGACCTTAGGGAACTTCCCAGGGTGCCTCTGAGAGGCGAGGGATCCTGTGGAGATGGCGGGGCCCCTCGGGACTCCGCTGGGTCTGGTGCAATGGAAGAGGGCCTCACCTCGAGGGGAGGCAGGAACCTCAGGCTTCCTCTCCGTTTTGGACTCCGACCGCAGGGTCCCTGCAGAGTTGGGACAGGAGAGTCAGGCCTCGTCTTGTCTGAGGAAGGGAACCCCGCTGGCCTCTCGAGTTGCTCAGGGGGTCTCAGGCCCCTCGTCGAGCTGTGTGTGGAACCCGCGGGTCTTTGCGGACGATGCCCGGGGGTGGCAGTGCCCCTTGGTGTTGTGCCTTCACCCACAGGGTTGCCTTCGAAGAGGGGTCCGGGCCTCGGCTCCTTCTCAAGAGCGGACCGGGGAATCGGGGGCGTTCGGCATGTGGCAACACACACGTGGCTCGTCTCGAATTTCTTCGTGAGACCGGCCTCATCCTGAGGTGCGCCGGGAAGGCCGGGAACCCCTTCCAGACCACGCAGGGGAATCGACTCTCCTGTCGCGATCAGGAGGAGAGAAGAGGCTCCGATGAAGCGGTGACGGGATACTCGGTGTTCCCCTCGAGGGAACCCGGCGTGTCAGGGAAGTTTTGGGGGTCGCAGGAAGGCTGTCATGGACCGTTTCGCCCTTCAGGGCGGAACAGGGGACTTCCCTTGAGACACCGTCACGGGCAAGGGCCTCATCTTGCCAAGAGGAGGGAACCACGTGGTGTTTCTCGAGTTGCGGCGGGATTCTCGAGCTACGACTGGGATCTCAGGCTTCCTCTTGGGTTGGGCCTGGGAAGCCCAATCTTCCCCTCGAGTTGTGAGGGAAAGCTGGGGTTTGCGCTCGAGTCACTGCAGGGCCGAAGAGACCTCACCTAGGCGTGTGTCCAGGACCTTATATTCCTCTCCAGGGAAGGCAGGGATCTCGGGGTTGCATTCCAGGCTCCCCCGGGGAGTCAGGCCTCGTCTCGAGGGGAAGCCAAGGACTCCGCTCTCCTCTCGAGTCGCGACGCGGGTCTCTTGGAGCCCCCTGAGCGGCCTCAAGGGGGTCCAGCCTCCTCTTCCGTTTGGAGAGAGGACACGGGATTGCTCTCCAGGCCATGCAGGAAAAGAAGGCCCTCAGCTCGCGATGACCAGGGTGTCTCATGTGTTTCCTTGAGCTGCCGCGCCAGTGTGGGTTTCCTCACGAGGTACGATGAGGATCTCAGGGAGCCTCTAGTGCAGTGCCAGGTTAGTCAGGTCTCCATGCGCGTGGCGAGGGGGAGCGTGTCATGGCTCTCGAGTCATGGTAGGGGAATCGCGACTCAAGACATTTTGAAGCACTCTCGAGGTCTTTCTCGAGTTGCGGCAGAAAACCCAGGGTTCCCTCAACTTGTGCCTGTGACCTCAGGGAGCTTCTCATTGTGCCTCTGAGAACTCAGGGATGCTGTGGAGTTGGTAGGGGCCTCTCGGGACTCCACTGGGTGTGGTGCAATGGAAGAGGGCCTCATCTCGAGTGGACGCAGGAACCTCAGGCTTCCTCTCCGTTTCTGACTCGGATCCCATGGTCCCTGCAGAGTAGGTACAAGAGAGTCACACCTAGTCTTCTGTTGAGGAATGGACCTTCGTTTGCCTTTCGAGTTGTTTACAGGGTGACAGGCCACTTGTCGAAATGTCTGTGGGACCTGCGGGTTTTTCTGGACGATGCACGAAGGTGTCAGTGCCCCTTCGTCTTGTGCCTTCATCCACAGGTTTTCCTTCAGAGAGGTGTGCTGGCATCGGGTTCTTTTCAAGAGTGGACCGTGAAATTGGGGTCTTTCGGCATGTGGCACCACCCACGAGGCTACGTCTCGAACTTCCTCATGAGACCGGCCTCATCCTGAGGTGCGCCCGGAAGGTCGGGAACCCCTTGCAGACAGAGAAGGGGAGTCGACCCTCCTGTCGCAATCAGGAGAGGAGAAGGGGCTCAGATGAAGTGGTGCCGGGAACCTCGGTGTTCCCTTTGAGTGAGTCTGGTATGTCGCGGAACTTTTGGGGTCGCATCAAGGGTGCCAAGTACCGTTTCGCACTTCAGGATGGAACGTGGGACTTCTCTTGAGATGCTGTAGCGGACAAAGGGTCTCATCTTGCGATGACGAGGGAAGCACGTGGTTTTTCTCGAGTTGCGGTGGGATTCTCGAGTTACGACGGGGAATTCAGGCTTCCTCTTGTGTTGGCCCAGGAAGTCTAATCTTCCATTTGAGTTGCCAGGGAGAGCTGGGGATTGGGCTCCATTCACTGAAGTGCAAACTAGACCTCATCTAGGCTTGTATCCAGGACTTAATGTTCCTCTCCATAGGCGACAGGGATTTGGGGTTGCATTCCATACTCACCCGGGGAGTCAGGCCTCATCTCGAGGGGAAGCAAAGGACTCCACTCTCTTCTCGAGTCGCGACAGGTATCTCTTGGAGCCCACTGAGTGGTCTTTGCTCTGTAGGAGAGCTCTAGTGTACATAAGCCTGTACATAAGTGAACACAGACACTCTGTGTGCATGTTGCTGCGTACCCAAAATAGGGCCACAAGGAGCCTCATGCTCTCCATGCGGCGCGGAAGCTGTGCAGCCACGCAGCAGCTGAAGAATCCAACCAATTGCTCTTTTCTTACCTCTGACAGAGCTCGCATTGCTGTAGCCCTTGGCAGTTTGGAAACACTGGACCCTAACCCCTCTCAAAGTAGGCCTAGGTTCTAGTTCGAATAGAAAGTCAATAGCGGAGCTGAGGACAGGAACGCGGCAGTCATTTATCACACGCTCCTGCAGCCTGCTACTACAGGGACACTAACGCTAGAAGCTAGGAATGTCTTTGCAAGGTGCGCAAAGGACAAGGGAGAACCTCGACCCTGACTCTAGTATTTCAGTCCCCTGAGCAGATCTGAGGTTCTCCTGCTGTAGAAGCTAACCCATTCCTTTCAAATACAGGCTTCCTAACACAGGGCCAGTTGGCTGCTTGCTCTTCCACGAAGCAGGCTTCCTTAACTTGCAAACTGCGAATTCCGCTTAACAGCCTGGAGGAAAATCGCTTCTTGGAAGATTTTTTTCAGAGGCTGTATCCCCGGAGCTGGGGCCAAGCTAGGGGACCCATACCAACAAGGGAAGGCAAAACCACATCCAATGTCTTTGCTCTGGAGGACAGCTTTGGTGAGCCTAAGTCTTTCAGGAATATTTCTGGCTCCAACAGAGTCAAATTCTGTGTGTGAAGCTGCACAGCCAAAATAGGGGAACAGAGAGCCTGATTCTCTCTGTGTAGCTTTGAAGCTGTCATTCAAACAACAGCTTGAGAATCCATACAATGCTCTCCCTTACTGCTAAGAGAATTCTCATTGCTGTCGTCCTTGACAGTTTGTAGAAATCCGCACCCTAACCCTTCTCCAAGTAGGCCTGGGTCCTAGCTCGGAACAACAGGCAACGGCGGAGCTGAGGCCAGTAAGGCACAAGTGAGGTCTCACACACTCTTGCAGCCTGATCGTCCAGGAGCAGTAAGGCCTCTTTTTCCCTGCAGGAGGCTCGCTTGCCTTGCCTCCTGTGAACTGCATTTCCCAGCCTGGGCGCAAAGCTGTTCCTGGAGATTTTTTCTCAGGGGCTGTTTCCCTGGAGCTGGGTCGGATCTCGGGGGCCCAACTCACAGGGGAAGACAAAACCACATGGACAGGTCTATGCTCTGTAGGAGAGCTCTAGTGAACCTCATCTCTCAGGAACATTCTTGGCTTCTACAGAGACACCTCTGTGCATGAAGCTACACACCCAACATAGTGGCAAAGGGAGTCTGATTCTCTCCGTGGGTGCTGATGCTTTGTGGCAAAGCACCTGCTAAGAATCCATCCGCATAGGCTTCCCTCACCTTGACAGAGGTCTCATTGCTGTAGTCCTTGGCAGTTTGGAAAGAAGCAGACACTTACCCTTCACCAAGTAGGCCCTTGTCCTTGTTTGAATGGAAAGGCAGTAGCTGAGCTGAGGCCAGTAAGGCGCCAGTCAAGTCTGACATATTCCCGATGCCTGCTCCTTCATGGAAAATAACGTTAGAATCTGGGAATGTCTTTGCAAGGCTGGCAAAGGGCAGTCAGGAACCTCGACCCTGCCTCTGGAATTTCTATCTTCTCAGCACATCTGGCGGTCTCGGTCAGGAGAAACTAACCCATTCCTTGCAAATATAGGCTTCCAAACACAGGCCGGTTGGCTGTCTCTTCTTGCCGAAGGAAGCTTGCTTATCCCACCTCCTGCGAACTCCGCTTCCCAGCCTGGGGGATAAGAGGTTCTTGGAGATCTTTTCTCAGAGGCTGTTTCCACGGAGCAGGGGCCGATCCCGGAGACCCACACGCACAGGGGAAGGGAAAACCGCATGGATAAGTCTTTGCTCTCTAGGAGTGCTCTAGTGAACCTCACTCTATGGGGAATGTTCTGGGCTCCAAAGGGGACATCTCTGTGTGGGAAGCTGCATAGCCAACATAGAGACACAGAGACCTGATTCTCTCTGTGCAGCTTTGACGCTGTCGTTCAAACAACAAATTGAGAATCCACACAATGCTCTCCCTTACCACTGAGAGAGTTATCATTGCTGTAGCCCTTCACAGTTTCTGGAAATCGGCACACAAACACTTCCCCAAGTAGGCCTGGGTTCAAGTTCAGATGAACATGCAATAGCGGAGCTGAGGCCAGTAAGGCACCAGTCAGGTGTCACACACTCTGGCAGCCTGCTCCTCCAGGGACAGTAAGGCCTCTATTTCCCTTCAGGAGGCTCGCTTGCCTTACTTCCTGTGAACAGCGTTTCCCAGCCTGGGCGGAAAGCAGTTCCTGGAGATCTTTTCTCAGGGGCTGTTTCCCCGGAGTTGGGGCGGACCTCGGGGACCCAACTCACAGGGGAAGGCAAAACCAAATGGACAGGTCTATGCTCTGTAGGAGATCTCTAGTGAACTGCCGGGGTCCAGCCCCAGCTGATCCAGGGTATTCGAAGCAGAGACGGCGTAGGCGAGGGTCAGGGAACAACTGCTTAATTAAACGTTAATTAAGGATAAAAAGAGTAATAAAATGAGGATAGCTCAGTAGGAAAATTCAGTGGAGAAAAGAGGCTGAGTAGCTTGGTTTACGCGGGGGACCAATAAAACTTCAAGACAAGAAGCTTGCACCACTTACGTAGGCCGCAGGCGTCCTTCCGTTCTCCCGAAGGAGAGGAGACACTGAGGCCTCCCCGGTCGGATCTTAGAAGCCCAGGCAAAATTAGTAAGCTTGGTGGGTTCCGCGCTCCAGATGGAGACTCAACCAGAGTGAGAGAGAGAGAGAGAGACATGGGGAGACCAGTATTTCGAGAAACTGATCCCAATTCTTTATTTTCCATGGTCTACTTTTATACACTGAGATGTTATGCAAAAGTCACGTGGGGTCAGCAGTCCTGACTTTTATCAAAGTCAGGTGCTTCATACAAAAGTATACAGAGGTCTTAGGGGTGTTACATCATCTTCTGGCCGGGGGGCCTGCTGACAATTTACGACCCTCTCCTTGTGACAGCGGTCAGTCAACCAGGACACTTATTTCTCCAGGGGTGATTATTCTTAAAACAGACGCCACCCAAATAAAGTTACATTCCTATAGGGTGAGGGTGTAGTGGGTTTTAGTTAAGGAAAGAATGTACTTAGCCTAAGGTCTAACGTGATTTATATCAAAGGTTAATACTTATTTCTTCTATATATTCATTAATGTGTAGAAGGGAAGGGGATGTGGAGACTTAGCAGTAAACATCAGCTCAACAAATGAAAAACCCTTCACCAATATGATTTCTAATCAGACCATTATACTTATACTAATAATTTTCTAACTTTTCTAAGGAACCTGTTTTTAGAAGGTTTAAAGCATCTCGTGCCTCTCATGGTTGGGAGGCTGTGAGCAATCACATGTGGCCGGACAAGCCTGTCAGGCAGGCTAGAGAACCTTCAGAGGAGTTTGTAGGTTAAAACACTCTTGTCACACCCAGGGGTTTTTATCAACTGGAGCTCTAGGTTAACTCCTTCTCCGAAAGAGGTGGTGGGGGACAGCCCCCCGTAAAGTCAGAGGTGTAGGTGAGAGCACAAAATAGTAAGGTAGGCAGGCTCTGGTGATGGGGGTAGATGCTCGAGGATTTCCAGGGGGACTCCTGAGGCTCGATCCCGCCTTTGCGTATGTCGAGCCTCCTTCCTCATGACCTTTGCCATGGGCGGAGTGCCTCACTCTGGCCCCCAACAGTGAACCTCCTCTCTCAGGAACATTCTTGGCTCCTATCGAGACACCTCTGTGTGTGTAGCTACACATGCAACGTAGGGGCAAAGAGAGCCAGATTCTTTCCGTGGGGTGCTGATGCTTTGTGGCAAAGCACCTGCTTGAGAATCCATCAGCTTACGCTTCCCTCGCCTTGACAGGGGTCTCATTGCTGTAGCCCTTGGCAGTTTGGAAAGAAGAGGACCCTTACCTTTCATAAAGTGGGCCCTTGTCCTAGTTTGAAAGGAAAGGCAAGAGCTGAGCTGAGGCCAATAAGGCGCCAGTCAAGTCTGACATATTCCCGAAGCCTGCTCCTTCATGGAAAATAACGCTGGAATCTAGGAATGTCTCTGCAAGGCTGGCAAAGGGCAGTCAGGAGCCTGCACCCTGCCTCTGGAATTACCGATTTCTGAGCAGATCTGGAGGTCTACTTTAGGAGAATCTAACTCATTCCTTCCATATTGAGACTTCCAAAAACAGGCTGGTCGGCTGCTTCTTCGTGCCCGAAGGAGGCTTGCTTTTCCTGCCTCCTATGAACCCAGCTTCCCAGGCTCTAGGAAAAGTGGATCTTGAAGATCTTTTCTCAGGGGTTGTTTCCACGGAGCTGGGGCTAAGCCTGGAGACCCAAACTCACAGGGGAAGAAAAACCACATGGACAAGTCTTTGCTCTCTAGGAGAGCTCTAGTGAACTTCACTCTGTCACGAACATTCTTGATTCATATGGAGACACCCCTATGTGCGAAGCTGCGTACCCAACATGGGGGCACAGAGAGCCTGATTCTCTCTGTGTAGCTTTAAAGATGTCGTTCAAAAAACACCTTGAAAATCCATACAATGCTCTTCCTTACCCGTGACAGAGTTCTCATTGCTGTAGCCCTTGGCAGTTTTTAGAAATCCGCACCCAAACCCTTCTCCAAGTAGTCCTGGGTCCTAGTTCGGAGGAACATGCAATGGCAGAGCTGAGGCCAGTAAGGCACCAGTCAGGTCTCACACACTCTGGCAGCCTGATCGTCCAGGGACAGTAAGCCCTCTTTTTCCCTGCAGGAGGCTCACTTGACTTCCCTCCTGTGAGCTGCATTTCCCAGCCTGGGGGAAAAGGGGTCCCTGGAGATCTTTTCTCAGGGGCTCCTTCCCCGGAGCTGGGGAGGACCTCGAGGACCCAACTCACAGGGGAAGGCAAAAGCACATGGACAGGTCTATGCTCTGTAGGAGAGCTCTAGTGAACCTCATCTCTCAGGAACATTCTGGCCTCCTATAGAGACACCTCTCTGTGTGAAGCTACACACCCTACATAGGGGCAAATGGACCCTGATTCTCTCCGTGGGGTGCTGATGCTTTGTGGCAAAGCACGTGCTTGATAATCCATCCACTTAGGCTTCCCTCGCCTTGACAGAGGTCCCATTGCTGTAGCCCTTGGCAGTTTGGAAAGAAGAAGACCCTTACCCTTCATAAAGTAGGCCTTTGTCCTAGTTTGAATGGAAAGGTAATAGCTGAGCTGAGGCCAATAAGGTGCCTGCCAAGTCTGACATACTCCCGTAGCCTTCACCTTCATGGAAAATAACTCTAGAATCTGGGAATGTCTTTGCAAGGCTGGCAAAGGGCAGTCAGGAACCAGCACCCTGCCTCTGGAATTACCGACTTCTGAGCAGATCTGGAGGTCTCCTTTAGGAGAAGCTAACCCATTCTTTCCAAATAGAGGCTTCCAAACAGGCCGGTTGGCTGCCTCTTCATGCCCGAAGGAGGCCTGCTTTTCTCGCATCCTATGAAGCCCTGTTCCCAGCCTCTGGGAAAAGCGGATCTTGAAGATATTTTCTCAGGGGTTGTTTCCATGGAGCTGGGGCCGAGACCAGAGACCCAATCGCACAGGGGAAGGAAAACCACATGGACAAGTCTTTGCTCTCCAGGAGACCTCTAAGTGAAACTTACTCTGTCAGGAACGTTCTTGACTCCTATGGAGACACCCCTGTGTGTGAAGCTGCGTACCCAACAAGGGGGCACAGAGAGACAGATTCTCTCTTTGCAGCTTTGAAGCTGTCATTCAAACAACAGCTTGAGAATCCATACAATGCTCTCCCTTACCTCTGAGAGAGTTCTCATTGCTGTAGCCCTTGGCAGTTTTTTAGAAATTCGCACCCAAACCCTTCTCCTAGTAGGCCTGGGTCCTAGTTCGGAGGAACATGCAATGGCGGAGCTGAGGCCAGTAAGGCACCAGTCAGGTCTCACACACTCTTGCAGCCTGCTCCTCCAAGGGGCAGTAAGGCCTCTTTTTCTCTGCAGGAGGCTCGCTTGCCTTGCCTCCTGTGAACTGCGTTTCCCAGTCTGGACGTAAAGCAGTTCCTGGAGGTGTTTTCTCAGGGATTTCTTCCTCGGAGCTGGGGCGAACATCGGGAACCCAACTCACAAGGGAAGGCAAAACCATATGGACAGGTCTATGCTCTGTAGCAGAGCTCTAGTGAACCTCATCTCCCAGGAACATTCTTTGCTCCTATAGAGACACCTCTGTGTTTGAAGCTACACACCCAACATAGGGGCAAATGCAGCCTGATTCTCTCCGTGGGGTGCAGATGCTTTGTGGCAAAGCACCTGTTTGAGAGTCCATCCGCTTCCACTTCCCTCTCTTTGACAGAGGTCTCTTTGCTGTAGCCTTTGGCAGTTTGGAAAGAAGCAGAGCCTTACCCTTCACCAAGTAGGCCCTTGTCCTAGTTTGAACGGAAAGGCGATAGCTGAGCTGAGGCCAGTAAGGCGCCAGTGAAGTCTGACATATTCCTGAAGCCTGATCCTTCATGGAAAATAACGCTAGAATCTAGAAATGTCTTTGCAAGGCTGGCAAAGGACAGTCAGGAACCTCGACCCTGCCTCTGGAATTTCCGTCTTCTGAGCAGATCTGGAGGTCTTCTTTTGGAGAAGCTAACCATTCCTTCCAAAGAGAGGCTTCCAAACACAGGCTAATTGGCTGCCTCTACTTGCCCGAAGGAGGCTTGCTTGTTCCGCTTCCTGTGAACTCCGCTTCCCGCCTGGGGGAAAAGTGGTTCTTGGAGATCTTTTTTCAGGGGCTATTTCAACGGAGTTGGAGCCGAGCCCGGAGACCCACATGCACAGAGGAAGGCAAAACCACATGGACAAGTCTTGCTCTGTAGGAGAACTCTAGTTAACCTCAGTATGTGAGGAAAGTCTTGGATTCTACGGGGATACCTCTGTGTGTGGAGCTGCGTACCCAACAAGGGGGCACACAGGGCCTGATTCTCTCTTTGCAGCTTTGAAGCTGTCGTTCAAACAACAGCTTGAGAATCCATACAATGCTCTCCCTTACCTCTGAGAGACTTCTCATTGCAGTAGCCCTTGGCAGTTTTTACAAATCCGCACCCAAACCCTTCTCCAAGTAGGCCTGGGTCCTGGTTTGGATGGCCATGCAGTGGCGGAGCTGAGGTCAGTAAGGCACCAGTCAGGTGTCACACACTCTGGCTGCCTGCTCCTCCAGGGACAGTAAGGCCTATTTTTCCCTGCGGGAGGCTCGCTTGCCTTGCCTCCTGTGAACTGCGTTTCCCAGCCTGGGCAAACAGCGGTTCCTGGAGATCTTTTCTCAGGGGCTCTATCCCCAGAGCTGGGGTGGACCTCGGGGACCCATCTCACAGGGGAAGGAAAAACCACATGGACAGGTCTATGCTCTGTAGGAGACGTTAGTGTGTCTCATCTCTTAGGAACATTCTTGGCTCGTACAGAGACACCTCTGTGTGTAAAGCTACACACCGAACATAGGGGCACA